>NC_064893.1:20050000-20675000 GCF_929443795.1 Astur gentilis | reverse complement strand
AAGGAAAGCAGTGGTACCTTCAGTGGTACCTTCTCCAACCCACTAGGGCTATTTTCTTTTTTCTCCAACTTCTTAAAGATGTGCAAGAAATTTTTAAGGAAACTTACTGATTTCACGTAACTATACTTCAACTACTGTCAGGAAGCCTAAAGATTATGCTTACAACTATATGGAATCAAACTATAAGATATGTGCCAGAACACAGTGCAGAACAGCACAAGAAGGGTTACTGATTTCAGGCATACTCTACAAAATCAAAACTGTCACTTTCTGTAGCTGCATAGGAAAGCTAGAAAAAAGACAGACAGTTGCCAAATTAACAATGAGTTGCAGTGTGTTAAAGGAAAAGCTTAGTTCATCAATAAAAGTCTGAAGGGGTACATTTCCAAGCATAGAAACTTAATTCACCCAGAGATAAGAAGAGGACTGACTTGGTGACAACATTATACCTCCGGCTTGCTGTCCACAACATCTACTTCGATATTGACTTCTGCCTGTAGGATTTTCTGCTTCGTTTGTTCAACAGACAGACTCAATTTGTTGATGTAAGACTGAAGTTCTTCTGCAGAGTCCATGTTCAGCTCCACCAAAGCTTTGTGGAATTGATCCATTTGACCATCTTCTAAAAGTTCCTACAGACAGATACAGAGTTAGCTGTGATGAACAACACAGGTTAATTGATTATCTGTCAACTGTGCATGTACAGACACTTTGCCTTCATTACTAGGTATTATGATGTGCGCACTTTGGCAGCATTCAAAATGCTTCACAAAAGCAGTATTGCTCAGAACCTGGAAGCATCCTCTGCATCAGTAATCTCTCCCTCTTATCTTGCAAGTAACCTTAGAAAGCTCCTATCAAGAAACACATGGGATAGTCAGAGCTTCTTTACAGTGATGCATGACAGAACTTCTGATAAAGCTCTGAGGACAGCCTACCCTCCTCACAAAAGATCACACAGAAAACTTTGCCTTCATTACCTGTACGTATAGTAACCTATCCAGCCTCTCTTGGTCAAGTTGCAGCTTCTCTTCTCGACGACGCGCATTCAGTTCTTGAAGTCGACGTAATTGCTGCTGCCGCCTTTCCTGCTTTTCCTCTGATGTCAAAGTGCTTCCCAGCAGCTTGTTAGAGAAAGGCAGCTGCATCTTGTGCATGTTGTTCTCGTAGTACTCCGGGGACCGCCACTTCTGTAGCTCTGAATGTTTTGAAAGCAAAATAACTTTTGCCAGGCTGAAAATGATGATTTGCATGTTGTACGCACTCCACACTAAGTTCAGACTTAGAAGAAAGAAGGCAACAATGGTGCAGCCTAGGATTCTGTCACCTCTTGGCAGCCACCCCCATATTTAGCTACCCCCTCAGAGCACTACCTTCCAGTCACATACTCAGTGCACATGGTTCTTAGTGCTCTGATCTCCAGCATGCAGGAAACACAAAGTACTAAGAAGTCTGAAGTGCATACTGCTGTCTCTTCTCTCTTCCCAAGGTAAAGGAGAGTTCTCGCATGTTTCTAAGGACTTCTGCAAGCTCTTTCACAAGTGACAAATTTAAGAAAACTCTTTTCTTCGGCCACTACTTAAGATGACACTTACCACGGAAATTTTAAAACTTCTTTAATTCACAAAAAGTCACGAGAAGCATCTCTGCCATTTTGGAAACCTTAAAGCAGGTAAGAAACATGGCCAGATGCAGAAATAATCCTAACCAATTTAATGTTTTGTTGGAAGTATAAAGTAACTAATAAACTAGACTAATTTTAAATTCTTTTCCTCTGAAATAATCCAAATTTTTATTCACAGAGAAATTTGAACTAATAAAGAAATTTTTTTTGTAATTTAATTTTGTTTCTCTCTTAATGTTAAATTCAAAACTGTTGTCAGGCATTTCCCATGAGGCAGATTACCAGAAAGACAGCTATAAAGAAAGCAAAATAGTAGTAGAGTATTTCTGCCAGAATTCCAGCCAACTTGAGAACAAGGCATAGAAAGGACAAAGCTAAGTTTGAATGAACACTACCTAGTGGTAAATTACAGCTGTTTTTACCTTCTATATAGTCCTCTGCAATGTAGCTGTGCTCATGCAGTATTTCCTCCATGCGACTGAGAGTGATGGCAGCAAAATGTCCTGGGTATTTCAGCTGAAGGAGGCGTTGAAGATACACAGCTGCTTGACACCCTCCAAGATTAATACGTTTACAGTTTTTAGCATCCAACCTGAAAACACAAAGAGACACAACTGAGACTGGAGAGATCCACAAGTTCAGTGTAAAACAGACCTCCTACTTTGCCCAGTATTATTTAATTTCTGATATGGTCGAGTAGACAGATGAATATTCACAGATAAATATTTCAAGATTCAGTTACCAGACAACAAGTATAATCACTACTTTGCAGATTCTTTCTGAAAGGCTGTTCTGCTTTAAAAAACCCAAACATTAAATAATTTTGGCTACAGCAAGGAAATGTTCTATTTTAAGAAGGGAAGTGATGGTTAGTGGAGCTAAAAGTAGTTCCTTTAACCTTTTGGCCAGGTGTAACCCTTGAAAATTTGAAGCATCTACCAGCCACCTCCTGCACTAAGGATTTAAAAATAATAATAATAATAATAAAAAAATAGTAGAGCAACATAGCAGCATAATCAGAATGATAAAAGCCTCAAGAACCGCAGAAGTCTCACAGAGCACTGTCATTTGTTCCAAAGCTGCTTTAAAACCTAACACGTTTTTTAATGCCTGATCTTACTTGGGGCAGACATCCCCTTCTACTTTTGAAAGTACAGATCTATGCATGAATAGTAACTAAAAATGCAACACATACAAGGACAGCACTGCTTCTTCAATTCAAAGTAACTTAGCAAAATCTGCAGACCTAGTTTTAACTTGTCAGTATAAATTAAAACCTGATAACAGCTTATACTGCAGGAGCTGGAATACTGAATGCTAGAGGAATGAGTATTTGCATCACTGAAAAGTCAATGACAAAGAGAGGCTGCACCTTACTTAACATGCCAAGAACTCACCTGCCTTCTAAGACAGGCAAAATGTGTGTACACTGGTAACCTGAAGATATTACCAAACCACTGCAGGGCCATTTCTGCCTTTTATTGTGGTAAAAACTGTACAAGCTATCTACTCCATAGGACACTTTTGGCACTTGATAACATTCGAAGAGGAGCTCTGACATCATTTGTCTTGAATACAGAGGATTGCACACCGCTTCTGTCAAAACAATTGGATGATCAACGCAACCCTGTAAGAGACAAGCGAAAAGAAAAATAATAAAGGTATGAAGGGAAAATCCAGGGATGCTTATCCTTGCTGCTTCTTTCGAAGATCAGCAAGAACTCCTCCAAAACAGCAATGAAAAAGCACTTCATGCGCAGGCTATTAATAACGTAAGTTAAATTATACCTAGTGTCTAAGAGGGTAAAAAAAGAAGTCTTGTCTATAGCGAGGCTTCCAACGTTACTTCAACCAAAGGAAAACACTCCAAAGGGCAGAGGAGACTAGATTTTTAAAAGCTTAAACGAATTATTAAGAATCTAAGTAACCAAAATCTATGAAATGAAGAAGCGAAGCATGAGTGAAATCTGATGGAAGTTCAGTTCAGCACCAGGTAAAGCTTCCAAACTGGTGGTGTCATGCAGGCAAAAGGTTTCACTGTCTGAGGAGCAACTCTCAACTCAGCTGGGTCTAAGAAACAAGTAGTCAACGAGCACTTCGAATAAGGGCACCACACAAAACTAGTAATGCTTAACGTCCTTCTCAAAAACTGATCCTGGACGCTGGCTCTCAGCCACAGCCTGACAAGACGCTGCAGTCCAAACCTCTTGCCCTGCAGCTGCATCCTCACGTTTTTTGTTTTACCTCAAAACTATGAAGAAATCATGAGAATAGCGAGGTTCAAAAGACGCCCCTGGTGAGCACCTGGCCCAGCCAGGGTCGCCACGGCAGGTTCCTCAGGGCCCGTCCACCCAGGCCGTGAGTATCTGCGAAGAGGAGGACAAGACACCGCCCCAGGACAACCAGGGGCGATGCCGGACACCCTCCGCCCCAATTCCCACTACGCACCCAGGCACAGCCTCCCCCACAGAGCAGGGCCGGCCCGGGTTTCAGCGGCGGCTTCAGGGCCTCCCCGCGGCCCGCCGCCCCCCCCCCCCCCCCCCCCCCCCCCCCCCCCCGCTCCCCGCCCGGCGGTACCTGCGAGGCGACGCCGAGGCGCTGGAAGACGTGGTCAAGGAGCAGCTCCTGCAGCTCCAGCTGGACGGGCACGTTGCGGTCGAAGGGCGAGCGGAGCAGCCAGCGCAGGGGCTCGGGGCTCCCCAGGTCGTTGCCCACCTGCGTCTCGGCGCCGGCCCCGCCGCGGGCCCCGCGGCTGCGGGCCGCCAGCGAGCGGAACCGCAGCAGGGGCTCGGCGGGGACGGCGGGGTCGGCGGAGGCCCAGCCCGCCCGCGTCTGGAAGGAGCCGTTATCGATCACCAGCGGCACCGGCTGCGGCGTTCGCACGGCCGCGCTCGGCTCCAGCACCGGGTCGGGGGCCCAGCGCGCGTCGCGGAAGGCGAACACCCGGGAGGCCGCCGCCATTTTGTGCCCTCCCCGGCTCCCTCCGGCCGGGAACGCGGGCAGCCGGCGCACGTTCCGGAGCGCGGCCGGGCCAGGGGCAGCGCCGGCTGGCGGCTGCGGCTCCTCCGAGGGCCGCGGGGTCTGCACACCCCACCTCCCCCCCCCCCCCCAGCTGCCCTTTCACGCAGGGACACCCGCGCTCTCCGCGTTGAACTTGGACCCTGAAACCTCCCCAGTGCCTGCCACCTGCCTGGAGGCGAAAACCCGCCGCCCCGGCCTGTGCCGGACCGCCCCGCGAGATCGCGCACACGGCGTGTGCTTCCCCCGGGCCTCGTCAGCGTTCAGCCTGCACGTCTCCCTGCCGAAGACAGCCCTCCAGCCGCGGCTGAGGCCTCCTGGCCTTTTCCAGGAGCCTCTTTCGGATCAGCGCCCGGCACCGGGGAGACGGGCAGGCGGGGCGGGGGCAAGGGAGGCCGCCGGCCGAAGCCAGCCCTGAAGAGCCGGAGCGGAGCCCGAGAGGCCCCGCTGACGGGACTGAGAGAAACGCTTCCGCGTTACACCGCAGGAGATCACAGCTCCCGGATTCCGCTCCTTTCCGTCAGTCTCCTCGCTGCACGGGCAGACAAACCGCCAGCAGCCTCTGATGCTCAGCAATGCCGCCAACCCGCAACCCCCGCTGTGCGAAATGGGCACTGCAAATACTTAGCATCCTTGACGCTCAGGTCATTAATGGCTTTTCTCCCTTGTTTACTCAATGCACAGAGTAGGGATAATAGCTTTCTTTTCTCACACAGGGGTGTTATGAACCTGAATTAATAAGAATTTGCAAAGTTCATTTAGATCTTGGGATTAAAAGGCTCATTTCAAGGGGTTATTACTATGCAAAACCAAACACGTGCACGCAAGCAAGAACGTTAAATGCATGCCATCGTTCATAATGTGCACTTACATAGCTGCTGTCTTCTCAGGTTTACTGAGAGCTACACAAACAATTAATCTAGCCAAACAACCCCCTGTGAGGTAAGCGATAGATAATGGCTTTATTTTATTGAAGGAGAAACACGCAGTGTGATGAATATCAAGTTACCGAAGTCACATATCTGGTCCTTCTTTGATCACTACTACTGAACTCTTTATTAAGCAATGCATTTATAGACACATATCCTGTGAACCATGCTAGCTTGCCTTTCTTGGAGGGAAGGGAGATAGAAAGGCGATTAAAATACAAAAGTTTATTTTCCTAATGGATTAATTAATAGATAGAAACATAGAGAGTAGGCTAAAAATAGAGTCCACGTTAACACGGGACGTATTTGTGCTCCATGTCAAATAATAGAGCCTGGGAGAAGTAATTTTTAGCTAGTCATCCTCTACTCATCTCTGCAGTGTTGATTCTGTTTTACTGATTTCTTAAAAGCAACCTTGGCTACCCAGTTTCAAAGTGGCTGAAGTGCTTGGTTATTTCCCCTATATCTGAAGACATAAACATACCTTTAACTATTGTTTTAACATAAGCTTTGAAAGCTTCCTAACTTGTATTTATCGTTTAAACAGCAGCTGAGGGAAGGACAATCAAATCAGATGTTTTCTCAGTTGTTCTTATCCTGTATTTAGGCCTTACTACTCCCTCCCTACATAGCACAGGGCTGTCCCTTTTGCTAACCATGCTGAGTATATCAGCGGTCTTCCTGTGATTAACACAGTGATGCAATGAGAGTTATTAAAAGCTAGTTAGTAAAGCAGAGCAGGCAAGCTGTTCTAAACTTAGTGTAACCTGAAGCAAGCAATGAAGTATCCTCTGGTTCCTTTGGTGAATGAGCTGACCTTTCCTCTTCTTTTCTTCTGGTTTTGTTTGCCATTTGTAATGCTGTTGATCATAATGATTATCTGGCTACAGCTCCTACTTAATGAAGGTAAGTTCTGCAGTTGGTCAGATAAAATGCTGCTGTATAAAGGCTTTATCTATTAGCTTCATCTTTAAAGTGCTCTGCTAGCTATTTTTAGGCTAATGGCACTTGTCACAGAAGGGAACTAAAGGGTTTTTTAGTACTGTTGGTAGCATATGGAAAACCAAACTCAAACTGTTATGCTTTTCTGTTAAAAATGGCTATAAGACAAGCTGCTGCCCACTGTTCTTCCTTACTCTCTCCCTTTTTCTCAGAGGTAATTTAATTTAAGAAAGGCAAAGGACAAGTAATTTGTGTAAATTTCTATTTTAAAATCCCATAGAAAGCAAATCTAATCCTCTAATTTTGTACACTTTCAAACTCTGGCGCTATAGTTCTTTTACAATTCTCTTTTTCGGGGCGGTGGGGAGTGTTACCAGGGACCTGTTAAGGGATTCTTTTATCAATGCTGAGGCTGATACAAAGTTTTTGAAGGGAGCAGGACATGCATTTTCATTTATTTGTGTATTTTGGTCCTCTTTCCAATCCATCACTGATTGTTATAGCTAACATGTCAGCAACTGATGGCAGGCTTTGGTTTAGGCTAATAGTAGCCTTGTTGATGTACTCATGAGGATAAAGCCTTGCTAGTTTGCTCTAATGCTGGAGCATAAGCAATCCCAGCTGAGGAATCAATCTTAAGTTCAAAAGCAGTCATTTTGCCTTTGCAGAACAGCTGTAGGAAGGAAAATAAGAACAAAATTTTATTTCAGCAAGCTTTTACTTCTGTTTGGTGCCTTCTGTTCTTAATAATGTGGTAGCCAGTCCTATAATAGATGCCATAGGAATAGCAACAATGAGACAATACCCACAGACAACAGAGGAACAGGTGATACTCACCACACCAAAGGCTTGTACTCCTCCCTCCTTTCCTGTCCTCCCGTGTGTGTGCAAGCTGAATTTTTTACTTTCAGCTCCCATTTTGCAGGCTTAGCACACAGCTGATGCTCAAACAGCCTCTGTTTGCTTCAGTAGTAAAGTATCTTCCCTTCACACGCTCCAGTGGTCTCTTGTGGGTAACTGAGCACAATAATTAAAAAGTGCAGGTTATAAGAGGTTGTGACAATTGTATAAGCTACCCTGAGCAGCATAGGCATGGCTTACTGCTGCTGTCTGATAAGCAGGATAAAATACCTATTTTACATAAGTAAAGGATAGCTGTGCCATGTACTTAACTTGAGCATCAGCTTTTTGCCTGGACAGAGTAACTCTGGAATGTCTTGATGCTTTCAGTGAGATTTTCAGGTTATGCTTACTACATTTACCTTCACAATTTCCAGCCCTGTAGTGTATATTATTAGCACCAGGCCTCCAACGATTTCCACAAATGGTCTAAATTGCATTTTAATCAATAAGACTAGACACATTACATTTTTATATACTAGTGTGCTTAGAGGTATAGAACATTGAATTGTTTCTCGGTTACTCTTAAGACCAAAAAAAATGCCAGTGCTCTTTTTAATAACTTCCTGGCTAATTCAGTCATATTCACTTATTTTATGCTAGTTCACAGCAGGCACAAGTAAAAAGTGGTATATATTTCAGCTCCTCCTTTAATACAGTTGTTGATTAAAAGCTAATAGGTTAAAATCAACCACTTGTATAGGTGTCTTATTGCCTAGTTGGGTTTGGAAATCCTTTATTTCAACTGAAGAAGATTCAGAAGAAACTTGCCTAGCTCCTAGATGGAACATGCAAGGCTTGCAGCTAGGGAGAAGAAGAAGCCGTGTGCAGGTATTTTACATGCTCTTTTTAAACCTATTTCTAGCACAGATGCCCAGTGTAGAAGAAATAAAGAAACTATCTTCTGATGATCCTGATTCTGACTCTAAATTTGAGGATGAACCAACAGAGGAAGAAACCCAGAATGACACATCCAGTACAGAAATGCAAGAGGAGATGGAATCCAGTGGATCTGTGGAAAAACTGAGGCCCAAGCCTGCTTATCTGAGTTCAAATGCAAAAAGCCAAAAGCAAAGTCTTTTTGCTGTAATCTCAGACAGCTGGTCTCAGAGCCAGAAGATAAGGTATTCTCAGGTTGAGAAGAGCAATTTCTGTAACATTGTGATGGTGAGTAGTGTGACCAGGCTACCTCTTTGCATATCTACTGCTTTTGTGCCTTAGCTCTGATTTTTTTCCACCTCTGCCTGACTCCCTGGCATCGTGGGTAAGAGAAAGCTGCAAGATTGGTTTCTGCTTGGTTAATGACTAACAAGAGACTTTTTCCATCTTCCCTATTTGGAATGACTCCTCTTGTAGACAAAGTAAAGGTAACACAAAATTGTACAGAATAACTATCATATGTGTGTACTGTATGAATATGTGTGTGTGTATATATATTTAAAGGTGTGTGTATATATATATTTAAAGGTATGTATACATATTTTAAAAGTCCTTGAAAATTGCATTTGAAACAGTGAAAATTGCTACCTATTCCTGTAAGATTAGAAGTTTAACTCAACTGTATATAGAAACTCTCCTGGCATGTATGGCTGATATTATGTATTTTTAAAAGCTGCTTCAGATTTCTTATAGTGGAGTATGTGACTAAAAATTAGACTTATTTCACTTGCTCAATAAGAGCCGAAGCCAGAAGTCTCTTTGCAAACATGGCAGTCCCAATCCTCTTAAGCTTTATACAAATCCCCAAAGATATATTTGAAGCAGTGGAAGAGCTTAGTGTCTTGTGTGTCTTCTCTTTCCCTGTGCCTTGACTGTATGTTCCTTTGCAGAAGTGGCTTAGAAGGGAAAGCTGGTCTGTGCCTCCACTGTCACTATTCACAGTCCTGTCTACTCATTTACATTGCTGGGATTTTTGAATTGCAGCAGCTGAGGTACTCACATTTACTTCAACCAGGTTTGCTGGAGCAGTAACCTTTGTTAGGCTAGAATAGCTAAGGACTGGTATCATTTTAAATTGCTGCAGTTGACTAGCACACCCTGAGGCTGGAATAGCTCAAGTCGAAGTATTTTTGACATTGTTAACACCACCAAGGCAGTACCAAGTCAGTGTAGTAATATTTTTTCTTCATTGTTGTTGTTCAAAGGCTAGAGAAACAATGCTAAGAATGAGCTTGGACTTGCCTAGGCTACCATTTGGTTCTCCTAGAGCTCTTCACCTGTACAAGTATTGATTTGAAGACAGCAGTTTGAAGAACTGGGGTTTAAACTTGTCTCTTGTGAGACATAATGCTCATACTGAAAGGCTTGCTAGTTGTGTTGGGTGGATGAGGGAAGGGAACAAGCATTCATGGTCTCAAATCATTTATGAGAAATGAAAATTGAACTTCTGAAACTTGAAACTTCTGAAAACAACATTGCCATGACAGTTCTGTTCCTCCTTTTCTTCACCAGCTGTTATGCACCGTGCTTTCTTCTCTCATCTGGAACTTTGGCTGCCAGTTGCTCCAGATCTCTAATGTCCTGAGGATTCAACTGCTGCCCTCATCTCTGATTATCTACATGGCTCAGCTGTTTGTTTTGCTGGGTGAAAAAGTTGTGTAAATCCTGGGCTCCTTGAGGCTAGAGTTGGCTTCAGTCGTGGGGAGGAAACTGGAGCAGAGTGATGAAGCTCAGAGAACCACCTCGGGGTGGAAATAAAGCAGGTAGTCCCACGACTGTTGGCAGCAGTCTTGCTCAGCATCAGTGAGAGCTACTGCAGCATGGCAGAGGGAGGTTAATTCTCTGAAAAGGAAACTTACTCAAGACTAAGTGGACAGGCACTTGGGTCACAACAGCTGCTTTCAGAGTGAATGGTATTGACAGGCTAAATATTAAATGGATGACAGCAGCCAGCCTCTTGTCCAGTGCTTGGGTGTGTACTCTGCCCCCCTTCGACTTTACAGAGGGATGAGTTCCTTTTTTCATAAGGACCACAGTGATACTCTCTGACCATTTTGAAATCTTTGATTTTGAACAAATAAAATCAAGGCAATAGCTCTTGGTAGTGGTTCTTGCTGGAGCTTAAACGCAGTACAGCCCAGTGATTATTTTACTCATACTGCAATTAGGACTTTTCTGATCTCCAACTTGTCAGTTCTCCAAGTAGGAAACAATTTTTCCATGCTCAGGTCTAACAAATGAAACAAGCCTACCTCCAATTAACAAGAAATAATTAAGCCCTTAGCAGATACTGTGCGTGCATTTCCTTCATTTCTGTTCAGGATATGCTTTTCAGCACAGCTGACAGGCTGATAAAAGGCTAGATTACAGGCCAAAGAGGCACTCACACCAACAACGTGATTTAACCAGTTAGTGGGACCACAAGGATGTTGGTAGGGCTGGGATGAGCCACGATTTTGTGGCTTAAGGGTTTATCCAGTTGTTGGGCTATGAGCAGAAGAGCTGTTTGCTCCTGGTGTTGATGCGCACATTCAACAAACTCTTTAAAAAAAGAGGACCTGAATTAGGAAGTCACAACCCAAAGAGCGCATTGCGACTTGTGAAAAATGTTTGTCTCTGCTCCTGGTGTGAAGTAACCATGTCCCTCTGGAGCCTTGCATGGGTAGATCGAGTAACAGCTACACTGGCCTGCACTAATTATGAAGCCTGCCTTGTTTATTTGTCCTTCCCTCCCCATCCCCTGACCTCCACATGTTCAAATATTTGTCCAGAGCAGTATGGTCTTAAATAAAACTTGTTTGTCCACACCTTTATTTTTGCAGGTCCTTTATTTACAAAAAAAAAAAAAAAATTTGCCGTTCCTCAGCTGTTTGCCGAGGAAATCTCCGTCTCTCCGCGGAGGGTGACCCGCGCCTGGGGTACTTCTCCTTTGGCGACGCCCCGCGTCTTCCCGCTCTGCCAGCGGGGAGCGGGGCCGCGGTGGATGCTGAGGGACCGGTTACAGCTGCGCTTCTTAGCGGGGGCGGCGCCGGGGGAGCCCGGGCAGCGGTCCCGCGTGGGGGCCGCCCCGGCCCTCTCCCGCCTCCCCCGGAGCCCGCGCAGGGGCCCGGCCCTCTCCTCCCTGGGCGGTGCGGAGGGAGGGAGGGAGGGGAAGGCTTCTCCTCGGCGCTGAGCTCCGCGCCTGTCCCGGGGGTGAGTCCTGGCCAGCGAGCCCGAGGAAGGACTGGGGCTCTCGGAGGAGCGGCGGGTGGGGGTGCGGGCGGTACCGCGGGGCGGCTTCGGCTGCCGTGCCGCGGTCGGGTGTCGAGCGAGCTCCCGTCTCTTCTTTTTCCCTCCTCCGGCTCGGCAGCTATTGTCTGCGGCGCTGAGCTGACCAGGTAGGCTGATGCTCGGTGGTGGTAGGGAGACTGGCTGCGCCCCGGAGGCGTGGGGTTGCTGTTGCTTGAGACGCCGTAACGGGATTCGGTGCGAAATTGCTGCTTTTCCTGCAGAATTTGGCTGCTCGTGCCCCGTCGGGGAGTGGGGTTATTGTTTCAGCTACAGCCCCCCTACTGACGTCTCAAAGCTGTCTTCCCTGAGCCAGCGAGAAGAACGTTTTCTGGTAGTCCCAAGGCTTTTCTCTTTTCCACCTAGTCTATGTGCGCTTAAAAACATGTTGGCAAGAAGGACTTAATCTTGCAGCTGAATCGCTGGGAATGCCTCCTGTCTCTATGGGATTTCACTTGTTTAGGCTACTTGAATATGTTGGACTCTCCATTAATCTCAGTTCAATAAGAAACCGTATTATCTTGAGGCAGTTGCCAAAATGCCACAATTCAAGTTAAAACCGTTTTACTGGGATCATCACTGCAAAGAAGTAGATGAACTGAGGTGAGTAGGTAAACTATCTAAAGGTCACGTAGATTATTGCTGCTTCTTGTATTGCATGGTGATGTTTTAAAGCCTGGTGATACCAAAGTATATGCTCTGGGTAGGTTTAGTCTGTGTAAATACACTCGGAATAGCTTTAGCTTGGCTGGGCTGGCTGTTGCTTGCAGTGTCGCTGTAGTAGCAGGGAGGTGGGTGCCAGCATGCAAAACCTGACGGAGAAACCTACTTTGAGGATTACTGGTTCCTGCGGAGTTCCCCAGTACCGCAGCTATGCTGATGGCAGGAGTGGTTTATACCTGGTTTTCCTGTTTCTGAGCTCTGAGAAATAATGCAGGACTAAATATTTGGCTGGTAAGAATAAAACTTTTGTGTGTGAGTTCAGCTAAAAGTAGCATGGAAAGGCCATTTTGGCTCTGCTGTGGGTCCGTGCTGCTTGGAAGAGGTTGGTGACGTATCAACCTGACCTGGAGAATGGGCACAGACCTGCAGGCATGGGGACTCAGTTTGAAGCCTGTAGACTTCGTGCTGTGGTCCACCTTTGTTAAAATATTTCTTTCCCTGAATCTAGCTGTAACGCCTGCCCTCGTGCCTATTTTTGCTGAGGATTTGGAGTTCACAGTGTGAATGTAGCATGACCTCTCAGCTGCCTTGTAGTCTGCAAGCACTTGAATAGCATCAGTGAATTTGTGCTTTAATTTCCCTTCACTGTTTTGTGCAAAAGCTGTTTTCTGGGCAGGAGCATTAGAGCTTGCAGACTTGGATATTGTAGCAGAACTACTGCCAGTGTGATTGTCTGCAGTGACTGCAAATGGATTTTTATTTTTTTTTTTTTGAATGAAGGCTTTTCTGTAGTTTTGGATTTAATTCACCTGTAAGGTCTCTTGTTCACCTGGTGCAAAGCATCATTTCTCATATGCACCCAGCAGCCTCCATCCCTGGGCACTTCTATACTGTAGCAAGTGTGTAGGTTTTTTTAGCTGAAAAAGTTTGATACCAAAACCTGAATTGAACATTTCCGAGCACAGCGTTAGTTGGAGCTGTAGTTTGGTAGTTTCTTTTGGCTGAGGTTAAGCCTCCTGGGAGGTGGAAGCCTGCATTTCTATATACCAAACTGTACCATAGATATTTCATGACCTTTTGCACATCACTTAATTGCTCTCCCTCCCCCCCCTCCCCCCATTTGTAAAGCATTTACTTTGCAGGCATGTTACAGAGGTGGGGGCTTTATTAAACATAAGACTGCATTGGAAAGCATTTTAAGTTGAAAAACGTAGATACCCATTTCTTTCTCCTCTGAGCCCAAAACTCTGGAAGAAGTTGGTAAAAGATCCAAACTCTCATCTACTGTAAGCTCAAGTGACCTAATGTGTTTTGATGGATTTAAGTGATAAACATGTCTGAAAGTAGTATGTCAAAGCATTTTGGGATAAGGTCTTGCAGCATGTTGGGATCCCTAACTTGTCAGCTGGGCCTCTCTTAGTAACCGCTGGGTGAGCTGTGGCTGTTTACATCCTTCTCCTGGAGGAGTCATGGGATGATTTAACTTGGCTGACATCTGTTCTTAGTAAAGAGGAATTGGGGTTCTTCGGTCCAGCTGCATGTAGAAAAATAACGCTGAAGATTTGGCGCATGGTCCCTTGTGCCCCAAGAGGGCGCAACGGCAGCAGCAGAGCTCTTGGTTTGATCAAGACACGGTTTTTGAGATGGTGGGTTTGATGCTGAAAGGAAAAACGCCTAAGTGTTGTCTTCCAGTTCATAGCATCTTTGATTAGTTGGATGGAGAATTGTGTCACTTGTCAAAGCTGTATAAATTGAAATGGGTGAGGCTCCAGCGTGCCTTAAGGAAAAATATTGCTCCCTGCGAGTGCAGGGGAGTGCTGAAACGGGGGCCCACGGAGGTTGTGGCACCTCAGCCCTTTGCGAGACTCAACTGGCGAAAGCCCTGGGTGTCCTGGTCTAGCTGCTGGTTTGATCTTGCTTTAAGCAGGAGGCTGGATGAGGTGGTGACCTGAGGAGCCCTTCACATGTGCTTGCTCTGCAGAACAGTGCCCTTCCCTGTCTGCACGGAGCAAAGGGCCCCCCGTCCCTTTAGTGCCTCGTTAAAAATCACTGGGCGACCTGCGCTGGGGTCCTCTGCTTTGGCTGGGTGAGGAGGGCACTAAAGGTTAGAAGCGTACATGCTGTACGCTCAGCTTTTTTTTATCCTTTAAAAGTTAGAGGCTACAACTTATGACCGAGAATACAGTACATTCTAGCTTTGTGTGTCTTTTAGGCTCTCAGTTCAGCAAAATGTTTGCTTAATTGGGGATGTTATGGCCCATATGCTTCTATTCCAAGCGGTTTAAGCGCTTTCAGTTGGAGACATAAAAATGTCTTAGTTGTGACATGGTGTTTGAGCCTTCCTGCTGCAGATGTAAAATCCATATGGCAGTGAGTCTTAATTGAAACCTGCTGGAGTTATTTTTCTCCTGCAACATATTATATGAAATATTTTTTATGCAGTTGGCTTGAAAGGACTACCCTTAATTAGATATTTCTAATCAATTAGTGCTATTCCTTTCTGTAATTCTGTTCCTTTCTAAGAAACATGGTTTTGAGTTATATAAGGCACTTTGATTTGATATTCTACATATCAAATACGCCTGTATGATTTATTCATTATTTTATGCCATGGACTTTAGGTAGAAGTCGTTCACCACAGCATTGTTAATCAGTAAGTCCTTCCAGGTGCATTGTGTAGTGAAAAGCTTGTCTGAAATCAGAACTTGTTGCTTGAAAAGTTAGGTCTCTAAATAGATTTTAGATTCAGATGTTTATAATACTTTGTAGTATTCGTTGCTGTTTGTTAAGACCGTTAGGTCAGTTTGCAGGGGAGTATGTTTGGTGATTGCAAAGAAATTTGGAGAAAGAAATACAAAAGCTGATGTAGCTTAAAGCATATTCCCCAAAGTAGATGACTCCAAGAGTCTGGAATGTGTCGGTGGGAGGCTTCAGTTTTAGTGAGATGTTGCTCCATGCATGCAGGAGTCCTTCCCCTCCTAAATAATTGTTTCCATCTGCATAGCTTATTCCATCAGCCCCAGGGCTGCTAGTGCTGGGACTGTTGAGCTGTCTGCAAAATTTGGGTCTCTTGTGAAAATGAGGATCTTTCTCACTAAATTCTGCGTGCTAGCTATGTATGAAGGGAACTTTGCTGTTGTCATACAGAAAAATAATAGGGCAACCCTCACTGGGGGACCTTTTAAAATAAACAATACTCTGGTCTTTTTTTCATGTCTTTTAAAATTTTTAGAGGGAGAAGTTTCAGGACCCTTGAATCTTCTTGCATAATGTCTAGCAAGCTTGTTATTAATTCACTAGTTGTCTGAGAGTTGTTTAGTTTTTACATGATATGTAATTTTGTCCATCTATGACAACTTTCAATGTCCCTGGCTACTTGAATACTGTGGCTTATGGTTGGTGAAATGGCCACGTGAACATACACGCTGCCATCGTATGGTGGAGCCTGAGCGTAGGAAATGACACGGAGTGCAACATACAGTTGAGACCTCAGTGTTTCAGTAAACAGCTTGGCTGAGACCCAAGCACACTTCTAGTGCGTTTGTTGATCTTGCGGCACTAATGTATTTATCCCTTTGTCCTGTTTTGCCCTTTCGTAGAAGGTTCCTCCTAGGATGACGGACTGTTAGCAGCGGATGTTGGTACCGACACATGTTACTGTCATGCATCTTGGGAAGGGACTGCCAAGGAGGTGAGGGCAGTGGCAAGAGCCCGCTCGACCGTTACACACTGATGGTTCAGTGGTAGTGCAGCAGGCGGGCTGTGCACTGATGAAGCAGTGACAGGAGGCTCCTGACCAAGAGTTACCATTTTATACTTCTCAATTATCCCTCCCTGGGTCACCTAATGAAGCATGGGAGAGACATCATTAGTAACTAAGAAACAGGGGAAAGGCACAAATGCAGAGTACTCTTCGCTCCCTTGCCTCTGCACTCTTCTCTCTGAAGGGTGTTATTTCTGAATTAGTTGAGGTCAGTTAAGTGCCTGTTTCCTGGAGGAGGTGGCTTAACAGATGTATCTTTCCTTAATCTTCAGTTCTTGGTGAACCTTTGCTGGGCTTAGCCTGCGGTGGATGTGGAGAGCATACACACAAGGAAAGGAAGCCTGCATGTTGGGGCAGTGGGGCATTTGAAGGGTTGTTCTGTAGCACTGCTGGTTTGGGAAGATGACTTCTGTGTTTTGGCTCTGAAACTAGTGCATGAGGCTGTCTTGCTGATGGTGGTTGCCATTCAACTGTGCTCAAAACTTTTTCACCACTGCTGCCAAATAAACAGTTATGCTGGAGTCCTGGGAGCTTGGATTTCTTGGTGTCTCTGTATGTACACAGCTGAGCATGCCGCCAGTGCTTGAACCCCTATTTCTCCTGCTTGATCATACTCCTGACAACCCTAACCAAGTGACCGACACTGGAAACGAAAGCGGTATTTCTTGCCTTGAGGGTGTGTGCAGACTCTTGAGTGAACAGGAGCCTGTAACCCTTGCAAGGTCCATAGCAGGTGGCCAATATATAATGGAACTGGAAGGATATCCTCTTTAGGCAATGAATAAATACAGCTTTGCTGATGAAAGTTGTTTTTCTCGGTCAAGGTAAAGCTCAGACAATGTTAATGTTTGAAAACAGCAGGGCTAACACAGTGGAAGGAAATCCTTGCATGCCTCATAGCGGAAGGTAGACATGAGGCTGCAATATATACATCCCTGCAGCTGATCTGAGATACTGTTGTTTTGGTCAAATATTCCAGAATCCTGGACTCACTCCAGCTTGTGCATAAGAAAGGTAAAAGTAGATAAAGGTAACAGCTGTATTTAGATGCAGTATTTCCTTTGATTAACAGGAGAGGAAGGATACCTCCTGGGAGCAGTCCTAACGATATCCCTAATCCAAGAATTTCAGAGTTCATTCACTTCGTGCTTCCTACGCTCTCTTGGCCAGCGTAAAGCAGGCACAAAGCTGCCGGATGTTTGCAGGCCAGGAAGAGTTTGGAGCAAGCACAGAGCTGCCAGGTCAGTTGGGAGAATTCAAGGCTTTATTAAATACCAGCACGCATTGTGGAAAAAGCTTTTTGGAGAATGGCTTTTTGCAAAGCTTATTCTAGCTGCAGTGATGTGTTAGCTGGAAGAAAACGGGCAAATCTATAAGTAGGACCAAGGAATTGCTTCTTTAAGGCTTTCCTATGAACTCTGCTAGTGAGGTTTGTGCAATTTTGTAATGGATTAGCATTACCTCATTGTAAGTGTCAACAAAGCAGATGGCAAAGAAAAACTAGTCTTTGTAAAGGTCAAGAAGCTGCTGCTTGGTTGCTAGCTGGGGATCTATGAATGTCATTTAACCCTCTATGAGTACGTTTTCTGACAATAGTACTGAGTCAAGTTTCATGGTTCATTTGGACCTCTCAAAGTTAGAGGAGGATGTACCCTGTGAATCCAACTTTACTGCATGTACTCATTAGGTAAAAATCAAACAAGGCTTCAGTCCCCTTTCAATGGGCTGGTGTAACTTGTTAATTCTCTAATTCATTACTTCACTAATTCACAAATTGACTAACTCTCATGCTTAGGAGGAGGCCAGTTTCTCAGCTGATGGTGAGAGTGCTCATCCTTCCTCCTCAGTCAAGCCGCGGGTGTCCCAGTATTGCAGTGGGAAGCCTGGGAGCCTCAGCAGTTACAGATACTGATGGGTCAGCTTCAAAGCTTTTTGGGTAAGGTGATGTACTTACACCTTCCATCATGAAAGTTTGGTTTCTACCATTCCTGTGGATTGTTCCAGTTAATTCTGGTTTTGCGCAGCTGCAAGGACAGCAGGTCTTATCTTCTCCTCTCCTTTGTACCTGGTGTACGTGTAGCTCTTGCTTTAGCCCAGTGGTGCTGCTCCCAGCATAGATCAGGCTGAGCTGTGTCAGCATGAGCTGTGTGTTGGGCCAAAAAACTGAGCAGGAGTCAAGTTGGCAGCCACAGTCAAGTGATGCCTGTGTCAGAAAATGTCCAATGTATGGAAGTTTGGTTGTTTAGAGCAGCCTGGTTGAAACATACAGTCCTGAATGTCAGTTTGGTTAAAAGAGTTCATCAGACTTAGTAGAACTGTGAGGTAAAGCATAGTTGCTATAGTTCATCTGCTTGTGTATATGTCTTTAGATTTAGTTTTATGAAATCTCTGTAGTTTTCAACTCACCTGTGAGTCCGAATTGAATTTTTGCTTGTTTAGCTTGTTGAATTCACTGTGCTTATTCAGCGCATGATCTATGTGCTGTCTTCTTTTTGCCTTTGCAATAGCACTGTGTTACTCTGAACTTGCACACTGGGTGTAAACTGAAGAATAAAAATCTGTCTTGCAATGTCACTTGACATTGATACCTGAGACTTCATATGTCTGATCTCCTCTTTGGCCCTGCACTTAGAGCACTGGGGTTTTATACAACAGTAAACAGCATGTGGGGATTTACAGACACTATTCTAGTCTCTCACCGACCTTTGAGATGATCTTGCACAACTAACCTCACCTGCCCTGTGTTCTTCCTTTAAATCCTGCAATAAAGCTGTTTGGAAATGTCTGTAGCAAGCTCTTCCATCCTCTCATTGGCCCCTAAGTCCTAGATCATGCCTGTAATCTTCTGATGCTGTTTTTCATAAAGATTTGTGTAATTAAACTCTGTCATGAATATTTTGGAAAAAGAAGCCCTCTCCTAATGAGTTAACAAACTCTTGACTGCTAATAGCTCTGTAAGAGCCCTGAGCTGTATTGTGCAATCAGGTTCAGCATCTCAACCAGTTTTGTTCCAGCTGTTGCATCGTTTGTACATGAAACTAGTACAAACAAGCTCTATGTGGTGACTTCAGAGCAGGGTGCCAGCATAGCAAAAATAGCGATAGCTGACTTTTTTAAACTTCTGAGCCTTTAAAGCAGCAGCCCAGTTCTGTTTCTGTCCCAGCTCTCTTCTAGAGGACAAATGAAGAGAATGCCCATAAATATAAATCATGTGCCATTTGTAATCTCTCCACACACAGAAAAGTTTGGATTTCTCCTGATAGACCTGTTAGAGATGACAAAGTAGAACATAAGCCTGTTAGGAGAAATTATGGCACTTTTGAGTACAAGCACAACTGTTGTTTATGAGTGGAATAATTGGCACTTGCTATTGCCTGACTGCTAAATAAGAACTCCTGCTACTAGGCTGTATTAAATTTTCTTTTTACTTTAGAAATAATTGAGTAATCAGGATCTGCAAAAATGCTACTGTCTTTGAGAGGGGGGTGTCGTTCTGTTCACCTGCTCAGAGGCTGATGGTTGTCCTACTCACAAATGAGCACAGTGGCATTTCATTCCCAAGTAAATGCTCTATATTCACGTGTGTAGGGACAATGTGTGGGGACCTATCTGGTCAGTATTTTTCTCTGGATCGTGAATTTGGAGTATTTAGGTAAGTGGATTTATTTTCTATTGTAATCATTCAACAAGACAAGCTTCAGTAACACAGAGGGGGTTCCAGCCTGATCTCTGAAGTAGTTTCAGCTAGTGTGACCCAATATAAAAACTTCTGGGGAGATCTTTAAAACTATAAGATACTAAAATCTACCAAGCCCCCACCCCTAAACAAGACATTGCTTTGAAAACTGCATTTGTACTTAGTCCACACTCTGGTCTTTAGGAGTTTCACTTTTAATAAATAGCGTAGTTCTGTAGCTATGATCAGGTCACTCCTACTTTTCTCCTCCCCTTGTCTTACCATCCTTGCTAAAACTCTAGCTTATCTGTCTCAAACTATCAGTAGCTATTGTTTAGCTGTCTCATAACCTTGGTAGTTCTGAACTATTTGCTCTGCTTGTGGGGCCGTGCTGTGTACATGACTTCTCTTTCAAGAGTGGATGTTTGGCATTCTTTGGGTAGTAACTCCTATGGGATGCCCGAAAACGCACTGACTCATGGCGAGTTCAGCCCATGGAGCCCATCCCGCTGCTTGTGATTATGGTGCAGGAAATAAACAAGATGACAACCTAATCTATCACATCTTTGGGCTGAGAACTGGGGCAGCAGAGTAAGACAGTCCATTTCTGTCACTCTTCCTATTTGTAGCTCTGTTGCCCCATCCATTTCCCAGAAGGGAACAGAAAATCCAACTTGAAAAAATCAAAATGAGGTTTGTGAAATGGGCTGGTAGGTGGGCTTTGGGAATTTGAGCTCTTGCATATTTTTTTCTATGAAAATTAAGGAGGCGCAAGCCCTCCGTGAAGGTGGTGCTAGGGGCAAGCTCTGCTATGTGGACTCCAGTCCTGCATGAGCTCCACTGACACGGCTGGACTGGCGTGAGATGGTGGTTACTCATTGCAGCTGGGGAGGGACCTGGCTGCTGATGCTTCGTCCCATCTGCCTCTCTTCTATCACACCTTAGAAATGATGTGTAGCACTTTGTCAGCTGGTTGCAGTGATAAGTCCCTGTGTTTGAAGGAAGTGAACAAGCAGCTTGGTAGTTATTAATCTGGTGCCTGTCACTTCTTTCTGCCTTGAATGTCCATCAAGAAAGATAGGTTTTTTGCAAGGCACAGCACCTGGGAGATGTCAGGCACGTGTTTGAGTAGGGAGCTAAACAAGGTCATCCTCAGAAACCCGCTAAGACTTCTAATTTTATACAGTCTGAAAATGCCCAGGAGGCAGAAACATACTCAATTTAAATTAGTAAGTCTTGGTTATTCATCAGAATAAGTGTTTTTGTGCATTAAGAATAGCTGCTGTGTCTTAGCACTTCCTCCCATTGTTACAGCTCTTCCTTGAGCAGTGGAAATGTTTTGGGTGGTTTACATTACATTTACAGTAGTAATTAGGTTTAAGCAACTTCGCAGTTCGCTTATCTAAATATACATCTGTGTCTAAAGAGCGTATGATTTTTTTCCTTCTCCTTCACTCTCCCAAGCCACGACATCGCCACACAGGGTGGGCAGCTGGAGGCAGTCATGTATCCAAGCACTGCCCCGCGCCTGGTGGAGATCTCTGCCCAGAGTTGCTACTTCTGACGGTAAGGTGATGAAGTGGCTCTGGCTTTGGCTGCCCACCGGCTAGTCCCGCTCTGGGACAGCATTGCATCTCGACGGATGCCAGGGGTTCCTCCTTCGCCCCGTGTTTCTTTCTTTTTTCTTAAATGTGAGACTAATAGCCATCTGCATGCAAACCATCTCAGCTTAGGAAGCATCTGTTCTCACTGTTTGTCCACCGCCTGAAGTACTAATCCTCCGTTTGTCACAACTCTTGGGTGCAGTAAAGCATTTAAAGTGCAGCAGAGGTTGCGTGCTCTGACATACAGCTTGTGGCTGCAGGCAGGTTGGGTTTTACGGGAGGGGGGGTCTGGCCGTTCATCGTCGCGCCTGAGCCACCCTAAGTGTGGGTAGAGCAGGGACGGTCGAGGGGGTGATGCCGGGCCGTCAGGGAAGGTGATGCTTTACCTCTCCACTTGCGCTGGGTTGATACCCCAGCTCCCACGGGCATGCCTGTATCTGTCCCAGGAGGATGACAAATCGCGTCTCGTCTCGCGCGGTACAGTGACGATCGGAAGCACTTCGTAGGGTCTGCGTGTTGCTGCGGTTGTTTCTTGGCAGCTGTGGAGCCGAGAGATGCTCGTTTGATCTCCCAGCTCGGGACAGAGCAGAGCCGGCCGGGGTTGCGGGGCTGGCTGCTGGGAGCCGATGGCTCTTACCCGGGCGTGATTACCACGCAGCGCTTCGCCCCAGGCCACGGACTGGGTGCTGCCTCCCTGGCAGACTGGGAACAGGCTGGGACTTGGATAATCTCACCGCCTCGGTGACTCCAGAAACTGTAATAATCTCTTAATCTTAATGCGTCCACGTGATGGCTAGGTAACTCTACTTGAGGGTTTTCTTGATATGTGACCGAGTGGTGGGGAGATGAATTATTTTCAAGCTTTTCTAATATTATGCACTCTCTAAAAATACACCTGCTGGAGGAAAAAAAAAAAAAGACTTGTGCGTTAGGGATTTCAGCTACGTTCCGGTTTTTCTGCTCTCCTTCACATTGCAGTGTCTTTCACTTGCATTTGATTTTCACGGTAACGAATTACTTTGAAAAATGTAATGCTGCCATAAGATCTTGTGACGCAGCTGGTGAACACTGTGTGCAAGCTGACCTGAAGGCACTGATGCTGAGCTCTGTCAGGCAGTGTTCAGAGGCAGGTCTCCCAGGCTGGTGGGGTCCCTGTGGTCTGGCAGAGGATTCCTCTAGTCTTCAGGTCTCCGGTCTGCATGTGCTTTGCCCAGCTGAAATTCCCAATTATCCAAAAGCATGTCGGATGTTTTCCGCCCTCCTTTTTGGTCCTGAAAAAATTGGGTTTACTGAGCGAGCCAAGTCATGTCAGTTTGGCAGGACATGTAGATACCTTCAGAAATAACTCATGCACTAAAGCTGCGACCGTAACAGTGTTGGGTCTGGACCAGTGATTCGTTTGAACTAATTGGCTGCTGAGAGCATTGGTATGTCCGTTTGTCTCCATATTTGAGTAAGATTCAGCTCCTGTGAGCCAGATGATCTCGTCCTAGTGAGCTTGGCTCATCCCTGATGATGCCAGAAAGACTGTCATGGAGCATGAAACATGCTGGAGAGCTCGACATGAGAGTTGGCATATTTATCCTGATTCACTCCGTCTGAAAATGCAGACTCAGTTGGCTTTGTGTCCTATTCCTCCACCTCTTTTCTCACAAGCTAGGAAATAAATTTGCTGATTATTCCTCTCAAATGCCATGAATAACCAAAGTCCAGACAGGAGTGAATATGTGAAAGGCTGTGCAGCTGTTGTTATCCACAGAGATCTTAAATTTTCAGTAACACTTGCGTCCTGCTTTATATAAGTATTCAAAGCTGCATGTACTATTAAAGAATTCTGTTCTCGTTCTGGACGCTTTAAATTGTCCTCAGTTGTGCAACAAGCCTGCCTACGTTATTACTGCTGTGTTAGAAATCTGTGACAATGAAGCTTGCCTGTACAAGTGATTAGCAGCCTGCCTGTCTGAAAATCGGCCAGTTGAAAAGGACAAGCAGCTGTCTGAAGTTATTAAAAGAAATGTAGTGAGGAGGAACGTAGCTGAGAGAGAAAAGAAATGTAGTTGTGGGCTGTTGTGCCCAGCTACTTGCAGTACTAGCAGCTTAGATGTGCTTTTCCGTACAGGAGAAGGAATGGCCTGAAACCCAGCCACTTGTGTCAGGGCAAGGTGTGCTTGGTGGGAAGCCTTTTGGAAAGGCTGGGTGCTTCCTGGGGAGAAATAACGCTTTCCTGAGTTTGTAAAAACAGCGAAGCTTAAAGCAGCTACATATCCTCTCATAGATTTTCTTGTTGCTGTTGTTGTTGTTGTCGTCCCTCCTTGCTCTCCCCTCCCATGTCTCAAACCCTGGGCAGTTTGTGTGGTCACATATGATGGTGTATGCTTCTGTCCAATGTAGCTTTGCAGCAATCATTGTCTGTGTATCTGAATAAAAGCATCAGAATTATTTTGATTTGCTTTTTACGTGTTGCTGAGGTCTTTATTAATGGATGAATTTTCCTAATTGGATGTTAGGAAGAAGTTCTTCACTGTGAGGGTGGTGAGGCACTGGAGCAGGTTGCCCGGTGAGGCTGTGGCTGCCCCATCCCTGGAAGCGTTCAAGGCCAGGTTGGATGGGGCTTGGAGCAACCTGGTCTAGTGGAAGATGTCCCTGCCCATGGCAGGGTGGTTGGAACTGGATGATCTTTAAGGTCCTGTCCAACCCAAACCATTCTATGATAATATGCCCCCTATGTATAATCTGGTGCTGTTGTAAAAGCTGTGGCTTGTGGATGGGCTTTGGTGGTAACTGAATTTCACAAGCACGTTCTGTGACTTGTCTTGGTTTGGAGCTGATGGAGGAAGAGCTATATGGGTAACCTGAGTTTTGAATTTGATCCCTTATGATTCTCATTAGAACCACTTGTAGTGAATAAGCTAAATAAGAAATACAACACATAATGTATGTGCAAGGCCTGTGGTTTTACTGGGAACAGGAGCGAGCCAGGGGAGGCCAGCTCTAACTCCAGCTGGACACAGGAGCTTTCCCAGAGGCACGTTCAGTTACCTGGAGAAGAACCCACCTTCAGCGGGGTGCCTCCTTCTCGGTGTCCTCTTGGTTTGCTTCACAGTGTCTAAAATTTTGTGGGGAGGAATAACAGTTTGCAGGAATTGGGGGTAAGGAGAAAAAAAAGGGGGGGGGGGGGGGGGAAGATTCCCATTAATGTTTTTGCATACCTGGCGTGGGGAGTTGTAAGCATCCCAGACCAAATATCCTCCCTCCGCCTGCCTCGGGGGGCTGGGCAGCGTTCCTTCTGCAGCATGTTCACAAGGTGGGGTTAAAGCAGCTTGACTAAAGCTGTGGCTGGAAAAATAGCTGTGTTAATGTGTAAGGAGCAAAACTGAGACAGCCTCTTTGCATGCTTTTATGAGGGGGTTGCCTCTAAAATAGCTGCTGCTGGCCTTTAAGCCATTGGAGGCAAAGCAGGCTAAGCCATAGACCCAGCCTTACTGGGAATATTGGAAACATGGAGCGGGGTTATTACTTGTGCTGGACAAGCTTTGTGTGCCTTGGTTAAGGAAACTTCAAATAAATGACTTGTTGTCCCTTTAACTTTGGGATTACGAATAGTAAATGTTAGAAGAAAGGGAAATTACAGAAACACTGTGGAAGGAGGTTTGGTGGAGAGAATAAGAAGGAAAGGACAAAACCTGTTCGGGATAGCTCTGGGGAATCTGATTGCTTTAACCCTTTGCTTGCTTGTGTGTTTCTTGTTGATGAGATTTTAAGGAAGGATCTGGATCTTGCAAAATATTCTCTGTGGGTGTTTCAGGGTTATGCTGCTCTTTCAACACCAGTGTCTTACATCCAGCTGGGATTTACTCACTGCTCAGCTAGGGCAGGAAACGCTGAATTGGCTTTTTTAATAAGCGCTTGGGTGTTTTGCTGCTCCTCCTGAGTCCCCAGGGAGATATTCTGTGCTTTTCTTGATGTTCTCTTACTTCAGAGAAGTAAAATTTTGAAGAGCAAATGCGCTGTGTGACTCCTCCTTCCTAACGCTGCTTTTGGGAGTTACTTTTTCACACGGCTGGGGCTTGAGTTAATGTTTAGCAAGCCTCAGCTTCAGCCCGGGCTTGGAAAGAACTCCTTGCTCTTTTCTGCTTGCTCCGAGCGCTGGATGCTGCCCGTGGGCTGTGTCCTTCAGCCCGCGTCCCAGGCGTGGGTGGTTCAGCCTTGGGCACTGCTGCCTTGAAGACGCAAGTGGATTTACCGTCGCTCCTGCTCAAGTCCGCCCAGGGGGGTGGATGTGGGGAGGGAGGAGAGGATGCTCACAGCCACCCGATCGGCACCTCGCAGGTGACGAGGAGCAGCGATTTGTTATCAGTCACGAGGTTCGGCAGCCGCTCCTCGGCTCCACAGTGGAGGGGCACAGATGGACTGACCACCTCTCTCCTCCCCGTCTGGCCATGGACAAGCGTGGCACGTGTGGCTCCAGGGTGGCCAGAAGTGGGATCCCCAGGCCCCGGGTGGTGTTGGAGCCAGCCGGCTGTGCCCGGCTCTGCAGCCTCGGCAGGTAGGGAGCGTGGTCGTGGGGTGCAGCGGTACGGGGTGATCACTGCTCTCCTTCCTCCCGAAGGCAGGGCGTAAAGGCAAGGCAATACCTGGGAGAGGATAGGTGGAAACAAAGTGAATTTCTAGAGGTGAGCAGGCTGTAATATGCTCTTTAAAACTGTGTTTTGACTGCCTTGATCCTGAAATGAAATCTATTAAAAAAAACTTTTTTTTGTGTGTGTGTGTGTGTATTAACCCTATAATTGGGATGCGTGCAGCAAGCTGTGGAAGTGGGACCTGGGGGTGCATGCGTGCCTGGCGGGGCTAAAATGCAGACTGTGTGCTTCCTTGTGGTTCAGTGGTAATGCTGCCCTGGCAGCTTGTGGGGTTTGAGGGCTGTTCAGTGATTTGTAGAACTGTATGAAGGTAAGAACTGCTTATTTGTAAATATCATGCAAAGCACACGTACTAAAAGACAGAACTGAAAATTTAACTACTTCGCTTGACAAAGACCGTACTGTTTGTGTGCTTACTGGACATTAAATGACTTAAGACTTCATCTAATGTGTATCTACATCCGCTTAGAAGTTGCATCAAGTTTCAGAACATTTCCCTGCTGCACTAATTAAAACCTGTTGGTTTTGTGTGAATGTACTCACAGTGATTTTATTTCTAACGATAGCTCACATTTTCATGTTTCTGTCTGACTTCTCATTTTTCCTAGTCGGCTTTGACCTTGTGTGTAGAAGAAAGAAAGGAAAACTTTAAAAGGTCCTAGGCAAAATTTGAGATGTAAAAAAAATAAAATAAAATTAATAGTCATCTTAGGGGGACTGACACAGGAATGATATGGTAAATTACTCTAAAATTACCCATGTGTAAGAGAACTAGACTAACACCTTGAGTACTGCAGGCTTTCTTTGATAAAAATCAAAATATTCAGTAACAACTTATGGGTTTTGCCAAACAAGTTAGTTGAGTTTCAGTGTCTGTACTGGTGCCAGAACGCCTTTGTGGTCAGGTCTGAAGAGATGCTCCAGCAGGAACACCAAATTTGCTCACTAACTTTGACCAAAACATTTAACTCTTAGCAAGTGGTAATTCGCATCTGTTCATTCAGGCCTCGCCAGCGGGTGAAACGCATCCTATATGTATATGTACAACTAAGCCTCTCTGCTAGGACTGACCTAAAACATGCCTATATAATAAGGCAATGATACGCCAGCCATCCTGGTCTTCTAATTAATTGACTTTAATGACTGTTTATTTTTGCAGCAGTGACTGTGGCATGCTCCTTGGGTTCCCATTAAGACACCTACCGCCTTACCCGGCAGTCGTGGTGCTGTGCCTCCAAAGCACCGCTGAGGAAGAGCCATTGCTGAGCCAGCTTTCCCTCCCTCGTGCTTCTCCTCTCGGTGTTGTACAGCTTGTGGTACCCGAGGTGGCTCACGGCTGGGGTCGGTGGCCCTGGGCTTGCGGGCAGCACTTCAGGGATTAGTTATAGAATTAGTTATAAATCTCAGCCGAGGGGAGGCTTTTCAGGGCAGTGTAATAGCCAAGCACTTTGTCTCACGTGCAATAACTCCTACCTGAGAAATCCAGGCAAGCCTATGAGTGTCCTTCCTGTCTTCCTGCATCCCTAAACCTCTCACGCGTGAAGCATAGGTGAATTCCAGCACATCTCTCAACCTCTCCTTACTTTGTGCTCGTCAGCAGGTTCCTCCTGTGGCCTCTTCAAAGTCTCTTGCCTGTTCCCATACATCTGAGCGACAACTTACAATTACTCATTCTCTGCTGTGGTGTAGGTACAGCTGGTAGAATGGGCTACAAGAAGAAATGAGGATGAGTTCTATCATCCCGATTTACTCTAAGTTCAACATGAAAGAACTTTTAGGACAAATACTCAGTGTGTGTGAATCTCTGCTTTTCTAAAAAGCCTTTGCATTAATGAGCGATCACGCAAAAAATAAATTCACAGCCCTTTTGTAAAGGATTCAAACACTAGCAGTCTTTCCTCTGAAAGCCCTGTGGTCCCTCGCCCCCTTTGTCCCTAAGCTGGGCAGCTGAAGTGTACAGAGCTTTAACATCTCACCTGAAGTCACAGCAGTGATGGAAATAAAGTGAGGGCGTCTCGTCTGACGTAGCGGTAGCGTGTTTTGAGGACGCGTTTAGTAACTGGGAGGTATTGACTCATTCTGGCCTCGGCAAAATCCCTGGCAGTGGGTGCTACAGGGCTGTGACAGCCAAGTCGCTGCGGCAGTCAGTCCGTGCCAGCCTCTGCGTGGGAATCCTGTGCACAGGCTCAGCCTTGTGGCAGCCGGAGGGAGCCTGGGGCAGCTTCCATACTGGCGAGGGGGTAGTGGGTAAGAACAAGTATGGGCAAGCTCCTGCCTGCAGCCCCACGCTAACTGGTCTGTGGGTTTTGCAGCCCCACGCTAACTGGTCTGTGGGTTTTGGCAGCCTGCTGTGGGTTTTGGCAGCCTGCTGTCGTGCCGATAGGTGGAACTTGAATGGCAGACTGGATCTTTGTGGCTGCTGGACAGACAAAGCTGCTTGTGTGTTTAGATGAACGTGGATTCAGTGGAGCGTGTGAAGGTGGAAGTAGGGATGAGAATGCCACCTTTTAATTAACGATTCTCATAGAATCATCAGGTAGATCAGGCTTATGAATTCCCAATTCCATTAAAGATCACAGTACTCCTAAAGCTTTGTTTTGGCCAGGTACCCCTTTCTCGCAGCCGGATTTCCGTGTCGATGAAAGCCCTTTCCTGTTTGGCTTACCGTGCTAATGCAGGGAAAGTGAACAACGGGCTCGTCTGCAGTGACCTTACAGTGGAACAATAAAACACATACAGAGAGCATGGCTTATGTCTTCGGAGGCCAAAACAAACTCTAGCATGATGGGACAGACACCCAGCTAATAGACTAAACTAACCATGGCTTTGAATATTTTTAATTTGGCTGTATCTGCATGGGCTTATCAATCTGGTGTTTCTTCTGCACTGAGTTTCGGTCTGAGACACCTCCAGGCGGATCTGTAATTACAGGCAACTTTTGCTATTCCTTAGCTTGCTTATTTAGACTCTTAATAGAGTGGAGACAAATCTATTCCAGCTTGAAGGCCTGAGACACAGATGTTGAGATGGAGTGTCTTTGCCTATAAGTACTTTGATAGAAATGCTTATTGTCAGGCAAGTTATAACCTATGCTTTATTTAAAACTCCCAGTGCTGTGGTGGAGGTAACTTCTCGAGTTTGGGTCCAGCACAGAAAGCGGTGGAGGTGCTAAGCTAAAGCAGCGTGTTACGCACAAGCATTCAGGTCTTTCACTCGACATAGCACTGGGCAAAGGATCGCTGGTTTGTCTTTCTGGTGTCACTGGCAGTGCCAGGACAGGAGCTGGGGAGTGCCTTGTTGTTGTTGGAGTGGGGGAGAGCTGGAGCTTGTACGAATTACTCTGCGCATGCAGAGCTATCTGGCATGTCCTCTTTATCACTTGCAGAACAGGCTTCTTCAAAACAACCTTAAATGACGCTGCTCCCCGAGCTGCTTGCATAATGGAAGATCTTGATGAACTGATTGCTATGTTACTGAAAACAAGCTGTAATTTTATTAGCAAATTGTAGTAGTGACATCTTAGCTATTCTTGCTGGTGCTATAGAGACAGACCTTCAAGCGTGCCGTCCCACGGGTGCAAAGTCCTCGATAAAATGCCTTAATGCGAACATAAGTGGTGGTTGGCAGCAGTGCTACATAAAATAGCCTGGGCTAAAGGCACTGTAACTTCTCATGGGGATGCTCTCAGCAAAACTGCTAGGTATATAAGCAAATCCCCTATGGTTAGAGATATACAGAGATGTACGTCAGCAGTGGCAGCCTGCTTCTAAGATTGCTTTAATTCTGGCTCTTCAGCTGCTTTGGTTTAGTTAGGCTAGAGAAAGTAAAGCATGGTAAGAGTGTATCAGGTAAGTTGCTGTTCATTGCTGCCACAGTAATTTGATAATTAGTCAGTCTATGCTTTTTTTATGGTCTGATCCAAGGAATATGAACCAGCCGTGTGCTTTTCGTTTTCTCCTAAGAGTAGACTTCAGTTGTGCTTTTTTTGTTGCTTGTTATGGGGAGAAAGGAGGAATTGGTAGCCTGTGGTGGTTGTACTTAGTGTACAAAATTTGGGAGATTGTAAGGGTAGCAAAGCCATGCTTTAAAGATTTGCAGTAGAGCTTTCTTTTGATTTAGACCTTTGGTAGAAAAGTTGTGGAGCTTTTGTCCACAAGGCATCTCCTGGATAAATTTATCTGTGTTGGGAACAGTGTTTTGTGTAATTCTGCGTGTCAGAATGAAATAGCTGATCATGCACATTTCGTCTACGATTTTGATAATAAGTAGATTGCCTGCTTCCATACAGGGACCTGTTCTGATATTAGCAATGGTATCTTTGAAACATTGAGGTTTAAACTTCCAATACTTTCAGTAAGCAAAATATATACATATTTTACATAGGTATAGCTATAGGTATGTGACTTACTGCTTCAGGATTTTCTCCAGTTTTTCAAATAGTGCTATCTCTTGATTCTGGGTGCCTTTTTCCTACTACATGATTTTAAACAAGAAAACCTATTGTGGTATTTACTGTGGTGGGCAGATCTTAAGGTGGTTCTTTCTCTTCAGAATTAACTGTGCAGTTCTTCATTTGGGTCTAAACTGCTTGCTTATGGTAGGAACTTAGAAGCAACATGAAGAGGGACTTTTTCCTGCATGGACTTTTTTTTGTGTGTCTGTTTGTTTCTTTTAATCTTGTGCTTTTGTAGCCATCGGTTGTTCTTGACCTTGAAGTAAATTGAACACCGGTAAGATGTATGTGTGCTGTGATGCTAACGTATTTTTGTTCTCTAACTTAGTGTCTTTATCTGTCAAAATACTGCAAGCAGTTGATAGAATAATTTCTCACTTTTTTTCTTTCTTTCAAGAGAACTTGTGTTTCATGCTAGTGGTCTGAATTGCTACGATGCTCTGACTTGGTGTGCTGCTCCTAACTTGCCCTTGAGGTTAATTCAGACTCCTTCCATCTGTTTCTTTGTTTCATATGTGCCTTTGTGCTTGCTCCAGAAATGTCTTTAAAAGCTACGCGCTTGCTGTGTGGAAGGACTGCCTTGTATAACTTAATTCTTCTGTTCTTGTTGCCTTTTTCTCATCTTATTTTTTCTGGAAACAGTATTAAAGGAATTCCATTTTCTTGGCTTACACTTGTCACCTCCTGTTCTGTTTGAAATGTTTGAGAAGGAACTTCTTTATTCATCTGCTAGAAAGGTATTTCAATGAGGGAAGGACGTTGAGCAAGCAGTGAAGTAGTCTAGGCAGCTACAGATCCTTTGAGACGCTCTCTGATGGGAATGATTCAAGCCTGGAATGAACAAATGCATAGCAACGGTGTTTATTTTATTTTGATATTCAAGAGGGCCAAGAGTTGCATGAGTGTTTGCAATATATTTGCCGTGTGTTGACAGTATCTAGGAACAGATCAAAAACTACTCTGAGAGTGCATATTCTAGCCCAGGATCGGTGAGCCACCATCACTCAGGGTCAGCACTAGGCAGGCACACAGATCTTGCTAAGGGCTACCAGTGCTCTACACAGAAGGGGCTTGTAGAAGAAATAATAAGAAAATTAACTGTATAAGGTCCGTGCCAGTCTAATTTCTGTGTTATTAATACTGTTAAGTCAGGGTTAGACTGAAGGTGTTAGGCAAGTCAGCTGAACGAATCTCAAGCCCCGTTAAAACTGGCTCTGCTCTTAACAAGAGGAGAAGGTTGCATGAGGATGGTCAGTCTTTCCACAGACCCAGGTTGTCCTTAACTAGATCTTTCTGCCAGTTTGCTTTTTCTTGGGTTAATTTTTAAAACTTTATAATCTTAAGCTTTTTGATAGGTTAATAGTGCAACCGAGTGAACTTGATTATTCCGCCTACTCTTTGCCCCGTTGCAACTGAGCAATTAACATTTCAAGCCAAGAATCTACACTTTCAATCTAAACTGTTGCTATGTTTATATGTACGTCACAGATTGCCCTCCATTGACTTGGGAATGCAATGAGGAAGAACAATCTTTTAGGTGCACTGAATCTAAAATTAACCTTCCACCTGGGTAGTTGGATTTGTAAAGCACTGTGCACTGTGTTCAAGAAAAGAAATATTTAGACCAGAAAATAAAACATTTTCTAAATTTACAGGCCTGACTTTGCTCTGGTGTTATCCTGTGAGGCAGGAACAGCAGCGCTAGCTTAGGGCTTCTAGAGCTGGGCCTTGGATCCTGCTGCTGCTGTGTGGAGCTGCTATGTGACATGAGCATCCTGAACCTTGGTGAAACAGAGTTTAGTGCATCAGTCCATAGGGTTGTTGAGATAAAAAGTTAGGATGGCTTTGGGGCCGTTTGACGCACACGTTGTTCAAATACGGCTCTCCTAGAGTAGGCATGTATTCTGACTGGTGGTGGTGCTTATTAGTGCAAGCACTACTAGGTCATCTGTATTTCCAGCTGTGGAAGGAAGCCAAATAACTGCGGGTGATATAGAAGCATGAGTCGGAGTGGGATAGGGGTACGGCAGGTCGCTGTTGTCTGGCAAAACTGTATCCTTGCTCCAGAATTCTGTTGTTTTGATATGGACTGAAGGTGCTGGTAGACCAAAACCAGCTGCTGGCAAGGCTATGGCCTGAAACCTGGACTGTAAGGATGTTGTGACCCTTCTCAGATGCGCACCAGGAATATGTCCTAAAGCAGTAGATGAGTATTACTCCACTTGGTCGTAGTATCTCCAAGGCTAAAACTTGCATTCAGGATCTGGTATCTGGGTACGCCATGGCGAACATCCAAGTCAAGAGTCACCCTTTTGAAAGAGCTGAAGACTGTATTTACATTGGCTTAAAATTTTGTGGGTTTTCCTGTGGCAGGTGTGGAGAAGGGACTGTCATAGTTATATGTGACACGGGCTTGCCCCAGAGCATATGTACTGGGTACAAGCTGCTGCTGCTTGGGTCTGGGGTAGGTTCTGCTGGATCTGCAAACCTAAATTCTGTTTCGTTGTGAATCCATGGAGATTTCTGGAATGTTAGATGAGCTGGATCTAACTGCTTTCAGCTGCTTTGATCTGTATAACCTAGATCCCATGGTAGTGCGGGGCAGTAACTTAGGGCAAGAAGAGTGGTTGTGTGCCTGCTGAGTGCCTTCAGCAGAGCCATTAGGGGAGCTTGTGAGATGGTTCCTCAGCCTGTGTAGTGTTGTGCATTGGGAGAACTGCTCTTTAGTGCAAGTTCGGCGGCCAGTGTTTCTGGCACTCATACCGCCAAACCCAAGTCACTCAAGATAATCTAAAATCCTCCTTCTAGTTACCTTCATGTTGCAAGTGATGATTTCTATTAACCGGCTTCTAATAGAATTCTAGCGAGATATCATGGTAAGGTATTAAACAGTCTTTTTGATGTTAGCAAGGTGGCTTTGTTTAAATCTAATCCTCTTACAAGATGGCTGTCAGCAAATGTGAGGAAACGGAGAGGAGTACTAAAGATGAAGAGTTAATGTGAGGGATGTGATCTAAATTTTTAACTCCTAATGGGTACAGATACAAATAAAAAGTTGAAAGGGGAAATAATGATTTGGGATGGTAGCTGTAGTAGAACTGAGAGAGATGGGCGTGAACTATGAAGGTAAAATAAAAGAATTTTTTTTAATCTTAGATTGACTATTTGAGTACTCTACGAGACTATAAAGTGGCATGTCAACTGGAGGCCTGTTATTTGGGTATCCGGGAGTAGGAAAGGGGAGTGGGAAAGGCAGGGATGGGTACTAAACAAGCCGATCACCTCTGCCTTTGTCAGAGGTGGGCTGGGTGGCATAATAGCTCTTTTCAATCTTTCACTTCTGTGTTCCTGTAAAACAAAAAAAACAAAACCCTTCTTATTCTTGTTCTCAATGCTGTCACTGGCTCCAGATGTTCCCAGAATGATGGTTATTGCTTGAGTTCTGACCATTAGAGAAGAAGGACTGCCTATGTGCATGTTAGAAAAAGGTATGAGCATAATACGCATGCACATGTGTAAAGAGAAGTGCAGAATATCCTACAACATAGGCCTCTTGGTTGGTAGATCTTCAAATTTATGACTTGAAATGTTTCTTATAACAGAAGCAAGTTAATGCCAGAACTGCTAATAATGGCTTTCTGGAATGAAAGGAACTAAAACTTTCCAGATATTTTGCCATCTATAACTTTCTAAGTCCTTCTGGAGCTGGGAGGCTAAATTGCATTTGGTGGTTGTTTTGTTGTCACGGTTTTCAAGGCACAAGACTTGATCTGCATTTTTCTTGTGAGACTAGAAAGCAATTGCGATCTGGTTTTGGTGGTGGTGGCTGTTCACAGGTGTGTTTCAAACCGTCCAGAGTTAGCATAGTGTGCAGTCTCTTTAATTTTGTATTCCTAAGTTGAACCATTGAGGTGTTTTCACAAGTAGGTTCCACTTATCCTGTTTTTTTAAGTCTTTGAAAAAGATACACAGCAGGGTTTAAACAGCTTGCAACTCTTTGAAGTGAATTAAAATTCATTTTAGGTGAGGTATTATTTTATGAACTGATGAGAACCTCACCACTTTCTGCAGAGGGGTTGAAAGCTGAACGAGGCCAGTCTGGGACTTCAGCCACCCATGAATTAATCAACAGGGTGGTAAGAAAATTCTGTATGTTTGGGTTTCCCAGGACACTTGTGCTGTTTCACAGGGGAAAAGCCTGGTCTAGGCAGGAAAAGAGGGCCTCAGACATCTGAGTTGTTTATTGCATGAGCTGAAGTGCAGGAGACAGAGCTGTGCCAGTTTTTGCATATGGAGGACAAGCCTGCTGGGTTCAGTCTGCTGTGGCTGGGAGTGGTCGGACTTGCTGCGCACGCCGGATAATCAGAGCACACGTGCACCACACTTGAAACATCTTGGTCGTCTGTGGATGTCGAGGGTATCTGTGCAAGTTTGCAGGGGAGTCTTGGAAGCAAGGGCGGGAGTGGTGGGTGGTATCTCAGAGGTCACTGGAAGGACAGCATCAGAAAACCTGTGTCGACACTGTGTCCTCTCACATGTTTGGACAGCAGGTTTTCCCCTACTCCGGGGGATTTGATCCCAACCTTGTCTGTTATTGCTAAATGCGAGCCAAAGGAAGTCTAGCACTTAACCTCTGCTTGGCTTTTATTGCAGTCATTAATCAATGAAGACCGATGTATTGTGCGTGCCATATTTGAATGTGTAGTTTAATCTCTCTCTCCTTATCTCTTCCTCTCCCAGTACCAGAAATTGCCCTTGCAAAATGAGCAAGCTTCCTCTGAAGAGTCCTTTGGCATCCCCGGTGTCAGAGGGCACGAATTCCAGGGTAGAGTCTTTGGACAACTTGTCAATGGACAGTTTTTGGCTGGAAGTGGAGAACATTAAACAGAGCGCTGAAGCTGAACAAGAGGAATGCAGCCTTGCAGATGTCAAAACACAAGAGGGTAGGTTGCCAAAAATGTTGGGAGCGAGGGGAGGAAGATGAATGTCTGAGAAAATTTGCTTATGAACCTGAATGATTTAGAAGCATGTTGCAATATGGTTAGAATATTACTGGTCAAATCAGAGATACTTTTTTTTTTCTTTTTTTTTTTCATTGGGTGATGGATAATACCCTGCAGAAGTGGAGTGCTGGCCTGGCCTGGTTTCAGCTTCTGAAACAAAGCTGACTCTAAAGGTCAGTCAGGAGTACATTCAAGGCTCCAGATTTTTTCAAACAGCCCCCCACTAAGTGTGGGGGCTCTTGCTCCCCATGCAGGTGGCTGTATGGTAAACACACTGTGATAGCTGATGGTGTTTTGGAAGGCTTGTTTGTGTACGTGGTTCTGAATTCATCACAGTGGCTTTTGAGAGCTGCTTTTGTGGAAGGCAGGCTTTTCTCCTTCTGATTCACTATTCAAGAAACCATAATAAACATCCAGAATGACTTGAGTCCATCCACACAAGGTTTTTCTTATATACCTCCTTCCCCCCCCCCCCCCCCCCCCCGCCTTTCTTTCTTTTGAAGACTGCTTCATGTGCATGGGGTGTTTCTGATGGGATTTCTGTAGCACTGATGTTATCCAGTATTTTGGAATAACTGGAACCTGGACCGATTGCCTTTTGGCGTGGGAGGTACAATATCCTGGGCTGTTGGAGGGATGATAAACTGTGATAAGCAGCCAGCGGTCCTGCAGATTGGGATCACACGTTTCCTGGGTCCGTTTTGAAGAATGTGATTTAGCTGGCTGTACATCCTCCTGAATGGTGGGGTTTGCAGCCTGTACAGCCTGCAGCTGTTGTGCCAGCCTGATGTTGAGAAGGATCCATGTGTGTAATGGGGAAATGTTTGAGTGAAAGTCCGTGTGCCGCCGTGCTTGGGAAGGGTAAATAGCTACCCTGGGTGCATGGAGGGGCTCTGGAGAGTGGAGTGGAAAGATCATCATCCATATCTGCCGTAGTAGGCAAGACACAGTAAACAGTAAGGTCTGATGGTAGTGTCCCTACATAAAGGATGCAAGTTTGGGTCTTAGAACTGGAAGAGATGCAAGAGTGACTCAGAAAATGAGTGCGCCAGGAAGGAGACTCTGGAAAAGAGGCCATGCTGTGAGATGAAAGGCTGTCTGGGATACCCAAAAGAATGACATGCTAGAGGCAATTTGATTACTGTGTGTAAGCGGGGACACAAGGAAAAGTGTCTTTTAATGCTGTATATTAATCTAGCAGGCAAGAGCTGACTGCTTAATTGGCCATTGAAACCAGACAGACTTGAAATAATGCTCTGGGTAGTGAAGCCTTCCTGGCAGGCTGGGGAAGGAGGTGCAGCACGCTCAGCCCCCAGGTGCCTCCTGCAAAGGATCTTAGTCAAATAAGCATCATGCTGGAAGCGTTAGTGGCGAGGGGAAGCTTCGGATGGTGTGGATGCAAGATTTGACTGGTGCCTCTTGGCTTTCATGCCCTTTGCAGTTTGTGGTTGGAGCACCGCGAGGTGGCAATGGAGCCAAAGGCACCATCGCTCTTTGCATAAAGCCTGAGAATTTTCGCCTGGGCAGCAGCTAACAGCTCTGTGTGGACAGTGTGGCTCAACCTGACACATAGCTGATCGTAATCACAGTACGGGGACAGCGTGGAGGCTACGTGTAGATAAGGCGTTGCAAAAATGCTGACCCAATTGGAGAACGCTGGTCTCCTGTGCGAGCCCTGTGTGATGGTGGCGTAATGGGAAGCCGCTTGTGACCTGGTGTTAGCGGGAGGCCAGCGTGTAACTTTGTAGAAGAACTGGGTCAGCAGAAAGGTGCTGATAATGCTTGTGGCCTCACTAACAGTTGAAAGGGGCAGAAAGTAGCTTTCTCCTGAAATACGAGCAGCATTGTCCTTTCCTTGCTGTCTGCTGTTTATCCAGCTCTCTCCAAGGTCTGACAGTACGGCAGGCTGATAACGTACGCACTCTGTGCGGTAGTGCCACTGAAGTATCTGCTGACATCCTTGTAGCATGTAATCATGTCTGAGAAAGTGTCTGCGAAGAGTGATTCTTCTCCACCTTCAAAAACTATATAGGAAGTTGTGCTTAATGTTTAGTCCGAAGTTGTAGGATGCTGTAGCTGTCCTTTTTGAAACGTAAATGCTTTATTGTGAATGCTATTTTTGGCTAGCTTATGTTTCAAGTAAGTTTTTGCAATTGGTGTTCTCTAGTTTTGCAAATTTATTCCCAGTTTTACCCCCCTGAAATGCTGCTTGTCTGGAACTCGCAAGACAAATCTTAGCAGCTCTCCAGGCTTAAACCTACAGCTCAGCTTCTGTGGACCTCTCACTTCTGACCTGTTTCTCTCCGATTTCCCCCTTCTCCCCATAAATAACCTATTTTACTGGTTTCCTTTTGCGTTGCTGGCAAACATAACTGGCCCAAAAAGACTAAATAGAGGAATTAAAATCTGGTGCTTTGGCATCAGATGGGGCAGTAGGCTCACACGGATGTCCGATTTAGGGCCTGCTGTTTAGTATTGTGTATTAGATTAGTTTCCTGTTATGACTGGAATTGGGTATTTTTCAAAATTTGCAAGCAATATGCTTAACTTCCTTTAGTTCCCAAAGACAAAATAAACCAGAAGTCTTGTGAGCTGTGCTGCTGTGAAACCACAATGTAGGACAAATAGCTGTACAGTGAGGAGTAGCGAACGGGACCACGAGTGTATGAGTAGCTGTAACCAAGTGAGCAGTACCGAGGGGATGCTCTTACCTGTTAGCTTCTGGAGAACCAAACATGGGAACAGACCAAAACTTCAGACCATGTAGGAAAGCTAGCCAGTTGGCTAGAAAATTCGTTAAAAGAAACACTTCGCTTCAGGTCCAACTCTATTTATTGTAGTGTTATGCTGAAAAAAGTTCTGTTTCATTACAGCACCTAAGAACACAAAGAGCGTGCTCTGAAGGCTAAAAAGGGTTTTGATGGAGTCATAATGTGTTTTTGCAAGTTGCATGAAAACAGAAGTTTCCCCAGAAAAATTAAATTACTTAATCTCTCAAGAAGAGCTGCATGGCTTTTTTGTTATTGATGCAGCAATAATAAAACTTTGAGCAGCAGCGGTAACTGAGGAGATACCAGTTTGCATAGGAGAGGAAGAGTAGGAAAGAACTGTTCTGTTTCAGTCAGTTCAGTTGTGATTTTTTCTTTTTCCCAGTATAACCTTTGGTAGAGCTATGCTGGAGCTGCCTGCAGTACTTGATTGTGGTATGTAGAATTGAAAAGATAAAGGCTTTGTGGTGTTTGCTGTATTAAAGTTGAAGCCACCTGCTAAATTGCTTCTTTTATCCTTGGATTTCAAGTAGCTGCCTTGCTCAGGGCACTTTCTCACTTCCTCAAAGGGTGCATCCCATAAGGAAAAAATTGTCTTCTGTGTTTGAAGTGTAACTTTATATGTACTGAAGAATGAAGTGAAATTGAGCTTGTTTGAGTAATGCTGCTGTACCGTCTCCAGGCTTCCCACACTTCATTCTGGAACTGGAATGGTCTTTAATTTTAGTGGTTTTGAACAGGCACAGACATAAAGTGAATGCACAGAGTAAGAATAATGATTTTGCTTTTGCTGAATGACTGTATGGATACCAATCCACTTAAAAAGGTAAAGAATAGGGATGGTGCATACAAATAGTTCTGCAAGTGTATTAAATAAATACATTTGAATCTACCAGGTCAGTGTCTGGATATTTAAAAAAAAAAAAAAAAAAAAAGTTGTTGATACATAGGCATGCATATGGATAAATAAAAATTAAAAGAAATAGCCAAAAAATGGGAAGAGTACAAAAGTAAAATGTGCAGCATTGTGGCTTCTCACAGACCCATTGTCCATTCTCAAAGCTGCCAGAGCTCCCCTTTGCACAAGCAGGTCCATGTAAAGGCAGATTTAAGCAAATGCATCTGACTTTCCTCCTGTGTCCTATGAAAGCCCCCACTGGGTTCAGTTCCTATTGTAATCCTTGTGCTAAACACCATGCAGAGTCACTCTCGTGCCCAGCTTCTGAGGGGCCCTAGGTGCCTGGCAATAGCCATGCCTCCGTGGTTTTTTCTTCTCTTTTCCTCCCCTAGGATGAGGAGAAAGGAGTATGCGAGCAGTTATAGTTGCCTAAAGTGCTGTCTCTCCTCTGGTTTCACCCTGATACCCAGCTGGGTACCTGGGAGTAGGGCTAAGATTTTTGAGAACAGCCGTGGCTTCCTAACAAGGATGCGGCTCCCTTCCAGTGATGTCCCATTGCCACCCCAGGAAGGCAATGGCTCGGGCTTCTGGTTTCCCCTCTCTGAAGAGTTTCAAGCACTCCGATTGCTGTTACCCTTTCTCTTCTCACTCGCCCTTCTCCTCCCGTGCCTGGCAGAGGGAGAAGCTGAAGCTGAGTGGCTCCAGGACGCGGGTCTGTCCGACCTCCTCGGGGACCGTGCCTCGGAAAATGACAACATCGTGCTGCTCTCCACCCTGACCAAGACCCAGGCGGCTGCTGTGCAGCGGCGGTTGGACACCTACTCCCGGTCTCGGAGGAGGAAGAACAAGCATCCTGTGCGTGATGTCCGAGACATTTTTGGAGTGGTCAGCTCAGAGGTATGTTGGTGCAGTGGGGTCTCCTGAAAGACTTTGTTGCGTTGTGGTAGCTGACTTGGCTTTCTGGGTCTAGGGCTATTCTTATTTCCAAATAGAAGACTTCATCTCTTGAGCTGAAATGAAGCTGAGATTGTAGAAATTCTGCATCCAGGTTGCAGCACTGAGAAGTTGCTACAAAACCTGCAGATCCATAAGCATCCTAGAGACTGCTGGCAGACTTGTGTATAGTGCCTACAGCCCGGCAGCCTTGTTGAGCACTGGTATTGTTTGGAGCCCTCTTGTGTTTTCTTTATTCCAGTGATGTGTTAAATCATTGATAACCAAAAAAAAGAGAACTTCATAAGTTCAGTTCTGATAAGGTGACCTTGTACAGCTGGTAAGCCTGGAGAAAGACTGGCCACTGTCTTTTTTTTCTTTTTTTTTTTTTTTTTTTTTTTTTTTTTTTTTTTTTTTTTTTGGTAGAGAATACATAACCATTAGCTTTTCAGTTGCTTTCCTGCTGTGCTGTTCCTCTTCTGGTTGTGGCCACAAGGTACAGTATCCTTATTTTTCCTAGGGGCTGCTGGAAAGTATCCCAATCAGGGCTCCTTGTGACTTTTTCTACTTGGTCAAGTGTCTAGTCAGAATATATTGAGCTTGAACAAGATCTGCCTTTTTCAGTAGCACAGGACCCTTGCTCTTTACCAGAACCAATTACTCCTTTTCCTCAGCCTGAGCCTCTTTGAAACTTCTTTTACTACACTGAGATTAATTATACACAAATAATCCCTTGAATGCCTTAAGGGAATGACGCTAGCAGTCTGCAACATCGCTGGAAACTGCTGTGGTTGTGTTGGATGTAACTCCCCAGTGTTGAGGTGCAGATTGCTTCTTTACTGTGAATTGCACTGAGACAGTGTCACGGCTGATTCTCTTTTGCAGAGCATTATTTGCATTCCTTCTTGAATGGGTAACAAAAACATGATATTTCTGGAAGCACTTGTGCTTCAAGGTTGTCTTAAGTGCCTCAATTGAAATTTGGCAAGTTTTAAAACTTGCAGATTAAATAGAAGCCTGTTGAATCTCTTAAAATAATTTTACTTTCTACTGTATAGGAATAGAGATTTTTGAGCTCTTAATCTTAAGTGTCCACTCACTAGGTTGCTAATATTTGTATTTGATAATTTGCATTTGATAAGCAGCTGAGATCAAACCTGATGTTTTAAAGTGATGTTTTGATATAATGAAGACATGTACAAAGATGCTAAAACTGCCTGTTTAAAATGCCTTAATTTAATTAGAAGTGAAACATTTTCTCACTTCTTACTTTGGACAAGATCACTTTTCCAACTATGCTGCTGGAAATATTCATATTTTCTTCAGCTTCATTTTTTTTAAAGCTTTGCAGTTGCCTCTGAGATCTACAGCAGAGGTCACTGAAGCAGAAAAGTGTTGGGTTTTCCCCCCTCCCATTTTAATGAAAGTAAGAAAATGTATTTTAATTTAGCCCATTTGACTGTTTGTTCCTTCTTTGCTGAGTGGTCATCAGCTTAACCTCTGTATTCCTTGCTTGTCTTTTACAGCGTACACAAACGGCTGGTGTTTGCCCTCTGTATTTCATGGGAAGGGACAGATGCTCACTTAGGCAAATTGAGAGAGATTTCTATGTAAAATGATAAACTTCTGAGACTTCAGGGTGTGATACAGGATGTAGGCACTGAGCAGAAGAAGTCCTTTACCTTTGAGTGATTCCTGGAGCAATCCCAGAGGGAAGCAGGCTTTTGGGTTAATTTTCCATATTGGTTAGAAAAACTGTTGTCCCAGTTCCAAGCACAATTTTGGGGGTCTGAAGGATGTATTCAGGAACCATAGGCCAAAACAGGCCTGCTGTTGCTATAACACTTGCTCAAGGCATGTAGCAAAACGTGATAAATAATTTATTGCACAGAAGGATGTTTGAAATCTTCACTTTATAAGTGAGGAAACAGAAGTGCAAAAAAAAGTAAAGTTTTTTTCCCACAGTCTCAGAAATTCCTGATTTGGAGCCCAGATCCAGTATCTGTGCCTTTACTGCTCAGTCAGGTTTTGGATGCTTCCCACTGCTGACTGCTTGCTCAGTATGCTGGGAGCAGAATGTTTGAATGGGCTCTACCTATTGAAGAAACTGTGTTCAGCAAATTGAGCTTAAAGCTGATTCAGTTCAGCTGTGGCTAGAGTGGAAGCAGCTCAGGCTGTAAGAGTGCAGGCAGTGATGTGTCAGAGTAATTTGGGTTTGTATTTCCATCAGTGTTTCAAAATGGATTTGCCGTTTGCCTCCTGTCCACCTCTGTCATAAGCTACTCTCAGGCATCAAAGCTGCTGGCATTTCTGTCAGAGCCTTTCTACATAGTTCCCCTATATTACTCTTCAATACAGCCTGTTTACATGGTAGCTGGATCTGAAGGTGCTCTGGCATTAGTGTATGATGTGTGATTAAGCCAGATGCTAAATGAATTGGTTCTGCTTTCATGGCAGCTCACCAGTTGTGCACCTACTCCAAAGATATAGTACATCATCTGTGCAAACTAACTGGTTTTCTTCTGTTTGTGGTGACTTTGCACAGGTTTCTTTTAACTGTCAGTCCTCAGTCCACAACTCCATGTCATACGCAGATTCTTGGAAAGTTGCTAACTTTTGATAATAGAATAAGCTTTCCTACATTCTAACTAGTGCTAGCAAAAGTAAGGTTTTTATTAACAGAATTGCGTGCCAAATGCCTCCTTATGCTTTTAAGATTCACTTCTCTGGACATGAAGAGGTAGCTTACTATGAAGCCCATGAAGGGAAGCTTTTAGGTGCTGATGTCTACTTAGTATGTTCTTTCTCCTGAAAGATCTTGTGATCACAGGCAATGGGTAGACCCCGCACAGCTTGGTTGGTCCACTGTTTTTTAGCCCTTCAATGCATGAACTAAAAGGGGGAAATTGGCTAATGACTGCATGAAAGGAAGAATTGGCTTAATGATGTGCAAATTTGTGACAAATACTGTCTATGAGATAGTCATCCATTTTCCACCTGTCTGCCAAATCCTCTAATTATAATTCTTAATTTCAGAACAGTCTTGTAGCCCTGAGCTTGAGCAGCATTTTCTTAGACTAACAGACAATGTCAGGTGTATGTTTTCTGCCAAAATCACGTTGTCTTATAATAACTTCTGTTTTGTCTAGGTAAGCATGTTTTTGTTTATTTTTCAGGAGTCAGCAGCAGAGAAAAAGGAGTCCAGCCCAGATCAGTTGTGGCACAATCTACGGACTTCAAATGTACAGAGAAGTAAGAAGGAAGTTTTAAAATGTAGAGTTAGACTGAATGGGCAGTAGGATCAGAAGTAGGGCTGAAACTGGAAGGGAAGTTATACTAATCTGGGGTCTGAAACATTGGCCTTGTTTGGGGGGGGGTGGGGTGGTGGTGTTGTGTTTTTTGGGTTGTTTTTTTTTGGGGGGGGGGGTTGTTTTTTTGTTTTTTTTAAATACATGGTTATCCACAGTTGTGGATTTAGTAAACTTTTCCAGGCTACAGTGTTGTGATGAATTGCCACTCAAACTGATAACTGTAACTCTTTGAGAAAGCAACTAGAAGATGGAAGTAAAATCAGTCTAGCAAAGATCATATGGTGAAATCTTATAAACACCATATGCAATTGTGTAAAGTGAAGTTAGCCATAGGTATATCCTTTAATTTAAGGCTATGATCATGTCTTACCAGTGTTCTAGTGATTGTAGCTGTAATGTTATTACTGTAAGCTAATCTTACCCTATTGATCAGTCTCAGGACTGTGCTATGAGAACACTGTTTTCAAATGTTAATGTAGGATTTTTTAAAAGCAATGGTATGCAAATCTGCCTCAAACTGCTTTTTTAGCACACTTGTTTTCTAAGATTCACCCTTCTGGTTTTCTGAAATTCAAGACAATTTCTCCTCTGTAGCAGAAAACCAGGATTACTCCTGCCCAGTTCGAAACCCTGGAAAAGAGGAGGTGTTCAACATGGATGTTGCCTACTCAGAGCAAGCGGCTGTCCTGCTCAAGGGATCATTCCTGTCTGAATCTAGGAAGTTAAAGGATGGAAATGCCCTAACTGTAAGCACTGAAGGAATTTTTCCTGTTAGAACTTACTAGTCTTTTCTTGTTGGGAGGGTTACAAGACGCTTGATTCAATTGTAGGGCCAGCTCTTGGAAACGTCCTCTATGGATGGTGTTGCAATGGGTCTATATTAGGTAGGTATTTTTTGACTGGTAGTGCTGTTATCCTTGCAGTGTTGGGCAAGGATAAGCGTTGTGTAGTGGAGGGTCAAAAGAAGTAAGGCTTATGTGTGAAACTAGCTATTTTGATACGGATCTGGGTCATTTCCACTGAAATTGGCGAATAACTGGACTTTCTTACTTATAATTCTAACAGTTTTCTTCTCCGCAAATGTACTGGACTGCTTCTAAAGTTCAAGTCGATTAGGGTGGCTATCAGTCTCTCTTTAATTTAGATAAATTGGGATCTCCAATATGATATAAGAGCAATACTGAAAAGGGAAAATATTTATTCAGCTGTGGGTTAAGTTGGAGTGGTTTTAGGCATTTGTCTGGTGTTGAAAACAGGAGAATGAATAGATGCCTGGTTATGGTAAGGAATGATAAAAATGCAGCAAAACTTGATAACCAGTGAGATTAGTAGTAATAACTTGAACTGAACCTTTTGGGTGTGTGTGTTTTCCCTTAGAAATTTAAGATCCCCAAGGGTAGACTAGGAGTGACCAGGATTGGAGATCTATCTGCTCAGGACATGAAGAAGATCCCCACACTGGCCCTTATTGAACTAACAGCTCTCTGTGATATTCTGGGCTTTGAGCTGAAGAGAAACAAAGCACCAAAACTGAAAACAACAGGTTAGTTGTATGTCATCTTTTTTTTTTTTTTTTTTTTTTTTTTTTTTCTGGTGCCATTTTTTAGAGTGACCTCCTCATAGGTTTGTGTTTCAAATGTTAGAACAGAGAGGGTCTTTGATAAGAAACCTTGTGACAGGTCTGTTTTCCTTTATCAGAATTTCTCCTGGAAGTCACTGGATCGTGACATCAAAGACCTAGCACCACGTTTATGTCTGACTATTAAATGCACTTGTCCTGTTTAATTATTCCTCTCTTTTTCTCCAGTATCTACACTTACAAAATATACCATCTTAGTCTGCAGTGGGGGATATATCCCTTACACCTGGAATAGAGGTGATACAGACTTACAACATGTTGTTTCTGTTGTAGAGAAAAGACTCTTTGGAGTTCCACTTCACACCCTATTGGAAAATGACCAAAAACTGCTCCCCAACACCAAGGTCCCTCTGTTACTCCAGGCAGTAAGTTCTCTTCTGGTTTCATTCATGTCTCATCCTCAGAGTCAGGAAGCCTTTGAGGCCTGTGATAAGGAAGGGCTGATTTCTTATCCTCTGTGCCTAAAAGCTTTCTTTTTTCCCCCCTTTAATAGCTGCTGTCCTGCTTAGAAAAGAGAGGACTTGAAACAGAGGGCATTTTGAGAGTTTCTGGGTCCCAGACCAGGATCAAGGTAGGAGCTCTTCAGTAGCATTCAAAAGTGTCAGAGGTGATCAGGAAGCATATTGCTGAAGCAAGTATCTAAATAACTGGAATTGTCTCGTCTCCCTTCCCAGTACAACTAGAAACGTCCATTGCTGGGAAATCTGGGAGTGTCTGCTGTGAGGGTCTCTGCACTCTTTGAGCTTGATGGGTTGCCCTCCTAGTGCTCAGCTACAAAATTTCCCTTGTAGCTGCTTATTAAAGCATGTGATAAATTCCATCTTTTTAATAGAGTCTGGAACAGAAGCTAGAGAGGGACTTCTATACTGGCCTTTTCCGCTGGGATGAAGTCCACCAGAATGATGTATCGGGGCTACTGAAAAGGTTCATCAGAGAGCTGCCGGCCCCACTGCTGACTGCAGAGTACCTCCCTGCTTTTGCTGCTGTACAAAGTGAGTCCCTGCTTTGGCTGTTTAGCATCAGTTTGCTGGTTTGTGCTTTTCTGGCAAAGCTCTACTGGTCTTGGGCTCTCCTGTCAGGTGTGTTGGGAGCCTGTGGATTTGGTGGCAGTACAGAGCACGATATGAACTGTAGCCAAACTCAGAGTGCAGGGTGCTACGTGTACTATTACATATCAGCCTGAGAGTCATAGTCACCCGTGCGTGGTTGCATACATTGTTGTGTACTGACGCTGTCCTGGGATCTTAAGGTATGTTGTGTCGTTTGAGGCTGCGAGGTTGCTACCATGAATTAGGACAAATCGATAAATAATGACATGTAGGCTGAGTTGGGGCAACTGACCAGTGTGCATGGTCTTGGCTTGTCTGCAGGTAATGCAGTGTTCTGCAAGCACCTTATTTTGAGGTTTGTGACTCAACAGATGGTTTGAATGTGTTAAGCTAACTGTTTAAAGTGCACAACTTGTTTTGTTCAAGAAATGGGGAATAATGGGGTCTTTTGATATCCTTGAAGGGCGTCAGACTTGCTGGTAGTCTGTGTATTCTGAAGCAAATCAGCCAGTCTTCTAAAACATAGGTAGTTCACTTCATAAGGGCAGTATGAGCTTGACTTACTTCTGTAAAACAAGGTCTCAAATCCTAGATGACAAACACTACAGTAAGTAATTGCCTTATTCCCTGGGGGATTCCCATGCTTAAAAAGAATGGTGTCAGAAGCCTGAATCCTCTGTCCTGTTGTTGCTTTCCCTCTCTAGGTATTCCAGACCTGAAGCACAGATTGCAAGCTCTAAACCTCCTGATCCTGATTCTGCCAGAGCCCAACAGAAACACTCTAAAGGTAACTACCTGTTCTGGATTTAACTGGAAAATCCTGATCTCCTTCCAGGTTTTTATTTAAGGAAACTCTATCAGCTTTTGTAAATAACATACATCATGCTATCTGGTTTTATTTCACTGACTTGAGAATGGAAATGAATGATGGGGGAACAGGCAAACCTCAAGGCTTGCAGTGAACGTAAGCTGTAAGCACAGTCTGCCTTTTGGGTACAAATTTAAGAGCAGTAGGAATCCGTGTGATCCTGGAGCATCCTGCTTAGAAACATGCTCGTCCTCTTCAGTGTGTTAAAGCACTTCACTATGGAGTGAAAGATGTATGGGTCTTACATTGTATGTGGGCATGCTAAGGTATAGGGAAAGAAATTCAGTCTTTTGGTTCATGGTTTGTGGTATTGTCGTCATCTATGAAAGACAGTTTCAATTTAAAAAAAACCCAACAACCCCCCCCAAAAAAACATTAAGCTTACAACTTCCTACCCTTTTCTGATCAGAAGGCATTTCAAATCCTTTCACCTACTACTTTTGGAAAGAATAAAGGCTGATGGGATCAGCTTTGCAGGCAGTGCACAACCTCTGCTTTTCTGTGCTTTATAAGAACTGTGGTGGTTGCTGCTGCCATTTTTTTTGTTTGTTTGTTTGTTTTTCTTTCCCCCTCCTGACTAATTCAGCTTCCAGGTAGTAAAGGCAAGGCTGACTTAGCACCCTGCAAACTTTATTTAGGGTGCTGGAATACGTAATGCAGTCAAAGATGATCTGTCATGCGTCATGGCTTTGGTGGAAGCATGAAGCAGAAGAGTTGGTCCAAAAGGGTTTATTTTTCCACATCTGGGAATAGCTTTGAGTGGATACTGGGGGAAAGGGGGGGTGCCATCTCTGTATTCTGTAACTGTTATGACTGGACTTTGTAAATTGCCACCTGCCAAGGAGCTCATCTACTTCCCACGCAGACTGTCTCTCCTGATTCATGAATGCTGGACAAACCGTCTCTCTGCCTGGTATGGTTATTTGGTGCTATCCTAATATTAGAAATTGCTCACTGAACTTCCTGGCTGGACAAATAGGATTTGCTCATGGATATCAAGAAAAAAAATGCTAATTAAATGATCTCTCCAGCAATTGCCACGGTAGTTTCTTGAGCTTTAGCAATGGATGTCTTAAGTCTCTTCCCCTCTCTTTAGGCTCTACTTGAGTTTCTCAGCAAAGTGGTTGCCAGGGAGAACAACAACAAAATGAACCTCTGGAATGTTTCCACAGTCATGGCCCCAAACCTCTTCATGCACAAGGGGCTGCCAAACAAGATCCCCGAAGGGAAGGAGAAACAGCTGGCAGAAGGGGCAGCTGACGTTGTGCGGACAATGATCCATTACCAGGATTTGCTCTGGACAGTAAGTTGCCTGGGTGTTTTGCGGTATGGTGTAGCAGTGTCTTGGTCTGGTTAGAATTGGAATAGGGGAAGGGATAGTCTTGGAAATTTCAGAGGAGTTAAATGTCTGGAGGCAAAACCTCTGGCTGAATTCCAAGACTACCTGTTTTCAAGGTATGTAGATATTTTGTCTATTTAAGGAGATTCATAAAGTGATGTTTAAGTTCTTAAATGTCATCCTCATCTCTGCTTGATTTGTTTTAATTCCTGTTTTCTCCCTTCTCTGCCGCCCAGGTGTCCTCTTTTCTGGTAGCTCAGGTGAGAAAGCTGAATGAAAGCAATAGCAAAAGGTACCAGTTCTGCGACAAACGAATTAAAAATTTGTTGCGGAAGATTCATGCTGATAAAGACAAGGTGGAGAAGAACCAGGCAGAGGTGAGTTAGAACTTGGAAAAACTGAGCCCTTTCATAACAGTGTCAAATGCTTTCATAAAAACTGGGAAAACTGTAAGGAGTGATGCTCCTTAAAGAGCAAGAGGGAGAAAAATCTGCAGAACAATGAGAAACCATTTCCCAAACCCTTTTGAACAGGTTGTGGCAAAAATAGATCCCAACAATAAGACTACTAAATAAGTTTCAGGCTACAAAACACTTGGTTAAGATGCTGCATGGTTGCAGGTGAGGGGGGAAGAGACCAAGAGCGGAAATGCTGGTCTTTACCTTGTGTAAAGAGCAGAATTCATATGGCTCTAGGTGTCCCATATGTTTATATCCCATGATAAAGGCAGACTTATTTTCATGAACTTAAAGCAAAAATTTAGACTATTACAGCAGTATAAAAATACATTTTGCATCTGATTTTCTTTTTCCTCCATAATGCTGCTGATCTGTATGGGAGGGTTTGAGGACGAGGTTCTTGCCACTTAAAAGGAGAGAAGTAAGTTCCCTGATAAATGAAATGGCTCTACTCCTTCTTGCGTTGGTGCGGACTGAGATTTTTAAACAGATGTTGCTACTAGATCTATTTGAGTGTCAAAGTTGGGAAAAGATCCTTGGAGTCATTCTGCATTTGGTTTTTTTGGTTGCCACTGTTAGTTGAATAAGTGCGGGTCTGCAGGTGCTAGGTTACATCATGCAGTGCTAGATTTTAAGTATTGCATAGCAGTGGTGGTGCAACTGGGATGCTTTAAGGGCACGAGCTAGGTGGAGTCTGCAGATAGAAATAATATGTAGAGAGCTCGAATCTGCAGACCTGAAGAAGAGTTTGTGTTCTCACAAGTCAGTACATCCCCCTTTCTATACCAGCTGGGCTCCTGAAATGATGTCTGCCTGAATTTGGCTGGTTAAAGTGGCATGTCACTGTTGAAGGTGCTGTCATTTCAGAGAGGACAACTACTGTTTAGGCAAACAGATGACCCGATGCTTAGAACAGTGCTAACGCTATTACCTAACAGTTTCGGTGTTCTGCGCTGTTTTTGCAGAAGACTCGGGATTGCAAAATTAGCTTGCTGCAGATCAGACCCCATTAGAACAGTTCAACGTGCTCCACAAAAGTTCTTGAGAAGCTACTTCGTGAGGGAGTTGATGAAAACAGTCTTAAGAAAATAGCACTTGAACTCTGCTCTGTGATGGCTCAGAGCTTCCTTTTCTTTGAAACTACCTTTCTGAAATTCAGTAGTCTGCAATTCAGTTGTCTAAACTACTTTTTCAGTCATTTAAATGAATTCCAGAGAAGCCTATCAGACTTGTGCAAAACAGTTTGTCAAAATTGATTCTGGTAAATCCTGTTTTCATCAAAGCTTGTCGCTTCTGGTGCCAGTGCTGTATTTGAACAGCAGAGAGCACCAGCGCACGCTGATGGAGAGCAGTGCTAATGCAAGCACTAATGACTTGTTTATAATGCTCACCTTGATACTTCTGTAAGCTTCCAGCCTGGAGTATGTGTGGGATAAGAAACAAACCTAAATTTTCTGAACAGCTGCCTGGATAGGTTTAATTCTCCACACTCTCCGGTCTATTTTGAAACTTGATGTTTTAGCTGATAAAAGTCTGTCTTTAAGCACTTTCTTCTTTTTGCCTCTCTGCCTGCCTTGTTCAGCCTTCCAAGATTGTGAAAGTCCATGCTTCGCTTCTCCTGAAGGATTCGCTAGAGGTGCATTTGAACAATGCAACAAGAGTTGCTGATGTCTTGAGGCAGTTTCAGAAGAACCTGTGCCAGAATGGCTGGAACATTGTTAGCACTGTCAACCTCCTCAAGTGGTAAATGGCTTTTTCTCTGCTTTAAAAAAAAAAAAAAAAAAAAAAAAAAAAAAAGAAAGAAAAGAAAAAAGTACTAGGTGGTCTAGTTGCTGGTTTCTGTCTTCTGGCAGAGCTGGTGTGGTGGCAGTGAGCCATTAGGAGACTGTTCTCTGCTCCTCTATTCTAAGCTTTGGAAATAGTTTGTTGTATGGGGCGAGCAAATGTTAGTTCAGCTGATTCCATCACTGTGCTCAGGCTGTTGGGAGGTCAGTAGTCCCCTCTGGGCTGCTGGACAGCAAGCGAACTTGAGCAGTATGTGCAAAGCCTTGCTGAATGGAAGGAAAAGTGGATTAACATTGACCCTGCAAAACAAACCCTCTCTAGCTCTCCTGCAGAAAAACATCACCTGTGCAAATTATTTGCCTGGAGTAGTATTTCCAGCATGCACATATTAATATAGGGATTTCCAAAAATAAGCTCTGTGATTCCCTCCTATGCTCACTCCAGTGGTGAATTGCTGAAATAACCCCAAAAATGAACAGAAGAATTCCTGCCCCTCTCTGTCACCATGCCTGCAGACTGTATTTAGTAGGTAAAGTGTTTGTGCATCTCCTGACTGTGTCCTTGGGCAGCAAATGCCTAAACAAGGAGGGTGGATGGGAAGTTGGCTGAATATGGGTCAGCTGGTATCTCACTAACAAGCTACTACAGGTGCCTAAGTCTTCCTGCAGATGAGCTTCTCTTGAACAGGCCACCAGCTCTAGAGGAATGCTGCCAATGAACTTTGGTGTTTATGCCTGTTGTCTTCCTATTGAAAAGTTAGTGTTTGCCTATAGTGTGCTTTCGCTAACAGCGAGGAATATCTGCCTTGTATTCTTTTTTCCAATTTGGGGTGTGCTTTTCAACAGCTGCACTGTTCAGGAGGATCAGCAAGGTCTCTGTACCATGGCCTCTTGCTTCCTTGACCATTGGTGGCCTCTGTAACCATAAGCAATTCTTCTGGAAGAAACATTACTAAACTATCTAACCTGCCTTTCACAGAGCTTTGTTAACTTCAGTGTGTTTTTCTTTCTGCAGTAACAACTCAATGGAGTGCACAAACTTGCTCCTGTATGAAGTGGGAGGCAATATTGGTAAGTCTGGATGGCAGCTGAAAATAAGGACTCTGGTATCCAGTTTTTATGGTTAACTTGCCTTAGGAGGGAGTTATAAAAAGGATGAGATTTGGAGGGGGGCTCCAAAAGTTAGAAGGCAAATGAACAAGTGTGGGTTAATCTCACCTACAGCAAACGGCACCTGTCAAAGCTCTTGTGTTGATCCTTCACATGCCTTCCAGCCATCACTGCAAAGCCTTTGTAGTGCAAGTATGTGGGAAGGTTGAAGCCTGGACTTCCAAAAGTACTAATGGATCTTATTCAGAAGCTGCCTTTCAAGGAAGGTGGAAACTGAAGAGTCCGGAAGTCTTGAGGACAGAGACATGCAAAACTTTGTCCATCTTAAAAACAAACCAACCTCCCATTCTGTTAAACATACTGTGTTAAACTCCCTCTCCCCTCAACGATAAAGGTTCATGTTTGGAATTAAGTGTAGAACTTAAGATGAATGTAGTTTATGGTTCTAAGTAAAAGGCAACTTCACTGTATGCTACTAGGCTTTTAATTGGGTGCTTCTTATCTGGGCTTTAAGTGTGGTAGACTGGCACATGGCATCTGTACTAATGACTCCAGCTCCAGGTGTAAATTCTGTCTGCCTTCATGAACTTTCTGACAGAAGAACCCGTACTAACTTGGGTGGAAGTTTCTCAAACCATGTTAGTTAAACAAATTGATGATGTTCATTTGTCGCTGATTTCCACTCGTCATTAGGATACTGTCATCAAATAGAGAGGATACTTAAATAATATGATTGCAGCAGCAGATTAGGGGTGTCTGAAAATGGAAAGGAATTCTTATGCCCTGTTACAGCTGCTTCTGGAGACTGTCGGTTACTGGAGTGCTTTGGCTGCCTCTTAGTATTTCTCTTAGTAGCATCTGTAGAAGAAAATCTTTGTCATTGGAAACAATTCAGTCTCTGGATTTGATCGCTAACATATTTCATTGTGGTTTTCAAGTGCTAAAGTTATTGGGTATTAAAGTTAGAGTACCCTTCCGCAAAGATCAAAGCTTGGGCTTAGTATAGTTTTAAGAAACATATTTATTTTAACATAAATAACTAGAACTTTTCTAGATTTGTGGAAACACTTCTGAATGGTTGTGATATTGAAATTAATGTGAACAAATATCAGGTTTTCGGAGGAAAAAAACCAACCCCCCCAACCTAGCAATTATAGGACTAAGGATATAAGAAATGCTTTTTTTCCTGAATCTCTTGTTTTGACAGGTGAACATTGTCTGGACCCAGACGCTTACCTCTTAGACTTGTACCACATCAATCCTCATGCTGAGTGGATAATTAAGCAAAACCCATCTTATCCTCGCATGTACTAAGGAAAGCATGAGCAAAAGGAAGCATTTGGTTGAAGTGTTTGGAAGGCATGGGAAAGCTGTAGAGACGTTCCTGGTATAGTCACAGACTGGACAATGCTTGTGTCTTTGAAGGAAAAACAGCTTTATTTACTACTTCCATGACAGCTGGCTGTGAGAGTACACTACCCTACATGCTAACGGGGGTGTTGATAACAAGCAGCAATTATCATTATGTAGCAGAATTTGCAGGGAGTATGATTATTCTTAAACAAAATATCCCCCCTAAACAAACCCTGCAAACAAAGCTACAGTGGTTGTGCAGCCAAGATGGAACATAAGAGGAGAACCATCTGGTAGAAGACATCTGTTTCTTCTGGATTTGCTCTCTCGGTCAAATCCACATTTTGGACAAGAGACAGTCAAATGCTGCAGTGGTACTAGTGACATCCCTTTGGTAAGATCCACTATTGACTGTTGCACCTCACCAGCAGAAGTTGCGATCCTGGGTTTCTCTAATAAGATACTGTTACATTCTTCGAAGAATGAAAAAAGGATGCTTCCAAAAAGGCCAGGTGGGATGGAAGGCCAACATCCTGTATTTAATGACTACAGTTAAATACATATATGCAACACAAGAAAATAACTTTCCTTGGAAAAAAGTATGGGATGGACAGCAGCCTTTCAAATGTAGAGTGTGATAGGAGAGATGCCTGTCTCATACAGCTCTCCTGGTAATACAAAACCAAATTTACAGGTTGCCATTGATGAGGGTAAAACATGCATTTATTTTGCTGGACAACCTATATATCAATGGATAACCAAGGAAATATTCTGAAGTTCATTTGAGATTAGTAATCTGACCTGGCCACATGAACTAAACTTCTTTTTGGAAGACTCTGTGTGAACATGTCAGTTTAAAAACAAAACAAACCCTAAGATGTGCAGTGTCTAAAATAAGAGGTCTGTGCCTGTGTCTGGTCACACAGTGGGTACTGAATTGAGCCTTTACTGCTCTGACTGCACAGTTTCATCCTGCACAGCCCAGTGTGATCGCTGTGGTCTGAAGAGAGACAAGGGTGGAGCAGAACGCTTGCACCTCACATCACTGCATAATCGTCATACAACCTCAGCTCAAATTGGACTGTGCTTGTGGAAGAGGAGTGCAGAAGTACTGTTTTCTGTTGTGGTGATGCTGAAATACCTCACGTGAGGGAGCCTACTACGTAGTTACAGGAGGTGGAACAAGCACCGTTTCTGAAAATCCTGATGTCTTTTTTTTTTTATATATATACTGTTTTTAAACACTGTTGGATATTTATTCATGTGGCAGAAGCAGGGCTGCCCTGCAAGTGTATACTCCAAGTATTTCATTTGCCAAATCCTAGCTGCACTAGTGACAATCTCCAGTGTTATTTCTGTTGTTAAATGAATTTGTTTCCATTGCTGTCTGAACTTTCCCTCCTCTGCTTTTTTCCCCCAGGCTGATGTGTAGCTATCCCTGTTCATTATCTCAGAGTCTTGGTTTCTATTGTAAGGGCACTTCATTCTGCGGTTTGTCTGTGTGATTGTTTCTAACCTGTTGTGGATACTGTGTGAGTGGTGCTGATGTCTTGACATGATGCGTATAATAGAGAGTGTCTACTTTTTTTTCGGTTGAGATGATACAGGTGCACTGACTGGTGGGATCATCTTCATAGCTGACTTTTTAAGAACCCGTAATAGAAACTTGCAAAAAAACCACCTCCCAACCCTAACCCAGAACCCCAATGTCAAGACTTCTTGAGGTGCCTCTGTTTTACAGGGCTTACGTTGTGCCTAAAAGGGCCTGATTCTTGTCATTGAGGTTGGGTGATCTGTGTCTCTTGAAAATCAAGCTGCTTTAAAATCGGGCATTAAAAATCGATGGTACCTATTCCCTCATCACTTCTGAAAATCTTTGTTGCAGTGATGGAGCTTAGCAAAGAGCAGATGCTAGAGATGTGATACTCTAAGAAATACCTAACACATAACGATATCAGTGTAAGCTCGAAGGATCTTTTGTAAGTTAAATTACATCCCTGCAAATCCCATAATGCTGCATTTTTTGCACCCATCATATGCTGGATATTTTATTAAACATACTGGCTTCCATACATACGAGGGGAAAACACTACATCGCTGCTTCTGTAAACAACAAATGAGTGGGTTTTTTTCTGAACCCCAAACAATGTGAACCAGTGCTGTGAAAAACAAGGTTGGTGGGAGGTTCTCATGAGGCAGATATCAGTTCTAAATATGAAAGGAAATGTAAAAAAAAAAAAAAAAGCCAACCAAAAAAACCAAACCTCTTTCCAGATGCTGGATATGCTTTTTTTATTTTTCTTTCCTATCTTTGTACCAAAAAGTATGAATTTTTTCAGTCACTGATGTGCAACCTACTTCTGAATGCTAGCTGTTAATAACTTTTTAAATAAATTTTTAATTCTGTATTTAAAATTCATTTATTCAATGAAACAATAAAAATATAGTAAAATCTCTTGGCTCCAGTTTCATTAGTGGCTGAGAATAAGTTAGCACAGTAAATGGTACTACGTCTGTGAATGCCAGCAGGATTTGCCTCATGCCTGAAGAGGGATGTACCTGGGGTCTAGGTGAGCTTGACAAGAGTTTTGTGTTACAGCTTCAGGAGAATTTCCCCTTCAGATGATCCTATGGGGTAGCTGCGTGAGAATGATCCAGGAGGAGGAAGAGGAGGTCAGTGTTGGGTATAGAAAGCCCAGAGAAAGGTTGACAGGGGGTGAAGGTCTGTTTGTGAACACCAAGGATTAGTGACTTCTGAAGGAAGAGGAGCTGTTAAAAGATTTAAGCTTGAGGAAGGATGTCCATATCCCATGAGAAATCCCCTTCCCACCCCCTCAGTCCCTTCTCAGCCAAGCTGTGCTCGGTGACATATGTGCTGGGAGGACTAGTCAAGTTGGCCAAGAATAATAGGAATCCAGTCTGAATCTCTAGTTAAATTATGACTAGTATTTTAGTGTTCAATAGTCAGTGATGAAACGTGGCATACATCCACTGCTGTTTGTTTAAAAACGGTAACAGCAGCAGCCTGTCCAGTATTGCTGATAGAAAAGCAGGACTTGCTATCCTATCCAGAAGCAAAAGGAAAGGGGGGAAGATCCAAGCAGCTTTAGAAAGCTTTCAGAGCAATTATCTGAGGAAAACACCAGCTTATCAAACTCATTTTACCCATTCATCTTCAGTAGTATCAAAGTGTTAATCTGTCCCATCCCCAAGGGCTTTTTTTGATTGATCATTACACAGCTATCTCCCCTGCTCAGAAGAAAAGCCCAGTATTTATTCTGTATGCAACTTAAAGTCGGGTGTGCTGAGATAATAGGACATAGCATAAAAGAATCTTGCAAATGCTGGTTAAACATATTTGTGGATGAAGTGGAACTGAAATACTACACATTAAAAAAATAAGTAATCTGCTTCAGGAAAAAATATTTGCAGAAGTCCAGGGGTCTTCACAGGAACAAATGAAGCTTCAGCTCTTGGAGAGAAATGCCATAGGAAAACAACTAAATGCACTTCATGGAGGAAAGTAAGTAAAGGACAGCAAATACTGTTGTAAACAAAATACAGCTGCATTTGATTAAATCTATTTCTTTTCCCTAGTGCACTCCCCAGTGTGGAAAACAAGACAAATGACATCTGTGTGTTTGCATGCTGAGAGAATGAAACTTTAAAATTCTCTCCAAATCCTGTCTGGTCTTGATTGCACACGAGGGTTGCATATGTCTTCATCTTGGGGGGGTGGGGGGGTGGAAGTAACAGGCCGTAGTTCAATACTTCAAGTTACTAGAAAAGAGAATTTGTAGCTGCGCTGACTTACCAGCTAGGAAATGGCCGTCACAGGATCAGTTCCTATAGTCTTCCCCTGCCATCTCTACTCCCTAGAAACTCAGTCTTGTATGCTTTTCGTTTTGGCGTGGTGACAAGCATTTTCTTTCCCACAGCAGCTCTGCGTTGGCTGTCCCTTCCTCATGCCTTGTTGTCCAGGGGAAGGCAGATGACCTCATCTGCCAAGGTGCTTCTCCCCAGCACCTGGACCTGGCAGGATCCACTGAGCTCAAGGAGTTGAAGTTTTTCTCCCCACACTATGTTCTGTCATCTAGCTCTATCCAAGGGCTGGTCTAAAGGATGGGGGTGGCGGGAGGAAATTCCTTTTATCCTTAGTCCTTGGAAGGGAATTTGAAGTGTTGATGTTTTCACCTATCTGACCCTCTTCGCTGTCCCTGCTTGCCTGGCTGGTGGAAGTTGAAGGAGTAATTAACTAGGGGATAAAGGAAGAAAAGAGGAAGAAAACCAACAGAAGCAGAGAACGTAGGTGTACCCGTGTGGGTTGTTTGGGTTTTTGTTTGTTTTGCAGGGTTTGGAAGAGATGCACGTGCACATGAGCTCGGCTGTCCTCTCCTCGCTCATCCCAAACCTTGCTCTTGGCAGGCTGCCATAGAAACTTGCTCCTGTGGTTCCCTATCCTTTGCAGGCTGAAAACCAAAGGCTGGTTTCCCTTAACCTCCAGCTTTTGCTAGCTTGCCCCTTCTGTGCTGAACGAGTGATGTGAGTCTTCAGTACTGAATGTACTTCATGTTGGTCCATGCGTGTGGATGGATGCTCCAAGCTGTGCATGCACTGCTTGTGACTTGTGTTGAAACTGAATCTTTTGAGCCTTACCCAGAGTTTTAAAAGGCCTCAGGAGCATGGTTATATGTAACCCACCCGTGTTACCTCCTTTCTCAGCTCTTTTTATGTACCTAGTCAGTGCAAGCAGAGACAGTTGCTTTTACCTGTGTTGATGACTCTGCAGTAAGCATTCTCTGGACACAAGAGGCAGTCAGAAAGTGGGATAATTTTACTTTTAACAAACCAGCAGAGCTGGCTCAGGGTTTCAAGAGAGACAATTAAAGATATTGCATTGTTTTCTTCAAAAGGACAAATAGACCAGGGGGTTCCCTAATAGCTCTCCTGATTCTGCACTGTGCTCTCGGAGCATGTTGTTGTGGGTTGCATTTATTATGAGCCACTTATTATCCCTAATTATTTAGCGGGGGGGGAGGTCTCTTACTAACAGGCGAATTTGTGACTTGATGAACACTCAGCTGTCTGTATTTAAGATAAAATTACTGTAATTAACAAATCGATCAACCCTACTTTGACTTTGCCTGGCTGGGACAGAACAAATGGGCTAAATGAGACTGATTTAGTACAAAGGTAGAGAAAGGGGTTTGCAGACCTCAGGATACACAGGCTTAAAGCTTTTTTTTTTCCTCCCACACACTGCTTTTAATGGTAATGTCACATAATTGTCTCTTGTTAGATAATTTTGTCTCTAACAAAAAGCACTCACGCTGCGCTTTCTTCAGCTCAGCCCAGCAAGGCAGAGTCACGGTGCCTGAATAGCCAGGTGGGTTGTTTTGTTACAACCTAAACCTCAAGCTGGGGGCGGGTTGGATTCTCTGGGTGCTGTGCTCTCTTGTGACTCTTACCTGGTTGTTTGCAGAACTTATGTCTTTGAGAGCAAGATTAATGCCTCAGGTTATCTTATGGTTGGCAGATGTTGCCCATGCTCTGACTCCCCCAGCTGCTTCTCTTCATGTCACTTTGCTGTTCGAGGGTATATGTGCTTCTAGCCCTGGCCAATCCTTCCAGCTCTCTGGTGTGGGAAGAACTTGTCCCCAGCTCTTATTCCAGGTAATTTGTGCCTGCTAGCAGTTGTTCACATAGGAAAGAAAGTTAAATAACTGTTCTGCAGCTGCAGTTTTGCCCTGGATTTCTGGAGAGGCATCTCTCAGGCTGCACCTAGCACGTCCTAAGCATGTTGAAATAGCACACTACTGTCTAGAAAGCATTCAGCTACAGAAATTTGTCCCTGTCGAAGCTTTTGAGGTATGTCTGTGCACTCTGGCAAGCACACACTGCATCTGTTGTCAGCCCATCCTCACTGCCTTGTCACTCCAGGATTGTGTGGCATCTGCACATGTATCTAAGGTGATTCTGTTAAGTAGACAAGATACTGGAGGGCCAAGGAGTTGCTCTCCATTTCACTGTATGCTGCTGTCCTGTGAAATAAACTGATAAAGTGTAGATCTGCTACAGAAGAAGAAACCAGCTCTGGCTGCCAGTATGAAAATGGGGAGGGTAACTAAGTGCCTTCCCCGAGAGATGGGGCTGTCCCCGTGATTGAGTCTATGAAGGACAGATCTGGCCATGATGGAGGGAGAGACTGTCCCAGTTACAAAATGGGGCTACTTTAGCATCAGCTGGTTGCTCTTACAGGAGGACGAAGATGTCTATGGGGGAAGCTGGTGCTCCTCGCCAGCGATGGTGGTTCTTGCTACACCTACTCATCTGGCAGAAGAGGGGTTTGCTTACACATGCTGTGTAAGAAAATCACGGTCAAATTTATTTCAACAGATTGTTAAAAAAATAATCTGTAAGTGCTTCAAGAACTGCTTAACCTGGGGAACCGTTTTCGTCCCGTCCCTTTTTTGCATATGCCAGTGGGGAGGTTTATCCTTGCTGTGCTCATACCCACAGGCAGGCAGCAGCTGCGGTGTGATAAGGGTATTATGTCTGATGGATAAATGGGTGCCAGAGGTTGTCTGGCTTGGTCTGTGATGCCAGTGGCTCAACGTTTCAGAGGGCCTCGTTGTTGTCTCCGCCTTGTTCTGTGGTGTGCGTGGCTGCCCTCCATTTTGGAGGCTGGTTGTGTCTGTTGGGTGTTTTGTTGCTCTTCTCCGATCCTGTCCATTGCTCTCCGTTGGACGTTTCCTCCATCCAGCTCCGGAGACATCCCTGGCTGGAGGGGACAGTGAGTAACCGCTGTAACTGTCACATACATGCAAGGAAAACCCGTGTTGAACCGTCAAAGGCAGAGCCAAGAGCATTTGAAAGCTTCATTAGCCAGGCTTTGTTCTGACGGCGCAGTCAGGCGGGGAAATAATGCTGTGAGTGTTATCAGCCATGTGCAGGAGGTGGTTGCGTAGCAACCCCGATTGGGGTACCGCACTGCTTTTCCGACAGGAAAAAGAAATACTCATTTTCTTCAATTTAGAGGCATTGCAAACAGGAATACATTATCGACGAAGGATTCACTTAGGTTTTACATCTCGTAAAGAGATGGCAGGCGGTGTTGGCCTCGTTTTAGTATCGTGTAAGTGCAAACTCACAAGTTAAACGAACCTGGGATAATCTAGGTTTTGTTTGTATTTTCAGTTGCTGTTTTTCATCCCTTTGTCCTGCTGGGGCTCAAAATGGGATGAGGACTGGAAATTTCATTGCTCCTTTCAGACCTCATGTAAAGGCATCTCCAGGGAGCCCTCCTTGGTATCATGTTGATTATTACAGGTGAGAAAGGTGACCGTGTTCCCTCTTCCCTCCGAGCCCTGTTCAGAGAGTAAAGTGCAGAAGGGGGGTGGTTCTGCTACTGCATCTCCATGTCAGGCTGGAGAAGTGGTCAGGCTTCAGACCCCCTGCAAAGCTGCAATACCTGGGAGGCTGTTAAGGAACATTAGATGTATGGATAGGAAATAGATTCACCAACCCGCTGCTTGTCCAGAATCCTAGATGGTGAGATTGAGGTAAACGGAGACTGTCCAGGATTGTTTTGAAGAGTAGCATGATTATGTGGGACAAGAGACTGAGTCCCAGCACTGAGGAGTGGGATTGCCAAGTGTGCAGTAGGATGGGGCATCCCATCATCTCCCTGTCGTGCTGCTCCTCTAGCCGTTTCCCACAGAGGGGGCGCAAAGAGCTTTTTCAAACTTCAGCTTTGGTGTATATTGTGTAATAACTGCAGTGGGGTAAAGGCAGTCCACCCTGAAAGAGGTATTGGATTGCTGAGACATGTGGGCATCCCTAGTGAACCTGTCTAGATTTGGTGACTAGGTGCAGGGCAGCACACTAGCCACATGCCGTTCATCTGGACAATGTGTCTGATTTTCCAAACAAACTTGCATGGACTGGAGCATCTGCCCTTGTACGCTCCTCTCTGGGTGCCTAAGACAGTGCTAGCACAGAAAGGGCGTGCCTGAGTGCTACCAAGGGAAGGTATTAAATAGGGAATTAACAACTACAGAATACTTATTGTGCTTCTGCGGCTCTGTACAGTAATGTGGAAATCACTATTTTATTTTTTGTGCAGCTGTTAATATCTGTATTGCACGGGTGTGCAGATAACAACAGAAGGGTGCTGGTATTGGCAGTGAGATTTGGGATCTGTGGTGGAGGAGATCTGAAACGAACATCCTCTGTGTGGTCTTCACCTATTGAGAAAGTGGAGGCATTTTCTTTCACTGATTAGCCAGTGCTTCAAGTGACAGCAAGTAGAAAGAATATTATTTGTACATTGTGAAACTCCTTTCTTTGCTCTGTCCTCTAACTTCAGTCTTTCAATATTGAACAATAATACATCTTCCCTTCTCATTAGCAATTCAGTTTGCAGACTGATTCAGATTAACTTGGACTTTCACTGTATTAAACACTTTAAGAATAAAACATCAGAGCTCAGGGTGTCTATGAAAAGCAATTTCCTCAATGCCAGGCAGTTTAATAACTCTATAACCATGGCATTCAGGCTCATTTATTTTAAGCAATGTTTCCAAACTGTGACGGGTCAATAATAAATAAGGCACTGGGGCAGATTTTACATGGAAGAGAGCTCATTTCAAAGGAAAGAACACCCCCAAGTTCAGTCGGGAGTGCAGAGAATAACATAACTCCTAGGTCTGCCAAATCTAACGCTCATTTGAGAAACTAAATCTTATAATCAATATTTCCCCGTCGAACTATGGGCAGCAAGTGAAAATTTGGAGTTGTATATGGCAAAATTGAAAATTTTGCTCCTCTCTCATCCAAACAGTTTTGTTTCTTGTAACTAAAATTGTTCTTCTCTGTATCGGTCTGGATTTTTCCTTTAATCAAGTTCATGGTGGAGAGAGGCATGTAGCCCCAGGCAGTCTTTTGCACCTGAGACCTCAGACCTATTCAAGCAATAAATACACACATCACAGTGTGCTTCAAAGGACTTGTTAAAAATATTGGAAATCAGTATCTTGTAGGAAACAAAGTGAGTTAATACTATTTGTTGAAAACACCTTTTACAAACCACGTGGGACGCTGAGCAGGTCAACTGGAATGTGTAACAACATTCACCTATCTCCTGCTTCCCCCTGTGGACGTTCAAGCAGAGATGTTGGTGGGTTTAGGTTTTATTATCTCCCTTTGAAGCATGGAGCATGCTGAAGAACCAAGCTGAATTGCTTTGCTTTGTGTCCTGCTCCACTCATGGGAACTTTGGGCTCAGGAAGGTCTTTTCTTCTGCATCCACCATGTTCAAGATAGCAGGTTCAAAATGTAAAGAAGCTTCAAAAAGTTGGAATAGCCAGATTGTTGTTAATATACGGGAAATTGGCTTCTGTTGGTGAAGTTTTCTTTCAGATTGCTCCCTGGTAATCTGAAATCTCCCTTCTTTTCTCTGTGGAGTGTGAAGTGCTGTGGATTGTTCCTTGCTAATCAAAATATTGAGCTTGATTAAAGTGTTATCTAACTCGCTAGTATTTAAGACATATCTGTTGGATAACTTCTGTGAATAATTGAGCAGGGAGGTTGTCCCTGCCACTCATTAAGAGCCCAGCTGGGAGGTTTCACTGTGGCTGGCCAGGGAGGTGTGCTGGCTCTGCTTTTATTTTAGTTGAACAGTAAATTTATAAATTAGGTGCCCAGCATGAATGTTTATTTAAGAGTCCTGACTTTTTCATAATGTTCCTGAGTGCTTACTTATTAGAAGCTCACACCGTGAATCCCCAGGAATTCATGAGATGTTTTATATATCTGTGTACTTTAAATAAACCTCACAAGTGCAGGCTGCAGGACCTGGGTAGATGTACTGTTTCTGAACAGGCTTCCCACGCTAATCTTCCCCTTCTCCAGCTTGGCAGAAAGAGCTGCACCAAAATCTTGGGGTCTTTTGCCTGTCGATGAACTTACACGTGGAGTTTTTTATTTGAAACAGGGGCTTCAATGGTGGTCGGGGTGACACTGTCTCCAGTGGTTGTGTGGATAATGGTATGAGCAAATCCAAAAATATGTCCGTAAGAGCTAATGAGGAAATCTAGTTAGGTTCATCGCTGCCTGTTCATGACTTTAATGTATGTTATCACAAATAATGCTGTGGGGTTTTTTATACCGGACAGTAATCTATCTGGCTGTGACACTTGGTGTGTCATTACCCTACAAGCGTGGGTACCTACAAATGCTATGTCTTGGTGCTGTAGCATTTCAGTAAGGCTGCTTCTGAGATCAAGACCTGGATCTTTAAAGAAACAAACCCCGAACTCCTGACCTTCTAAGAAAGGTCAGGCATAAAAATATCTTCACCCCCGCCTTCTTCCTCCCCTCTGTCCTAAAGCCCATAATCTCTACGACCTAATGAATCAGGACTCTTGGCAAGTATCTCTACCATCAGAGTGCTATAGCTGGTGGGCTAATTAGACAGAAATATAATCCATCTTGAACCCGCATCCCCTCCGCTGCTCCTGCTCAGCGCACACGATTTGTCCTATTCTGCCTGCGCTGTCTTGGGTATGGGTATATGCATGTGTGAATACCTACGTAGGGACAAATATTGTTTCTCTGGTGGTTAAAGGGGTTTATTTTTTTAAAAGCTACCATAATAAATGGAGTCCTATAGCCTGCTTACACTGGCAATGATTAAATGGAAAGAACGCATTATGCCTCATCCTCCCGCAGTCCTATCCGCAAGGATGTCTCTGCTCTCAAAGCCATTTCTGAGTCATCGCTTGATGAATTTGGCTGCAGGGGCATTGACTAAGTCCCCAGCATAGTCCAAGGGTTGCATCGCAGTATGCCACGAAGGGATGCCCGCTGTTACATCAGGTGACCAAGAGCGTGCATTGCTGGCTGCTTCTTGGCTTCTTTTTTTATTCCTTTGATTTAAAGGCATTCTGCCAGTGTTGTGGGGATTAATTTTGCTTAGATATGCTACTTACAGAGTTGCAGAGAGCAAGAATTGTCATCTAAATTGTTTGTAATATTTTCAGGCATAGCCTCCGGTTGTGGGTGCTTGTTTTTCTCTTCTGTTCATGTTTTGGCTCACAGGTGTTCTGCTTTCTATCTATATTTGGAGGGATATGACTTCTTTGTCTGATTTTCTTTCCCAAATATCCTGTCTGCTGCACACTGAAGGCTGAGGAAAACTTCTACCTGAAAAACTGGACCTGATTTAAGGCTTCCCTGCCTTAATCTCTGGTCAGGTAGCTGGAAGCGTATGTAAAAAATGATACAGAAGGGAGATAGCCTGCCAGTTTTAACAGTGTTCAGCTCTGGCAGTGGCATCCCAGCTGTTTCCAATCTTCACCTTGCTAGAAAACCCATTTCCATGATGATAATCGTTTGACAGCTTTTAATCTTCCAGTGCAGATGCGACAATATAGTTTTATAATCTGCTTCTGTGCATTAGGCTGCTCACTTCTATTCCTGAAGATCTGTGGCTGACTAATGTATAGGTTTGTCCAATGGTATGTGACACAACTGCGCCGGCTTGCACTGCTTAAGTCAAAGGGCTGTCATGTTACAGCAAGTGCTTGCAGAAAGTGGGTGTGATGTAAATGCATCACTGTCACTTTTAGCATGAGTTGGAAACTTGAAGCAAAAAGTCACAAAAACCCATGGATAGCACCCTGAAAAACTTTTGTATGAGTCACAGTAAATAGAAGTCACTGAGTTGGTGTAGCAACCAGGGAAAGAGCAGAGGAGTGACGTTCCTCACGCTATCTCTCTGCAACGTGACCGGTCTCAGTAATGTTAGAGGGATCAGTGGGCTTCAAGTCAAAAATAGGAAAAGGTGATGCACTCCCGCTCCAAAGGGGTACAGAACAGCAGGCACTAGTGTGCTCCCCTCTGTCGCAAAGGATGCCAGTTACTCAAGAAATCCCCAGAGACGTTTCTATAAGTCATTTGTGGGAGGCGAAAGTAACAGAGGTGACAGGGAACAATTTGAGCATCGTGTCATCTGAGGTGTGCTTTGCTGCAAAACTTGTGGGAAGGGGATAAAGCATTAACATCTAACAAAGCTGCATCAGGAGGAGTGTGGGGGAACATCTGCTTATATGTCTGAATATTTCATTATAACTTGGACATGTGGTCATTTGACCCAGCATGCAGATCTATTTACGCTAACAGTACACTAATTTTATCTCATTAAAGCCAAATGAAAGAATGGTCAGACACTTATCCTGAGTAAGTGTCTACACATTCACTTGTTCCTAGATGACCAAGTGTGTTTAATTAAAAAATAATGAAAATTTCAGTAAGTCTCAATGTACAGACAGCTTAAAATGAAGATGAAACATGGATGAAATATAATCAATATCTTCATCAATCCTTGAGTTTATTTTTGGGAAGTGGCAGTGAGCCCTACAGGGGAAAAATTGGCAAAAGACCTTTTTCTGTTGAGACCACATCCAATTAAACAAGAAATATAGTAGAAAGAAAAAGCAATTTCCAATTGTGCCTAATGAATCTACTAAAAAGCCTGTGAGAATGTATGCACAGAAGGTTTTGACAAAGAATCCAGCAGTTGTTTTACTAATAGTAATAATACTTCAATATAGGTAAGGATGGAAACTAGTCCAAAGCTGAGTCTAGGTGCAAATCCTATCATTTATCATCTGTGTTCTTTTAGAAACAAGAAATGACTGACATACATGCTTAATTCAAACTAAATAGCCTATAAAACAAGTTCCCCAAGGCTAATAATAATAATATCAGGAGAAATGAATATAAGGATGATTGAATACAGGATACACTGAAAAGTGAATATGGAATATAGATACATATCATGCTGGCAAGAACGGGCTTGTGTTTATGGTATCCTCGAAAGTCCAATCCATCATCTGACCAGAGAATGTAATGCAGTTAGAATCAAAAAAAAGATGCCTCTGTTCAAAGCAATACATGCACGTTATAAACCAGCAAATGCAAATAATCAATCAAAAGCAGCAAGCGGGCAAAAGTGGAATATCATCAAGCAATAATTCAGATCACAGCTGTGATTATGAGAAATAACCTTAAATCTGCTATTTAATTAATATTAAGCTTTTGACACCCTCTAGGATGGGGTGCACAAACCTTCTCAGGCTAATATAATAGTAAGAGAAAATGTTATGTTCCTTAGATATTTCAGAAAGTGAATTAACCATTCATTGAAGGCTCTCGGATCTGTGTGTATAAACAATGTTCTCTTCACCCAAATGCTGCTCAGGCAATGGCTGCTTTCCTGGGATCAAGCATCCCTTGTCAGAGACCCCAGTTCACCCTGGGGCAATAGAGTAGTACCCTGGTCACATTTGGGGACCCTCTTTTGTACTGGTCCATGGCTGCTGTGTAGCCTGGTCTTTTCTGCTCCCCAGGGAAGAAGAGGCATCACCTGCGTGACCCTCCTGAGCAAGACTGGCTGCAGCTGCTCCTTGTCCAAGGCTGGTGACTGAAGGTTGGTGGCCTTATTGTAGGGTGAGGGTGCCCGACTCAAGCACCTGGCTTCAGAAAAGACACTCCAATACCCTCAGTGGCCAAATATACATGTAGAGAAGCGGCTCACAAGTGCTCCCATAGAAGAATAGAGCTTTTCTAGGTGAGTCCACTGGCTGTAGATATATCTATCTTTGTAGTAAGATTGTAGATTTGCATCACTAATGGAGCGACCGTGATTCCCAAGTCTGGGAATTAAGCAGCTTCCACCACCTTCGCCTGTTTTGTGAGTATGTGTGTGTGGTAAATGACCTTTGAAATGAAAATATTAACAGAAAAGGAAAACATGATTGTAATTTATGAAATGTTAGCCCAGATGCCTCTAGGGGGGAATAGACCTTTCAGTCTTGCAAGCTGATACATTGCTGGGGTGCCTGCATTGACACAGGTGCATTTAAAGAGTCAATTAAGGGGAAACTGTGTATTTGCACAGCCTGGATTAATTTCATGGTTTGGCAACTTTCTTTTTCTAGAGTTGAGACTACTGATACTGCTTAAAGAGGTTGCTGGTTCAGAAAGTATTGGAGAAGGTACCAGAGGAAAGAGGTGAAGCACAGACCTCTGGTAACAAAGCATTTAGGTGGACAATCCGCTCTGGGAGAGCACCAGACTGAACAGCCACTGCGTGTGCTGGAGCAACCCTTGAGAGTGGGATTTGGGCTCTTGGATGAAAATGACGCTGCCAAATGGCCGCAAATAATTGTCAAATTTCCAGGGATGTTATCTGAAGAACAAAGAAAGTGGGTGCTCTCCTGGCAAGTTGCTTTGTGCAATTCAATTTTCTGGGTAAAAGCCCTGAGTTTCTATCTTTCTATCTCACATAAAAACCTTAAAAGACTGTCTTTGAACTTTGAGGCAGATCAATGCCAAATGGAATGGGGGAAAATTGTTTATTGCTGAGGAAAATACAGCACTGTGAATAATAAGGAAGAAAATGCAGCTGAGGGCTCCAATTGAATCTCTATTATGCCTATGATTAAAGATAATGTGCTAGGAAAAGGGGATTACAGAAGGGTTTCTGTGCTAGGTTGGATGGCTAAAAACACAGTGATTGTGGCTGCTGAGTCCTCATTGGCCTGGGCTTGATAGCTAAATTACAGGGCTCTTACACAGAAATGAGCCTGATGCTCTGTCTGAAATGCAGAGCCCCTCCGTTCCCCAGCTGGCTGGGGGAGACTGGTCCTGCTTGAGGCTTGGAAACTGTCTCTATTTTCCTTGACAACTAAGGGTTTGTACTACTTTGCATGACCGCAGAGCTGGTAGGGCTCCTTCTTTGTCCTTTCAGCGGTGGTGAATAGGAGATGAGCTTGTTTGCTGCAGGAGAGCAGTGACATCCCTGGTGCTGATCAAACCCCTTCCTGAGTTACCTGTCTCTCCCTAGTCTGTGGCGCTGAACTGGTGCCTTCACTCCAAAGCACTCTGCAGGGCTATGACTTGAATTATCTGAATTGTTGCTTTCCTTGAAAAGCTCAGAAATATCAAGTCAAAGGAAGGGGAAGAAATGTAAATCTGACATAGCTCAGACCCACAAGGTCCTCCCCCAGCAGGACCAGTGAGCAGAGCAAGGGGAGGAGAGCCTGTGTTGAGTGAATGGGGTGAGGTGGACGAGTTGCAAGGATTGGACTTCATTTTGTTTTATTGTAAACATCATTACAATCTCGAGCACATCACTGGCCCTCTTAGCATCTCTGACACCATGTATAGAATAGGATAATAATATTCCTTTGGTGTATTTTGCTCTGTGCAGATGGTAAGATCTTTTGCAGGTGTATGTGTTTATATAAAGGTTTAACCAGATTTGGTTAAACTTTCTGGACTGTAACAAAATACAATAACGTGTACAGCATCCTTGGAAAGAAACACAAAAAGTGATGGAGACCTCTTCACAGTCAAGTGGCAACTATCAGCATGTACCCTGCACCCCTGTACAGTGGTGTGCGTCTACAAATAAACTGCTTAATTTTACTTTAAAACTTCATGCTAAAGCTTTTTTTTTTTAAAATGCTAAAAAAAAATCAAATACATATAGGTTCTTATAGCCACCTATACTCCCATGTAAACCTCCAGACAGTTCATGAGTTGACTGCTTTGTTTTAAAACTGTTTTTTCCCCTGTGTTAATGAAGCCTGTGTCCCTTTGTTGATGACGGTAATATACGGGGAGGCAGTGCAAGATCTATGCTTTCAAGAATAAACTTGCATATTTTTAAGTAGTTAGGGTTGTAAGAAATGGCTGAGGAGTTGTTACTTGGCAAACTTAATCACATTTGAAATGTATCTGGGCTTGAATTTGGGAGATACTGATTTCTGTTTAAAACTAAATTGTTTTCTGGGATGAGAAGATTTCAGTGACATGTTTTTATTTAGTAAGCTCAAGGCACTTTTCACAAACTTCAGAACCATTCAGCATCATAGTCATTTTCTCCGGGAAATCCTTCCTGCTCCCCATCCTCAGCCCCCACAAGCCTTGATCTGGGAATTGCTGCTATCAGCTGCTTGCAGCGTTCTGCTCCCGGCTTATCTTCTCCTGACACAGAAAGGACACTGTCAACTGCTAATCAACCTCGAGCCCACAGATCCCCTAGAAACATCAACAGTATCTGCACTGTCCCCTCTTCTTTCTTTCCTTCTCATCTTATTGGGGGGAGCATCCTTTACTGTCTGCAATTTCCCTAAGCTTAAAAATGGAAGCACAATTTATTATGCTCGTGAGTTGCTACATTGACATTTAGCTGAACTTATTTTTAAGCACAGAGCTACTTAAATATGGAGTTACGGGGCACACAGTTATCCACTTGGTCTTCAAACAGCAAGGTCAGATCTCCCTCTGGCACCAGTAACACCAGCATTTTGTACCATGGCACTGGGTGGGGTAGCACTATTTCTGCCCTGGCTTTGTCACCGCTTTGGGGGACATGCTGCAAATCCTGTTCCCTTGGAGTCCCAGGCTGGTCGTTGGCTGCTTGGTGTCACCTCTGGGTCACCCTCCCTCTTAGTGCCAAGTACTTATTTGGTGACCTGGTTCTGGCATGTGGGTGCCCCACAGAGATCAGTCAGCACCTCTGCAGGTGCCAAGGGTCTGGTATGACAAACTGTAGTTCCTCAGCAAAGGAAAAAAGTAAAGATGCTGTAGTGAGAACTACATCTTCTGCAGGAGGACAGGCCAAATTGTAATTTGGTCCATCACCCACTCAGGTATTTTGAACTGGAGTATCTAACCTGTGCTAAATGCACACTTTCAAGCCTCTCTTGACCTTGATGTTCCTTGGATTGTTTAGTTAAGCTGAGTTCTGTTTGTGTGGTGGTTTTTCTTTCAGTATTCCTGTTGCCACTCCTATTTCTTCTACTGCTCTGGCTGCCTGGCGTGATTTAACCCCAGCCAGCACTGAAGCACCATGCATCTGCTTGCTTTCTCCCCCCCCCCACCCAGTGGGATGGGGGAGAGAATCAGAAAAAGTAAAACTCATCGGTTGAGATATAGACAGTTTAATACGACAGAAAGGAAGAAAATAATAACAATATAATAATAATAAAATAATTGGAATATACAAAACAAGTGATGCACAATGCAATTGCTCACCACTTCCTGACTGATGCCCAGTTAGCTCCCGAGCAGCGATTCCCCCCAGGCCAACTCCCCCCAGTTTATATACTCGGCATGATGTCACATGGCATGGAATATCCCTCTGGCCAGTTTGGGTCAGCTGCCCTGGCTGTGTCCCCTCCCAGCTCCTTGTGCCCCTCCAGCCTTCTTGCTGGCTGGGCATGAGAAGCTGAAAATCCTTGACTTAGACTAAACACTACTGAGCAACAACTGAAAACATCAGTGTGTGTGAAAACATCAGCATTCTTCTCATACTGAATCCAAGACATAGCACTATACCAGCTACTAGGAAGAAAATTAACTATCCCAGCCAAAACCAGGACACTGCCTTTGCCTGGCATATTAATATCACAGTTACCATTGCCATGCCAAAATGTGGCAGGAACAGCAAGTGCTTCTGCAGGAGTGGGGGGGGGGGGGGGCAGAAGAGGACTTGGGTTCCTGGGGACTGGAGGTGTCTTGGGAGAGCTTGGCTGATGAACCTAAGCATGTGTTTTGTGTTTCTGTGATTTTACTGAAAAATCAGGTAATATGTGTGGGGTAAACCTCTAGCTCTAAGTTCTGTGCAATTTTTACTGTCTTTAAAGGAGGAAAAATGATTTGAAGTCAGAAGGTGCAGCCTAAGCTGTAAAGGCCCCAGTAGCTGGTGAGCAATGCAGCACTGGTCTGGCGTGGTTGGAGACCCATGGTTGGGTGATGCTCAGCTCCATAGTGAGGACAAGGCAATGACATCTGCTTTGTTTTATGGGTCTTGTATGACTGGTTCCTATGAATTTTCCAACATGTCTTTGTGGCTAATGAAAACCAGTGTGTGCCTGTGGTGAGCTTTAGCCTGGCTGTGCTAGACCCCAGCCTCTACCCTTCTGTGTCTTGTTATTTAACGTGAAAAAACAAGGTCAAAGATACAATAGCTCCCCCCTCCTTCTTCCGCAATTCTTCTGCTGTAATTTTTTAAAAGCCAGTCATGTGTGAGATCAGGCAAAGGTTAAATTGCAAGGCTTTCTTAGTCAAGGAAAGATTTGACTCCTAGCCTGAGGCAGGGGTATCTAACCTGAGTTGTTACATTGCTTGTTAGATTCTGTTTTTTCATAGGCAAAATGTATTGACAGCATAACCTCAGTATCCTTGTTTTCTGCGAGGAGTTATGGATTTTAGTAAATCTGTGTAAACCTGATCTAACACACCCTGGTAATGTTTATCCATAACCTGTCCAACTTCAGGCTGCCAAAAAACGGGTGGCATCGTACTTTTACTGACTTACGCTAGGAAGAAGCGGTTTGTGTCTCTGCATCTAGTATCTGGTTAGTGGGAACTGGGAATTATTAGATGTCTTCTCAGATTTATTCCACTGCAGATGAACAAGACTTGTGTTTCTTGTGTGTGCATACAGGGCACAGAGTTGACTTGTGACACGGCTGTGAGTACTGCCTGATTGCCTCTGCTTTGTAAGGGAATTGAGAAAATTTAACTTTGATTACCTAAATTCACCCACGCTGAAATTTATACAAATGCAACCTGAAGGCATATTGCTGCAAGCACCTTAGGTGGCAGCTCTGCTTGGGTGTGCTGACGGACTGAGGGGGAACCTCTAACTGAACAACCTCATGGACTTTGCCGGTCCTGACGAGCCTTTATATGGCTTTTCATATAAAAAGAAATGAAGTTGCAGCACAGTAAACTGCATTAAAACTGCAATATAGGACCATCCATATGGACCATCTGGCAGACCCAACTGAATCGCTGAGCCTGCAGGGTTCTGTGTCCAGTGACACGCGGAGGGAAACCATGCGTAAACAAAAGCATTGCTCATTTTATCAGCAGGAACAGTGCTTAAATATGACAAAGGATTTTATAGTGACAGTCATCCTCTATGAAATCTAGTGTAGTTAATTTTTCTTCATGGTGATATAGGCAGACCTCGCCTCTACAACATGCTGTATTTTTCTTGACCCTGCATAGATGTTGCCGTACTCCATTTTTTGTGGTCCCTCATCTCATGATGAAGGTAATGATTTCTCTACCTGATCCTTCCAGATTTCCTGAATGTAGATTACATTTGTAACCAAGGAGGAAAGTTGCAGGAAGTCCAACAATGTTGCTTAAGTCTCAAATATTCTTTGAGATATGGTTCAATAGAGCTGTATCTCAACAGATATGGCTGTTTTCTTTCTGCCTATTCCTTCTAGGCATCCTTGTCTAATTAATATATTCATAAAAGAAACATTTTGTTAATCAGTCCCCACATACTGTTGCAGAATGAGCTCCAAGCTTCTTTACAAAGCCCTAAGACCCATTCTTGCGATGAGTGCCGCAGTGGAAGTGCAGGCTGTGGTACAGCTGCAGCAGGTGGGGTGAAAGCCTATCCCTGTTTCAGCCAAGGATAAAACATCTGTAGCCACCTTCCAGGTGACTTATTGCCTTTTGGCTGCCAAATTAAAATATTTGGAAGCCCAAAGGAGCCAGAATTAAAGCTGTCAGCATCTAAGGTGAATTTTGGAAGAAAGTATAGTTGACCTTTCTTTCCCTTACGTGGACTACTTATTTCTCCAGTATCTGTACAACATATGCCTCTGCAGACAGAAAATAATCTTTGCTTTCACATTGGGATTCAGATAAACAAAGGCGTCATCAGCTACCCCCAGAGAGGCTGGGCTGTAATTGAGGTTATTAGCTTTGCTATTTTTCAGAGCGCGGAGCAGGCTGGCAAGAAGCCAACCCCTCCCTGTGCCGACGGCATCTCCGCTGCTCCTGCAATTGCTGCGTTAAACGCCTCCCGCATCCCGACCGGCCCCTGCCTCCTCTGCTCTCTCTTCCCCAGACTGCCAATCCCCTTCACACCAGGGAGCTTTTGAAATGGCAGCGTGTCAGGTTAAAAATAAAATGAAATTTTAATGACTGCAGAATATCCGCCTTTCCACCCAATTGCCCTCTGGAGGAAGGGGGGGTTGGGAAGTTGGGAAATGTCCAAGAGGTGACGCAGGGGTGAATGTCTCTCACATGCTTTACTAGGGCGTGTTTTTGTAGGGAGGAGAAAAGAAATAGAACAGATATTTTATTTAACCAAATTATTTCTTTTTTATTACCTTTTAGTGTCGGGGATGGAGGAAAGTGGCTAAGGAATCATTTGGTTGACTTGGTAGTGCCAGACACAGGCAACCAACTCTGTTCATATGGTTGTGGCGCAACTGGTGCCTGAACACAAAGTGTTTTGGGGCACTGACCAGCACTTCCAAATCTGCCAAAGCTTGGGCACTTTGGGACACCTAGACTGGCAGAAACCCCTGAGCACCAAGCACTGGCTGTCAGACCTTCATGGTGGAGTCTCGTTGGGGTACGTGAGTGAAGCTGCTGCACTGGCATCCCTGGACCTTGCGATGGTTTTTGAAGGGAGCTGGGCACTGCGGTAGCCGGTGAAGGCCGCTCGGTGTGCTCAGTCTAGATGGAATTTGTCATTTTTCCTCTATTTTGCCCTTGGGAAACACCATGTTATAAAACTTGGTGTTTGTATTCACTTAACCATGGTCCTGAACCACTGCATTGCTTCTTCCACCACTCCGGAGACTGCTGTGCTCTAACACCTCCCAGGCTTTCTTCTGGTAGTGGACCTATTCAGTTATTGCTAAAATAAATGATTTGGAAACATTGGATTAAACTGTAAATCTATAGTAAGGCAACACGTCTTACCAAGATGGGGACTGGAAGGCAAAATAACCAGAGGTGTTACTGTCCTCCTAGGGTTTGCTGCAGGAAGAAGCGTTCTCTGTGGCAGAGCATTGTGATGACCTTCCACATGGGAAATCCTCCTGGGGATTTGCAAACTCCAGCACTTTCTGCTCAGGGTTGATAAAAGGCCTTTCCCTGCCTGTATATTCTTGCTTTGAAGGCTGTAGAAAGACTCGAATCTGGAGCATCTGCCCTCAGGGAAGGATTGCCCAGCTGGAGCCGGTTCTGCCTCCTGCCCCGTTGGCTCACGTGGCAGAGCTGCTGTGGTCCCACGGCCAGGATGGGGCGGCCAGGGATGAATTGCGATGAGTCACCCCAAGAACCGAATCCATCCCATCGCCATGGCTGCTGGGGAAGTTGTAGGAAATCCCAGAGGTTACCCAGCCTCCGCGACCGCTCCTCTGCCAGGTACGTGCTGGCACGTTTCAAAGGGTGCAGGTCAGCACAAGCCCCAGATTGCGGGAGATGGCAATCGCATCACCCTGGTGGGATTCCTCTCCTTTCTCTACAAAAAACCTTATCATCAGCAATCATCATTTTTTCATCCTGTGTTTGCTTACAATCAGAAAAGATAAAGCCACCATCATTATTTTTGTGTGTTCTGTGACTTTATAAATTAATGTGACATTTCTGGCTGCTGTAATTTGATGAGGAAAACAAGGTATTGGCATCTAGAAATTAGTGATGGGTGCTTTACAAATGTCTGGGTACCTAAAAATAGCTGCAGAAGACAGTGCTGCTAGTACATTTTAAGCACTAGAACAAGCAATGAAAGTTTTCGCAGAACTGCTCGAGGAAATAGCAGACTCTTCATTTAAGGCTGTATTATTTAATTGGATAACCTGATTAAATATATAAGTTATGTGAGGACCTGATGCAACCCCCTTTAGAAACTGCTGCATGTACATGAAAATGGCGTAACAACCAAGTGTATGTGAGGGAGAGTTACAATAAATGCTATTCTTGATGCAATTGCTCTGGAGAAATTGGTGGCAGATGCATTATGCTGCTATTTTGATAAAAGGGCTGTTTTCTCCCAGATGAATCAGTTTATGAACTGCAGCGAATTGCCTTTTGCCAAAATAATTAAATCTGAGTCATTGATACTGTGTATTTTGTTTGAATTTCCTTGTTTTATTTATCCTGTACTTGATTTACATATATATGCTAAACATATATACTCTTGCAATGGCTCTGCTGTGTGAGTAGATCCAAGTGAAAGCTGCTGAAGCTGCTATTAGATCCTCGTGGTTTTGGTAGCAATCACACCAGTCCTGCGAGTTGAGTAAGCTGAATATATTTAACTCAGTGCTTTTTCTGTGCCTGAGCAAGGGATTTGCCATACCCTGCAGTTGGCTGTTTATTAGCATAATTTAATGGCTGGCTATAAATAGAAATAAAGGGAGGTGCAGACAGAGACCTGCCTTCCTAAGCCATCTCTTGGGTCATTGCCTGTGATCTTCTTTTTTTCTTTTTTTTTTCTCCCCCCCTCCCCCCTTCTACAGTGATAAATAGTTAAAAGGCAATTACAATGTTAATTTGTTGTGTTAATGTGCTACAGCAGGAAGCCAAAGGGAGCTGCACTGGTGAGCATGGAGAGCCAGTCAGTTCCCATTAACCATCCAGGCTGCCGGGGGAGTCCTCCGCCATGGAAAAATGCAGAAACACAGTCAGCATCTTATCAAGTCTGACACTGAAAATGATGCAATCACGTTCAAGTGTCCCAGAAGGACCACAGCACTGAATAAAGATAAAGCCACTCCGCCTTTCCTTTCTTCACTGGGGTCATTGGGAAAGGAAGGATGTTATTAACCAAGCAATAAATCTCACTTCTGAGGCTTCTAGTTTTGGTTTTCTCTCCTGCAGCTCCTCAGTTATGCAAGGAAGGGGATGGCACCCAGCAGACCCCCTTGTCCCTGCACGGAGGGTCCTCACCGGGCAGCACCACGGCCGTGAGAAGCTGAGCGCAGCAGCCGTGCAGTGAGCACTGGGGCGAGAGGTGTGTCACATCATCCCTCCGTGGTCGTGGTCGGTCTCTTCCAGCTTTGCCATTGCCTCCACCTGTGCTCAGCTATTGCTGGAGTGTTGCCCTTTGGGGACACAGAGACCAGAAAGCAAAACTTTTTGTCTCATCCCATTCTTGCTGGCAGTGAGCCGTAGCGTGCCTGGGAAGGTATGACAAAGCTTTAATGCTTTGCGTGGACCACGTTTGGACCACATTTGTCAAGAGGGAGTTCTACCGGGGGACAGTTCCGGGGCTCTTGTGCTCCAGTAGAGGTTACCATCCTTCCCTCAGGTCTATCCTTTTTTTTCTGCTACTACTGATATGTTATCAAGGGCTTCAGTCCTCCCTCACAGTGCTCTTTGCAGCTCTCTTGTGCCCCATCAGCAGCTGAAAGCTCTCCAGGCCACCAAGACGTATTCCAGTCTATGCTACTCCTTAAGGGGGACAGCAGGTTTTTCCTCTCTTCTCCTCCCCATTTACTTGATGTTCCAGTTTCCCTCCCAAGAAAGGTGGCAAGAGGCAGAAGTGTTGTCTTTTCTGTTCTTGATACTGGGAAAATTTCTCTTGCCCTGGGCATCCTTTCCTATAAAGGATGGGGCTGAGGTTAGGGGAGAATGATCCGCTCCAGACTGGGGGGAAGAAACCAGTGACATACCTTATTCTCCCCTGGCTGGCATGTGGCTGAACAGAGCTGCGTAATTCCTCCAAGAGATAGTACCACCTCTTTATTCTGGGGCAGAACAGCAAACAATTTGCAGTGGCTGCAAGTTCTCCATGGAAAAAAACAGCAGTTAATGGCCTCTCTTCTTGTGTGCATCAGGAATCCCTTTGCCTAGCTAAATGTTGGCGGGTTCATTAATGTTGCTGGCTTCACATTTTTAAGCAATAAAGAACAGGATTGTCCAACTTCTAAATGGTCAGGGAGAACTAGAAAAGTGCTGTGTGCCCTGTCCCCCTGACATTGCCTTATCTTCTGGTGGTCCTGTACCTACCGATGTTCGTTGGAATAATTTGCAGCAGAATCTTGACTGAGCTGGATATTAATGTGAGATTTGCAAAGCCAGACCATGGGCAGACATGGTAACGCTCAGGTAAAGAGCTCAAGTTGTGTACTGAAATTTTATTCTTGGCTTTAGTGTGGGAGCAAGACCTAGCTGCTGTTCTTCTTGGAGCTCCTAAGCCACTTTGTTGGGTTTTTAGCACTCAGTGTATGAAAATTGCTTATATACCAGGATGCTGGTAGGAATGCTTAAATTCTGGCCTTCAGCTAATATATTTATTCCATTCCACCTATCTTTCCTTTTGCATGCTTACAGAGTAAAACCTGCTCCAGCAGTACTCCTTATAATTTCTTGAATGACAAAACACAGCCTTAATCAAATGCTTTTTGCCAGAACATAAATAAATAAGTAAACCAGTCTCCAAAACAGATGACTTGCTAGTAATAGAAAAATCCCTTTTTGCCGAAGTAGCTGACCTTCCAAGGAATTAAAACTCATTAGCCTCTCCCATTTAGAAAAAAGAAGGCTTTTAAACATCAATTTAGAATCCATTTGGAAGCTCTCTTGAGGCCCTGTATTACCACTTGGATCCAGTGAGATGTGTCCCTAATAAAGAGCTGGAAAGTGCAGAAAAGCAGTAGGGGAACTGGAATTTCTGAAATCTTTCCAATTTCTTTGTACTAAAATAAACAATTGATTACCAAATTAGCAGTTAAAAAAAACCAAAACAAAACAAAAAAAAAACCCAACAAACTACTATGGCTTTTGCAAAGAGGAGAGAATTAGAAATCCACTGCCAAAATACGTAAGTTGTGAAGTTTGGAGAGGACAAATGGCACATTCCTGCTCATCACAGCCCTGGCCTGGCACAGTGCTGAGTGCTCGCACTGTCTGTTCCCCAGGGAGAATGAACAAAAGATATTGGCATTAAAATAAATGTTATCAAGCTAAAGCATATTTATTTTTCAAAAAGTACTCATTAAAGAACACATGCAGAGCTACGTTACTATTTCACAACTTGATACTCTGAAACATGATTTTTCAATAGTCCAACTCCTCCAGTCTGCAATTAAAGCCAACAGGGTTTGGATTTTGAAGATACCAGTTGCCAAAGAATAGTAAATTCCATTAGACAAAATTACATCCTGTGTGTTTCAAGTTGACTGTACAATTAAGCACTACTTTCATAGGTAAGATGGGAATAATGCTGCTGTGTCCTACTGAATCGGTGTGCAGATATATTTCTTAGTGCTTGAAAAAGCTGGTTGCTCTAGTGGCCATGAAAAACAGCCTGTGGGGAAACAAACACTCATACATTGAGAATAGTGTCTATCTCTATGCAATGACTGAACCTTGTGGCCACAGAATGAACAGTGAAAATAAATGAGAATGTTACTGTTTATTCTCTCAGGGAGTATTACCCTTTCCATGTGCAACGCGAAGCAGGACCCATACAGAAGTGTGTTGTTTGGAAGGGTGAATTTTGGATCTGCTTAAAGATGCTAAATTAAGGTTGTAGGAATAAGTTCAACTCTGATGCTTTTGATCTCCTTCATGCTCCATTTTGCAATGGTCACCAACTTCTGTGGGTGTGGTCTGTGTGTACTTCCCTGCCTTTAGAGAGAAAATTGTACTGGGCTCTGCCATCCCTGGTGAAAGCCAGTCAGCAGCGTGTTGGTGTGTTTATTCAGGAGGCAGCACAGCTAGTATTTAATAATCCTAACGCTGTATGAGATCCTGGCTCCATAGAACTTAGTCATGGTGCAGGTGTTTTTAAAAGTATTTCTATTTTAAAAAGTAACATGAATGCTGTAAATCCGGTGAGCCCATCGTTCCCCTTGGGGTAACTGATGAAGATACTGCAGAGAGGTTTTCAGCTTCCTCACCTCGATCCTGCTGTTATGCTGGAGACAACGGGAGTAGGGATTAGATGGTATGGCAACCCACAGTATCCTGCGCTAGCTCTGTCACCTCTAAATGTCATGTGCTGTGCTAAGGTGTTGCAGGTGCTGGATGAGCACAACAGAGCATGGGGACAGCCCTCCTAAAGAAACTCTCGCTGTGGGAGAATACAGGGCATGTGGCAGCTTTCCAAGGTGGGAAGATAAAATTAAGTTATAATCTAGATTGAATATTTAAATGTGGCAGCTAGTGTTTAAAAAAGATTAGTAAGGACTGTGTCCCTCTGATCTCTGCAGAAGTGGGATTTGTTCCTCATAAAGTAGCCTGAAAAGAAGGGTGGTTTAAATACATCAGTACCTTCCTGATTTACAAAGGTGATGTCTTGAGATGGCTCCATATGTCTGCTCTTTCCCCTTGTTACACCTCATTTTGATACCTTGGGTCCTGTTCACTTTATTGTCATCACATTAATGAGCTTGTGCTGCTGGCTCTTTCACAGTGTCTGAAGGCACCCTTGTATGCAAGAGCTAAAGACCAGGTGGTTAAAAAGACCCATCCCATTAGTGAACTTAATTAAATTAGCGATTGCTAACATAGTGTTAGTGTTTTCCTACAAACTGAGGTGTTTACAGTCCAAGTTGCAGCTGAAGTGGTGGTGATGGGAGGTAGCTGTTGCCTATGTCTCTTCTTGGATCTGGCCAAGGGTTGGCTGCACATGTGTAACTCAGCAGAACAAACACAGCACCAGGTTTGCCGTTTTTTCTAGGGTATATCATGATAAACAGTTGGCTGACTCCAATACGGCACAACAAACACAGTGTTTATGTTGAAAGTAGATGTAACGCTGTAATTCTCATTTAGTTTGGATGGGCAAAAAAAAGTCAAACTACAATGTCTTTCCTGTATATCTTTGCCATAAAATCCTATTTAATGGTAGTATATCAGCATAGTAGAGGAGCAAGGTATGTCACTTGACTATTCTTTCTAAGGAGTATTTTTCTCTTTATGCAAATTTCAACACTTTGCCACATTTGCCAAGAGAGACAGATTGTTAAAGGCCAGAGAAACCCTCTCCCTCTCTTGGCACTCCACAGGGCCACACAGTTGGTGTGAATTCTAATATTATGATCTTCAATTTTAAAAAAATTAAGCCAATTTTAGAAAAAAAAAAAACAACAAACAAAACCCCAGGATTTTCCACTAGGCCTAGCTCATCCCCCCTGCCCTTTAAAATGTTATAAATAGAAAAACATCATCAACAAACTCCTTCACTGTGCAAGAGCCTAATTTCTTCCTCTCCACTGGGATCTGGTGTGTTTTTCAGACTCTGTCATTAATTGTGCTGTATTGTGTGCATTTTCTGCTTCACTAGTTAGTCAGATAGGCAGCAAATGGAGTCAGCTCTAGGTCAGAGAACACAAAAAGCCAACTCCTGCTGCCTCCCAATCAGGTAGAGATATTGAATTGGGCTTCACATAATTGAAAACATTAGCAGGCTAGAAAATAAGCCAATTCTTAAACACACAAGTCTGAAATGCAGAAAAGAGACAAGGTCTGAAATTCCCGATGGGCCTGATCCACCTCCCTTGTAAGCAATAGAAATTGTCCCAACTCTTGCAATGGGATCAGAGTAGGGTGCATGGAAAGAAATACGGAGGGCACAGTGATTTGAAGGTAGAGATCAAAATATTTAACAAACAAATGATCCTTCCCCAAAACCTGTGAATAAAATAAGGTTTAGCATTGCCATTTTCTTGAATAGGCATGCTGAGACATAGAAAAAGTTGTAGGGTGTCGTGCCATGTTTTTTAAAATGAATGAATATGGACTTTTTCTTATCTATGAATAAATAGGCACATCTTATTTGTCCAGAGCTTTTCCTTCCCTAATCTGATGTCTAGAAGTTGCTTTTAGTATATTTCCAACAAAGAGGAGAGTTTTGAAAGGCAGAAAATATCCTGCTGTTACATGGTGTGCATTTCCACAGCCATCAGCTCTTATTTAAACAAGACCTGGACCTCTAACTTGTCATAATATTGTCATGTTTTCATCCTGGGCTCCTTTTATAAAGGAAGCACAAAAGCTGAGGGCTATAACCTGATGCTGCGAACGTTGACTTCAGTATGTACAATGTTTGCTAACTAGAGGCTTCAGCCAAAGGAGAGCCACGCTTGTGAATCAGACTTTGGCCATTGAATGAGATGATGGAAACTGCTTGGCTAGTCGCTCTCTTTTCCAGCTGAGGAGATCTTGCAGGCTGACCCTTTTTTCCCCCTGGATATTCTGTATCTAAGTGCAAAACAGGGACTTTTAGAAATACAGATCCGGACCGGTGCAAGACGGACATCTCCGCTGGGTACAGTCACAATTTGCACTAACTGAGTGTCCCCCATGGGGCTCAGCAGATCCCCTGTAGCAGGGGGTATTTTGATGGCCTTAGGCAAGTAAATATCCCTGGGTAAGTAGTTAAATATTCCCATGTGCCTATGTGTATAGGATAAGGTTTCCATACATCCACAGCTATAAATATTTGACTTTCCTTTTCTTAGCTTGCTTTTTTGATTTCGATGTCTGAGTCAGTGGTGATGGAGATCGCCTTGGCCACAGGAATGTGCAGAAGAAGAGGTTACAGTACCTTAAAATGTTCTGCTTTTTATTTATAGTATAATGCAATTGCAGGAGGAAACCAGAGGCTCCAGCACAGACTGGAGGTGTGTTGAAGGTAGGGCAGGGGAAAATGGTGCTCTTGGGGATGGGCTGCTCTGTATGGAGCATCTTCAAATGCCTACACTAAGTCTCACCTCTGCTGTTCAAATACGGGGAAGGGAGAGACAGGGAGGGAAACGTGCACCACACCTCTTTGTGCAGCAATTTTTTCTGGGGTAAATATCATATTGCTTCCCACAAAATAGCATGGCATTCAGCATAAATTTGCATGTTACACTGTAAGGTGCAAATATCAGGCCTCCAGGTCTGGTCTCCACTGTGAATGCTGTGACAACAGCAGCCAATATAGCCATTTTAATTAGAGTTAGTTGCATGTGCTTTCTTCCATATCTGCTTACATCTAAGAAATGCAGAATAACAGTTATGGCTATGCAAAGTATGTAGGGAAAGGAACTGTACATATGTATGTGACGGAGCTTCCCTTATCAGGTGAGCAGCACTGGCAGATGCATCCTTCTGGGACCTGCCAGATCAGGGAATGGCAGAAATGATGACGTACACTGAATGAGGGAGATAAGGCAAGGAATAATTCCCCATGGCTTCCTGCTGCTTCAGGCCTCCTATCTACATCATCGCAGCCCCTTGGTCTGTGTACACTGAGCATTTGGCGGTCCGTCACAACAATACCCATGCAGCGTATCAGCAGCACGACCAAATGTTCTGGGTTCGTTGCTCTGAATCTATTCAGCTCAACTGTTTTGAAAGGTGTGAGCCGGAGCTGGCCGCTCCTCTGTTATTGGCCCCCAAAGAGCAATGTAATGCCCTGAGCAAAGGGGCAACTGGAATAAAGATGGATGGATGTTGATGAGTGGTTGTACCTCCAGTATCTGCCCAGTAACCTACAGAAAAGTGCCCTAGAGAGAATCTAAGGGCATGGAACAAATGAATCAAATCACACCCTACTGTAACTCCACAGGAAAAAAGATGACCTACTGTAGCCACTGTATTCATATATATAGCAGTTACACCTACGTACAGGGCGTACCTGTACATTTTGCCACCTCCACATTTTAAAGACAATTAATTTTATTATGGCTCAGGCAATAAATTTGCTTCTTTCATGACGCAGTACTCTGCCAAAAGGTGTGTGCCCATTCAGAAAGACCTCTTTACAACCTCAGGCTTTTTTTTTTTTTTTTTTCTTTTCTGATGCAAATCACACATTAGAGGCATAGTACAGCAGCTCCCCAGTCTCATCATGGGCATAGGGAAGTGCTTTGGTTGTGCAGCTGGATGCAAACCACAACTCACAGCATGCCTCTTCAAGCATAGAAAATGTACAGTGGGCTGTAAATTGATCAAAATGATGAAATCTGTGTGAGGTGTTAAATGTTCAAACAGTAGAACACATTTTAGCATTGAATTTTCTCAACATCACTCTAGAGAGCCCCTCAGAGCTGTATTCCAGTTTCTGATAGCAGTCTGCAAAGGGGGAAGCACAGCTGTTATGTAGGTAATATATTAATGCTATTGGTGACGCAAGCAGAAATCCCTTGGACATGGTGATGGAAAGGGGGGTTGGGAACATCTGAAAGTAGTTTCCTGAGATGCTGCTACTGTCTGCACACTTCTGTGCTGCTGTACCACTGATTATACAGCCACATGGTTTGTGAGGATCGCGGAAAAACAGCTGTTTGCAAGTAACATGGCCATATAGGTGACCTTCATTAAGTTTCAGAGTAGACGCCACATAGGGATGAAAGCATCAGTTCACAATGCTCAAAGAATAGTGAAAGAGATTACTTCTAGGCTTTGCAACGATTTCAGAAAGGTGAAAATGAATCTCTACCTTGACCCAGCTGTATGCTGCAAACTGACACCTTTAACAATGTGCTTTTACTCCTGGTGTTGTTGCAGCTGAGACCCCTCCACAGCTCCCGGTGTGTGATGTCTGCGCTCAGGTCCGTGTGGGAGAGCAGTTGCCACCTCAACAAAATGAGACAGCTCTCCTGGGCACGCTGGCAGGGGAGTGAGCCTTGTGCTTTTACAGGCGTTGTAAATTTGCTGATGGCCCTGACCAGAAGCAAGCAGCGGATCTCTGCCTTGTTTCCAGTGACAGATTTCAACTTGTGGATAGTAAATCCCACCTTCATCCTTCCTCAGTGCATTTCACAGCAAGCCCCTGCATGCTCCTCATGCAGTGCTGCAGAGATTGACCAGAAATTAGCCTTCCTCCATGACTGAGTCTGTCTCAGGGCACCGGTGAGTGGAAGAGGTTGAGCCTGGTGTTGAGGACAAGGCACTCAAGTAGAAAACGCCCTTTTGTGGTTATTGATATGAGTGTGGGGTCTGGCCCCCCCTGCATAGAGCCATACAGAGTAGCTTGAAAGCACCTGCAGGTGCTTTTGAACCATCAGGTCTCCAGTGGTGATGTTTGAAGCCAACAAGTTTTGTTGGACAACAGGAAGAGGCTAGGGATATCTACACAGCTGACTGCTGAGATTTGGGTGACGTGTGGTAACTTACTCTGCTGTAGTAACCCGCTTACTGTAATCGCCTGTCTGTAGCATGACTTCTTCGGTCTGACCTGACACCCCTCACTCCTTGTTTGTAACGTTGCCGTTGTCTTGGCGTGTACTCATGCACCATGGGGCATCTATGTAAATGCTGCTGTTTAAGTGGGTTTGCTTCTATTTCAGGCCATAAAAGCTGTGTATAGGGCTCAAATCTTAGGCTGATGCTGACATCCAGAAATATTAGGTTAAAACAGTGCTTTTCTGTGCTATCACTAAGACATAGCTTTAGACCCTGGTAAGGTTTTGGGGGGAAGGGGGGGGGGCTGGCAAAATGGCATTGATACCAACTGAAAATCAAAGAAGGAGATGGTTCCAGAGTAAAGGGAACGAGAAAAAAAAAAGAGAGAGATACAGATTTTGATCATAAAATAAAACTTTAATTCTTATAAAGCCCTGAATGAGACACAGGAAGGGCAAATATTTGTTCTGTTGCTGACCTTCTCAGGCAAATAGCGTGCCAGGCCCTGTGGGGCTGGAGACATCGCACGGTGGGGAAGTGAGAAATCACTGAAAGCGAGAGAGGGCTGCAGAGAAGCAGCTGATTACGCGGGGGAGCCATGATGAATTCCCCAAATTCCAGAGCTGTGAGAAGCCCTTCTCTGGATGAATGTGCCCAAATAACCCCCTTGGATTCTGAGAGTGAGGTCTGTCCAAAGAAGCCCACCCACCCTTTCCCCAGCTGGTGCTGGCTGCGGGAGGGGAGGTACCAGGGCAGGTTCAAGGCACCGTCAGGAGCAGTTTTGGGCAGCCCTGCAATACCAGAGTGTCCTCCAAGTCCCCTGCCCCCAGGGGTAGCAATTCCTTATCAAATTGCTTTAAATCTGGAAGAGGGTTACTGAGGAAGTGTTTAAACAGTGACTTAGCAGATAGGGAAGGGCAGCTTAGTTGAAAATCATCAAGCAAATACATAACTCTTGAAGAATAAGAAGCTCTTTTGCACAATTAACAAAACAATTGCTCTTACTCGAATTGACTATCAACTTTATAAAGCTTAGAATGGAAGCAACCCCCTGAGTTAATAGTTTTTCTTCCAGTAGCAAAATGGGTTTATTTCTGCAGTTACTCATTGCTGCTGAAGAGAGAGGAATTAATTTCCAGTGCAAGTCTAGAGTTGAAATTCAAACATATTTTCAGCATATGTGTAATTTTCTGTGTGTGAGTGGTCCTGCTGTCTTAGCTACAGAATAGTTTTTAGTATTTTGAGCTGAAGAATGATCTTCTAACAAATTTTGGTAGAATTTGATGTTCCATCGCATTAAGAAGCTGATCTGGGTGATGTGTGTGCCTCCAAGGGCATGACACTGCTGTCACACTGGGGAAAGGCTCTCACCTGAGCTGGACACAGTGCAGAATCAGCCACGTATTTTACATACAGCTCCAAAAAGCGAGCTTTTTGCTCCCACCTGGAGTGCTCATCTGGGAGATGACACCAGCCACCAAAGCAGCGGTGGCTCTGATCTCTGCCCAACCTGGAGGTTAGGACAGGTTTAACATGAAAAGGAAAAAGACTACCCAGGAAAGGAGCTACAAATACTAATACCTGCCCGATGGGTTAACGGGGTGTGCATTACTCACGGCTCCTAGTCTCTTCATCACAGCCCTTCTCATCCTAAGAGCACCCTTTAGTTGAGCCAGTGTCTTTATTGTGGGCAGCCGATCATCTCCGTAATGATGCCATTTGTGACTAATCTTCCAGGATTAAAAATGAACTGTAGCTGCTGCGGCTTCCACCTTTGCCGCATAGCAACGAGAGCAGAAAGTCAATTAATTACCTTCTCGCTGGATTCCAGGGGCCCTTTCGTCCTCAGCTCAGCCGAGTGTGTAATGGAAAAGGGAGTGAGGCAGGCTGCGGCTGGCCAGCTGGGAATTGCATGACGAAGTGAAAGATGAGCTCTGGGAAAAAGAGGAGAGGGAGGGCGCTGGGGGGAAATCCTTGTCCTACAGGTTCATTAAAAAAAAGTAAGATGCCACTGATTACACAATTATTGATTTATTTCCCTGCTTTCAGCCCTAGCAATGGTTCTGCAGACACCCTTGTCTCCTTGCAGGGCACCATCTGAGCTCCTGGGGACATGGGGTTTTCTGCTCTGAAATCATCCCTGCTTTGGAACTGCGCTTTCAAGAAGTTTCTTTCAGTAATGGTCACTTTTTGACTGCCGTAACCTCTCTCGTTGCCCCAGAGAGAAGCCCCATAGCAGCTATTTGGTTGCTCTGAGAGCTGGTTTCAAAGGTGACTGTTTTAGTGCTCTTTCAGACGGCTTTCTATGGTGAAGAATAATGGGAAAATAATTTTAAAGATTTCATTTCCTCAGAAAGATTTGACTGATGGGTACAAACACAACTGAAAAACCACGGGTGATGATCTGAACAGATACTAGGTTTGACTCAGAGCAAGAGGAGGTGCTACTTCTAGCAACTTGTCTGTGATGCGGGGACGTAGAAGGTCATGTTCAGCCCTCCCAGACTGGGACTCAGAGAGCAGAGCCCTGTTCTGAGTGAAACTGGGAAAATGAGAGAAGATAAGGAATATTTTAACGTCCATTTATCAGATCTGGCAGCTTCAGACCCCTCAGTAATTAACTGTTAATGAGAGCAAGTCAGTGTTACCTTTGGTCCCTCCAGTTTAGCAGCATCCCTCAGGTCACCTGGCATGGGTCAGGACATCATGAAAGACACCTCCTGGTGACAGTGGAAGGGGGGAGGATGAACTGGGGTGTACACAAACCTCCAGCACAGCTAGTGGTTGAGCCAGGCAGAGCCATCGGGTGAGGAGGGGATCCCTGCGGGGGGCTCTGTTGGGATGGCAGCCAGCGAGGTGTTAGAGAATATCAGAGGGAAATCTGGCATCAGATGACCAGAAAGGCATCCTGGTTTGTAGAAAGAGTTAAACCTAGAGAGATCATGGAAGGTGAGATTCTCTAGTTTAACTTTACCTCCAGGCACTTCTGTCCCATTATCAGCTGGGCTGTGAGCTGAACTGGGCTCAAATGATTTATCCATAGTGACAAATCTTCAGTGACTGAAATAGGAACAAGAAAGTTTAATCTCTGCTTTCCTGCACAAGCTGGTGAAGTCTGGGATCCCAGGTTGCCCCTTCCCTGTTGGGGGTTTGTATCACATAAAGGAGTTTTTGGCAAAACAAAACCTCCAGCTTTATCAGCCAAAGACCTCTGACACAGCAAGAAGGATGTCAGCTCCTCCTGAAAAGACTAAGTGGGTGCTGTGCTCAGCTTGGTAAGTTCAATGACACTTGCAAGTATTGAGGAACAAGTCCTGAGTATCTTCTACCCTGTGCAATCACCAAAACGTGTTTAATTAATAAGTTAATCCTAAGATTAGGTGTTTTAGCATTGGAAGAGAGTTGCCGAATCACAGTCCTGCTCTCAGATCGCACAGCCCTCTCTTTTCCCAGGCTTGCAGTCTTCTTTCACTCAGTTTTCTGATGTGCTCCATGGAGAAGTAGTAACTTTAAGTCTCATTATTAATTTATCTCAGCCACAGTTTACATGTGTGCAGGGGGAGGTAATCACAGAGCTACCTTCCCTGCTGTTCTTTTCCTGAGGTTTTACACTCTCCAAATTCCTTTTAGTCATAAATCAAATTAACTAAATTGCTTAAGAAGTACTTTTCTATTAAATCAAGATAGTGTTATGATGCCAAAAGGTTTATTATGAGAACTGTCTAATAGTAATACTCTGAGTTTATGGGCTGCTATCTTCTCTTCAAAGTTTAAAGGCTTTGAGCATGCTCAAGACTCCCCCACTAAATGAGTATTCTAGTATGCATTTACAGAGGTCTAAACCAAGGCACAGATAGGTGAAAAGGTATAAAGGTGGCTAAAACATTAGTTACTATATTTGCTGGAGACCCTTGGATCCCCGTGCAGAGCAGGAGTGGTACCTGGCGTCTTGGTGGACATTCATTGTCAGGTCAATTAGCAGTCCGGATCAAATCAAATACAGCTTTAATTTAGGTGTTTACGCAGCAGGGTTTCAGTGTTAGCACAGCACCTAACCAGACCTGGTTCTTGGGTGGGTTGACGTGGTTTGACCACAGCAGCACACACTGATAAGTCAAAGCTCTAGTTTTTGGACTTATGGCTTTGGGTCTTTAGCACTTTGGGATCTCTGCCCTTCATTATATTTTATGATGGAGACATCGTTTAAGATGCCAGAGAGATGGAGCAGTCAGTAAATCCCTACCCCTTCTTCCCTTTGGGGTTGCCAGCAGAACTGGAGACTTGAAGGGGCTGGGAAATTTTTTCCCCCTCCAGGGACCGTGCCAAGGAAACCCAACAAGCCAGTTTGGTCACCTGAGCATTAGCAGCATTCAAATAGATTCAGGGCGATAGACCCTATGGTCCTCTAAAATATGCTCTGAGAGTGAATCTGGACCCCATTTAGCCTTCAAGCTCTATGGTCATTGAGAGTCTGAGAGCCTGCTTATCAATGTTAAGAAGCCAGGCAGCCACAGCTGGTCCCAAATCGGTTTGCCAGCCATGGGGACATGAACAAGGTCATGGTCCTGACTGGTTTTGGAAAGCTCCTGAGCTGCAAACACAGTAAGGCCAGCTGGTGCATTCATGGACTCTTTCATGGGAGACAATGATGTGCTTCATAAAGCAACATGTCCCCCTTTTGCTATTAGGTGCTACCCCAGGAAGAAAGCGGTGGGGGGGAACAGCAAATCAGCACAGCAAGATTCTCCAGTGTTTGAGCTTCCATTGCAGGGCAAGATGGAAAAGCAGTAGCACAGGAGTGTATAAACCCCTCCAAAACCCACAGTGTGTCCCAAACAGGTGCACTGCACTGGGTTGGGCTCCTGGTGTGCTCAGCGGAGGGGTGGCAGTGGCCTCATTGGGACCACGAGCATCTCTGAGCTTCAGGCAGCTGCCCCATGCTGCCGCCCTCTGCTCTCTGGTAAGGATGGAGAGGGAGAGCAGAAATGCTGCTTTAGTGCCCAGAAAGTACTCAAGGGTACTGTGCAATCACTGCTTCAGTGGGCTGTTTGCTGTGGTGGTTTTTTAAGGCTAAAAGAGAGTCAATGCAATAACAAGAAAATGCAAAAAAACCCCAAACCAAACCAAAACCCATTATTTTAAAAAAGTAGGTTTTTCAGGCTGGAAAAGCAGGGCATTTAAAGAGGAATCAGAGCCAATGGCTAAAGCATAAAGTGGATGCTCCTGTGATAAAGGCACAGGCTTGGGATTCAGGCATTATTAGTGTGTTGTCTGGCATGGGATAAAAATTGTTTGTACTAGTAATTTAGGCCAAGACATATATACGTAATGAAGTGCTTAACTGCAGTTTTCCGCAGGGGTTAATGTTGGAGTTAGATGCATATGTACCCATTGTACCTGTCTCTTCATGCCTCTATTTATCATGTCTGAAAGGCAGAATAACCACTTCCCACTTACGTAGCAGCACTGGGAGCATGACACAGCCATCCCTGTGAAATGCCGGAGCACCGCTGGGGTGGTGGCCGTAAAAATACCTCTGGGCAGAGCGAGCACGGGATGGGGGCCAGGGAGCTGGGATTCAGCATCCCCTGGGTGTAAGTTCTTGCTTTCTCAGCTTTCTAAATGGTAATAGGGGTAGTTTAGCCCAGTTTTGCAGGTGCAAGGAGGTGCATGTCATGATGAGTACATATATGCATGTGTATGCGTATTTTTATATATATATATATATATGATATTTTTCAGTGGGGTTAAGAGTGCCAAGCACTATTATTTGCAAGTATTTTTTTTAGTCCTGTTTGCTTTCCCCTCTTAATTCAAAGCCTTAATCTAAATTCATGGAAGAACACAGAAGTTGTCCCTGTAACACCCATTAGCCAGATACCCTCGGGCTCCTGGCAGCAGCCAAGCAGACCCCTGGGTGAGGAGCACCCTGCCTGCACCTGCCTGGCTGCACCTTGCACATTCCTGGGTCTGTTTCAGCCTCTCCCTGGTGCAGAGCAGCCCACCGGGAAGCCTAACCGAAAAACCCACGAAAGGTTTGCTGCAACAGTAACGGGTGATATTTTTATTTTGCTGAAATATTTGCTGTGGGTTAATGTGAGCTGCCCAGCTGAAATGTGTGTTGCTGCATCACAAAAAAACCACCATCCTCTGCTATAGCTGTGATTTCCAGCTCTCATGGTCTGTTCCCTTCTTATTGTTTCCTGGCAAGGGATAATTTCAGTCATGTCCCAATATCTGTTTTCTTTCTGTATGTTACACTAGATGAAAGAAGAGCTGCTCTGCAATGGTCGGGTCTTCCCTGCATGAGATTGATGCTGAGAACCCCCGGGGCTGGCTGGGCTTCTCTGGTGCCCCTGGACAGGGAGCTGCTCCTGCAGCATGGCTCACTGCTTGCCTGCTCATAAGGACAATACATTTTACCCCATCCCAGTTTTCCTAATCTGAAGTGCTGACAGGAAAGCTTTCCAGGTCAGGGTGTTTGATAAACTATATAGAAACGCTACATTTAGACTGAAATTAATATGTGTTGTCCCCGTGACCGCATCCGGAGTCAGCATGGAGGAGCTGCCTGCAGCGTGAGGTGGTCTGCTGCTCTGTTATATCGAGGATTAGACACTTGGCAGAGGCAGGCTACGACAGCGAATTAAGACACTGAGATTAGCTGATCTCTTTGAGCCATGTAAGAAATGAGCAGGTTCTCTATTGTTTGCGTTAGACATAGGCAAATTGCATTTCCTTGCATTTACCCTCAGTTACACCGTTAGTCACAGGAAAACTGGTTCTGCCTGATCCTGAGTCCCCTTTTGGCTGCAGAAAACCCAGCGGTCTCACCCTCCTTGGGCTGTAGCATGTTTTCCCAGTGCAGTGCATTGCGGTGCTCACGCTGGTACGTGTGGGATGAAAGAGAACAACGTGTGGAGCCTTTCTGCAAAAAGAGGCTTTTTTTTTCTTTTGCTTTTTTTTTTTAAGAGCAGGACTCTGCCCGCACTGCAGAGCAAAGGAAGCCGAGTCAAGCACAGCATCCAGTCCTCGCCCACAAGCACCACTATCTCGGTAGCTAGCAGTGGGCATGCAGGAGACTCACCAAGACCAGTACGAGGTGAGGTTATCTGTCTCATCTTCTCCAGCAGCAGATGCAGTGGCACTGGAATTGCTGCTGTGGGCTGACCTGTCTTTCCCTTCGGATTGAGCCATGACGTACCTCGCTTTGCCCTTTGGTTTTCCTTACGACACAGCAATAGCTTCCCGAGGTGTTTTTCTCGACTCAGATTTTGACTGTATCCTTTATGTGGCTTTTATTTTTGGCCTCTGGAAAAAAAGAAAATAAACTAATTGATGATATCAGCACACGGAGGCTGCACATCCAAATCCTCCCTCTGAAAGAGCAGTCTCCGTGCATGAGTCTCCACAAAGAGATAGAGGGGCCAGGTTCAGAGACATGACTGCAATTTTGCTGGTAGCAGCAGTCCCTGGCTTAGGTGTACCCTGTTTGTGTCACTCCAAAATACTGAGCAAGGTCCTGTTAAAGGGAGATACACAAGCCTGTGCCTGCTGCCTTCCCTTGTTAGCCTTGGCTGAATTGCCAGGAATACCAAAAAGTGGGGGGCAGGTTTTCCCAATGTGTTGGTCTTGGCTTTTGGATGGGGCCGGGGGATGTTTGCAAGAGATGTGAGTAACTGTCTTGTGTCATTGACCTGCTTTTATGGGAAATGGACACAAAATGGAGAAGGAAAATGGACAGATGGGGGATGGAGCTGGCTGAGATTGCGCCCTCCTGACAAGAAACACCCCAAAGGCAAGCTGGCTGCTGGCACTGTCCCTCTGCTCTGAGAGGCCCTTCCTCACAGCCTGCACAGATCAAATAAAACTAAGAAAACATAATATATAAAAAAAAAGAGGAAAAAACATAAGGGGAAAAGAAAAGGTGATATAAAAGCTCTTCAGTACTTGGGCATCATCTGACCACAGGCTGCTTAGGGAGAAATATCCTGTATAGACTAGTCACCATTCGTTACAGCAGCTTCTATTCTATGCTTTGAAGCATCATCTACCAGCCAGGATAGGGTACGGGACCAGGTGGAGGTGGGTCGGATCCAGGCAGCAGTTGCCGGGTCCAGAGGCCACTGTGCGAGGAGCTGAGCTCACCGCGGGGAGCAGGGCCGGGGTCAGCAGAGCAAGCAAGGGACGTCGTAAGCGTTTGCCCCTTGACCGAGCCGAATGGCCGAACACGTGCCCTCCCAGGCACGATCCTCAGTCCTGCTCTGCTTGGGAATACGCCGGGCTGGGCCGGGCGAGGCAGGTGTGGATGCTGCCTGTGCAGTCACTGCCCGTTAGCCTATAGCTATAGGTAATGCTCGGTTCCCTGCAACTTGTGCTTTCATTGCAAGTTAACCCTAATTTTGTTTAAAATCATAAAGAAAAAGGAGGGGGGGGGGGGGGAGGAAACCCAAAAAATAGCATTATGCTGGAGGAAAACAGCCAGTCTAGGACTGGGGAGCACAATAATCTAATTTTGAAAAACAGCACTTAGACTCTACAACTGTAGCAGAAGAGCTTTTGTTTTGAAAGCTGACATTAAAAAGCCTGGCATCTATGAAGTATACACTTTCCTTTCCTAGTCCATAATCGTTTCCTCTGTAATACAAGAGCATGTACATATATGAATATCTAATTTGACAGTGATGAAGCTTTATATATTAAGTCAATGAAAATGCTGTTAAGCTCGTGGGAACAACACTACTTGTGTACTAACCTTGGAATTTGGCACCTCAAGTAACCAATGACTATCACTTAATTTTTTATGTCAACAATAAATTTAATTCCAACTTATTGGAATTATCTTTGAGAACATATTATGGTTCAATTGCAAATGAATTTTTAGTTTATATATGATAATGCTTTATCAGGTCTCTTCCCTTCTGGGAAATGAAAAACACAGAAATTCATGTACAAAGTGTCTCCCAAATTGCAGATCAGAAGTTGTCTATTTTGCAAATAGTGAGGTTAAATCAAGAAGCTTTTATTTATTTTTACGTATTCTCCAGGCAAATTTTCTCATCGTAAGACATGCTAATGGAAAATAATCATATTCCCAGGCTTTATATGCTCTGTCTTTATTTTATGTGTCTCTAATTTAGGCAGCCATTTTGTGTTCAGTAAAAAAAAATTAAATAAGGAGGGGACATCCCTTGCAGACTTTCTCCTGGAGACTTTGCTTTTGGATTTTACTCTCTTATGCTTATCTTCCTGCAAAGTGTCTGTCTACAACTGTCTTTGTCTTGAACACCATGCTGCGCATGAATCCAGCCTCAATATCCAGCACACAAACCAAATAGCAGCTTGTGTGATTCTATATTCACCGTTTCTACTTTAAATGCCGACAGCAAGTTCTAAACATGGGCAAGAAGGAGAAGGTGTAATCCAGGGCAGGCGTGTTTGCTGCACTATGCTGGGGCTGCTTTCTCGGGGTGTTTCCAGAGCGCTGTGCTGCAGACCGCAGCCCTTCCTCCCCTCCAAAACCCGTTCGCCCTGCACGACGTACTGACACTGATGCTTTTTCCTTCCCTACCCTCCCGAAATTCCCAGAGCTATTAACTAGGTCACGGGAGCTGGTCCCAATCCAGTAGTTTATCTAATTGCCTTTTTATAGTATATTGTGCAACTCTTTATTATCCTGTCAGAGTTCCTCTGTATGGTGCCGGAGGGGGGGAAAGGGGAGGCAGAGCTGGGATGAAGCTCACTGCTGCGCAGCCAGTCATGGTCGAGAGCCGAGGGTGAGCTTGTGCATCTCTGGTGCTGCGAGGATGGTAACGGCCTGGGCAATAAACCTAGGAGGTGCTTTTAGCAACGGCTGGGGGCAAGGTGGACCGCTTCTGACTCCTGTGATCACATCTCTAGGTACATACATACATGTCCGGGAGGGATGGCTGCTTCTCCAAGGAGCCAGCGTCTGGGCTGAACTGCGCTAGGTCTGCTCTGGGCAGGCTGGTTCGTGGGCGGACGTGGCTGGGGAAGCTTCTTGGCTGGTCAGGCAGAAGGTGCGCCCCCGGCCTTCTCATCTCTGCAGCTGGCAGCTCTGCTGACGATGCCCGGCAGCGGGTTTCAGGGGTGTGGGGAAATATTGTGGCATAAGCAAGGAGGCTGGGCGGGAATCAGGGGGTTACACACCTGCGTTCGGACATCCATGCTTTTTGTCAGTATTACAGGGGAGGATGAAGATGGGCATGCGGGAATTGCCTTAAGTCCCCTTCTTCACGGGGACCCATTTCGGACACGATTTGCAGCACAGTGGCTTTGAGGCAGTTCACAGCCCACCGAAGCCCATGAGAATCAAATCCTTCGGGATCTGGGAGCCTGACTATGCAGTGAACTAGGAGCAATGCTCGTCCTGCTCCCAAATAGTCACACCTTCATGCACCTGCCACTGTGTTGTGCCATCCAGCAGCCTGGAGAGGGTCTGTCAGTGAGGGCTGTAGAAAGACAATTCACTCGGGGTTGACCTTTCCTGCTTTTCAGAAATGATTTGGGAGCACAAATAGCTCTTTTCCCTCAGTTTATTAATCAGAAGACTCAGCCGCAAGCCCCCCACTCCCCGAGCCTGCTCTGTAGAGATAAGGCAGAGTCGCTCCTCCGGCTGGATCTGCCGGTGCCCGGGGAGGATGGGGGAGGTCTGGGCGAGCTGTTCCCCGCAGGAACAGGGCTGCACACCCCCAGCCCTGCCAGGGTTGCCCGGCGGGGGACGAGACCCTCAGCCCACCCCGGGGAGCGGGTGCAGAGAAAGCAGTCAGTGCCAGAAACCCCCAGCGTCAGCCCTGGGCAGAGGGGAGGGCTACGGCTCGTTTGCAGGTTCTCTCTTTCCTTTTAGCTTCATCTGAGATGATTTGCAGCTCAAACACCCCCCTGGGACCCGCTAACCTTTGGATAAGGTTTGGCTCCGTTATACTGCTTGGGCTAATTAAGAGTTAGGGGGAGCCCAGGAGTGACGCGGCTGCCTCCATCCATCCATCCATCCATCCATCCATCCATCCACCCCTCCCTCCCACCATCCGCCCCTCCAGCCTCCCCCCTTGCTCGCTCCGCTCCGGCTCCCCGGCGGAGCGGCGCGCTGCAGGCGGCGATGGGGTGAGAAGCAGAGGTAAATGCCCCGACCCTCCTCTCCATTTCTCGGGCTTCGCTTTCCTCTCTTCCTCTGCCTCTTTCCTCTATTCCGCCCCCCCCCCCCTTCTTTTTTTTTTTTTTTTCTTTTTTTTTTTTCCTGTGTGCTTTATCCCTTGGTTTAGCCGCCGGTACAAATTCAGGGGGTCTTTTTTTTCCAGTCGCTGCTGCAGAAAGTCTTTTTCTCCCTCCTCTGGAACAGGGCAGGAGCGAGCCGCCGCCCCGGGGACTGAGGCATCCCCGGGGAGGTGCTTCTAGCCAGGCAGCAAGGCAGGGTGCTGCCGGGGGGCTCCGGGGTGCGCCCCACCAGCGGCGGGGGCAGGCGGTGGGTGAGGGCTCAGCTTCCCGGCGTTAGAACCGGGCGTGGGATTAGCGAGTTGGGCGTAGAGGCACCCCCGGCACCCTCCACTCCCCAGCTCCTGCATCCCTCGGCCCCCCTGCGGCCCCTGAACTCCTCAGCATCCCCCCGGCATCCCCTGCATCTCCTGCACCCCTCCAGTTTCCTATTCGCCTCGATGTCCGCCAAGGTTGGGCAGGCAGCCGGGGCTTTGCCGGGGGTGTTAGGGTGAGGGGTCCCTCGGGCAAGGAGGGGACACTGCCGCATCCAGCAGCGGGAAGAAAGATCTCCCGCCCCCAGGGCATCCCCGCCCGGAGAAACGGTCCGGGTCGGCAGGCGGGGACGGAGGGTCCCGCAGCCCACGCAGGGAGCCCCCTGCCTCGGGGAACGCCTCTCCGCACCGGCCCGGCGAAGCTGGACTTATTTTCAAGCTCCCTGTGGGTTTTTTTTTGTTCGGCTGGTTTGTTTGGATTTGGGTTGGAGGGTTTTGTTGGGGTTTTTTTGTTGTTTGTTTGGATGGGTTTGGGGTTTTTTTAACTTGGTTTGGGGTTTTTTGTTTTGTTGGGGTTTTTTTGGTTGGGTGGATTTTTTTTGGTTTTTTTTTTCCCTACGAGGTGTCTCCCGAGCCCAGTACGTCCTTAATATGCTGGATACTCGAGGAGCAGCCGAAAGCCCTTCTCCACCACCCTTGGCGTGATGCCGGTGGTTGGGACCCCCTTCCCCTCCCCGGCACCGAGGGGGGGTGGTGGGCGGGGGGGGATGCGGCGCGGTGCCCCGCCGGCTCCCAGCCGGGGCAGGGCCGAGGTTTGGGGGTGCCGGGGCGGGGGAAGGGACATGCTAGACGGGTTTAGGAAGTATTCACGCACCAGACAGCGGTTTGGGTGAATTTTCGTTCCTTCCTCCGTGATGCCCCCTGCAGCCGCCAGAACCAGGTCTCCTTCATGTCTTCTCTCACAATGAACTTGTCTTAGGCTAAATTATAAAAAAAAAAAAAAAAAAAAAAAAAAAAAAAAAAAAGAAAGAAAAAAAAAAGAAGAAGAAGAAATCGTTGAATTTATCCCCCGAGGTGTTCATTGTAGCAGTCCTTTTCCAGGACTGTAAAGAGGCGAAACGGCGACTGCGGCAGCCGAGGGCAGCAGTGCCGGCCCGAGCCCCTCGCGTCCTCCTCCCCTTGATTTTAATTGTCCCCGGTGAAACCCCAGCCCGCCGCGGCCCTGGGGGCGGGCAGGGCCCTGCTAAACCCGGGGCGAAAGCCTGCCCCGCTTGGCTTTCTCGACCTATTTGTGCGCTGACATGTAATAATTTCTCCGCAAAGCCAAGGATGCGCCTCGCTTAGCCGCCTTCCCTCTCCTCGCAGAGGAGCGGTTGCTATAAAAAAGCCCCGTTTTGGGGGGGCAGTCTGCTGCAAAAGTCCCCCCGCGCCGGGAGCCGAGAGACCCCCCCTTAAGGGTAAAGTCCTCACCGGGGCCTTTTTTTTTTTTTTTTTTTTTTTTTTTTTGACACATTTCAGCCGCTTTGCACCCAATTTCCTTTTGGATTCTGGCAGAAAGGGGAAAAAAAAAAAAAAGGTATTTAAGGTTTTTTTTCCTTGGAGCCGGGTGGGAGGTTGTCTCCCCACCTCTGCTCGGTGCCGCATCCCACCTGCGACTGCAGCCCCAGCGCTCCCTCCCCGCTCCCTCCACAACGATTTTACGAAATAATTTAGAGCTGGCTTTTCCGCCCATCTATAGTAAAAAAATATTCTTTTTTTACCTTCCAAAGCAGCAAACGAAACACAGATTCCCCCCCGGCCTTTTCAAGGAACATCTATTTTTTTGTATAAAACAACGATGCAAACGATCCCCCCCGCAGCAGAGGGGGACGTGCTCTCACACACACCGCCCCAAAATGCCAGCGCTCTCCCTGCCACCCTGGACTTGTCTTTGCCACAGCACAGGACAGGGATTTCTCGTTGCCGTTGTTTGCTCAATTCGGAAATATTTTAAATAAAGAAAAAAATCGTAAGGCTTTTTAATTACAAATAAGTATAAGCTTTCGGAAGCAAAACGAAAATGCCGGTTTGGGTTTTTTTTTTTTAAGCAAAGGAGACTCTCTACATTAGATCGCGGGGACCAAGAGGAGAAATCCGCAGTCGATATCCCCGCGGGCTGCCGGTGTCCCGCAGACGCCGGTGCGGTTCCGCGGGGCAGAGGCGCTGCCGCCCGGCTGCGAGCCCCGGGCGGGAACGGGAACGGGAACCCGTTTCCCTCCGTTTTCGGAGCACGCAGGTGACAGGAGTCGTTACAGGCAGCTAAACCCTCGTTCCCTGGGCGCAGGTTTCCACACACCGCTGCGCTCCGCGGCTATGGCAGGACACGCTGCCCCAGCTGCCCCCGCCGCTGTCCCCAGCCTCCATAGGGGCCGCACGTTTTGGGGGGAAGAAAAACGAAAAAGGAGGGCGTGCGAGGAGGAAAATTCCGTTAAGAACCGGTCGAGAACCGTTTGTCCGCCTCTTCAACGGGGCTCTTTTGTTCGCCGTGGGGAAGGGGCTGGCGGCGGGGGCCCCGCGGCGCGGCTGTGGGGCAGGCTGTGGGGCAGGGCGGGCAGCGCAGGGGCTGCGGAGCCGGGGGGGCGCGACGGGGCGGGGGGGGGGGGGGGTCCGCGCGCGGCGCTGCTGCTGGCGGGGCCCGGCGGGCGTGGGTGGGGCGGGGAGGGGGGGGTGAAGGCTGGGCTTGGCCGGGGAGGCTGGTACCTCCCCCAGAAATGCAGCAATTCTCTCCCCTCTCCCTCTTCTCTCCGCGAGGTGGGCGCACTGCGATGGAGACGCGGCGCGCTCTGCCAGGGGCTTGCTCTGCCCGTCTGGTGACAGCCGCCGGCTGCTGACAGCCCCCCCCCCGCCATCCCCGCCCGGCTCGCCCCCCGATCCCGCCGCGGGGGCCGGCGGAGCGGCGCGGAGCGGAGCGGGCGGCGGGACGTGCGGGCCTGCACCTCCCCGCAGCGGTGTCATGCCCCTGGGCACCCCGGCCGGGAGCCGCTCGCACTGCGCCGGGACGCGGAGGTAGCGGCTCGAAGCAGCCCCCCCCGTAGCGGCCGCCCCCCACCCCCTCGCCGGGCGCCGAGGTCCCCTCCCGCCGCCCCGCCGCTCCCCCGCCCCGTCGGGTCTCTCCGTCCCCGAGGGTCTCCGAGCAGCGGAGCCGGCCAGCCGGCCACCATGGCCACCCTCCTCCGCAGCAAGCTTTCCAACGTGGCCACCTCGGTGTCCAACAAGTCCCAGGCGAAGGTGAGCGGCATGTTCGCGAGGATGGGCTTCCAGGCGGCCACCGACGAGGAGGCGGTGGGCTTCGCCCACTGCGACGACCTGGACATGGAGCACCGGCAAGGGCTGCAGATGGACATCCTCAAGTCCGACGGCGGCGAGGAGGGGGGCGAGCCCCCCCTGGAAGGCGACATCCACTACCAGCGGGACGGCACCGGGCCCCTGCCGCCCTCCGCCTCCAAGGAGGCGGGCGTCTGCTCGGAGCTCTCCGGGCAGGGCAAGCCCAAGATCACGGCCTGGGAGGCGGGCTGGAACGTCACCAACGCCATCCAGGTACGACCGCCACCGCGCCGGCACACCGCCGGGCACCGGGGAGCGCCCCCCGGCCCCGCTCCCGCTCCCCGCTCCCGCTCCCCGCTCCGCGCTCCCCGCTCCCCGCTCCCCGCTCCGCGCCCGGCCGGCAGCCCCGGGCTTGATCGCAAGCCCGCTGCGGGGAAAAAAAGGAAAGCAAAAATAGAGGAAAGACAGAGGAAAAAGGGCGGGAGGGGGCGGGGGGGAGATTAAAAAAGGAAAGGAAAAAAGCGCAAACCCGGATCGCTGCTGCTTTGCCCCCCGAATACGGCGCAGACCCCGGGAGGGGCGCCGGGCCCCAAGCCGCGTCCCGCTGCGCCTCCCCGCGGGGCCGGGCTGGCGGGGCTCCCCGTCGGGCTGCCCCGGCACATGGGCCGGGGGCGAGGGGGGACCCCGGGGGGCCCGGGCCGGTGGTGGGGCTGCGCCGGGGTGGACCCGGGCCGGCCTCTCGGCTCTGGGGGTCTTGGTGCACTGCGAGGGGCTGGGGACAAGAGAGGGTAGAGAGCAGGGCAAAGCCCGGGCGGCAAAACCGTGTTCGCTTGTTCTGGGTGCTCCGGGGTGAGATTATGCGGGTGTGCGTGAGCGTGCGGGTGTGATTGCACGGGTGTGATTGGGGTGGGGGGGTGGAACGTCAGAGAGAAAGGAGGGGTGCGTTATCGCGTGTGGCCGTGATTGCATGGCGTGACTGTGCGACCGATTGCGTGGGTGTGATGGTGTGCAGGCGAGACAGCGAGCGTGCATGTGACTGCGACTGTGTGACTGCGTGTGCCTGGGTACAGGTGCCTGCCTGGTGAGACAAGCAACACGGTTTCCATTTTGTCTCTTTCCAGGGGATGTTTGTTCTGGGCCTGCCCTATGCCATCCTTCATGGTGGATACCTAGGACTCTTTTTAATAATTTTCGCTGCAGTGGTTTGCTGCTACACTGGGAAAATCCTTATTGCCTGTCTTTATGAAGAGAATGAGGATGGGGAGATAGTCAGGGTGAGAGACTCCTACGTGGACATAGCAAACGCGTGCTGCGCGCCTCGCTTCCCCACCCTCGGAGGCAGAATTGTGAACGTGGCTCAGATCATTGAACTGGTCATGACCTGCATCCTCTATGTGGTGGTCAGTGGGAACCTGATGTACAACAGCTTCCCCAACCTGCCCGTCTCCCAGAAGTCATGGTCCATCATTGCCACGGCAGTGCTCCTGCCTTGCGCGTTCTTGAAGAACCTCAAGGCAGTCTCCAAGTTCAGCTTGCTCTGCACATTAGCCCACTTTGTGATCAACATCTTGGTGATCGCCTACTGCCTCTCCAGGGCACGTGACTGGGCCTGGGACAAAGTCAAGTTTTACATCGATGTAAAGAAGTTTCCCATCTCCATCGGCATCATTGTCTTCAGCTACACCTCTCAGATCTTTCTGCCTTCCTTGGAGGGGAACATGCAGAACCCCAAGGAGTTTCATTGCATGATGAACTGGACTCACATAGCAGCTTGCATCCTTAAGGGACTCTTTGCCTTGGTCGCCTATCTGACCTGGGCTGACGAGACCAAGGAAGTCATTACAGACAACTTGCCGTCCACCATTAGGGCAGTAGTCAACATTTTCTTGGTGGCCAAAGCCTTGCTTTCCTACCCCTTGCCGTTCTTTGCAGCTGTGGAAGTCCTGGAGCGATCCCTTTTCCAAGATGGAAACAGGGCATTCTTCCCCAACTGCTACGGGGGTGACGGGCGGCTCAAATCCTGGGGACTCACCCTCAGATGTGCCCTGGTAGTTTTCACCCTGCTCATGGCTATCTATGTCCCGCACTTTGCCCTCTTAATGGGTCTTACCGGGAGCCTCACAGGCGCAGGGCTTTGTTTCCTGCTCCCCAGTCTTTTCCACCTCAAACTCTTGTGGAGGAAGCTCTTGTGGCACCATGTCTTCTTTGATGTTGCCATTTTCGTTATAGGTGGTATCTGCAGCGTCTCTGGGTTCATCCACTCTTTAGAAGGCCTCATAGAGGCCTTCAGAACCAACGCTGAAGACTAAGGAGGGGCCAGAGTCAGCTGCAGTAAGAGAATCGCATCGAACATCCGCATAGCCAAATAATTCTGCATCCCTTTAATGGAAAGAGTCATTATTTTCGTTACGTGCATCCAACAAATTCTATGTCATAGAATCTGCAAATTAAAGGAAATAAGAAGAGATTAAAGTGTTTGCCCTGCCGTCTTTTTAAATAAGCTAAGAGTTAAATATATTTTTTTGTTATTTAGAATTTTTTGAAGGAAATTATCCGGTGCCCCACCCCTATCTCCTCACTCGTTGCCTGAAGCTTGGCCCCCCGCGAATGACCTGTTGGGAAACAGTCGCAGTTTTCAATACTCCTTACAGATATGCAATTCAGTGTTTCAGGAGCTGAAACACAGGTGCCGATCCAATGGGACTGGGTTACTGCGCTCACAGACGGAAGCGAACCGGCCGTGGGTTCTGGGAGCAGGGACCTTCGTTTTACACTGTGTGAGATGGATGTAGATCAGACCTAGATTGTACGACCAGCCCAACAAGTCCAAGCAGCGGCTGATGACCAGCGATGCCAGTTACCTGCAATGTTTACACCGTAGTCACATAGATGTCAGGACAGCTTAATTCTTCCATCCGAAATCACACCGAGGAACGGCGCTTCCCATCAATTACAATGTTTTGCCTCTGGTTGAAATCGCAGACCTGGAGTCCGCTTCTCGGTGACTTTTTTGTTTTGTTTTGTTTTAACAATTGTTATTTCTAAATTATGAAAAGTTTAAAAAAAAATAATTGTTGGATTTGACGTCGTTCAGGATACAAGAACAAAACTACGACACAATTCATTCTGTGCAATCTACCAGATCCGTGGAGCTGTTTCCAATGTACGTGTGGTGTCATTGTGGTAAATAAGATGAAAAATGTATATCAGAAAAAAAAATCTATCTTTAACATATAATGTGGTACATAAATATATCAAACAATAAAGAGAAAACATAGCCGATGAGGCTGGCCTCGTTCGTGGGGGGGGTCGGAGGAGCTGGGCAGGGGCAGAGGGGGGTTCATCCTCCCCACGCCTGCTTGCACTGGGGGGTGAGGCGTGGGGCTACCGCACATCCTTGGTGGTAACGGAGGGGTAGCGCTGGGTTGTCACCCACAGTGGGATTAAGCTGCTTGCAAGAGGTAGAACACTTATATTTCGGATAGGGTCGTCCTACAGTTGGGTGGAGGGGGCTGCTTTGCCCGCCCCCCCCCCAGCTTTGCTTTATCCCGTAGTGCTCAGAATCCAGAGATGGAGGGAGTTTGCAGATGTACTCTGAGACTTTTGTTCTTGTGAAGGAGGAGAAAAAAAAAAAATAACCACCCTCACAAACAAACAAATGCAGTGTGTGGGGGGAAATAAACGAAATAATGGGCTGGGGGTATCACCTGGCTCGAACCACTCTGCTCTGGTCACGGATGCGGAACGTGGGGCTGATCCCCGCGGCGGGGGCGGCCGCCCCCGCCGCGGGGATCAGCCCCACGTTCCGCACCCGTGACCGAAAACGCCTCGATTTACACCGATTTAAAAGCCACAACAACTAATTCGTTGTCCACCCGCTGCACAGCGGAGGATGAGGACTGGGGAGGGAATCCACGGGCAGCGTTCCCGCAGCCCCGGCACAGCAAAGGTCCCCAAATCGTGTCCACCCCCGGTAGGGACTGGGGTGCCGTGTGTGTCCCCCCGCCCTCGCCCTGCCCCGACGGCAGCGGGCAGCTCCGCAATGCGGTACCGGGGCGGGCTGGGGGGGTGCACAAACCGGGAAAACGGGCTTCGGCCAGGAGCAGGGGGGGGGGGGATGTCCCTTCCCTGAGAAAACAATATTTCGGGCGGTTTCCTCCGAATGACCTGTGATGAACCACCCCGCCGGCAGCCAAATCTGCCCTCACCCCCTGCAGGTCCCCGTGTCCCCCCCCTCCTCCTCCCGGTCCCCCCCGCCCCGCAGCAGCCCCGGGACCTCGGCGGCAGCGCAGCGCCCTCGCCCGACGGCGCGGCCCGGCCCGGCCCGGGAACCATCCCATCGAGCCGCCCGGGATGCGGGGAGCCTGCTCCTCCTCCTTCATGAGTGCTTGCCGCTTTTTTTCTTCTGCCGTGAGCTCTCTGCTCCAGCCCTGTTTTCTCCCTAGGGTGCTGAGAAGGGACCAGCATGGGAGAAGATCCAGCTCATCTTCTCCCTGCCCTGTGTAGGGCTGAGAGAACCCCTCGGTTCCTGGGAGTAAGTGGAGAACCGAGGAGCCCTTCGCAGGTTAACACCACGCTCCTCTGCACATTTGCGGTTTGCATCTGCTTTGCACGCGTGGGTTTTAGGATCCGTTTCTCTCTGCATTCCCCGTTTGGATCGCTGGAAGTGTACGGCTGCAGCCAGGACAGCTGCCGTGCCGCAGCAGTAGCACAGCTCGCTCGCCTCTTCTTGCGGGCAGCTGGCTGTGTGTGGATGGGGGATGCTCACAGACGAACCTGTCCCCTGTCTTTGTGTTTTTCAGGGGCCAAAGGTTTTCTAGTTTGGGGCACATGATGATAGAAACCGTTTTATGAAGCTTTAACTTTGCAGAGGTTTTAAACCTAATTCAGCACTCCCCCCCCCCCCCCCCCCCCCCGACTTGTGAACAGAAATGGCTCCTGCTTTGAGTGTATTTGGGGTCTAAGATGATTTGTGCCTTTTTTTGCTACAGTGGGGGAAAGTTAGGGCAGGCAAAGGCTCCTTGTCTCCATTCCTCAGGGTGCAGAGAAGGGCGGCACAAGCAGAGAGTGCCATCAGCCCCTGCAAGGGCACCTCAAATCCCCAAGTCCTGCCTAGGCACAGCCCCCCCAAGCCCCATGAGACACCGCCTGGCTGGAGGGACTCTGCGAGATATTTCTGCCTCCCCTGTGATGCCTGGCAGCAGGCTGTGCGGGTCCCAGGGATGACAGGGCATCTCAGCATCTGGCTCGCTGCAATTTTCAGCTGTGGTAAAGCCAGCGATTATCCAGAGGGCCCCAACGGGCTTTGTCTCACTGTCAGTTTTGCTCAAGCGCTTTCCTCCGTCTTTCTGCCGGGTGCCGACGCACGCTCACGGCTGACGTGAGATGAGCTTGCGAAATGAGCCCGCTCAGCAAGCTGGAGCGATAAGCCGAGGCTTTGTCCTCTAAACTTGTCCGTGGCTGGAACGAGTGCGGCTGTTGGTGCAACCCTTGTGACTTGGGCTTGAAATACAGGCAGCCCCCTCCAGCCTGCTGCAGCAGACATTTTGATGCTGTGCTGATGCTAGTGAAAGCGTACATGAACCAGTGTTGTGGGAGATGTGCAGTCTTTAAAGCAGGGATGCAGTGGACTGAGCAAAACAAACCCCAAAATAGCAGCAGGTTTAACTTGCACAAAGCAGAAATCTTCTGAAAAGCCAGCACGATGGCAAAGTCTGATCTCTGTTCCAAACGGCTTTTGTCTGCAGCTTCGTAGCTTCTGGTCATGTGCTGCAGCAATCCTCTAAACCTTCTCATTCTGAAAACGAGACAAACAAAGGCCCTCTCTCCACTAGCAGGGTACAGATTTATTTTCCTCTGTGTCTTTATGGTTCCTCAAGTACAATAGGGACCTCTATTTGGGTTCGTTCCCTGAGACATGAGGGTAGTATCAAATCTCTGTTATCCTTATGTACCCACAGGGCCATGCCACCCAATGGGACTGTCGGTGGGAGCTGGAGTGAGGAGAGGGCTGAGCCCACTCCACTCCGCGTGCTGCTGGTGGTGCTGGAGCTCACAGAGGGGCAGGTATGGCTCTGCCTTCTCCCCATGCCCATGGAGCCAGAGACCTTGGCTGCAGTGGCAGCTGGCTGTCTTGGCCTCATGAACCTTGGATGCTCCAAATCACGTATTCCAGACTGCTTCAGAAAATGCTTATTTTGATGGCGGCACCAATGTTCTCCATCACCTGATTTTATACATCTTTCTACCTGTCTGTGTATTCAAATCCTTCCTCAGCTCACCCTTTTGTTTTTTGTAATGGCCTCCCTGTCCAGTGCCCCTTTTTCTTTCTCCTCTCTGCTTTGGGATTCACAGGCCCAGCTGAGACAGGCACGTGCCAATGGCGAGAGGTCAGTAGCTTGACAAATGCTGGAGGAACTGTGCTGCCACTCATGTTTTCTCAGAGCTATGGGACCTATCAACCGACTACATCATGGTCTGCTGCCAAGAAAGGGGCAGGTGCAAAAGGGATTTTGAGAGTGAAAGAAATCTTCCTGGGTAATCAGAAAATGCCTCCTGCATATGAAGTTTGTATTTTGGGTGAGGAGCTGAAGGCTCCACCAGTGACCAGCAGTGACTCCACCAACACGCTCAACCATCAAACTGTTATTTGGGCACCCACTCATGCAGGGATGTGCTGACCGTTGGTGCTGGGCATCTGCAGAGGGGTAGGGAGAGGAACAGGGAGCAAATGGGGGAGGGTACGAATGGAGGGCAGTAGATTTTGGCTCCAAAAGGGCTCCTCTGGGCTCAGTTCTGATGTGCCCACGGGGCTCGGTCCTCATCGGCTTCTCAGGTGCTTGTTCTTGCATACGTGTGGCCCAGGATGGGGAGCATGGAGCCAGAGGAGGGTCACACAGGAGGCAGAAGTGGGGTTGTAGCACTGTCACACCTGCAAAGTTCAAGCATGTAAAAGTCCCTGGATCTCCCACCCTGGACGTGGTGCTGCCAGGGGACAAGGCTCCACCTTGGAAGTAGGCTCACCTACTTCCTTCCTTGCTGGCAAGCTCTGTGGATTGCTGGTGGATCGACAATGGGTCGCGTCCACATGCAGGAGGTCTTGCTGGCGTTTGGGAGGTGATCCATGCTTCATTACCTCTGCGAGGACCCGGCATGTGACCCGGCATAGCCTCCGGTGAACAGAACACTTTGTTCTGACCCTTTGCACTTCCCTGCCGGCGAGCTGCCCTCTAATCCCCGCAAGGAGGGATTTTCCTCTCCTACCCCAGCTCCCTGTGCCTCAGTCCCCTCGGAGAACAGTGGCAGGGTAATAATTTACTTCCTGCCACAAGCCACTCCTTCGGACTTTTCCTTTGACCTTCAGACCGAATCACCAAAATAAAAACAACAGGAGGGAGAGCGGCACATGCTGCTGGAGCGTGGCAGTGCCCACCAGCCCCACTGCCAGAGCCCAGGAGGCCGGCTCCCCGCACCTCCCTCTCTGCAGGTAATGTCGGTGTACTTTCTCTGGGATGATTGCGACTTTCCCTTCTCTTAGTAAGGACTTAAACCCGTTTGGGAGAAGCAGAGGTTTTTGTGAAGGGCTCGTCCCTTGCTGCCAGGGACCCAGCCAGCACACGGGAGACCTGCTCCGTGGGGTCTGGCTCAGGGTCAGAAGCTGAAAGTGGAGGGGGTTTGAGTTCCAGCAGTGGGGTTTTTTCCCAGCTGTGGAGGAATCCAGAGAGGAGACAAGCAGCCTCCTTGCTCCCCCTGGAAATATTGTAATAGGTGGAAAGCTTTCTTGCATTAACTGTGCCTCCCCCAGGAAACTTCCATCACCAGGATCTTCCATCACCCTGCTTGTGTCCGCAGCCCCACATCAGCTCACCTCCCTGGGTGAGCTCCCATGGGGATCAGCCACAAGTGTTTCTGACCCTGCGTAATTTCAGGAGCTGGCAGACCAGCAGAGGTAGCTGGTGACCGACCATGTGTGTCCCCATGTCCCCAAACCACCTGCACGGGGAAAGGAGGCTTGGGACGCACTGGGCTTTTGCAGCCAGCACCAGAAGGGTGAGGTTTGCACCAGAAATTTCCAGTTGTTTTGGCTGTGGTGTCCCAGGCTGTGCCTCTGGGACCAGGCTGGGCCTGGTGAAGCTCAGGGGTGCTGTGTCTGGCATCCCTCTAAGGGGGCATCCCTGACCCCCTTGCCGGCAGGACAGGGAGAGCTGTTCCTGCTCAGTGCCAGAGCAGGGGAACAGAGGTGGGCTCAGCAGATTTCAGCGAAGGTCGGCTGCTCTTGCACAGGGGATCACGGGTCCTGACAATGCCTTGAGCAGCACTTGGCCCAGTTTGGACTGGGCTGCCCACTGGATCTAGTATATATAGCTCTGCTGGAGGCAGTCTCTGGCTGTGCCAGCACCAGTTGCTTCTCAGGTTTTGCATGTGGATAAAAAGGGGTGAAAACATGCATCCCATGCAGTGGAGCTGGAGTCAGCAGCTCTCGGGGACGGGATGGGGATGGAGCAGGGCAGAGGGGAGGCATTCCTAGGAACGCTTTGCCCACAAGCTTTCCTAATGAGCCCAGCACTGTGCCAGCAGCGAGGGGCCTGGTTTTGGGCAGTGCAGCTCCCCGAGCCGTCTCCAAGCTGCTAAGCCCTGCTCAATCCGGCCGGGAAACTGCCTCTCTGCCCTTGTTCCTGCCAGGCTGGTCACACTCAGGGCTTGAGCTGTGGGTCATGGCCCTGAGTGTGCACTCTGTGTCAGACTGACTGTGCTGCAGGAGAAAAGAGGCGCTCATCCCCCGAAAGACGGTTGTTTGGTTTTTTTTAAGAAAGGCTCTAGAACACAGGCTGTAATGTGTCCTGATGTCCTTCTGGGGAGGAAAGGAAAGGAGAGCAAGCAGGAGAATTGCACCTTCCGCAAGGACAAGGCTGGCCAGCTGCTTCAAACTTTGTGTTATTTATTCTGAGACTGTGCCTGCACTTAAAAAACACTTGGGATCAAGAAGGTCCCAGCCAACTAATTTAATGGCAATAGTAAGATCAGGCATTTATTCCTCTGAAGATGTAAAGGCTTTACAAGAGATCAGCAATACTCTGCCACGTTCATATTTGTAGAAATGGAGGCACAGAAAGTTCCAAGAGTTGCTCAAATCCACTTTAGCTGTCCTTTGGAATATAAACCTGATCCCTTTGGAATATAAACCTGATCCTGATCCTCCTCTTGGCTCTTTTCACCAAAACATAGAAACTTCCCAGCACCCCTGTGGGACTCCTTGGCAAAATCAAGGGCAGTGCCTAAGGCAGAGCCCTGGCTTTTTAACACTGACAGAAAAATATAAAGAGGGGGGAAAAAAATTTTAAATTTTAAATTTTAAATAAATATATGGTCACCAATAGTCTATTTAGTCTTTCTTAAATCCTCTTAAGACAAAGAAATAGGCTCTGACCTTTTAAAGAATATTCTATCCTATCCTATCCTATTCCTTACCTAGCAGAGATAACTGAGTAGCCAGACATTTTAGGTCACCTTTCACTTCAGGTCAATGGAAACTTGCTTTGTGCTCTCTAGAGAAATATTTGTTTTAATCTTATCTGGACCCTACCCTGCAATTCCAATTGCTCAGAACTTTGTGGTTCCAGTTCAGTGAAACTTTTATGATTATGGTTATGGATATTGCTAGATAGGGAGGTTAAGATAGTATACCTTTCTTTCCCTATCAAATTGCATATATGTGTAGCATATAAAATACTATAACAGAGAGAGAGGGTGATACTTCTCTGCATCTAGAGACAATGGGTTGGACCTGTTGTCCACTGGACATGTCCTGCCCCAGAGAAGCTGCAAATGTGCCTTCCCTGGGGTGAGTGGCACCGGCCAGAGCTGGCCCCGCTGGGAGAGACCACGATCAGCCATGGAGGACCATGCAGCCCTCAACCTCTTATAGGGCTTGGGGAAGTGAAGGCAGCTTTCCTCCCTTGGTGAGAAAAGGAAAAATGTTTCCAAGCACAGGCAACGTCTGGAGGCTCTGAGCTGTGCCAGCGCAGCTGAAAAAAAAATCACCTTTCTGTGGCCAGGGCTTGCTCCCACCATGGTCTGACCAAGTACAGCCCAGGCAGGAGACGTGCACAGAAGGGGTTAAATTGCTTGAGAGCCTCTCATCACTTCTGAACCCAGGTCCAGCCAGAGGTTTTCCTGGCATAGATGTGCTCTCTGGAGGGCAGGGAAGCAGCAACCCTGCACAGAAGACCAGCAACATTGGCAAAACCTGACATTGACACCAGCAGATCTCCGGCTTTACTAGAATTGTTTAATTTTGTTTAGGAGCCTGCAGGTGCTGGGCAGGGGAAGGGGCCAAGGCCAGTCCCGGTGTAAGGTGTGCATGGCCACACCTGCAGCACCTGTAGGGATGCGTGCCTGCATGCCTACATAACGTATGTGCCCTGCAAGTGCTCCCACAATCAGCAACCCCTTCAGCGCGGCATTAATGTGTCCTGTCATGGGCAAGAGGCAAGGGCTGCTGCAGGCTGCTGCTGGACATGGCCATGGGTACACAGAGGCAGGGCAAGGGGGACCATCTCACCTCTTGCACATGAGGAGGGTTGCCTGGGTGCGTAGCACGCTGGAGGCTAACTCTGCGCACATCTACCTGTTCCACTCATGTCCTCCATCATGGGGACAACTGCTTGCCCAGGACACCTCTCCAGGGAGAGTCATGGGGGTCTCCAGGGCAAAGCCCTCTGCAGCTGCCCCGGGCATCTGGTGGTGTCTGATGTTGAATCCCCAGGTGGGGACCTGCCCTTATGCTGGGGATTTACTGGCAGTCCACGTGTCCGTGTGCTTCCAGGTAATGTCTTCTCCTGTGCCAGGGAGCCACTGGTGCCTGGGTAGTCACCCTGGGTACAGGGAGGACAGATTGGGTCTCAGCTCCTCAAAAGCATCGAACAACAAAATCCTTTCCTGAGAGCAGAAACCTGTGAATTTAACAGTTGTAGGGTAAACATCTTTGGTTGTACAGAAGTCAAACAAGTCAACCGGTACCACCCAGCTCTCTTCCAGTGCCCTCTATCTGCCAGTCCCAAAGCTCTTTGGAGAGGAGTGCAAAGAGAGGGACACCAGAGCGGTGGCAGAACACCCCGATGATCTCTACCAGACCGAGTGCCGGGTGGATGCTGGCCAGATGGGCTCAGGGAGCCAGCCCTGCATCCCAGAGCCGTGCCTGCTGGTGGGCAGCCAGCACTGCACCCGAGGGCTTGTTTCTACTCTTACTCCTGTGTCCTTCACCTTTGCAGCCAGAGAAACATCCGCGTGCTCTGCTTCCTGAGGACGCCCGGTGCCAGTCCCTGAGCTCCAGCCCCAGCCGTAAGGAGAGGGAACTATTTCGGCTGGCTTTATGTACGTGGCCTGGATGGAGCCCTCCTCCACTGCCCTGGGGAAGACGAAGGGTAATGCTCCTGGCTGGTACGGTGTCACTAACCCCCTGGGGATGATGAGGGCGTGGAGGAGGCATCCCCACGGAGGTCTCCCACCGACGTTGGGTTGCGGAGCAGCTGGCAGAGGGCAGAGCCCCACTGCATGCCTTCCAGCCTGGCTTCAGCCCGGCTCAGGCTACAGCCCAGCCTCGCAGGCACGGACAGACGGGGCTAACCCTTCCCAGCAAGGGCTGCAGGAATCCCAGCTCCTATGGGACCCGTGGGGGGCCCAGAAGGTGGTTCTGTGCAAGGGGGGCAGCAGCTTCACATCGCACACCTGACCCTGAGTTACACCCAGTGTGTGCCCAGCCCTTGAGTGTTAGCAACCCTTACAAATGGAGGGGACACGATGGACAAAACCAACCCAACCGTTGCTTTGTCCATCAGTGTCTATTATCATTACTGGCCTCACTCCAGATTAGATATTTTATGCATTCTAGCTGGTAAAAACTTTTCCTTCCAGAATCCTTCTGCTTCCTCTTCTTTGGATAGAAAATGGATTTTTAATTAAAGATGCCTTTCTGTGGAAAATAAAATCAAGTAGATTTTGTTGATAATACCAAGGTTTTTATTGAAAGAAACAAAAGCAGAAGATACTGATTTGAAAATGTAAGTTAGTTGCTGAATGAAACTTGACCATTTCAATGCATGTAAAGGCAAAACTGGAGAAAATAAAAACATAACAGGAGATATTTTTAAAAGCTGATGATGCTAATAGCTTGAGGATGTTGGCTGAGCAAAATACTCAGGCTTTGACCTGAGAGAGAACGGTATTTCAAGCAACATGCTGCTTCCCCTCTCTCGTTACACGTGGCAATGAGCACATCAGATGTTTCAGATGATTTTCTCCTGGTAGCTCTAGTTTGGGGTTAGACACCTGTCCCATGGCAACCAGCCCCTCTGTTCTCCCCAGGGAAGGCTGCCCAGACCTCTGCCTTTACCACCTTGCACCCACTACTTAACTTGCTCTATAAGCTGGCTTTTTTCCTGCTGCAGCTGAATGCAGGGAGATTTTCTAGGAAACTACAATGGAAGCAAAAAACAACTGCTTTATTTTTAACAAAGAGAGAGAGAAGACACCAGCCTTTCTCCAATGTCTCCTTTTGCTCAGAGCTTAGTCTCTGTTCTCTCAAATCACCGTGTGCCTCCGACATCACGTTTTCCCCTCCATGTGTGTTTATGTTTGCATTTAATACTGCTGCAAAGCGCCAGTCTGGCTACCCTGGGCTGCAGCCTTCCTGGGTCAGTGGAGGACACTGGAAGGAGCAGCTTCTTCTGGGTTTGACCTGAACTAAATGACAGTTTTGACCTTCCTCCAAACCACAGGACAGTGGACAAATTGCCAGCTTACTAACATGTAAAACATTGTTCTGTACACGAGATACCTGTTGGGATGCAATTTGCTCCTAGCCACCACCTGCACCCCTCCCTCCTCATCCAAAGCTACTGCCCACACCTAAATTCTCACTCCTTGGGTATATCTAGCAGGTGTCTCTTCATTTTTTGCAGCTGATCAGCTTTTCCTGCTCTCTTTAAAGGGCTGCAGTGAGCTGGTAGTTGTAGTGTGATCACCCTGAGGAGGTGTTTATGGGCTAAATGAACTGCTGTAGGAAACAAAGCTATTCCCCTGTGAGTTTTAGGAAAGAGCCTTGGGCTTCTGGTCTGCCAGGGCAGCCAGTAGCAGGGCGGACTAGAGCAAGGATGGGAAGTGTGGGGAATGAGGGGTCTCTGTGCTTGCCTGCTGTGGACTGCTTCTCATGCTTCAGGACACAGCCTCTGCCGGTAGAAGTGCTCCCAGGTGTGTTTGATGCTTTGTTCTCTATTTTCATGGGATTTTTTTTTTTTATTTTTTATTTTTTTTTTTGCAAAAAGCTGCAAGCTTTAGCCACCTGCTGTTTTCTTCCAGCTTTGCATGTAGTTTTTCCTCTAAAATGTGGAGGGTTTTTTGTCAGTGGTCTCCAGCTTGCTCGGAGCTGGAGCTGCTTAGCTGGGGTTCCTACTCTGGTTTGCAGTGTCCCTGGGGTGTAGGGGAAAGGATCCACAAGACAAAATTAGACAAGTCAGGTAGGAGCTCTGCAGAGGGCAGCTAAGAAAGCTTCCCCAACTGAAGAAGTCCTTTAAAGTCTTAACCTCTTCCTGGACTTGCTGTGTGCTGTAGTGCCTCAATGGGAATGAAAGTGGAGCCCAGTGCTGGCCTGGAGCTATCTCTTAGATCTGTAGCAGGGGAAAGCTTGAGCTTTTCCTTTTGCCAGTAAAAGCATGTGTTTGCAAGAGTCCTCCTTCCCACCTCCCGCTGTGCTCCTCCTCTGAGCTGAAACTGGGGCATCTCCCCCTTACGCTGCGTGCAGCCCCTGTGCTGGATGAAAGCTGTGGGCTGCCTTAGGTGCCCCTCTCTCATCCCTGCCCCTCGAAACCGTGTGCTTCTTCCAAAACATCGCCTGCTGTCCCAGTGACAGCCTGCCAGGCCTCCTTGCCTCTCCAGGCTGGCAACTAGCCCTTCTCAGAGCGGGAGAGGACGAGGGACTTGCTCGGAGGGGTTTGCAATCTAGGTTAGGTAGGAAATGATGCCGAGAGCAGTGACATCAGGGAAGAGGGTGGGAGGCAGCCTGCAGATGACGAGTCTATGATGTTGCCTCTCCGTGCAAGGTACGCGTTGCATTAGTAATGTGTTTGTAGCAAATAACGCTGGGCTAGCATGGGAATGTGGGTCACTGCTGGCAGAACTGTTGAAGGAAGAGGGAGCTGCTTGTGCTGTGCTGGGAAGAAAACGTATGTTACTGAGGGATGTTTGGTGGGGGGAGATTTAGCTGCAGTAACTGCTCCAACTTGTAAGTAGCAGCTTTATGTTGTGCGAGCGGGTGCCTACTGCCTGGGGGATGCCTCTGGCCCAGGTGTTGGGGTGAAATGGTCTTTAAGGGGGCTGTGGGGTGTAGTGGTTTGTGTCCCTGGTGTGCAATAGTCACATCATATCGGGAAACTCCTAGACTTGCTTGCTAATGCTCTCTGTGGCCCTGGCCATGCCTGGAGCATCCCTGCTGCCCCAGCAGGCACAAGGAGGGATGCAGCCGGGCATGTATAACCAAGGATTCCAGCGTATTTTCATGACCTATTTCTGATTCTGTTGTTGAGCATGTGTGCGCTCAGGAAATCTTTGTGCTTTAGGGGAAGTAGGGTTTGTTAGTGATAAGGAAAAGCCTGTTTGACTGCTCGGGAGATTTAAACGAGAAACTAACCTGGCTTTGAAGGTGGACTCGGGCTGGGGAAGGTGGCTCTGAGCCTGAATAGAAAGTGATACAGGATGGGGATATGTCTATCCTAAAAACGTGTGTGGTACTTCACTGCAGAAAGAGAGACTCTTGCCTCAGAGCAAGTACATTTAATGAAATAGCTTTGTTGGAAAACGCTGCTGTTGGTCAGCAGGGACTTGTTGAGTAGCTTCACTTCTAGCAAAGCAGCATTGGAGCAGAATGGGGCTCATGGAGGGAAGCACGAACAGGCTTGCCAGGCTGTGGCCCTGGAAGAGCTGTGCAGCCTCTGCGCAGCAGTGATGGCCCTGCCTCGCTGTAGGTTGTGGAGACCTTGCTAAAGCAGCCTTGTCCAAGCCCCTCAGAGCGAGTTGGGAACTTGTCCTGCATCCTGTGCTGCCAGCAAATACCTCCAAGGCAGATGGATGTGTTTCCGTGGCTTGCCCACATGCTCCCCAAGATGCCCAAGCTGTGACATGTCATTATTTTCCCCCTGCGTCTGGGATCAGAACAGGCTGACCCTACGGCCAAAACCAAGCTTGTGGGGGTTCAGATTTGGAGGGAACAGGCTCCATTGCCTGATGGAGCCACATGTATGGAGTGGAAGCGAGGTGTTAAATTGTGTGGCCTTGGTTGGGTTGCTCTGGTAAGAGGCTCCTGGGCAGGGGGTGGGAGCCCTCACTCTACCTACTGCTGCCATTTGTAGCCTGGCTCTTGTTCCACACACGCCTGCGTGCCCCTGGCCATCCCCTGTGCAGATCTCCTCCCTGGCACTGAGCTTTGAGTGAGCGTTGCCTGCTTGGAGACAGCAGGGCTGATGTCCCTCTGCTTGCAACCATGGTATCTGGCCAGCCTGTCTAGCAGCCTGTGGGACAGATGCAGCCCCAAGGCAGGCATTGGATGACCTTCAGTAGACCTCGGTGAGCCAGGGAGAGCCAGACTGTCAGAGAAATAAGGACTCTGCCCAGTGGGAGGAGATGGGGATTGATCTGTCTGGGTGCTGCCTGCATGCTGTCCCTACTGGTGGGTGCCTGCTGGGACGAGCTCTCGTATCTGCTGCAGGGCAATGTATCAGACAAGGTCAGGGTCTCAGACCAGCCTGATGTTGTAAGCTCACTCACTGAATGGTTTGTGGGGTTTTCTTTAAATTCCTGCTTTCCCTTTCTTATCCGTTCAGAAACTCTAAAACAACAGCCAGGTGGTTTCGGCTCCTCTGCCCCCAGATCCCAGAGCTGCTGCTGGTGGCCAGTTCAGTGGCTTTCTGGAGCGTGCAGGTCCTTCCATCTGGCAGATCCTAAGACCTGTGCAGGAAGGGCTCTGTAATCGGCTTGTGTTTACCTCAAAACTCGTTGTTGTCCTACAAACCCCTTGCCTGGGGAGATGGGCTCTGGCAGTTGGTGCTGCCTATTCCTTGGTCTGTAGAAGAGCTATTCCAGGATGACAACTTGCTTGTGTCTACAAAGGCCCATTTTTGGGTGGTGGGAGGGAAGTATATGTTTCTGTGAATATTTTGATTCTTTCCCTCCAGTAGCAGAACTAGGGCAGAGCCAGGGAGTAAAACTTGAGTCTTGAAATATTTGTTACCTACTCCTAAGTAAAATAAGCAACTCCTCCATACAGGCTGTACTTCTCAGGCTTTTCTCTTGCTCAGCCTGGGCAGTAGGGAGCAGGCTCTGTGAAGGGAGAGGTGATGATGATGGCTGCTGGCAACTGCCTGTACAGCTGAGCAGCAGAGATGCTCTGTGGTGGGAATCCCAGCTTCTGGCACTGGCTGCATGTCCTTGGGCAAGTCACTTAACTTGCTGCAACGTGTGTGTGCTGGCTTACCTCCTGCAGGGGCCTGAAAGGTTTCATTCATGTCCCTAATTACTCGCAGAGCCCTGAATGAAAGGGGCAGTGAATGTGCCAAGTGCGTGACGTATCCCAGTACAACATCGTCCTTGTAAGCACTCCCCTTGTCCCTCCTGGGGACCCGGGGTGGCTCAGGGAGGCTTGACAGTGGTGTTTTAGCCCGAGTCCCCTCTGCCATGGGAGAGGGTATCTGTTTTGTGGCACTTATCCCTGTCCTATGAGCTATTGAGGGCTCCTGGCAGGGCTGGGAGGGGAGCTGTCCTGGTTCCTATAATTTCCTGGTTATTTTGGTACGTGGGTGGAAGGGGGAGGAGGGCGGCTGTGGAGAGAAGAGCAAGGTCGGTGAAGAACAAATGTGCCTCTGTGCACTTGTGCTCACGCTGCCAGCTGATCGGCTTCAGTGCTCCAACTTTCCTCACAGAACTCATCAAGCACGGCCGTGAGAGGATAGGACAAACCATCAAGGCCTCCGGCTCCAGGCTCTGCTCATAGTGAGTATGAAAACCTCCCAGTGGGTGAGAGCCCTTTAAAAACTCAGCCTGATAACCCCTGCGCTGGCTCGGTGGTGAATGGAGCTGGCTGGCACCGGCCAGATGTGGGCAGTCCCGGGGACAGCCGCCAGCACCCGCTGCCGTCCGGCATCTCCTGCCATGGTCAGCCCGGCCGTGGAGAAGGGGGGCTCTGGGATGGCCGTGGGTCTGTGCCTGGCAGTGCACGGGGGCGGAGAGGGGGAGCACCCACAGGTGAGATGTGGTGGAGGCTGGTGGGAGCTTTGGGCCCCTTTTTTGAAGAGGTGGGGTGGAGGGTGGCTGAGGGGATGAGAGCCTTCGGAGCCTCCTTGCGGTGTATGAGACCCTGGTGGGGCTGAGGGGGAATGCACAAAGATTTCGGGGGGGGGGCGGGCAGGGGACAAGGCAAGAGTTGGGTTTTTTGTTGTTGTTGGTTGTTTGGTTTTTTTCCTTCTGTCATCTCTTTAATCCCAGCTTTTGCAAGGAGCATGGGGGAGCCCTTAAAACCAAAGGGAGGAATCCCTGGGGTGGCAGGACCCATCCTTCCCCAGTAACGAATGAGCAGGCTGGATCTGAACCAAGTGCTGTTCAAGTCCACCTTCTCCAGCCCCAGCAGCAGCTGCACTGGGTAGATGAGAGCCCTGTGCTTCAATGCCTCTGCTCACCGAGCCAGCCCTGGCTGCTGTGGCCAGCCGCTCTTCCCTGCAGTGTCAACAGCCCCAAACTGCCCTGGTCTGCCCTGCCCTGGGGGAACGGCCTCTAGCTGCTGCCAGCCCAGATGGCATGTGGTGGTCAGACCCAGCTGGACTCTCCTGGCTGCCCTGTGGGGACGTTCATTGGGTTGCAGGGCTGAGTGCTGCAGCATCCTGCTGCAGTGGGGGCTGCATCTGCCTCGAGAGGGGTCTGGCCATGGCCGGGAGGGCTGCAACATTGTCTGGCCCTGATGCTCTGTTGCTGCTGGGGCTGTGCTGGTCTTGATATGTTGGTGCCCTGACCAGTCTCTGCTATTGCAAATCAAGGGCTAACTATGGCATTTAATATGCTTGTGCTTGTTCGAATCACTTGTGCGCCTAGGAACCTTTCCCGCCCCCATCTCCTGTCAGCGTGCACCCACCGTCCCCTGCCTCCCCCAGAGCCTGTGCACCCTCACCCCCTGGGATTAGCAGTGTGACCAAGGAGGTAGCTGGGGAACGCAGCTGAGCTCTCCTGTGACAGAGGGGAGCACACACTGGGGTCTGCGCTGATGCCTGGCAAGTTCATGGTGTGAAGCTGTGTTTCTCTTGGATTCTGTTTTCATTACTGGCTTGCTCTTGTTTTCCCAAGTGCTGAACGAGTTGCTTTTTTAATGGATCGTTCCCGGAGCCCGGACAAAAGCACCCAGGTGAGATCATGGCTCTGAGCCAGCAAGCCCTCACCTTTGGGATGAAGAGAGGGTTGGTGCCTGTAGGAGAAAAGCAAGGAAGAGAGCCTGTGCTAGCCTGCTAGGAGTCTTACTGCTGCCTTGTCCCTGTGAGTGATGCTGGGTAGAGAAAAAGGAGAGCAGAGAGGCCCTATATAGCCTTTTGGACAGGCATAATGTTCCCAGAGTCTGGGGAAGGGAAGACTCCTGAGGAGCAGGAAGAGGATGAAGACCGTGAGTGTGTATGTACCTCCTTGTCATTGGGAAGAGGGAGGCTACACCTCTGTGGTGATGCGTATGCATAAGGCCACTTCCAAGGCCCCAGACTTGGCAGTTTTGGGGCTTAATGGGAGTGGGCAGAGGGCTGCAGGGTTTGGGAGGGATGCTGGTGCCCTGCTGCAGGAATGCTTCTCTGTCTCAGAGCTGTGCACAGGGCTTCTTGCCTAGCACCTCATTGTCTTGGTGCTGCAGTGAGCAACTGAGCCATGCAGTGTAGCAGCACAGCAGGTCTTGAAAGCATCAAGTCAGGAGCTAAGCAGTCGCTTAGTACTTTTTCTTTGTGCAAGTATGGGGTGAGGACTTCGGCACAGAGTAGCTTAGTACAGGCTCCAGCTTGGGGATAATATTACTTTAGTGCATAGCTCTGTTCTCCCTTTCCCCATCACTTAAGTTTGCCAAAGCATTCATTGTGTCTCTTGCTGATCGGTGTTTATCAATGGCTTTGTGCAAGTGATGCTGTATTGAGGAAAGGAAAGCACAACCTGCAGCATGGTCCTTGTGACTAATATTATTGTTATTCTCTCTAGCCTCCAACATCAACTGACAACATCAACCTTGGACCTTCTGCTAACCCGAAGTAAGCTCCCTGCAAAAGCTGGGTAGGGTATGGAGCATGCAGTGAAGAGATCTGGCAGGGGAAAGCAGTTGGTCTGTGTGTCTCATGTGGGTGGTGTCTGCAGAGTCCTAACAATTACTTTATTTGGCCTTTAATACCATGTGTATCACTGATGCACCAGCTTTCAAGACATTCAGCTATAGCTGGTCCCTGTTATCATAATCATCCTCTCCTGTCCATGTCTGCAGCCCCTTGTCCCATCTCTCTTGAGAGGTAGTAAGGGAAGATCTTCCTTGTCACTGCTGGCTCCCTGATTTCTCTAGAAATGGGGATAAACTGTTTCCCCTGCAAAGGTGCTACTTGGTCCTAACAGCTGCTTCCACCTGCTGCTGTGTTCAGCAGGTGGGTTGCTGAGGGATTGCTCATCCTCTGCTGGGTGCACTGACATACACAGTGCGAATGTGCTGTTTGCTGGGAGTGAGGGTCACCTGTCCAGTGCCCTTCAATCCCTTTCACAAACACTGGTGTTTCCAAGAAGGAACTCTGATTTGATGGTAGTGTTGCTGTTGCACGTTTCTCTCCCAGAAACATTAACTTGTTTCATTCTTGCCCAACAGTGCCAAGCCAACAGACTTTGACTTCCTGAAGGTTATTGGCAAAGGAAGCTTTGGAAAAGTAAGTGGGTTTGTACAGGTGGGCTGTAGCTCTTTTAGAGGCATCTTGGAAAAAGATTTTCTTGCTGAAGGAGTTTCTAGCTGTGTCTTTTGCTTGCACCTCTCCTGAGGAGTTTGGCCTGAGTGGGACTGAGGCCAGATGAGACCTGAGGTAGGGTTTTCATTGTCCATTCTTACTCTGAGCTCTCCTGCAACCTCTCTAAGGACAGAAGTGTGAGGTGTTTTATGCTCAAGGTGGTGAGGAGCACTACTTGATTCAAAATAAGCTTCAGAGTTGTTCAGCTAGCAAAAGATCTCCAGGCAAACCTGTACCTTGTGAGATAGCAAGAATCCACTTTAAATGGGATTGTTGCCAAATGTTCCAAAACTATTTTCTATTGGGCGTGTAAGAGATGTATGTGGAGATGTTGTGTGCTTTTTTTTCTGGCAATGAGAAAGTGCTGGGAAGTCAGAGGGCTGGAGCTTGATCTTTAAAACTTTGTACCTGACCCTCTGAAGCTGCACTCTCTGTATCATCACTCACAAGAGTGAGCTAATGAGGAAACACTAACCAAATGGCAGAAGGTGAGACTGAAACCTGTGACCAGGACCTTCTGTTGCAGGTTCTCCTGGCCAAACGCAAGTGTGATGGGACTTTTTATGCAGTGAAAGTCTTGCATAAGAAAACCATCCTAAAGAAAAAGGAGGTATGTCTGCTCTCCTTGGCCACTTCTGCAAATAGTGGTCAGTGTATAAGCTATCCTGGTAATGCAATTGAGGTGTCTTGTGGCTGGCATCCATGTAGACAACTCGCATGTTAAACATGGATTTCTCTGTGCCATGGGAACATGGAGAAGAACTGAGATGAATCAGGTCAGAAAAGAGAGTGGTCCCCTTCCTGGGGCTGGAGATGACCCTCTTGGGCTCCCAGTTTCCACCTGTTTTGAAAACAGCAGTGAGCCCCTATGGCAGACTGCACTGGACCCTTGCCTGAAACTCTAATGTCTTGTCTGCTTTTTCACAGCAAAACCACATCATGGCAGAACGAAATGTGCTACTGAAAAATGTCAAGCACCCCTTTCTTGTGGGACTCCATTACTCCTTCCAGACCTCAGAGAAGCTTTACTTTGTGCTTGACTATGTAAATGGAGGAGAGGTGAGTGTACTTACAGGCTTTATTTTAACCTTCTATTTGGTCCTTCCCAAACATGCTGCTTTATTGCCTAAAACTGTTTCTGATCAGAAGATAATGATGCTGAAGTATAATGTTGCTTTGTCTGCTGGCAAGGACCAGCCAGGAGTAGCTGGCATGCTATCTCACCTGTAAATTGAGTGAATATCTTGCCGGCTATGACCCGAGTCAGATGATTCCTAAGGCAAGGATACTGAGAAAAGCATGTGTTAAGGGTGTTGTAAAATCCTATGGGGAATATGAGAAATACTGATTTTGGCAAAACCCAATTGTGGGCCAGCTCTAGATCCTAGTCTACTGCTTGGGTGGTGCCATTGCAGTATGCTAGATTTCTTTTTTTTGTCCTCCAGAAGCTTACCTTTTTTGCAGCTGTCTTTTTCTGTGCTATCTGAAACTGGCTGGGAGATATTGTTGACATGGATGTCTTGCCCAAATAGAATTCATATTGGGGGTCTTACTGGGTTCAGCTGTGCATGTACCACTTCTCATGGCCATACTACTACTATGATTGGCCTGTGAGTTGTGGCAAGCTAGGAAGCTTAACTAAATCAGCAGATGACCATTTTGGGGGGAATGAATTCTTAAGTGAGGTGGTGACATAAAAGGAGGACAAATGAAGTGATTTCTAGAAAGGTGTTTGGATTGCTTAAAGTCACTTGCTTTGGGCTTATTCGGTGCTGTTAGTGTGCTACTTGCTGCAAACCAGTTTTCACTTGAGTAGCTGGCTTTCAGGCTTGCTCCAGATATCCTTCAGTTTTTTTTAAAGAAATGATTAACCCTCTCATCTGCCCGTAGCTGTTCTTCCACTTGCAAAGGGAGCGCTGTTTCCGTGAACCCCGGGCCCGATTCTATGCTGCAGAAGTTGCTAGTGCAATTGGGTATCTGCATTCCTTAAACATCATTTACAGGTAAGGCACATCTCCTGCTGGGGAGAGCAGGGGTACCAAGTCTGCCCAACCGGGCTGTGTGCGGTGCTGGAGGGGAAAGAGGCTTCACTGGGGCCCTGCAAAATGCAAGACTGGAGTAGCTGAAGAATCTCCTACCCCAGACAAGACAGTGTGCTGCTGGCACTCTATCCTGCAAGAGGGATGGTGTCTGCATGGGACCTGATGGGCAATAAATACTCCCAGCCTGATAGTGGGAAGGAGAGAGAATGGTTAAGTGTAAAGATCTAAAATAAACCTGGCTCAATAAGTAAGGAATTCTCTCGCAGTAACAACTTATGCATAGATATGTAGGGAAATGCAGGCTAATACCTGATCCTTTATGACAGCAGTCTTTTTATGTTTGCATGTGTGTATGCTGATACCCAACAGTGGTGGGAATATGTGCTTTGGGAAGGTCTTGGTGAACTGGACTGGGAAATCTTGTTAGCTCCTGTTCTTAGCTGATGCTGTTTCAGGTCTGGCTCTTCTAAATATCTGGCCAAATGTGCTCAAACAGCATTTTTTGTCTTGCAGGGACTTAAAACCTGAGAACATTCTCCTGGATTGCCAGGTATATTCACAGCTCGTGCTGCCTGCCTTCTGGTTTTAAAGCATCAGAATCATAAACGGAGGACTGTGGTTCTGCAAGCTGGGCTATAGCTTACTTCATTGTATGGATTTTGTATGTATGCACCACTGTATTTCTGTGCAGATCCTACAAGAGGGAGTGAGCTTGCCCTCTGCAGAACTGCACACTTGGGGCCATCTCAGCTCGCTCCCAAGAGCTGGGACCTAACTTGTGGGCAGGGATCATGGGTGCTAAGAGCAAGTTGCTGCTGCTACTCTGGTGGTGACTGCTAAACTGACTCTGGGATAAAAGTGGTGGCAAAGCACAGCAGTGCTGGATCTCCGCATAGCTATAGAGTTGTAGACAAATTAAAAAAAAAAAAAATCTAGAATCTACTTTCTCTATGGGCTCCTGTACTTGTACTATAGGATGTCCAGAAAGTGAGGGAGGGGAAGCACATGAGCAGTGGGGAACCAAAACATATATGAGGTGCAATATGAAGGCCAATGCTTGGAAATCCTCTCTTCTCTAGAAAGAGTGGGCCAAGCTGAAATGTCTCTCTTCTGTAGGGACACATAGTATTGACAGACTTTGGACTCTGCAAAGAAGGAATGGAGCAAGAGGAGACAACTTCTACTTTTTGCGGCACTCCTGAGGTACAGCACATGCTGGGGTTTCACTGTGACCTGGGGGCTGAAAACCTTCAGAGACTTGCTACTCTGAGTCTCAGACTTGTGTGGGTGTTCACGTCTCAAAATATGGGTTCTGTGAATTAGATCACCTTGGGCTTTTTGAGGTTGTCAGCCTGAAGCTGGAGTTCAGATAAGGTCTTTCCTACTCAGCAGAGACAGTTTTACCTATAACAGCTGATTAGTACTCTAAATTTGCTGTGCTATCAGGGGTAGGGATCCCTGCACTCAGAAATGGCCAGTCTTGTGAAACTGGGGCTGCTCCAGGTGGCTGTGGAGACAACCTTGACCCTGGGAGCCCATGAGCAAGGCTATGAGCAGGCTGTTTACCTGCTCTAACACCCTGGAGCTGCAAAACAAGGAGCCTGCTGGTATTGACATACACAGGACCTTGCTCCGCTCTTATGCGTGTCCTTGCTAAGCAGGAGCTGCAAAACACCCTGTGTGGAGGAGAGGACCAGGCTCTCCTCTGGAAAGTGAACACTGCTCAGAGGGGAGGGAATGCCTTTTCTCCAGTGCACCCTCAACTAGGTTTTGCTAAAACTGATCTCCAATTTGGCTTCTTGGAGGCTTTTTTTCTGCTTCTTACTGAGCTGGGGATTTTGGTAGCACTTTGGCCTAGGTAATGCACCTGTCCTGTTGCCCCTTCTGAGACAGCTTGAAGGGTCTGTAAACAAGGTACCTTTCAGTATTCAAGCTCAGAAGTGGGCAGGAATTTCCTGGTGGGTGCCCTCTGCTTTCAGTGGGGACCCACTTACGCAATAGTACAGCATGAACTAAGCAGGGATGTTTGAGCTTAGGTTTGTGGGTTTTAATGTGTGTTGGTTTGGGTTTTTTTTGTTTGTTTTGTTATTTGTTATTTTTTTCCCTGTCCTAGGTAGGGAGCCTGATAGTACACAGAGATAATCCTGTGAGAACAGACTTGGTGTGCTGCTTGTTCTGTAGGCCACTTAAATTCTTCCCTGTTGCTGCTTGGTCGTGGTTATTAGCAGTTTTGCTGCTTTGGACAGACTTACTGAGACAGAAAACTGCAGCTTTCTCAAAACCACAGGAGCCTCTTAGAGGTGTAATGTGTCAGTGCAGGACAGGTTTGCTGGTTGAGTTGTGGTGGGTGGCAAATTCTTGTAGAAGTTCTGTATAGGAAGAGAACATTCTGTAGCCCTGAAAAACACTTTGGGGGTTTTAGTAGGTGTGTCTCAAATCTGTTGCTCTGATGCAAGTGGAGAGTCTATCAAAGCATAGTAGGAAACACATCTGTGTCCTTCCTAATGCATTTGCTCAGTTTGAACTGCAGCCAGGTTTGTGTACTTATGAGGACAAAGCCCTTCCTTTATAATTTGACTCACATATTTACTTCTGACTCTTCCCAGTACTTGGCTCCTGAGGTGCTAAAGAAGCAGCCATATGACAGGACAGTAGACTGGTGGTGCCTAGGAGCTGTCCTCTATGAGATGCTGTTTGGACTGGTAAGTTTGGAAGCTGTTTTATGTTACGTGGTGGAGAGTTTATTTTTGAAAGTTGTGATGTGAGGTTGGTCTGGTGTTCACCTGTGAGGTTGGTCAGGTGGTACCTGACACAGACAACTGAACCTTAAATTAGATGACCTGCTTCAATCATACCATTGCCCTTTGAACAGAGATATCTGTTTGATATTTGAGATATGGCAGGTCTCCCTCATCTACTTGCTACAGGACTCATTTTGACCTGTGCTGTGTGGTTCCTTGTGGTAGCTCATGTTTTACCTGCCTGCTTCTCCTCTCTTTCAAATTAGCCTCCTTTTTACAGCCGGGATGTGTCTCAGATGTATGACAACATTCTGCACAAGCCACTCCAGATTCAAGGAAGCAAGACTGTGGCAGCTTGTGACATCCTCCAGGGACTTCTCCACAAGGACCAGAAGAGGAGGCTGGGTGCCAAGACAGATTTTGTAGGTTGTCTCCATTAGGATCAGGAGGGAGGATGGCTAGGAAACCTTTCTGTTCTGAGCCTTTCTTTCATGATAATGGCACTGCCTTGAGAAAAATCTTCTGATGCACACTTATGTCTCTCCAGCCCCCTAAAAGGGGCATATGGGGTTGACTTGGCTTTCCAAAGGGAAACACTATGATTCAAGGTGTGGTGGCAAGCTAGGACACCAATGTGTGATGGTGTCATCTCCCTTCAAGGGATTACTGGACCATGACCCTCCTGTACTAAGGATTTGCTACGTGGCCCCTACATGGATATGTGGTAGTTCCAAGTCTTGCTTCAACTACTTAATGCTGTGAAACCAGCTGGCAGGTGCTGGAAAAGGAGGGTTGGCAAAAGACTGACTTTTTTTCCCCACTGCTTTCTATGCAGCTTGAGATAAAGAACCATGTATTCTTCAGCCCAATAAACTGGGATGACTTGTACCACAAGAGGATTACTCCTCCATTCAACCCCAATGTGGTAAGTGGGTATTTCTGTTGCTATCTGTTATATAGTGGTACAAAAGGAATCATCTCCAGGTGTCTTATGCTGACACTGAGGGATGCTGAATTGCAGGTTAGGGACTGCAAATGCAGTGAGTGATGATGATGCTTTTGGAAGAGCAGCTGTGTTACTGTCTGAACACAAATGGTTGTTTGAGGTCTGCTCACTTGAAATGACTATGCATGTCTCTGTTCCTTGGCTTAGGCTGGTCCAGCTGATCTGCGACATTTTGATCCGGAGTTCACCCAAGAAGCGATCTCCACCTCCATCACTCACACACCTGACCTAGCAGCCAGCAGCTCTAGCGTCTCGGATGCATTTTTAGGATTTTCTTATGCACCAACTGAAGAGGGCATCTAGGTTTTATAAGGGCTTTGAGAAGCCAGATTTTAACTGATTGGGTTTTATGTTTGGTGGGGGGTTTTTTGGTTGGTTTTTTTTTTGTTGTTGTTTGTTTTTGTTGGGTGGTTTGGTTTTTTTTAAAGGATTGGTACTGTCCTTTGCTCATGGTTTAAGGAAATTGGGACTAATATACTAACTGCCTGGGATGGAACAGAGCTCTTAACTTTTGCTCTTTGGATTTCCCTCTAAATGACTGTTCCCCTGGCAGGGAAAGTGGGATACTGATTATTATGATCTCCCTCCCCCAAGTGTCTTGTGCTACTTGGCAGAATTGTATTCACTCTGTGGTTGTATTTATGGTTGAGGTATGTACCACCATTCACATGAACAGCCATGTCCCTGTAATGGGCCACTTTTTTTTTTTTTTTTGTGGCGCTAACTCTGCCCAGCTCTGTCCAACTGCTTTGCCCCCCCAAATAGAGAGAGAAACTCTTCACACTACCAAGAGCAGTGGCTTCCTCCTTTTAAGTGGACTGTGCCACTTAAGCCATTTGTCCTGGACTGAGCTGGGCAGAGGAACTGTTCATTAGTTATTGCTCCACAGGTGGCTGCAGGCCTGTAAATCCTGAACTGCACTGTGGTCTTTCATGCCAGCTATTCCCTCCCCAAGGTGAGTGGATCGTGTATCTCTCTGGTCCAGGATAGGGATACTGCTGAAGCAATAAGGAGGCTATTATGGAGGAGCCAGTGTGTGGGAGGAAAATCCCAGATAAAAATGGGTGGGGTAGAGGCTGAGTTGCCTGGAAAAATAAAAATAACCTTATGGCCAAACCTGGGGTGGGGTGGGGGGTGCCTTCACAGCATATGCTTGACTTGCCTGAGGCACACCAACACTACTGCAACGAGCACGATCCGGAGCGCCATGGGGCACAGGAGGGCATGCAGCGAGGGGAGCCCAAGCCCAGCTCCGTACCCTGCACTGCGGTGGCCAGCGGTGCTGAGCGCCTCCATGCAGGACGGGGAGGGCAGCAGCGGACCTCCAGGCTCCAGCACCTGACTGAAAATGCCTGTCACTGGTGTAGAACAGTTCTTTATTCTGCCTTAATTTAAAGGCTGATGTACTCATTGAATGTCACTTCCCACTTTCTTTTTTTGAAGTAGTTTTGTTCTGTTGCTGTGGGGAGAAGAAAGGGGGCTAAGACCTTCTAACTGCAACACAGGGCTAAAAAAGGGCCTCTCAAGAAGTTGTGTGATGCTCATGCTGTTGCAAAGCTTGTGCTGGAACAATATTTTTTTTTTTTATCAGACTTGTACATGCTGAAGTTGTCAGAAATATGACATGGTTTATATTAAAGTGCATATACTGATGTGTTTCCCTCTCTGTCCTGTATGTAAGGGAGTGTGTGTGTGTGTGTGAGGAGAGCAGGGACTTGGTGTTATGCTGTGACTGAGAGGGGCTGTACCCCAGCACTTGGCTGCATGCAGAAAGTCACTGAAACTTTAATTAAAAAAAAAAAAGTCCCTACTCGAGGCTAATAAAAGGCTTTTACTTAGGTCCAAGGCCCAAAAACCTGTTGGGGGGTGGGGGGGAGGTAGCTACCTGAGGGGACACAGCCCTGCCCTAGGCCATTGCCAGGCGAGGGCTGCTCCGGCGTGGGCCTCAGCAGTCATTGGCCGAGCGCCGGCCTTGCCCGGGGCCAGGCCTACACCGACCTCGGCGGGAGGCCGAGGATGCGGTGTCTCCCGCCGCCGGGCCCGGGCACAGCGAGGGCCGACCGGCCCGGCTGCGGAGCCCCGTTCCTTCCCCCCAGCCCGCCGCAGTGGCACCGTCCCGTTCCCCCCCCCCCTCCTCCCTCTGGGAATGGAGCAAGCCGCCGCAGCGACCTCTGCGCTCGGAGCCTCGGCCTCTGCGCATGCGCCCGGTGGCCGGCCCGTTGCTAGGCGGAGCGCGCGGTGGTAACGGCCGCCGGCCTCGCTCTCCCCCCGCACCGCCGCGGCGGGGACCCCCCCCGCCCCGCCGGCCCCAGGGCCCGCCGCGGGGGTCCCGCCGGGGAGCAGGAGCGTCGGCGGTTCGCTTCACGTCCCGAGAGCTGGCGTCCTGCGGCGTCCCCTGCGGTAGCCCCGGGTAACCCTATGGAGAGGGGCCTGCGGAATGCCATAGTCTTCAACGCGTCCAAAGGAGAGGCTTTCACTCTCGCCAGCAGCTACAAAGCCCTGCGCAAAAGGCTTCGCGGTAACTGGAAGATACAGAGGTGAGGGGCAGCTTTCTGAGTAACTGCCGGCAGCTTGCTTTGAAGCGCTGGCGTGGGAGAGAAGCCGCGTTTCTGTGGTCTGAGGGTCCTTTGGAGGCAGGGCCGGAGGCGCGCCGAGGTGCCTTCTGTCAGCCGGCCCAGGCTGTGTGGGTCCACCTCATCTCCGAGGGAGAGATCGGCCCCTGCTGAGCGAAGAGGCTAGGATGCCTCATCCTCACCACTGTGCAGCCCCGGTGGGCAGGGGCTCGGGCACCTGCAGTCGGTAGAGAGATCCTGAAATTTGTGTGTGGTCTGCATCGAATACCCAAATAGCCTTTGGGAACGTGTACTGTAAGCTAAGATCTCTCTTTTGCATTGATTGCACTCTGTGGCATTAGCTATAATTTCACTTTTGGATGCTGTCCGTAGCTCTCTGTCTTTGGAGCTTCCAGCTATCTTATCTGTGGAAGAGAGAGCACGTTAAGTTACAAGGATGAAACTCCTGATGCAGGTTTTTGAGTCTATCTTGATGTACAGTTTGGGATAAAAAGGAAACAGCTGTTGTGCATGTGATATTGCCTGCCTGTCCGCTACAAAATGTGCCTAGAGCAAAAAGAAAAAAAGAATAAGAGCTCCTCAGGTGCAAAGTTTAATAGCAGCTGTGACAGTTTATACCAGTTCTGGATCTGCCGCAGTACCTTGTTAGAGGGGCTTTACTATTCTGTGGGTTGAAATTTGTAAGGATTATTTTTGCTCAAGTTGTCAACTTTAAGCCCAGATAAAAGGATGCGAAGTGATTGAAGTGATTTGCTTTGTGTTTATTTGCCAGTCCTTTAAAGGAAAAAAAAAAAAAAAAGAAAAAAATTGTGGTTCAGGACTGTATCCAAGAATAACACATCTTTATTAATCTTTTTATAGCTTAAAAGATGAGATCACATCTGAGAAACTGTTTGGGGTAAAATTGTGGATTACAGCAGGGCCAAGAGAAAAGTTCAGTGCTGCTGAGGTAAGAAGTCAATAATTATTTGCAAATTAGTTATGTTTTCAGATTTGCTTACTGCAAAATAGAAAAGAACAACATAGAAGACTTTGCAATAGTACTGCTTTTGAATGAATTTACACCAACTGAAATTTGAATGCTTTTCTCATAGGATCAAGTTAATTGCAAGCAGGCAGAATCAGTTACCTTCCCTCATCTCAGTATAACTTCCTGCAGTCTTGTATGTGGCTTTTTTCACATGGATTTTTTCTGGAGCTTTGTTGTCTTCTAGTTTTCAGTTCTGAAGAAATTCCTGGAGGATGGTGGAGCCATCCTGGTGATGCTAAGAGAAGGCGGAGAGTCACGATATGGCACAAATATTAACTTTTTGTTAGAAGAATACGGGATCGTTTTCAATAATGGTAATGGTTTATTCATCCATTTTCAGCAAAATCTAAAGAATGGGTTCAGCCTTTGTAGATATAAGCCAAGCAGATCTCTCTAACAAAGTACCTTTTGGTCTAAGAGGTGTTTTTTCTTGAAATCTACATGTACATGGCAGTGTAATACTGGACCACACCAAAGGCTCTCCATGGGCAGAGTACCTTGATGACAACTTAGCCATCTCCATTCCTTTGCTGTGGTTGTTAGTTTTAATGGTATTTACTAACAAAAATTAATTCTAGTGACATTTATTGGTTAAAAAGCCTTTCATTTAACACATTTTTCCACATGTTTTAATGGATTGAATCAATTCATACTCGCCCTGAATAAACAGTGGCACTTTTCTTTAGCAGACCAATAAAATGCCATTCATTAGGTTTTGTACTGCCAATGTGAAAAAACAAACCCAAAACAACTGTGTCTTAGTGTACATAAAATAGTTTTAGTGTCTTTGGTGGCATTTCTAGACTATGCCTTTTTTTTTTGTATCAACAGTATTCAATTAATCATGCTGTTGGAAGATGTGTAAAAAAAAATTGAAGTTGTAAAACTTGATACATATTCTTTTAACTGGATCTTTTTGCCTCTTCTGCTTTGCAGAAGACACAGAGGTGTGCTTATTTTTCATATTTTTATTTGAAATTGCAAATATATTCCTTTTCTAAATATGTATGTCCAGAAGAAAATGGTAGTGGAGGCTAATTTGAATTCTTTTGGGAGCCACATGCCAGCTTTGTGGTGTTAGAAGCAAACACTCAGGGAATCCAAGAGCTAAACTTATTTTTCATTGCTATGTGTAGCACCCTGATCAGCTAAAACGTAAATTTCTTTATTTTTTTCTTTCTTCAAGATGCTGTAGTACGAAATGTGTATTACAAGTACCACCACCCAAAAGAAGCACTAATCTCTGATGGAGTTTTGAATAGGTAAATATTTGGGGTATATAAATCTTTACAGTAAACTCTTATAATCCGTATTGTTTTCAGTAAGTTTTGCTTTTCAACATCTTGTAGGGGAATCAGTGAAGCTGCAAGAAAAACAGTGCATGAGACAGCAGATGAAGATGGAAGTGGACATGACTCACAGTAAGTGTCTTTCTTTGAGGAAGCTGATATGAAAAGATTTAGGATAACTTGGAATTAGCAGGTTTGTAATCTAGCAGGAGTGTGTTGTGCTTGTGTTGAGGTTTTCTAATGGATTTCTTATGTCAGCTTCTTCCTCCTCAGGGTTGTATCTGGAAAGGAGAATCTGTTTAGTATTGCTTGATAACCAATGAAGGAGCAGGAGTGATAGGTTTTGAAGGGAATTATTACTCTCCTGATCAGATCTTTTTTGCCCCTAGTCTGTGGATTTTAATTTGATTAAACAATGTAAATATGAATAACCTCTAGACAGTGGGTGGTCTGGCTGCAGGCATGAGCAACCCTACATCTTTTTAAAGAGTCTTAATCCAGGGTAAGATAGATGTTTATTGCAATTTTTAGCTTTCCATCCCTCTGTGCTGCAGAGGAGTAAAAAGGCATTGAGAAGAATACAGCTTTTCCATAAATAACTATAAAGGTTCATATTCTTCCTTGAAGCTAGTTTTTAGACTAATAAATGGCCATGTGGCTGATTACAAGGAAAAATTTAAGTGTAAAAACATTTTGTGTAATTTTGCTCCAGAATATACATTCATCTGTGAGTTAAATATGCCTGCTCTTCTCTCAGATACGGAAGTGTGCAAACAGAGATCAAGAGTTTTCTTTGTTCCTTATTTAAGACAAACTGTCAACCTGAACCTGTAGAAAGAGACTGGAGTGTTGTTACAATGATCTGAATTTTCAAGAGGATGCCTCTTGGCATTCCACCACCAGTGCACAATTACAGTTTGCAGTTTAGGTAGACTGAGTTTTATAAATATGTCCAGCCTACTTGATACATGCAGGTACTTACAGAGTTTCTGTATTTCCCGCAGAGCTCTCACTTTCGTGTATCCATTTGGTGCCACACTGAATGTGATGAAACCAGCAGTGGCTGTTCTGTCAACAGGATCTGTCTGCTTCCCGCTCAACAGGCCTATTCTTGCTTTCTATCAGCATGAGGTATGACTCTGCATGTGACAAGCCATGCATTCTCCCCCTACCCCCCACAAAAATTGTGAGCGTATTTTTGGGAATACTTACATATCCGCTTCTAATTTTGATACATCTGCAAATTCCAGATGAGCCTAGTGACTCCTGCCTCCTTTTATGGAAAACTTTGCCTGGGGTCAGAGGAGAATTAATTTGGTGGTCAGCAAAGATTATATATTTGTTTAATTGACAGATGGATATTTTCAGTTCTTCTTTAAAGTTTGAGGGTTTTTTTCCCCACTGTTTTAGTGATCATTTAGTAAGTAAGATTATCGTTGGCTTCATAAATACGCCATATTGAGTTAAGGAAGAAGTCTGTCACCTTGGCACCAGTAGATTTTTATATGTTATCTTACCCATCCAGCCCACAAGCCCACAAAGGATTAATATTGTTAGTGAACATAAACATGTTAACACATTTTTTACTATGTAGATGAGTTTCTAACACTACTGTGTTTTTCTGATATCTTTGTTAGGAAGGTGTTGTTGTTTTTTTTTCCTGAGGATGCCCAACTTCATCCACCCACGTTGTAGCTGAAATAAACTTTGTAAATCAAAGATAATACAGCAGCATGAGGTGAACTTAAAAGTACACTTACTGCTTGCATTTTATCTGCAGCTGTCAGGGTAACATATAATAAAATCCCGCACAATATTTGCCCATAGATCCAGTGGACCCATAGACCCGTGCCTAATTTTGCACCCATGATAATAGTGAAATTACTTGCATTAATGATAGAGTTGCCTTTTTGTGACATAAGTCATCTAAGTTATATAAAGCCTTAACTCTGGGTTTATAGCCTTGTTGGTTGGTGTTCTTGTTTCAAGACTGTGCCTGTTCATATGGGGTCTAATGTGCTTCACGTAATTGGTATGGAGAGGAGTGTTTTCTTCTAAGAATTATAACAACTAAATTATGCTGTAAGTGAAATCCATATAAATTGCTTGCACCTCCATGAAGTGTTTTGCATGGGTTAATCACTGAAGTGTAATAGGTTTGTGCAGTGGAAACCATTACACATCATACTGATAGTTCTTCATTTGGTATAATACCATGACATAAATGTCAAATAGATGGCATTGTTTTTCCTATGTAGCTCAAGGAAGTTACAGACACAAGGGCAGAAAATTAAGCCAGAGACAGAGGTTGTCTCTCAAGCAGAGCAGAGAAACTTGGTAGAAGGAAAACAAGATGTCTTGGAGTGAAAAAGAGATACAGTAAAGAACAGCAACAGAAAGTGAAGGAATAGAAAGTACGAGCAGAGGATGCTGCCCAGTTATTCTGTTGTGGGTAAAGCATGTAGAATTCAGGTTAAAACCTTGCAAAACATGGAGGATGAAACATCAGAAATTTGTTAAACAAACTGGAGCTTTGTTTGATCTATCTTCAAATTCGTTACAGCAGTATTCATGGTTATATTATGCTTTGAGTTTCACAGTTGGTGCAGGGAGTATTACAGGCTATCTTGTTCTGTTGAAAACGTAACTATTTCTTATGTATGTCCTTATGGATGGATTAAGGGGTAATCTTAGAGAAGAACTCCAAAGATGTTTCATGAATGCATTTTCATGCATGTTTAATTTAGCTAAATTAAAATGTAATGACCTGCATATTCTGCATTTCAGCTTTCAAATAATAAAACCAGCAAACTCTTCTGTCATTAGCTGACATGAATATGTGCAGTATTGACATGCATGCATGTCACTGGCCTCTATGTTTACATTCTGAATACTGAAGAACAGGTTGCAGAAAGTTAATAAAGCATTCATTTCACTTAATTCTTTTTTACTTGATTGAAAAAAGTGTTCTTTTTCTGCAAAAATAACCTAAGTGCAGCTATTGTTGATGATATTCTCTGTTTTTGGGGTTTTTTTTTGATTGCCAGTCAATTATCTGTCTACTCTTACGAAATGCAGATCAGTATTTTTAATAAATTTATGAGCCTTAAGAGCATATATACTTAAAATGCTGCTGTGCTCTTGTGAGCTTGCCAAGTTCGAAGCTGCTTTTGCCACTAGTTATTCCAAAATTTTCTATTTCTTTAAATCGCTTTGTAATTAGACAGCATTACCAATTGCCTCTAAAACTGTGATCTGGAAGGATTTTTTGCTGTATTGTATTCTTTGTTGATAGAGTCAAGGTGGAAAGATGGCAGCGCTGGGATCTTCCCACATGTTCAGTGATCAATATTTAGATAAAGAAGAAAACGGTAAGATCATGGTAAGTTTTTTTTTGTTTTGTTTTGTTTTTTTTAAAAAAACACCTTAGTGGATCTTCACAGTGCTTACAAAGCAATCCAAGCTTATTAGCTTCATCGTAGAGCAAGACAGCTATGAAATTGATTCAGTATGGAGATTCTAACCCAATACTAACATCCTGAGGAATTTGTTAAAGCACAACTAACAGGAAAGAGTTTTTAAAGATATAGTTTATTATTTATGTTATAGGACTCTGAAAAGCTTTTCCTAATTCTGTTCGCTGCTTTATTGTTACTGATATTTAAATATTAAGTAGGGGGTTTTTTTGTCTACTACTTTTTCTTAGCTTCTTTAGTGCTTGATTATGGCTACTGATTAATAATAAACCTTTGCATATATGGTTTCTGATACCTGGAGATTGTAATGCACTTTACAAAGTGCAGTATGTAACACTGTTATGTGTAAGAAGGGGAGTTTCCTGCTGAGGTGTTCCTGAAAGTATGCACGTCATGTAAAGTATGCTCATTGTCATGATTTATTGCTTCCATATGTAAATACAAATAAAGTTTGTATTTTCTCCACAGATATTCTTTGATTTATTACCCATTTTCTTCTTTTTTGTCATGGTCTGTTATTCAATAGATTTAATATGAAAGTTTAAGCATAATATAAGATTACTTGGTCCCTCCTGAAATTAAGTTTCGCCTTTCTCCAGGATGTGCTTTTCCAGTGGCTCACAACATCAGATATCCATTTAAACCAGATGGATATGGAGGACCCTGAGGTAAGAGAGATCCATCACAAGGAGGTAAATAATAGTGTGATCTAGCAGCACCAGTTTGGGCAAACTGTGTGTTTAGCACAAAGTGGTTAACAGCTAGATGGATGCTGTTGTTGCAGACCCTTTATTCAGGGTCTAAGATTGAGCAGACAGGTAGATTGGGCATCAAAAATATTGGTATTGTATCTCTCAGACTTAGATTGCTATTCATTATCAGATTTCATTTGTGAAAGTCTCTTTCCAATTTGCCCATGTTTATGAGATCATTTGCTGCTCCAGTGTAGAAAGTTTGCACTTTGCTCTGAGTCCTCAGACAAGAGGACTGTGAATGAAGTGAAGGCAGATTTTCTGTAGATGAGTAGAGATCAACCTGTGTATCAATTTGAGTTGTTTTTTTAACTGATGTATCAAACGCTGTTTTTATTTGGAAATACTCTATGTGATAAAATTGTGTACTCTGTGTGCATAAAAAGAACAACAGTCTTGCACAGTTGACTAGTAAGCTATCTCTCTTAATTTTAAAGGATTAACAGAAATCCAGATACAACGTCCATATGGTGTGTAGGTTTACAGCTAGGAGAACAGAGTTTTCACAGTTTACTAATCTAGTAAGCTGCACTGCAAAGGGTCATACCTGGTAAAGAGTGAAATAATTATTTCTAGATGAGATTTTAGGTGAGAGAGAAACTAGAAAGGGACTATGTAAATGGGTTTTTCTTTTTAAATCATAGGTGTGTCTATCTGCGTGTGTTTGTGTGTTCAGATTTCAGACTATACCCTGCTCCCAGATACAGCTGCACTGTCTGAGCAACTGCGAGTCTGTCTGCAAGAAGGAGACGAGAACCCAAGAGACTTCACAAAGCTGTTTGATACATCCCTTTATCAGCTGGATACAAGTGCCCTCCCTTCAGTTATCAAGTCAGCAGCTGTGATTTATTTATTCATTTATTTATTTCCATTCTGTATTCTGCATTTTCTATTTGTGCTTAACTGTGTCTGCTTATGAGCAGAAGGGACTGAGCTGTAGGCAGCATTCTGAATATGGATATACCAGAAGATTGATTTGTATAGTGTGACAGTGATGTTTTTTCTCGTTTCTTGTCTTAACTGTAGTTCCTGACATTGTTTTTTCCTTTTTTTTTCTGACTATTGCTGATTCAGTGAACTAATATTTTTAGTAGGATTGTATGCAGTGATGTTGGGCACTTTGAGGAGTGATAACTGAGAGCTGGTTGTTTTTCCACTTTTGAATTACTTGCCATTTACTGAAGCTGCATTTTGTTCATCTTTGCATTTCCCAATAACTGTGTCTTGAGATTTATCTGCTACTCAGTTTTACCAGTTTTGTATCACTAGCAGCTTTGTCCCTCATAACTCATCTGTTACCCAGATTGTGTGTGAACACTCTGAATAATAGCAGGCTTAACAGAGATTCCATGAAACTACACTCAGTTGTGGACACTCTTTCTTCTTACTTTGTATTTCTTGTATTTTACTGGATGTGAATTCATAGTGGGATCTCCCTTCTGATCCTGTAACAAATAATTTTTTAAAATAGCTTTTGGTTATGGGCTTCCTGAAAAAACATTTTGAACTGGAGCACTTTTTCCTCATGCACGTTCATCCGTTTAAAAGTTGCTTGAAGAATTGAGGTGTGACTTCTTTCTTTTTTATCATCTTGTTCTGGTTTCAGCTGGGATAGAGTTAATTTTCTTCCTAATAGCTGGTATAGTGCTATGTTTTGAGTTCAGTATGTGAAGAATGTCAATAACACTGATGTTTTCAGTTGTTGCTAAGTAGCGTTTAGACTAAAGTCAAGGATTTTTCAGCTTCTCATCTCTAGCCAGCGAGAAAGCTGGAGGGGCACAAGGAGTTGGCACAGGACAGAGCCAGGGCAGCTGACCCAAAATGGCCAACAGGGTATTCCATACCATGTGACGTCACATCTAGTATAGGAACTGGGGAGTGGGGGCGGGGGATCACCACTCGGGGAGTAGCTGGGTGTGGCTGGGTGTGGGTCGGTGGGTGGTTATTGCTGTTGTCATTTTATTAGTGTTATCATTATCATTATTAGTTTCTCCTTTTCTATTCTATTAAACCATTCTTATCTCAAGCCCTGAGTTTTACTTCTTTTCCCGATTTTCTCCCCCATCCCACTGGGTGGAGGGGGAGTGAGTGAGCAGCTATGTGGTGCTTAGTTGCTGGCTGGGGTTAAACCATGACACATCTTAATATATTTACCTATCATTATTTTCTTCTCTGTCATAATTGTAACTAATTTGCTCACTGTAGAAGTCAGTTATTATTGATACATAGGTCTCTGGGATCCTTCTAAAATGAGGCATCCCTTTTTTTTTTTAATGCTATGACTGTGCATAATGTTGTCCCTGGTGTCTTCAGAAAAATTCATCTTTATAGCCTGCAAGTGGAAATGGATGTTGTATCATTTCTTCTCTCATATACTTTTTCTTTTTCTATGCTGCAGAGCTTATGAACAGCTGAATGTGAAACATGAACCTCTCCAACTCATTCAGCCTCAATTTGAGACGCCACTACCTGTCCTCCAGCCAGCTGTGAGTAATCTCCTTGCTAATACCATGCACAGAGAACCCTTCCATTTCATGTAAAACCTCTGTGTGTCATTTCCATAGTTCTTTCAAAAAAAAAAAAAAAAAAAAGTGAGAAATGCTGTGGTAATAATTAATCACTTGGGAGTTGAATACATTGCAGGGACTATCTTTTAGGAAAGAGCACTTATTTACACTTAATTCTTATCAACAGCGCTTGAAAATGCAGCATCTGTTACCACAGCAGAATGCCTTATGTATGTAAGCCTTCAGCCGAGTAGCTGCTCCCAGTCCTGTGAGGTGCTGGTTCAGCCTTCGCTGTGAAAACAGAATGTGGTATTTCAGAAAGCGGTGGTGGTGTAAGTAATACAGGGGAAGAGCCAGTCTGTCCCACTCTTCTTCCATCTCCCGTATCCTTTGGGGAAGTAGAAAGTGGAGTGTTGATCTTTTACAGCAAGGGCTGACCAAACTTTTACCAGCAGAAATTTGGGCTGGCAGCAACACCACCGGTTACGGTGATGTCAAACTTATTTCGAAAAGGAGGTATCTTTGATTTTTGCCATCATGGCTCCATCCTACTTTACCTTAGCCATCAGAGAAACAGTACTGGGATCGTTACACCTGCAGGGGTGCAACTGAAAGTAGTGTCTCATGGCGCTGCTCTTTAAAAACCCAAGTGCAACTTGTGGCATAAGTGGTGACTGCATGAAAAAGAAAATAATCTTACCAGAATTAGTGGGAATATATTTCCAAGGTGAGCTGTTATGGTGAACTTAGTACCTCAGGTATCTCAGCCATCACCTGGATCTCATGGAGCAAAACTAAAAACAAACTGCAAATGCAGTATGTCTAGTTGTGATGCTAGGTGATCATTCTGGCATACTCATGACCAAACTCTTTTGGAATATTCAGTTATTTTTACAAATATAAATGGAACTTTTTAAAAAGTGTACCTTTTACTGTGGGCTTTGAAGTTGTTTTTGACTTTATAAAAGGTGTCTTCAAGTCCAGTCTAAGTCCAAAACTGTTGTCTGAGAGATCTGTAAAGTGTAAGAAGAATGTATGGCAATAAACCGTGCTAATTCTTATCTTCAAGGTTTTTCCACCTGCTTTCAGAGAATTGCCTCCTCCCCCTCTGGAGCTGTTTGACTTGGATGAAACTTTTTCCTCTGAGAAAGCTCGTCTTGCAGAGATTACAAACAAATGTAGGTGAAGCAGACTGATTGTTTAGACATTTATATATGAAGTCCAAATATTTGGAGGGAAATTGTTATATTTAGTTTTAAAACATGGGCCTCACTTATGAAAATCCACTACTCTCATCCTGGGCCAAGAAATTGGAATGCCTTGGAAATTGATAACATGACTTTACGTACCATGACATTTATTTTGTTTGTTACATGACATTCTATTATGTTTCTGCCTGCTGTTTCCTATATCATGCATAAATTGCTTTGCGCACTCTTGCTGATTTATTTCACATCTTTTTATGCTTTGAAGTTAAAATGTTCGGATTAATCTAAACACACCTTAACCTCTAACCAAGATGAGTAAGTACCAGCTGCAGGAATACATCATGGCTAGTCCATTGAACTTGCTTATAGGACTTAACCTCCCAGAATGCCAACAATAAGTGGAGATGTGTAGTAAGTTTTTGCCCAGCTGATACAGATACGTGTGATATTCAACTGCCTTCTTCCCTGGGATGCTTGTTTAGGTACTGATGATGACCTCGAGTTTTACATACGAAAATGTGGCGATATCCTAGGAGTAACAAGTAAACTCCCAAAGGAAAAGCAAGATGCCAAACATATCCTGGAGCACATCTTCTTCCAGGTGGTTGAGTTTAAGAAACTGAATCAGGTATTTTTAATAACAGAATTACAAGTAAATAGTTGGTAGTATCACCACTGAGGCTGATAGATCTTTGTAGCAGCTACACTTGTCGCAGGCAAGAGGTACAGCAATGTGTTAAGACATTTGTGTGCAATAAATTAGACCAGCAAATTGTGATCCAGAATACTTATGACTGTTCATCTGTATAGAATGTGTAGTGCTCAATTTATTAAGTCTCTCATTTATTTTAATGGGGGGATTAATACATTGCAAGTGTAGTTTTGGTAATTTCAGCTAAATACAGTTCATTAATGGTGCATTGAGTAAAAGCAGCATGCCCTCATGAATGTTCACAGTGCGTGGTAATGCTACAATGTAGATGTGAAACCAGCATTTTTACTCACAACCAGTACTGTGCTGAAATAATTCTTCATGGTAAATTTGATGCTTCAAATTCTGTTTGGAGCATATTTGCAGATCACCTGTTTTTACTAACAAGTTTTCCCTTTTTCTCAAAGAGTCTAGTTAAGACAAAAATCTGACATTTCTATCCTATTGTTAAAATTCTTTTTTTTTTTTTCCTCCCCCCCCCCCGCCTTCTCTTCCCTTACATAAGGAGCATGATACTGACACAAGTGAAGCTGGATTCCAGAATGGTAACTGAGACCTGGCTTTCCCCAGTTTGAGAGAGACCTTTTAGTAAAAAATACTTTCCATTTTTTTTTTTCAACCTCTGTGTTCAGCATATTGATAAGGGCCATGTCAGTAGTTCACTGAATGTTTGGATCATTTATGTGTAGTAATTTGGATAATTAATGCCTTTTGAGGAAGTGCTTGTAATTTGCAAGCACTTCCCAAATAATTCCCTATTTTTCTACTTCCTTATTGAAACTGTAATTTTGTAATATATGAATAAAAAATCTTGTACTAAGAAAATGTGGTTTGGGTCCCTCTTCCTGACTCTAGTATTTATTTTCTTGTAGTAAGGCTTATTGTGGGTTCTCCTGGTGTACATGTAGTCCTTAGTTGCACTGTGGGAAAGATTGTTATTTTGGTTTGTGAACTGTGGAAAAGAAAATACAGCCATAAATACAGGAGCTGCTGAAAATATGCTAGACTGTCACCCTGAGGCAGTCTCCTTTTGTCTCTCTGCCAAAGTGAACCAAGGAGAGGTGGGTTTGTTACTGTAGAAGGAGAACGTTTCTTCCGAGGGAGGGGAAGAATTGAAATTAAGCAATAATGACATTGTTGCAGATAGCTGCCTCATACGAGACTGGAAATACATAATTTTGAAAAGAAGGGACAGTATTTGGATGATAAAGACACTAAGATTTAATGGATCATTATTAAGAAAATGTGATACTGTGCAGAAACTCAGGAATATATTTACTCACAGTTATTTGGTATCCCAAATTCCCAGAGATAGTGAGCTAGGTAATGCACAAGAATGGAAATTCAAGTGAAATTCATAGGCCATGAAATGTTGAAGCTCAAGGCGCAGCAAAAATAGAGCCAAGGGTATGAGTGGTGAGAAGAAAAGATGACTTGTCAACATCATTAACACCGTGTGTCTTTGTTGCAAGGACTTTTTTTTACATCAACACTGAGACTGCACTTTGACATCCAAAACGTTTTGTATTTAATCTGACACCCAAGCTGTGAAACTTAAATTATTCCCCCACTCAAGCCTTCTGTGCAGCCTTTGTGACACCTGTGCTCTGCCATTCTTTTCAACGTCAAAGCTGCTTTTTCCAAAAGATCTGTTCATTTTTTATCCCACAAAAAGTAATTTCATTTTACATTGCTTCATGTTTTGGATGCCAACTTGACGCAGGTTTTTCTAAAGGAGGTGTCCCAAAGCGCCTGCTAAGTTACTGACCAATTGAGATGTGCTAGTATAACACTAGCAAAGTGGTTGTAGCTCTGCTTACTCTGCAGACATGCCTTTTTCACAGCAGCATGTTTGAAATTTTTCATTTCTTCCTCTTTTGCTTATTTTTGCTTAATGGCATGGTTGTGTTTATCACAAAGAGTACTTTGTACATTCCAGCTACAGATTTACACAATAAGCTTAATCTTTCCTCTGCTGTATCAATACCAATCAGTCAACCGGCACAGACTGCAGTTGAACCAAACAACTGCGTGATCCTCTTCCTAATTATAGATCCGGTTTGTACTGTTCTATGGTGTTTATACTTCAAACTGTAAATACTTTCCGGGTCCTTTTTCTGAGTTGTTTTGTCACCTGTTCCTGATGTTGTAACATGGTTTAGAAAAGTCACCTGAGCCTCCAGAGAATACAAGCAGCTCCCTGTTTGCTGTTTATCTGTAGTGCCACTCTGACAGCTGAAGCGAAAGAACAGATTTTTCACTGAATGGATGTGGGTTTTGGGCCATAAGCTGTGAAATACATGTAGAGGCAATAGCCTTGCATCCCTCTTTCAAAGATGTCCCTTTGGCCCTCTGAAAGTATTTAAACTGTTATTTTGTAAATAGAAGTGCTTGCTTTGGCCATGGGAATATGATACACAAAGTTTAGGGCTGATTCATTGGCAGAATTTTGAAGGAGTACAAGCAGGTGAGGGTTTTAAGGAAGTGAGGCTAGGCCGTTGAAAGGTTAGACATGCAGCTAGCCACGGAGTTTATGTATTTAATGAAATTATTGCTGCAATTCACAGAAGTTGGGTCCAAGCAACTGTTGCTGCTTTCACTTTTTTTTTTTTCTCTCTGTCCTCTCATGCAACGGGACTTCTCATCCCTCACTCTATCCCTAAAAGAAGAGGGGGGAGCCTATATTGGTTCTTCAGCAAACTGTAAATGCCTTGGAAAGTGATTTTAACAAGTAATTCTCCGTATCTTTGTGTCTGCTGTAAGTAGTGATGGGAAAGGGAAAAAAGGAAGGCGACCAAGTGGCTGTAGAAGGTGGGAAGCCCTAACAGGAGACCAAGAAACTCTGAGGTGGAGGTGGGCTCGTTTCTTCCCCCCGCACCCGACCAGGGTAGGGGAGTTACGGAGCAAACCGTCCCTGCTCCTCTGCCTGTCGGCGAAGACCCGCGGTGCTGAATGCCTCCGGCTGGGAGGAAGATTAGAATCCCGCATAAAACGAACCGCGGGCGGGTGACGCCGCCGTGAGGCGAGGGGGCTCCCGGGAAGCCGCTCTCTTCCCCGCTGCCCCCGACGAGCGGCGCCGTGCCGCCCTGCCGGGCCCCGGGCCGGGCCGGGCCCGCCGCTCCTGGGCTGTTTTTCTCCCAGTGTGCCGGAAGAGGGATCCCCAGCCCCGGCGGCGCCTCCCACCCGGCCGCCGCCTCCCTGCCCGCGCTCCCCGTGGGCAGCGGCGGGCCCCGGTAGCCGGCCGGCCCCGGCAGCCCGGCCGGCGCCGCCGCCATGGCCCGGCGGCGGGGGCCAGGGCCGCGGTTCCGCGCCCCTCCGTCACCGAGACCTGCCCGGGCCCCTCTGCCAGGTAACGGGGGCGTGTGGGGCGGCCCCGGGCCGCGCACCTGGGAGCGGGGCCGGGCCGGTAGCTGCCGCGGAGCTCCCCGCCCGGGGCTCCGCCGGGCCCGGCCATCTTGTCGCGGCGTCTCGCCCCTCCTCAGCCGACCGCGGACGGGCCCCCTCCCACGGCCCGCGGAGCTCCGCACCGGGCTTGGGGCGCTCCTCCCGCGGGTGGGGAAGGCGCTGGAGGCGGCTGCGCTCGGTGGGGGTTTACCGGCAGCTGGGCCCCGGTCCGGCTGGAGCCGGGCCCCCGCCGCGGGTCGCAGTCCGGCCCTGCACCCGTCTTCAGCGGAGCTCAGCCGGGCAGTCAGAGAGCACCAGAGACTGCACGCACGGTGAAATTTAGATCTTTGTTGCATTGATACAAAAGACAGCGATCGGTGAGGAAGGGGGAACCAGTAGGGCTGCTGGCTTAGCTGGGGCTGGCTTTCGGGGGCTGCCACCAGCAGCCTAAGAAGCTTCCTCCACCAGCAGTGCCCCAAGCAGTTTGCTGTTTCAGTCACCCCAGGTTGGGTGGTTTAACCTTTTACCAGGTGGTGCCATCAGCAAGCAAGGCCTGCCTCAGGGCAGAGCAAGGGTGCTTCATCATCTTCTGTGCTGCAGCAGGGACGGCAGCCCTGCACACAGTGCTCCTCTGCAGCACAGAAGGTCCCCAGGCTGGCATGCTGCAGCCCACCGTGCTCTGGCATGGAGCCAGAGCAGCAGCATCACAGAGCCTGATGCAGAAACACAGGGTCAGGGTCAAGATCACTCAGCTGGGTCTCGAGGGTGGCAGACCTGTGGATCAGCTTAGGGTGCTTCTTGAAGGCTCCAGGCCAAGCCAGAGGAATTACTACAGAGGTCTCCAGGGACGGCGTGTCTGGTTTGGAGCATCCCAGTAACCTCAGCTCCTCGGTGCTCTCGTCAGGGCACAGGCTGGTATCCAGGGGGCCTTTTATTGCTGAGATCTCCCATCTGGGTCCTGGCATCTTCCCAAGGGTTGAGAGGTCACCATCGAGCTCAGTGCTCTTGGAGAGCAGGCTCTCCAGCAGTTTGGGGTGCTTTTCTTTCTTGCATGGTGTTGAGGTGTTCTGCAACTCCACATCCATCAGGCAGCCAGCTCTGCTGAGGTGCTCACAAGGCAAACTGGACAGGTCAAAGGCAGCCTGATTGTGATGGGTCTTGCAGAAGCAGACAAGACTGAGGTCAGAGATACCCTGGGTCAGGCTGTGCAGGTCAGTCTTCACACAGCTGCTCAGAGACTCTGACTGCTTGACGACACACAGGGAACTGCCTTTTGCTGCACTGTCCAAGTCCATGAGAAGCTCCCAGGTGTCTGGTTTGGAGCTGTTGCTAGAGTCCATGTAGTAACTGCAGACAGGAGAAGAATGGGTATGGCTGGAGGCCCCGGCCACAAATCCATTTTCTAGGATTTCCTTTATGGTCAGGGTGCTGGTACCGTGCCTCGTGGTGGACAGCATAGTGCAGAATCCCACTACTGTCAGGTTTATGGAGACCAGAACTTCCCTGTCAGAACAAATATGTTCCTGTTCATTACTGTGCACTAGCAAATTGCAGACTTAAAGTAGCAGGACTGCTCTCTGCAAAATCCTGTCTCAGTCTTGCTTAAGAAAGCAAGGAGCTGAGCAGGATCCAGGGGAGGGAGGTGGGCATCCAGCCTGTCATTTTCTTCTAGAGCAACACAATTGTACCACAGCCTGATCATTGCTTGGAGCCTCCTTTAGAGTGCTATTTATTTGGCCTCAGCCTGTATACCACTACTTTTAGCTTTGTACAGGGTGTAGGGAGTCTCAGTAAGCCTCTCCGTTTGTTAGAGGTACTAAGGTGGAGCTGTTTTTCCCCAGAGATAAGACATTTTATCCTTATTCCTCAAGTCAGAGGGCCATTAACCCCAGCTGAGTCCCTTTGAGAGGAAGGCAGTAAAACCAGGCTCTGGTTAGGATGGGAGAGGTTGAGGAGCAGGTCTCATCTTACTTTTAGTCCCACACCTGGTAATCCCCACCTGCAGACCTGTGGGACCCCACAGCCCACATAGGGCATCAAGCAAGGACCTTGACGACAGGCCCTCCTAGCAGGTCTCATGCCATACACCCCTGCCTTCTGCAGGAACTTTTTGCACACTCCCCCTCTGCTTGAGAGGGAAGTTCTCACCACCAGCTCAATCAGCAGCTGCCTTCCAGCCACCCCCAAAGACAATAGGGTAGATCAAAGAAGGGGAAGGCAGTCACTGTGGCCTGAAGCAATTTTTACGCTGAACACATTAAAAGCAGAAACAAAAAGCTCCTGAATTTACGGGGGGGTGGGGTGGGTGCTGTATGGCTAGCCTAGAAGGAAAGTCTTTAAGAGACTAAAATACTTTTTGCTTAAAGATAATTAAAAAAAAAATATGTGAGAAGTACTAGGGAAATAAAAAAAGTACTACTTACCTTCAGCTTCTACAAAGACCCCCTTTGAGATCTTGATCCTTTTTTGCCAGTGTGGCTTATAGCGGTTTTATAGTTCTGGTAATTCATTAACAGGCTAATTTCCTAATTAAGCTAGTTTGGGAGAGGGAGGGGTTGTTGCTTCTTTTTAAGCATGGGGGCTGTGATTATGGGTTGTGGCTAACTGCTGAAGGTAAACTGAGTCCTCTAAGGGCTCAGTTGTGCTTGTAGCCTGTCAGTGGGCAGCCCTGGAGAACAGAGAGGTGTTTGCAGGAACCGTGGTCTTCTGCTGCAGGAGGAGGAGAATGACACATGGAGCCTTCCTGCCTGGACATGACACTCTGGGAGGGTCTCCAACAAAATGACATCTCTCTTCAGTTTTGTATTGTTTGCTCTGCAGCGCTGGCCGGGAGCATCCACATGCACAGGCTAAGTAGGGACATTATAGATAATGCATGGGCACTAGCAGGTGTGTGTGCTGTGTGTACGCAGGCCGCGTGCAGTCTGAAACCAGCCAGAATTCAAAACGCACATGTACGAAATGCTGGCCTGTCTAGGACCAGCTGTCACTGGGGTAGCCGCTCCTGCTGCTTTTAGCTCTCCCGCTTTTCTTCCGTGGGGTGACAGTGCCGCTGCCCGGCCGCGGGATGCGGGGAAGAGCGGAGCTTTTTCCACGTTGACTGCCTCTTTTCTCTCCTAGGAAGCGCCAAACCTGTGCTTGCCTCTGGGGGCCCCATAGTGCACCCCTGGAGCGAGAGGTGCTGCAAAAGCAACGTGGGGAAGGTGGTTGATTTTAATTTGGTTTTTTATGCCCATTTTGATGGGAGGTGGCTGCCGGGGGTCCTGCGTCGCGTGGCTGGCTGGCTGTGGCATGGGAAGACCCGCAGCAGTGCCGTAGCAGATGCAACCCCTCCCAGAGCTTATCCTTGTCCTGGGGGCTTCTCGGCGCACCCCAAACCCGCCCAGAGCCGCGATCCTGGGGTGGGGGGGCGGGCTGCAGCGGGTTTTGCAGGGGTAGAGGTGAGCCGGGGGAGGGGGGAATCCTCCTGCTCCGCGCCCAGGACCGCCTAGCTGCGGTTGCTTTGGGGGTCTCGGTGCGGGGGGGGGTGTCTGTCTCGGTGCGGAGGGTCTCTCGGGGCCGCGGGGGCTCCCCGGGGGCGGGGCGGGCAGGCGCCCTCCCGCGCGCGCCTCTTTGTGCGGGCGGGAGGCGGCAGCGCGCATGCGCGGCCCGGCCCCGCGCAGGGGGGGGGCGCCGTTGGCGCGAGATAGGAAAGTGCCGCCGCCGCTGCCTGGCCCAGCCGCGTCCCGGCTCTGGCTCCGGCCCCGCCATGGCGCGCCGCAGCCGCGGGTGAGTGCAGCCCCCGCCGCCCCAGGGCCTTCGTGTGGGGGCCCCGCGCCTTCCCGCTGGGGGGGGGGTGGTGGTGGTGAGGGGGGGGTGTGGGGTAGCCTCGGGGACCCCCTGGAGGCGCTTCTCTGCCGCGCGGCCCGCCCCCCCCCCCCCCCCCCCCCCCCCGCCCAGGACGGCCCGTTCCCGCTCTCCGGCCGGGCAGCGGGACGGCGGGCCGCCGGCAAGGCCGCGGCCCCCTACCCCCGGGCTCCGTGTTCCGCGAGTCCCGCTCTAAAGGCTCCTTTTGGCCCCACCCGGGAGCTGGGAGCGGGCCTGGCTGTGCCTGCGCCGGAGCTGGGGGTGACAGGGCAGGCCGAGGTGGGTCCGGTGGGTGATGTGTAGAGCCCTTTGGGGCTGCTGTCCCAGCACTAGCTGGCTGGCTTCTGGCTGCCCCTCGCATCCCATTTCTTTAGTCCAGCGATACGGGAGACTCGTGAGCTGTAAGGAGGGGAAATGGTGCCAGTCCCTCGATGCAGAGTCCTCCCAGAGGGACAGAAGGGAGCAGGAATCAAGAGAAACACTACTTCCCCTGCTCTTGGCAGCATAGAAATTGCTAGCACGCACCGGGAGCCCAAAGCTGAGGGACCCCCTTACACCTGGGGTGTCTGAGTGAATGTCTGTGAGGTGTTGGGGCTCAGTGCTGGAAGAAAGTAGATCTGGAACTCTGCTCTGTGCAGTGCAGGTTGCTCTGTGGGGCTCTGCTCTGCATGGTGGAGGTTGCTCCCTCTGCTGTGTTTTTATCAGAGGTGGAAATTATAATCTTTGTTTATTCATCTCCAGTGAGGACCAGGATGAGCTGCATTACCAGGATACTGACTCAGATGTGCCAGAGCAGCGGGACGGCAGGTGCAAAGTCAAGTGGACACAAGAAGAGGTGAGTGAGAGCCCGGCGCTTGCTGAGAGTGAGTGCTTTGGGATAGGTTTCTGGCATGGCACCTGGGGCTTGGGTACATCCACCCCAGACTTCATCTGTTGGCCACGATACCACCTCCTGCTGGAGAAGACCATGTGTCTGTTTTGCTCACGTGAGCTGAGGTTCAGGGGAGTTTGAGGTGTAGCCTGGAGAGCAAGAGCCCTAACCACTTTAGCTTAAGCCTGTGAGCCCCGAGTGAGCCATCTGCTGCCTGCAGCACTCTTGTGAGCAAAGAGGGGTTCCAGAGGATGGCTGAGGCCTCCAGCAAGCTAAATTGTGCAGTGGAAATGTCCTCCCTTTTCTCTAGCAAAAGCAGGGAGCATCGAGATTGTTGGGATCATGGCTTAGTCATCCTGGCTGAGAGCCTGAAATTAGTTGGGATATTCTCTTCCCTCCTCCCAGTAACTCCATCATCTTTGTTCTGTGTGAAAACTACAAGACGTCCTATCTCCCCTTGGGTCTGAACACCAAGTAAGGTGGTCTTTGTGCAGGGATCAAAGCCTTGGGCTCATGTTGAGCAGGGAATTATTTCATGCCTCTTTGCTCAGCTGGAGCACAAAGGCAAGGACACCTATAACAAGCTTTCTATGAGCTGTAAGAGTAGGCACACCTTGGCTATAGCAGGATTCATGAAAGAAATGCTGTAGAACCCCGTAGTACTGAAAGACTGTAGACCACCGGGCTAGTGGTGATACACTTCAACCATTCAGCTTTCTTGGCCAGGCAAAAGCAGTGGCTGAGCTGGGAGATGGACTGTCTGGTCAGGGGTGTACTGAGGCTGGATAAGCAGGGTTTGAACCAGACTGTACTGGGACAGAGCTGAGCTCTTGTTTTGTCCTTGCTGTATGAGCTCTCCTTAGTACAGAGCCCAGAACCAAATGGCCTTTTCCAGTTGGGCTCCATGTACTGGAGCACTGCTAAAGGATGGTGTGAGCTACCTTCCTCCCCTGAATGCAGAATGCCAAAAGACCCCCTTCTTGACAGTTCAAAATAGCTACCTCGTTCTCTTGATGCTGTCAGCCCGGCGTGCCCGTGGCATGTTTTGCCTCAGTGTATGTGAAAGTGAATGTCTTTGTTCTTTGCAGGATGAGCAACTGAAGATGTTAGTAAGACATTACGGGCAGAATGACTGGAAGTTCCTGGCCAGTCACTTTCCTGTAAGTGACCCCTTGCCCAGGTGGGAATTGTAGTGTTTGCATGTTGCTGCTTGTGCTCACTGTGCTGGTTCTCTGTGTCTGTGCAGCACCTTGCACAGTGGGGCTCTGTTCTGTGGCTGCAGCTCCATGTGGTGAAATGGTGATCCTTCAGGGCAGGGAGACATCCTTCTTGCGTAGAGGACTTTCAAGGGAGAGTCTATTGGAGCTGGGGTGAGAAATTGAGGTTCCTGCCTCTGTGCCCAGTGCCCTAGTCTTAGTATGTATTCTTCATGTTCTTCTGCAGGTTTTCTGTGGGACAGTCTTTGTGTATGGGGACTGCTGTTGCTATAGGGGCTTTTGGAACCTTTGGTCTAACGCACGGCTGTTCTTGTTCCTTTTCCTAGAACCGCAGCGATCAGCAGTGTCAGTACCGGTGGCTGAGAGTGTTGAATCCAGACTTGGTTAAGGGCCCTTGGACCAAAGAGGAGGACCAAAAGGTAAGTCAGGGCTGAGAGGATCTGAGTGTTGAACTGTGACTGTCTGCGGAGAGGATGGATGTGTCAGACCCTTGGGTCTTTTTGTAAACTGTGGGTAATTCTTTCCAATGCTGGATATCCGTGAGAGCAGCGCTATGACCTGTTCTGAGCAGCCTAATGCAGCCATGGTTGTGATGTGCAGGAGCAAGTCTAGGCTTCTTCAACTAAATACCTTCTCCCTTTCACACAGTACTGCTACAGTAGGCTGCCAAGGGAGTGAGCAGAAAAGGGAATTAATTCATCGGCCTGCTGGCAGATATCCACCTGACCTGGCCATGCTGGACCTAAAAGAAAATAAAACTGCCATTTCCTCTGCTACAGTAGACAGACTGAAGTGATGTGTGAGGTTGGCTAGGTGAATCATGACTTCTGTGAATCTGTTTCTCTGCTGATTCCGGAGTGAGCTGAGAGGGGCCAGCTCAGGCAGACTCATCACCTTGATGTGCTTAAGAAAAGGTGGACTTCATTCCAACGTCTACCAAGGTTTTCTGCTGCAAAATGTCCTAGTTTGTCATATTCTCTGTAACACTTCTGCGTCCCCATTTATTTCCCTTTTGGTCCCATTACAGGCTGTTACTGTCCCTTTTGCTGCCTATCTGTGTGTTATGTGAAGCATCTCCTAAGGAAGCTTCTCATGATGTCCTTCCACCTTCCTACAGTAGAGCAGTTGCTCCCTGCTTTCCCCTTCCCTTTACATGTCCTGACTGCCAGCACACCTATCTTGGCCAGGCTGGGCTTCAGCTTTCTCCTCCTGACGCTGCACATTTCTTTGCCCTGCAAGCTACTCCAGCTCCTTGGCTTGTGCCTCAGTTCGGTGTCTTTGGTCCATTTGTCTGTGCTTGATAGTCAAGAGTCTGCAGTAGGGATGTTTGTTGTGGGCCAAGAGCACTATGAGCATCACCTGTCTACCCACATCTTTAAGGTGAGCACAGTTGGCCAGGCTAGAAGTGCTCTATGAGAACCCTTTTAGCCTCTTCTCTAAGATTTTGGTGGGCTGAACATTGCAGGCAATAGATTGTTTTGTCCTGACTGTGCCATGGACATATCGCAGGGACTCAGAACAGATTCCATGCCCAGAAGCATTTGCACTGAGCCTCAGGCAGAAGTGACAAAGCCCTGTTTGAATGGGAAGTGGCAAAGTGGATGGCTCTTAAGTGAATATAGCTTGTTTATGCTTTGGAGCTCTCACTATGTGTCCTGGTGCTAGTGGGGCATGGAGCTGCAGCTCTGCCGTGTCCTTGGTGTGGCACACTGTTAAAGGGAGGCTGTGCCCAGTGGGCAGACCAGTGCAGAGCTGATGGAGACTGCTGTCATGCGACCAGGTCCTCGGTAGGAGTGGGGGCAGAGGAGCCTTGGGGCATGTGGGACTTGGCCCTTGCTCAGAAATGGGCATGTGTTTCTAAATCTGGGCCCCTCTGTCCCTGGTGCACCTGTCAGTCTCCACCCCATCTTGTGGCGGTCATCTGCATTCACAGGTACTGTGTGGCAAAACATCTGCATGGAAACAGCCCTTTCAGAAATTCAGCTGAATCGTTGCTCTCAAGTGTTGGTATACCTGATTGTCAGTGCTGGATCCCTCCAGCTTTTTCTCCTAAGGGTCCTTTCTCTGCCCTTACCTGGTCTCAAGAGAGGTAAAGAGCAAAGCCTGGAGATGACTGTGTTGACCTTCAAATCCTTTATTCCATTTCCTTATTTCCCTCCCACTCTCTTCAAAGGTAATTGAACTGGTTAAAAAATATGGCACCAAACAATGGACCCTGATAGCCAAGCACCTGAAAGGGCGGTTAGGGAAGCAGTGCCGGGAACGCTGGCATAACCACCTGAACCCTGAGGTGAAGAAATCCTCATGGACAGAGGAAGAGGATCGCATTATTTTTGAGGCCCACAAGGTGCTGGGGAATCGTTGGGCGGAGATTGCCAAGCTGCTGCCTGGGAGGTAGGACCTCTTTGCTTACTGGTGCCTTCACACCTGGGTGGCCTGTGGAGATCCACGTGTTGGGCTCACAGGATGGGACTGGAGAGTGTGTAGGAGCTGTTAGCTGTGCTTTAAAGCTGCTGTAAATGGTTTCTGTTTCCTTCTGCTTTCTCTGCAGGACTGACAATGCTGTGAAGAATCACTGGAACTCCACCATCAAGCGGAAGGTGGACACAGGAGGCTTCCTCAATGAAACTAAGGAGTCCAAGTCACTATACTTCCTCTTGGAGGTGGATGACAAGGAGAGCCAAAGTCGAACGAGAGCTGGGAGCCAGGTACTGCACCAGCACATTTGCAGCAGGCAGCTGTGTCAGTCGTCTGCTCTGCTAATGCATATCAGAGCTGTTCACCCTTCTGCTGCCTCTCATGCTGCTGTTGCCACAGCCTGGTGTCTACATAGACAGTCTGTGCCTTCCCTCAGCATTCTCTAAGAGACTGACTCTTGGGAGACCTCTCTCTCCAGGAGCTAGAGGTGTAATGTGAGCCCAAGTGTGTTATCTGGGCAGAGGACAGCAGTCTGCTAGTACTGTTATCTTGCCAATCCCAGCATCAGGTCTGTCTTGGAGACCAAATTTTTTTTTCACTCTCTTGAGCTGTTGCTAGTGGGAGAAGACAGCTGTTCCAGACCGTGTTGGGGGACATGGTGGAAAGGTATTGTGTTCCTTTCCTCTAAAAAAGGAAGTACGGGAAGTATACCCAATTATTTTTTCATGAAGAAAGCATGTAGTTTTCAAAGGCAGGCTCTTGGAAAGTAGGAAATGCAGAATTGGTGCTACATGCTCAGCCTTTGTTCAGCTTTCTCCTGGGATACTGTTAAGTGAAACCTTCAGTTAAACAGTCCTGTGCTCATTATGTTGCATGGACTCCTGCTCGGATGGTGTAGGGAACAGAGCAATGAGGGAGAATAGGGATGTGAAACAAACTGAATGGCAGGTAGGAGAGCAGGCAGAGCTGAATGTGTCCAGGGACCCTTGCTCTTTTTCCCCAGAACTTGACATTGTTCCCTTGGCTTCTACTAACGGCTGGACTCTCTTTGTTGTATGTGCAAAGAATGTCCTGCCAAACTGGCCAGTTGATATCTCTGAAATAAAGGAAGAGGATGTCAGTGATGAGGAAGTGACCGGTGTACAGGAGTTACCCTCAGAGCTGCCCGCTGCTGAAGTGGCAGAGCATAACGCTGAGGGGACCTCAGATGATGCGGTGCCTGAGGATGCCTCTTCATTTTTCACATCACCGTACAAATGGGTCGTTGAAGCTGCCAATTATTTGTACCCAACATCTGTGCCAGCCTTCAGTGAAGCTCTGGACATGATTGAATCCGTAAGTAACAGACCATTGTTCCTCCAGCTAATGTAGGGAGACTTGATTCCCCACCCTTTTCCCTTGAGTGAACTTATTGGGTCCCCTGGCTCATCACCATAGGCATCCTGAGGAGGGCTAGGTCTGTCATTGGCTTGTGGCTTCCCACCAACTCTTTTCCAGGGCTGGATTACACCTTTCCAGCTCTGCCAGTATTGCTCTGGGCTTGCAGATTCCCCTAGGTGGGTGTCCTTGTGCCTGGGTTCTGCTGGTATGGGAGGCTGTAGATGCTGGCAAACCTGATCTCAAGCCCTCTTTTATCAGCCAGATCCTCCCTAGCTCTCCTGTTCATAACGGTTCAGGCCCATGCTCACGGGCTTTCCTTTCCCTCGTGTTGTGGGATGGAATAGGATAGGACAGGCTGGGAATAGGCCAGGGCCACTTGTACGCAGGACAGACCCTTTCACACTGGGATGATGCCACCATTTGCTTTCAGTGGAGGTAGCTTCACTGAAACTAGTAATTTTGGGTCAGTCAAGCAGTGCTGAGGTCACCAGCGTGAGGCTGGCTTGAATCAACAGATCATTTTGCTGCCATCAGAGAGTCTTTGCCCAAGGCTTAACGGCCCATCTGTGGGTCCTTAGGGGCCTGCTTGTATGGTGCTTTGGGTATTGGCGGGGTGGAGCTGTGAAACAGCTGATCTCTGAACTGGTCTGGTTATTTTTAATCTGCTTTCAGCAGTGTGTGTTACAGCACAGCCCTGTGTCCAGCTGTATTGATGTGCCCAAGACGGTGGTTTGGTGTTGGGTGACAGTTCACTCAGCCCCTGTCCCCAGACCTATCCCCAGCTGCTTTTTTTGTCCCCTCTGTGTGGGGGTGCAGCTGTTTGTGCAGCTGTGCTGTGAACTGAACTGGGAAACCAACCTTGCATAAACAGAAAAATCTGCCCTATGCACAAGCAGCAGCTTTCAGCTGGGTCAGTTCCCTGGTCTGGTTCTCAGCTGAGCTGGCAGCAGAGGAGAGGAGGGCTTGAGCTCTCCTGTAGCCAGGCTCCTTGCAAAAGCTGGTGCAATCTCACAAACCGACTTATTTCACCTCCCAGTTCATATCTGCATCTGCACCAGTTGGCTGCTCAGCTTTCCCTCCTGGTCTGCTTCTGATGGTTTCCCTTCTGTGCAGGACCTAGATGGGTGGTGTGATCTGACCCAGTTTGACCTACCTGAGGAACCCTCTGCTGGCAGCAGCAGTAGCAGCAACAGCCCCGTGAGGCAGACCCCCAGCAAGCCAATGCCATCCCTGCCCAATGTGACTGAGTACCGCCTGGACGGCCACACCATCTCTGACCTAAGCAAGAGCAGCAAGGGGGAGCTCATCCCCATCTCTCCATATGCAGAGGTGAGCTTTGGCACGCCACCCTCTGTGCTGAAGAGGCAGAAGAAGAGGAAGATCTCCCTGTCCCCTGTCACAGAGAATGCCACCAGCACCAGCCTTTCCTTCCTTGACTCCTGCAACAGCATGACTCCCAAGAGCACCCCTGTCAAGACACTGCCCTTCTCTCCATCTCAGGTACAGAGCAATGGCGAGCCCAGTCTGTGCTCCTCTGCTTGGGCTTGGTCATGAGCTAGTAAGTGTTAGTGCTCTGTCTACTTGCCTTAATGCCATGTATTCCCATCAGCTCTGCCAGCTTTGTGTTTCTCCTCCCTTGAATGAGGCAGTGCCAGGGCACAGGATGCATCTCATTGCTAAAACAAGGTATAGAGCTGGGTTCTGGCACTGCTTGTCTTCAGTGATGCCCTTCCTGTGGGAGCAGCAGCCTGTGTCTGCCTCTGGGAGTGCTTGCAGCATCGAGGAAGCCCAGCTACGCTGTGTGATGGGCAGGGCACATGCTCACTATGAGGAAGGAGCACCACTGTGCAGATCTACATGTCTGCCCACTGCAGGATCACTGGAGAACACAGTGCTTCTTTCCCCAGGGCATTGCTGTCCCCAGCTGTGGGTAGCAGAGTGGCAACAGTGAAAAGTGGCTTCCCTGTTCCAGTTAAGTCACACAGACAGGCTTGGCAGCACATGCCTTATGCAGATCTCTGAGTTCCTGTGCTTAGGAAAATGCTCCTGGGCTTGTCTTTGTTGCAAAACAGACTCAGGATCTTTCAGCCTTTATCGTGACTCCTACAGTGTCCACACATGTGTGCACACATGGTCTCCACCGTACATCATCTTGGAGCACTGTGGTGTTCAAACCCACCAGCATCTGGTATATTGATGTTGTGAAGTAAAATCCTAGCAGAGATGAGACAGTTTGTCGTTTTCTCACAGTTTAGGCTGAAGACAGATCAATGCAAAATCTGTTAACTTGTACACTGTTGTGTTACACGGACTTCCCTCATGTTTGCCAACCTGAGGTTGGAATGGACCTTTGGTGGGCTGGCATTACCTGTCCTTCACCATTTTGCTTAGCCTTATCTGGAGCAGTGCAAGGAGAGACTTCTCTCTACCCTGTAGGTGCTTATAGTCATAGCAGCTGATCCCTTATGGGAAATGAATAACCTTTTTAGGTGTGAGGCACCTTGTGGCAACTTTCATGTAAGTGTCCATGTACAGGATTATATGAGTCTGTAAGAGTCATCCTGGTTTATACTGGTACGGATCCCTCTTGTGCCACTCAGTATGGGAGGATTGTTCCTACTTCAGGTTTTCCCCATATTTAGGAAAAAGTAATGACTTGTGATACTGTGCTGGGATGCTTGAGACTGTCTTCTCTTTCTTTCTTGTGCTGTGCAGTTCTTAAACTTTTGGACCAAACAGGATACACTAGAACTGGAGAACCCGTCTCTGACCTCCACACCTGTGTGCAGTCAGAAGGTGATTGTCACCACCCCTCTGCACAGGGACAAGACCCCTCTGCTCCAGAAGAACTCTGCGTAAGTCCTTTCCTCCTCCCCCATCCTCACCTGAGCAGCATCGTTTTCCACACAGCAGTCTGGTCCAATTCAAACATACCTCCCCCAGTACTTGTACTGGTACTACTGAGAGTGAGGCAGGACAGCCTGGGGATTTTGTTAAAGCAGTGTTTCCCCTGCAAAGATAGCTCCTCTCTGAGCTGCAGGGAACAAGTTTTCCATCTGATTGGGGCTTCAGCCAAGTGACCACTGTTGTGCTCAGCTGCTGGGTGGACTGTTGCCTTCTGTGTATGTCTTTGGGAAATGTTGCTGTGCTGTGAGCCCTGTGCCAGCAGGGAAGGAATTTGTTTTCCTCGGCAAGAGCCGTTCAGATCCATCCCTTTAGCTCTGCACCCTTTGCTTTGCCTGACCTGAGGGGCAGTCCAGGGTGATGATTATCCAAGGCACTGTACCAGGCAGGTGAGAAGGGGTGGGCTGCAAGGGAGTGTTTTGCTGGTGGACTGAAGCAGCAAGTGTTGGGGAGTGCTGGCTGTGCTAGCAAAACTGCTCTGTTGGCATGGTTCAGAGCAGCTCCCCTGTCCAGGTGGTGTGAGGTGGCTTGGCTGCTCTTAAGTGCATTTGCACCCAGGACTTCTGCTGGTCCAGCTGTGACTGTCACATGCCCAGGCTGGCTGGGCCTGAGCAGATGTGCCAGCAGAAGCATTGCAGAGTAGGGCTGGCCTGTAGAGCTGCATGTTGCCTCTCAGGGTGCTGTACTGCTTTCTGATTAAGGGTGCTTGGTAGCTGGCAGGGTGGAGCAGCATAGCTGGCACATCTGAAGGATGTTTTCCCTGCTAAATGCTCCTCCATGCCTGTTTGCCCTGCTAACACCCCAGGAATAATCCAGCCAGGCAGATGGCTTCTGCTGCTGCCATGTGAGACTCTGCAGGCTTGGAAGGATGGGGGTTACTTTGTGTGGGTTACATCATGTCCTATCCTTTGTCTTTCTCTTTGCTGCCAGGTTTGTCACACCAGATCAGAAGTATGTGGTGGACAACACTCCTCACACCCCCACGCCTTTCAAAAATGCCCTGGAGAAATATGGACCAATTAGGCCTCTGGTGAGTATTGGGCAGGTCTGCCACTGGCAAGTGGCAGAAACATAATGAATGGAAATAGGATGTGGGGTAGGTTGCAGCAGAGCTGTGAGCCAACTGTTATCTGTGCATAATAAAGTATGGTTTGGTAGTGTCAGGCTGAGATGGGAGGGATGAAGGGGACCTGGTCATGGTGAACATGTCATGGTGAGTAGCCACAGGACTTCTAGCTTCTCTGTAAACCAGCTGAAAATGCATAAGCTGCCCTTGAATCAGGCTGCAGTGCTTGGCTAGTGCTGACCTTGAGGAGAAGCAAGGAAACAATCTACCTCAGCATCCCTGAGGAATGGGGTCTCTTAATGTGGGTGTTTTGGGGATGGCAGTTTCCAGTATCCCAGGCCTTCTGTGCATACTGGTCTCTTGATGGCACATTTGGGTTCAGCTGATAAGAGTCTCTCATGCCTGGAGGTCCTGTAAATCTGTCAGGCTAGCAGAAATCTTGTCATATCCTTTCCATCTGGGAAGTAAATAAGTTGTCTTTGTGTTTGTCCTCCCACTGTGGGCTCCCCTGACCCCATTATCCCTAGAGGGAAATACTTGTGAGTCTGCCCAGCATACAAATTTTGACTGTCTTGTGCTTTCCTCCTTTTCACACCAGCCCCAGACTCCTCACCTGGAAGAAGACTTGAAAGAGGTGCTCCGAAGTGAAGCTGGCATTGAACTTATCATAGAGGATGATGTGAAGCCTGAGAAACAGAAGAGGAAACAAGGGGTGAGCTGATTTTGCATCTAGAACCTGCTGCTGAGCTGCCCTGTGCTGTTAAGGGGTGTTTTGACTGCTTTTGTTCATCCTACTGTTGATGCCAAAAAGTATTTGGCCCATGGCTGCTGCCTTTTAATCAGCAAGAGGTGCCTGAGGCCAGCTTAAAATATGGCCAGCTGTGTCCTGGTTTATGCTGAACTCGAGGCATGCTAGGAGGTGCTGTGTCCATAACCTACAGGAGAGACCCATAGCATACTTGGAGAATCTGTGGCAAGTTGGGCTCCCAGAAGGCTGTGGGCTGGTATGCAAAGTCTCTTGGCTCAGTTGCACTGGTGTTTTTCCTACTGAAAGGGGCTTCCTCTTCTAAATCGGTGGCTCTTAGTGCCAGGAGGAGAGCACTGGAAGAGAGCACTGCTGTGCCCTGTGGTGGGGAAGGCTGCAGCATGCTTTCTTCCTGAGGTGCTGGTGCAATGCAGACCTGGGGTGATGTGGGCTTGGTGTGCATCCTAGGTCCTTAAGACAGGAGTTCACCAGGTTGATTCATGCCAAGTCTTGTTTTTCTATGTCCCTCAGTTGCGCAGGAGTCCCATCAAGAAGGTCCGGAAGTCTCTAGCCCTGGATATTTTGGATGAAGATACAACACAAAATACGCCTGCCCTCCCCAAGACTGTCTGTTTCAAAAGAGCCCAGGTGAGGGGTACTGTGCTCAGGGCAGGGGTAGAGCTGGCTTCTGCTCCAAAGAAACCCTGTGCAAAGCAGCTGTGGGAGCTTTGCCACCTGCAGCTGCCTTTGAACAGTATGTTCAATAGTACGAACATCCACCCCTGAATGTGGATGAAGGGCTAGATTTGTTCACTGGCCTTTTGGCCAGGCCAAGTATCAGCACTGTTAGGGCAAATTAACTTGTTTCCTTACACTTTTTTTTCCCTCCTTTGCAGCCTGTGAATTTCCTGTCGAGGTCCCTGAACCTTTCCTCCTCAAGCAGGAAGAATGACAGTGGTTTGCTCAACAGAGCCTTTGTGCAAGTGCAGCCAGAGAAAATGTCCTACAGGAAAATGCCGAGCCATTTCCGACCACCAGCACCGGTAAGCCCTGCAGCCACTGTTCTCCCAGTCAGGAGGTTAGCTGGTAGTGCAGCCTTTGTCCCTCCTCCTGAGGAGGAGTGAGGGGATGAAGGTCTGCATAGGCATCCATATGCTATCAGAGCTGTCTTTGCACCAAGGTTTGGAGATGCTGAGCCAGTAGTGTCATGCTACAGCTTCCTCCTGTCTCTTTGCAAACCTGCCCTTCTGCTGGGGCTCAGAGCCCTGTGATTGATCAGAGCTGTGGCCTCTTTAGAATGTTTGGCCCTGGATTTCTTCATGGGAATCTGCATCCTGTCCCAGTCCTTCAGGGAATTTGGATGATTGATCCAGCAGTGAAGTAAACCTTCCTTTTTCTAGTGGGCACTCCTTGGGTGGACAACAGTAGGCTCATCTCTTTTGTTTCTCTGGGCATAGTAAGGCTGTGAAGCGCTGTATAAATGCAAAACAAAAAGGTATTTCCCACCCCTGTGACTTTTAGGCTGTTTCTAGGCTGTGGTGAAGGCTGTGTGCCATAGGCAGCATAGGCTGGCTTTATCCTGCTGTTTACCTGAACCTGTGGCAGTACAGAGCTCTGACTGACAATGTGCCACCTTGCAGCTTCTGCTGAGGTTGGTGCCGTTACAGCTACTCTGTTCCCCAGCTCTGCGTTAGTTGCATCTGTGTTGTGCTGAAGTCACAGCAGCCTACAGATGCCCTCTGGGGCATAAACAGTTTCTTGTGCTCTCTTTAAAATCTTCACCGCTTGGTATATTTGCAGGCAGAGTGCATTAGTAGAAGGGTATCCTTGCTTTGTTAGGCAGCACAGCTTAGAGAGGGGATTTGGACCATGATTTTGCAGATGTTTGCTTGGGCCAAGTCATGGGAGCTCTCTGGTAGCTTGAATGAGGATGGAGATACATGCTTCCCTTGGTGGGGGGGGTGGGGTATAAAACTGCACTGGGTGTTATTGTGGGGGTGTTTTCACATCCCAGGAAGAGCCCAGGTGCAGTGTTGTCTTCACTGAGCAGCCTTGGCTCAGTCATCATGGAACACTGCAGCGAGGGGGGTTGCATCTGTCCCTGGATTAGAGCTGTCTGTTGAAAAGCTCTTTCTTCTGACAAATAAGTACTTCTCAGCCAGAGTAATTCCTTCCCCTTCTCAAAATAAACCCTACTTAAACACTTCCATTTCTCCTCCTGTCCTAGGCAGGGTCATATTGCTCTGAGAGCTAATAGATCCATATAAATAAAGCTTTGGGAGTGACTTGAAGGTGACAGTAAGGCAGCTTGTGTAGTGACAGAGTACAGGTGTGCAGTGAAATCCCATTGCCTAAAGACAGCAGAGCTGTCTGCAGTGTTGCTGGGCTCTTGGGATTTATTGTGCTGGACTGGTGTTACTAGCAGTGGCAGTTCCTTATTAAGGAAGCTCACCTAGCTGTGAGCTGAACCTAAATCAGCCCCAAAACCTATATGGGATGTTGTTACTGTAAGCAAACACTGAAGCTCGAACTCTTGTTTGCAGTGCATGTAAATGGGTATTTCCCATTCAGGGCACTGTGTGTCTCTTGGCTGCATTTGTCAGAGGATTCGCAGGGGTTTTCCTGCAGTGCCAAAACACCTCGTGGGTGCCCTTTCTGCATGCAGTGACTGAAGCACACCTGATTTTCAGCTCTTCCTGTGTGCTGTGGGCCCTGCTGAAACTGAAGGCACCAAATTGCTGTTAAGCATAGTCTTTGACCAATCTAGACCTGGGGCTGAGCAGCTCCTGTAGGAATTGAACTGGTTGGGAATAAACCCCAAAGCCGTTCTTGAATTCCATCCATCCCTCTGGTATTTCTTCAGCACAAGGAGCCTTAGTGGGTTTGTGCTTTGGGGTTTTTGTCTCAAGCCAAGTAAGGGAAAGCCCTGAAAGAACACATGTGTCATCCTGAAATGGAGCAGTCAACCTGGGAAACTGCTGAATGTAACCCCCTTTTGCTAGAGATTACCATTTTGGCTGTTATGAGTAACTGGCACTGTGTAAGTTTCCTCCTGACTGCAAGATGGGTGCTCCGAAGTTTTATTTCCCTTGGGTAGCAGGTGGTTGTTAGTTTTATTTATTTTTGTAGTCATTTAAAACAGGATGTTGATGTTGTTTGTCCTCTCCCCTAACTGTGTTGTACGCATGCTTTCTTTTCTCTCTGTAGATGACCAGGGCTTGGAAAGCAGTAGCCTGTGGTGGAACCCGAGACCAACTCTTCATGCAGGAGAAAGCTCGACAGTTTTTGGGCATGTTGAAACAGAGTCATACATCAAGGACCTTAATCTTATCATGAAGGATTGTTCTGCTTTATATTATTTTTTAATTTTTTTTATAAGTGGAGGGAAGGGGGAGCTACAGGAAAAAAATAACCTCTGCCAGGCCCTAGTGTTTGTGGATGGATTTTTTTTTTTCCTTCTGTTCCCAGGTAGATCTATATTGTAATAAATCGGGTTAACTGCTGGCTAATGTGTGGAATGCAAGTTTTGGGATCATTATGGAAAGGTAAATGAGGGAGGGTTGGAAAGCTAAGAGCAGGACCTATCTCTGCAAGACCTGGGTTCTGCAAAAGTAGAAGCACATAGCTGTGTTCTACCTTGGAGCAGCAAGTGCAGTGGGAGGTGGAGACTGGCCTTGCAGCCTGCCTGGATTTTCTGCTGGCTGCTTGGGTACTTCGGGAATAGCAAAGGTTCCTGCATGTCTTGTGTCTCCCCTTCTGGCTTTCCCTGTGGATGAAGTAGTCCATCCCCCTTCACTCTAGGAGGAGGGAGGGTGTTGTGCACTTGTGGGAGCTGTGCTTTGGCATGACCGGTGTTTGGAGCTGGTCCCTTGCTCCCTGTGGGGCTGTTCTGTACTGCCATGCTGCAGAAGGGGAGCGGCAGGTGCCTCTCCCCAGGGCTGTGCTCTCTCTTCAAATAAACGATGGTGCTAACATCAGCCTGTCACTTGGACTCTGACTCTGCCTGGGGCCTCACAACACTTGGAGGGAGGTAGTGCTCTGCTGGGGTGATGAGATGCAGCAAAGCACTGGTTTTCATGTGGGATCTTTTCTTTCCTGGCAAGTTGCTGAATTATTGTTAGCCTTTCAGCATGGGGGAGAGGGGACAGTGTGTGTGTGTGTGTGTCCCTTGGTTTCATCAGTTGTTTAGAAATTATTTTGGCTACTTTATGGGAATGTGCCACAGTGTGAGCTTAGTGTGGCAGGGATCTCTGCAAAGCTGCAGGAGTGGACGGAAGCTTCAGAAGAGTGGTGGGCTGGAGAAGAGCACCGGGAGTGTGTGATGTAGCAGAGCCTCTTCTGTCCTTCCTTTGGAGGCCAAAGCTGCATCCATGTAGCTGTTCCAGTGTGATAACAGTAGTATGATGCCCTGTTTTGACATAACCAAGGATGAAATGTAGCTATTGTAGCAATATATTAACTCTTTGCAATTGGAAAGGTGTTGGAAAAACTGAAGAGCAATTCGCTGGTTAGACCAGCACGTGAGCAGCTCTTCGGGTGAGCTGTGTTCAGGGCTGTGCTGTGATGTGACACTCTTTGCAAGCCACCAAAGCCATTGTTGCAGATCTGCCTCTGACTAGGGTGGTTGAGCAGCAAAGATGTGGGGAGGGTTCACCCCTGAGCCTCTTAACAGGGTTACTGTCCCCAGTCCCTTTGCAGGGTGGAAAAACAGAGCAGGGCTGTATAAATCTCATTTCAGGTTGGGGCTTGCTTTGGAAATAGAGTAAAAAAATCCTTATTGACAAGCTTGTTGGTAAAACCGTGGATCCTGGAAAATGAGGAAATTCTAGAAACCCAGCTCGTTTTTTGTTTCTACAAGCACAGGGCCAAAGCAAATCCATGAAGTAATTTTTATTTCTGTTTCTCAGTGCTGCAGTGTTTGCTTTGGAAAGAAGGCTGGGACCACTTGTCTGAAAGCCTGGATTTAGCTGCTTCCATTCTGTTGTTATTTTAAGAGAAATTGTCATAAAACCATCCCTCTCCCCTTGGGCTTTAGCGGGCTTGGCTGTTCCTGTGCTGGGTGACTTTACAAAACCAAGTCCAAAATTGCATTTCCTTCCTGGAGCTGATGTGAGCTGGGAGTCCTGAGCAGGCAGGGTCTGCTGGAAAATAAATCTGTGCGTGAGCCTGGCACATATGTTTGGGAGCTGCCCCTAAATTAAAGGATTATGAGGCTGAGAAGTATTAACTGCTGCTCTGATGCTGTAAATCCAGATAGCGCTGGGTGTCCTGCATTGCAGAGTGCTTATTAAGAAAGATTGAGGGGCAGAAAATTACCAAGGAAAATGAGCAAGGCCTAGCATAGTTAATGAGTAAAAAGACAATTAGCTTTTAATTGGAAAATGGAGCTCCTTCTGGTGTGCATGTTACCAGCCTGGCTTGGCTGTCCTAGGGCTCAGGAACAGGCACCATTCCACAGGTGAGGGAAAGAGGCCCCACTTACTTTGTCTTTCTGTTAATTTGGATGCTCTGCTTTATTTCCAGTAAGAATCTCATAGAGGTTGAACTTCACACTGGTTGTGGAGTCCCTGGACTGGAGCCGGAGACTCCAGGAAGGAGTTTTGCTGGATACTCCTCTCAGTCCAAGGCTCTGTGTCCCTGGCTGTTGTCCCTTTGAAGCCTCTACACTAGCACAGCCCTCTCAGGCTGCACAACCCTCATTCACAAGGAGAAACTGGAAATTTAATTTAGCTTTAAATGAAAGACCAGGATGAAAGAGTCCCAGGAGCCTCTGCTGTGTGGGAGAGAAATCCCCTTCCATGGCCCGGCTTGCTGGAAAGCTGCAGAAACCCCAGCTTTCTGCTTTGTTATAAACTTTGTATTTGCTTTTGGTATTTTTCATTCCTCAACAGAGCAGATGACCCCTTGTTTGAATCCAGATGTGGAAAAAGCCTTGATTTTTATCAGGGATGAGAGGGGAATAGCAGAGCTGGAGCCTCCTGGGTGATAGCAGTGTCCTGACTGCAAGTGGGATGTCGCTTCCAGCTGGGACAAGCCCTGGAAAAGCTGGGGAGAATAAAAATATTGGGGTAAGAGGGGAAGAAAAAAAAAAAAGACACCCAGGGTTTTTTACTGGCAAGCTTCCTTCAGGATGGAGCTGGGTAGTGCCTGGTGGGGCAAAGCAGTGCTGAGCTTGCATGGTAACGTGGGAGCTGCTGTGTGTCCCTCAAAGGGCTCTTGGCTGCTGGGCTTGTTCCTGCTGGTTGGAGGGATTTCACTGCCTTTTAATCTTGTTTTCACAGCTAATTCTGCTAAAGCACTCTGCAAACAGCAGGTTACTCACAGCGGGCTTTTTGGCACGGCACCCATGGGGTGAGCTGTCCCTGCACGCAGTCGCAGAGGGATGCGAATGGTGAATAAAGTAATTTTTCCTATTTGGGGTATTTCCTGTAACTAAAGGAAATAAAAAAAAAAAAAGGCAACTGAAGTGATGTATGCCATTCTCTGGCTCACCCAGAAAACCAGCCCTGGTAAGCAAGTGCTTTGCCTGCTCCTGTGCAGAGGCTTTCTGCTTGGCGCAGCTGTGCTGGCTGGGGTGGCACAGCCGAGCACTGCAGCTGCGGCAGGAGAAGCTGCTAACCGGGGTGCAATAACTGGTGCAACCCAAACATCGACCTTGCTAACACACAGTACTTGGTAACTAATACGATGGCATAGAGCAAAATAAGTTGCAGAGCATGAAACGATGAGTAATTCCTTAGCGGTGATACAGAGGCTTGAGTTTTAACATAACCTGTCGCTGCCTGATGTTTCCACGAAAGCACGGCAAGGCTGTGGTGTGCATGGAGGGCGTCTGGCAGGTTTGTCCCCCCGGAGCAGCGGTGTGAGACCGTGTGTTGCAGCAGGGCTGTTGGCTGCACTGGGAGCTCTGTTCAGGAGCTGTCCCTGCTCCTTGGTCTGCAGGCATGCTGCTCCATCCCTGCTCTCCTCCTGCCTTCCTGTGCAGGACAGCGGGGTTACCCAGGCTGTGCATCCTCTGGGGCTGTGGGCGTGCTGTGTTGGAGTGAAAAAAAGATGAATTTCCTGTCGGTGGCTAAATTTGAGTTGGTTACACCTTGATGTTTCATGAGCTTTATCACAGCTCTGTGCAGGAAGGGAGGCTGCCTTAGACCCTACGTCGGACCCTGTGATGGGTGCAAGGGGATGCTGAGGTTGGGGTGGGCATCTGGGGCTTCTGCTTTGCCAAAAATGCTTTGACCCTGGGGATTGCTCAAAGCAGCAAAATGCCTCCTCTCCTGCCTTTGCTTAGGGTATTTATTGAGCAGTTGCTAAGCAATAACCTTGTAAAATTTCCCATGTGCTTTTTTTGATACTCTGACCTGTGGGTTTAGAGGTTTAGGAAATTAAAAGGACAATTTTAGCCTGGTAGATAACGTGCTGAGGATTAGCTGAGCAGCTCCTGGATTTTGTGAGAGATGGACACCACTCATGTTAAGAGCTGGCTGCAGCTGGGCAGGAAACTAATTGTGCTTTATAAACTTAACGTCCCCTCCCGCTGTTTCTAGAGCAAGGAAACTGCAATTCTTCATCTCTGCCAGTACAGAATAATAAAAGATTAAAATATGGTACGACGTCAGGGAAAACGTTTTGCTGTGGAAACCAAAGGGTTTGGAGTGAGGAAATGAATGTTTCCATTTGGAAAATGTTAGAAAAGAGAAATTTCAGGGAGTTAAAACTCCCATTGTAAAAAAACTCAGCTGTACTGCCCGGGGGACAAGCGCAGGCTCATCTACCCTTGCCATGGGCAGCATCCGGCTTGTGTGTGCATAGCTGGCAGGGGTCAAAACCATCACCTGGATCATATGTGACCTAGTGACCTAATAGTTTGTGAAAGGCAAATTTAATATTTTCTAGGAGTTTTTGTTTGTAAATGTATTAGGTTTGGTTTTGTTTTTTTCTTTTCAAAATACTAAACAGATGTTGTAAGAAAATAAATAGTAATTGCATTCCTAATTCCCTAGGGTTTTTTTTCTATTCAGTTTTGGAAATCTCACCCAAAGCTTTGGCTTTGAGTGAGGTAGCCAGGCCCGGGAAAGGGATGCCTTGCATCACTATTGTACAGTAAGGCCTTTTAAGGTGCAACTTTCTTTCTTTTTTTTTTTTTTTTTTTGGTGCAAATGTGGCGTGCCCAGTCCTGAGTTTGGCCAGGGGCACTGAGCTGCCAAAAGTGCCCGAGTCAGTCCATTGGGGAAGGGAGAGCCCAGCACCTGTGCTTTGGGCAAAGACCGTGGGCAGCATCTTGCTTCGGATGGGGAGATGCTCCAGTGTGTTGTGCTGATGTTCACCACCACCCTGTGGGCAAGTGAAGCTGCCTCCCTGCCCGCTGCTCCCCTCCTCGTTATGGCAGCCGGAGCTCGAGTGCAGTCTGGTGCATAAAACTGTGTTTTTACTGCCTGTGTTTGCAAAACTGTCACAGCAGCAGTACTGGTGCGAGTGGCTGGGGACGGTGCTGCCAAGTGCCTCCGTCCGGGGAGAGTGCTGGTCTAAGAACTCCACTATCAAATTAGAATCTGCAGCCTTGTAAAAATAAAACCTGTTATCTGTAATTGTGCAGCAGGTAACGGGTGCCAAAATTGGTGTCAGATCTGCCCAAAAGGACTAGATAGGGCGGGGGAAAAAAAATTTTAGATTTAATTCCGTTGATGTACTCGTCTATTCCCAGGGTTAGTGTAAATTGAGGTTTGAATTAAGCCAAAACAGCCCCAGTTAACGTCTAAATCTGCCGTTTCTCAGGCCCCGCAGAAGCAGACAAACACAAAATCGATATTTGCTCTAACTGTTGCTAAGTTTTCTTTACAGATTCATTTCTGCCTAATAATCCCTGCAGCCAGGGCTCTCCGGAGCCCTCCTTGCCATGGGGCCGTATCCTGCCCGTGGCTCCCTCCCGGTTGGTGATCCCGGGCTGCCGTGGCAGAGGGAAGGTGGGAAAAAGCCCGCCTTACCCCCAGGACTGGGGCTGCTGGGCTGCAGCTTGAATCCCTCCTGCAAAACCAACCCCGCTCTGCCTTCAGGGGAGCTCACAGCATCCTTCCCTTGCAAGGAAGGAAATCTTTTTTTCCCCTCTCTTGATGTCGGGCATCTTTTTTTAGAAGGCTGCGAGAAGCACCACGCTGTGGAGGTGCAGCCGGATTAATACCCAGATTTACACGCTGGACCCATGTTGAGCCGGGAGATCATTTTGTCCCTTTATTAGAGTTATTTCATGTCTGAAGGCTTATTCTCGGCTCCTGCCGCTAAGGGGGAGTGTTGCCACGCCGCAGAGCCGGGCCCGCAGCAGCCGGGTCCCCTTCCCTCCCCGAGGCCTCTTCTTCCTCCGGGAGCGATGGGAAAAGGCAGAAGTGAAGGACTTGCCATAGCATCGCCCAGGGGAGGGCTAATACCCGCCTGTTTGAGATCGAAGTGGGGAGTGACCCAGATTTCAGACCCGCCTTGGACAATAAGGGTAAGTATCATCCTTCCCTTGCGACCAGGTGGGTTTGAGAAGCTGGACCGAGAGAGACTGGCTGAGCCGTGAAGCGCTTTGAGGCCTGACGAGATGCTGGTGAAGAGCTGGGAGAGCGTGATGAGGATGCAGGTGGGTGGATGAACGCTTGGCAGTCTGGTGAAACGGGCTTTCCTGCTACAGGAAGGAGTGGGTCAAGAAGAGAAGAAAAGCTCCAAAGCCTGCTGTGGAACTGGTCCTTCTCTGCCTGGAGAAGAGAGTTAAAAATGGGGCTTAGTGACTTGTCAGGGTAGAGCAGTTCAGGATCTCTGCTTTTGGGCACTTTCAATATGGTCTGACGCTCGTGTCATAACTTACGTGCTCAAGTTGACCTCAAGGTTATTTCTCTGTCCTGTGAGATACACTAGGTATGTACACTCAGTTCAACCCTTTCCCTCGTTAGGAGCCCAGTCCCTTTGCCTATGAAATGCAGATAACCCCATTCATCCAATTTTTTTACCTCTCCCTGCAAAAGGTTTTAGGACCTACAGATGCCAAACATGGTTGTTTATGGCTTGCTGCGGTTAGAATTGTGAGTTTTTGTTAAAAATATGTTCTGTTTTCAGTTTCTTATTTCATTTCAGATGTCATCCTTTTTCTCTTCTTCTTCCACGACCACCCAGGGGTTTACTCACAGAGTTGGAATGAGGTGCAAAAGGGATAAAGATCATTCATGGGAACCTTGAAAGAATTGTCTGAGCTCTATGAAATGAAGATTAAAAATAAAACAGGTAGGTGAAGCACTGGCTCCAGTACAAACATCTTATAAATACTTGTCTGTGAAACCAAGAGTTCTTCCCACTGCACTGGGCAGTCTGTGCAGGAAGGAGCTGCTGTATGCATCTCGCAAGTGGGTAAATGGAAGCACAGCCCAAGGGCAGGAAAATATAGCAGGTTAGAAAATCTGCCAGCTCTTTGTGAAACACATTTCTGCTGCTTCCTCGCTGCGTGAACTGGACAGGTGAGCTCTGCCAGGGGTTATGTCAAAGCTGGTATATGTGAGTGCTGGCACAGGCAGAAACCTCCAGCTCCTGGGGAGGTGAGGAGGAGGAGGAGAGAGAAAGAGCCGTAATCCCATGCTGCCTTCAAGCACAACCTTCTGGTGCTTTCGATGCTGCTGTCAAATGAAGGGCTATGGTGGTCGCTGCTGCCCTGCATGAACAGGAGACCTCAGCAGTAGTTGGGTTTCTGTGTTGGATTTTGCCCTGGTGCTGCTGGTGTTTATGGGTCAGCTGGTTGCTCCTGGCTTGCTTTTCGGGTCTGAGCACCCTGAGGCTTTTTAACAGTTGTGAACTGGTGAGCAGACCTGGCTTGCCTCCCCCTTCACGCCACCTGGGAACCCACTGGCCAAAGACCTGGGTCTGATCAATTCCAACCCTCATCCTGAGTCTGGGCTGATGTTTATGGCTCGTTTTGTCCCATCCCATCAACGATATTCTTATAAAGCACTTTCCTCCAGAATGGTATTACCAGTATTTTCCAGGTCAAACCCAGCCAGATCCCACTAGTCCCACACTTCTGCATCCAAACTACTTTGGCACGGTGAGCAGCAGTGACTGCTCAGGAGAAGTCCTCAGCCTTGGTCCTGTCCCTGTAGTTCTATTTAGGAAACCGCTCCAGCTCTGCTTGCCTTGAGTTTAAGCCAAAGAAAGGGTTTTGTGGAAGGTGTGAGGTTACTTGGCGAGGGCCTACACTCCTTTATACGCAAGGATTTTGTCTTGCAACTTGATGAGAAGAGAGTCCTGTAGCCCAACACCTTTCATTCCGCAGCAGGTAGCTCCTCCAGCCCCAGAGATCTTGCTTGTTGGGGCTCAGTGGCAGCCCCAGCTGGTCTGCTGAAGGCCCAGGGCTCTCCCTGCCTGCTCTGCCTCTCCCAGACTGTAAAACAGTGGCCGAATCATGTTGTTTCTGCTTTGGAAACCAAATCCTCCCTGCCATGCATACACATCCACATATCCCTGCAAAAAATGGCAAGACCTGCAATTCAGCGCAGATGTGATGGAGCAGCTCCTATGTGTTTGCCCTGGAGAGGCAACCAGAGATCAGAACATTGCCTAAGCACAGGTTTGGGAGATGCCATAACCCCAGTGCAGATGTTCAGGGTGCAGTTCCTGGCCGTAGGTGGGAGAGATGGCTGGTCCCTGTGGCTCCAGTCATGGAGCAGCATCATGCAGATGACAGGGGACTGATTTGACCCAAAAAGGCTTTGGCTGGCTTCAGCAGACCTCTGGCTGTTGTGCTGGGGCGTGGGACTCAGGCAGCCCTTGTGATGGAGCTGCATGCTATGGTGGGCAGCAGGTTGGGCTGTCATGAGCCAGGGTGGTCACTCCCTCGCTGCAGGAGGTGGGAGACGAGGGATGGTGCTGTGGCTGAGGGTACTATGCTATGCTGGGTCCTGCTGGGTTTTGTAGGGCCCCACTTTGGCTGGTGGCTGTAGGGTGAGCTCCCTGGAGAGGCTTCATACCCATGAATGACTCTCGAGTCCCTCTGTATCTTGGTCATGTCTGGTTTTTGGCCATGCAATGACTTGGGAAAGTTGCTGGCATGTCAGGAAAGGCGTCACTAAGGAAATCTCTCTAAGGACTACCTTTGTCTTTTCCAAACCCTTGTGAGTGCATGAGCTGGTTTTGGCTGGGGTGGGGTTCATTTTCTTCATGATAGCTACTGTGGGGCTATGGTTTGGATTTGTGCTGGAAACAGTGTTGATAACACAGGGATGTTTTGGTTACTGCTGAGCAGTGCTTACACAGAGCCAAGGCCTCTTGTACCTCTCACCCCACCCCACCAGTGAGGAGGCTGGGGGGGCACAAGAAGTTGGGAGGGGACACAGCCGGGACAGCTGACCCCAGCTGACACAAGGGATCAGGCATTCCAGACCACAGGACATCATGCTCAGCATATACATCTGGGGGAAGAAGGAGGAAGCGGGGATGTTGGGAGTGATGGTGTTTGTCTTCCCGAGTCATCGTCAGGCGTGATGGAGCCCTGCTTTCCCGGAGATGGCTGAACACCTGCCTGCCCAGGGGAAGTGGGGAATGAATTCCTTGTCTTGCTTTGCTTGCGTGTGCAGCTTTCGCTTTCTGTATTAAACTGTCTTTATCTCAACCCATGAGTTTTCTAACTTTTACTCTTCTGATTCTCTCCCCATCCCACCATGGCAGGGAGTGAGCAAGCAGCTGTGTGGGGTTTAGTTGCTAGCTGGGGTTAAACCACAACAGTGCATCCCTCAGAGCCTTTCTGGTGGCCCAGTGAACCCAAAAGCAGGTTTGTGTCCATACCTTCCTGTGCATCACCCAGACAGTGTGATCTATGTTACACGTTGATACCCTACATCCTCTACAAAAAGCTCTTTTATGTTGACGGACCTTATTTAAATATCAGGCAATTATGCACAAGTACAGCAGTCCTGACACCAATGTGCCAGATCAGCTGAGCTTCCCCGTGAGCTGGTTCTGTGCCTGCATGACAGGTACCTCCATTCAGCCCACATTCCCCTTTTCCCGGCTCCCGTCAGTCGACCCCGGACCTGCTGAGCATCTCCAGCTTTGCGTGTGTCTGGAATGTACCTTTCACTGGTCCGATCCTCAGGGCTTTCTGAGACCAGAGCCACGCTCCAGCAGTGGTGCGCTGTGGGAAATCTTCCTTTGCCCAGGTAGACTTGTCTGTTACACGTGGCTGGTGGGCCTGAAAGGCAGCCGGTTGTGCTACATATTATTTACTGCCTCTCACATGAAGTAGGTCACCAATCCATCTTGGATTTATTTTGTGTGATGCTCAGGAGAAGGCAGCGAGATCCTATTTCTTCCCTGTCCTCCTCCTCCCCACCCACAGGCGACAGGAGGGAGGACTGTGAAATCCTGAGGAGAAAGGCCAGATCTGGTGCTGCGCTGGCTCTGCCGGAGCAGAGGCTGTGAGCCCAGGGAGGATGGCTTGTGCCAGGGCAGCTGGCTAATTGACTGCCCAAGTACTGATTCGGGTTTGCCTTGACATGTTGGGCTGCAAATGTCAGTGCCCTGTGAGGTGCTCCCTGCCAGCCCTCCCCAAGCAATTCGCCCTGGTTTTGCTTCAGGCAGGGGATTCATGCGTGGTATTCATGTTAGAAAAGGCATGCTTAAGCATAAAATGTTTGTGTTATTCCTTCTGTTGCTTTTTCTGGGTAAGTGATCTCGAGAGTGTCTTTTAAGATAAAGTGAAGGGAGATGATTAAAGAGCCACACTGTCTGTCGTGGGTGTTTTGGAGTATTGTGTGGCTGGCTGGACACCTGCTAAGTTTCATCTGTTATCAGGAATAAGCCACAGTGAAATACAAAACTTTCCCCATCTCTCTCCCTTATCTTCTTTAAGATTCTAGCTGGGGGTTTTACCGGTGCCCATCTGGCTCTGGGCTGGCTGCTTTACCCTCCTGCCCCTGGGGCCTTGTCCCTGGGACAAGGGCGGTGCCAGGATATCAGAATGTCTTTGGGAGATGGTGATGACCAGGAGCCAGGTCAGGGTGGGAAGCTGGTGAGAACACAGCAGAATAACTCAGTTAAGGACAGAGAGCTCTAACTCAGCATTAGCCAGCAAAGGTGAGGAAGGCAAAGCTGCTCTTTCTAAGGATAAGTCTTCCTGAAAAAAAATAAAAGCCATTTTGGGCGTTACTGATAAGGAATCAACTAAATTCCTCCTTTCTGTGTCCCCATCTCTGCAAGAGATCATTTAGCTATTCAGCTAAGGCTTAGCACACGGGGCTTTTGAAAGCATCGTGGTGCAAGTGCTTGGAAAATGCTATCATTTAAATCCATAACAGCTCTGTTAGAAAACATGCCCCAGGCATTGCACATCAGCTCTTGGTGTCATAGAGTATATGTCTGGTAAAGCTTCGTATCACCCAAGCCATAAATAATGTGAATCAAAACGCAACATCAGCCTGCCTAGGCTCGCAGGCAGCCTCAGACCACTGGCCAGAAAGTGGTCCAGTGTGCCCAGGTGGGTTCCCAGCGAAGGCTGGGTCTGTGTGACAGACCCTGGTGTCCTCGCAGGCGGGATACCCTCCCAGATGACCTTTACCAGGGCATCTGCCTGCTGCCAGGGGGTCTGCTTGTCCTGCTCTTCACTGGAGCTTCTCCGTTGGGTGGTGGGAGAGACAACGTGAAGTGGAAAGGGATCAGTGCATCTCTTTCTCAGAAAGAAGTAACACAGTTTCTGGAAACAAACCTCGGAGTAAACAGCTGAGTGCCAGCAACTTTGTGACACTCACACAGCCGTGCGTAGCAGGAGGTGTGAGTAAACCCTGCTTCGCCTGAGCTTTTGGTGGCAGTATCGAGGTTAAAGAGGGAGGTCTGTTAGATCCTCCACTCATGTCTCCCCCTGTTCTGATAAAATATGGAACTGGGAGATTTTGAAAGCACTGCTGCAGTTACTGAAATGCTTTTACATCGCTTAGTGCTTTCTTCTGCCCACACATGCTTCTGAATAATCATGTTTTTTCTATAATTATGTTTATTACACACTTGCTATGGTGACACACTATCCTGTGCTGTGGATAAGACTGCAGCCAAGCTGGAATTCTGCTCCAGGCAAGCAGCTGATTCCTCGTGTGCTGGCGGGGAGTGGGATGAAAATCCTTTGGTAGTTTTTCTGTCATGCTCCCCCTGCCCAAGACAGCATCACAGCAGGTTGCACAGAAATTAATAACATGATCATCTTTCTTGTGTATTTTGGTAACAGTGAGCTAATTAATAATGATGGGTCAACAGTTTTTGGGCTTTTAGGATTAGCGCCAGGTTTAGAGGAGGATCACATGCACGTCGGAGCTGCAGTGCACAGATGTAGGCAGATAGGTTGCAGTAAAAGATGTATGACCCACATTTTGAAGTGTGGGGTTTTGTGTTGTTTTTTTTTAAAAGGTTACAGACTTAATCCTCTTCTTCCCCCACCTGCCTCAGCTTATTAAATCCCTCTTATTTAGGACAAACCAAAGATTTTTGCTTTATCAGGTAAATGATGGCTTTTGGGTGAGATGGCCCAGCCCCCTAAACTTCACATTATTTTATGAATTGCCTCCTTGATGTGTTGCAGGGGTGAACTGGCAGCTGAGGTGTTGGTGACATCTCATGTCCCAACAGACCAACAGAGGGGTGCTGAGACTCGGAGATCAGTGGAATTCCACGTGTGAGCTGTAGTTCAGGAAACCCATGACGCCCTGGTTTGCGAGGGCAGTTGTGATGCTCTCGTGGGTACTGGCCCATCTTGAGCTCTGGCTGCTGTCATGGTTGTACCTAAAGGCTATTTTGCAGTGAACTCACTTGGGGGCTGAAGAAAGTCTTTCATTCCCTACGAACTTAGGGTAAGACCATATAGCTCCAAATAATGGCGGCACCCCTCAGTTTGCTTTTCAACCCGGGGTCCCAGCCCTGTAGCAACCATAGAAGAGACAACTGGAATATCTGCCATGTCAAAGGCTGAGAGAAGGGCCAGCTCTGCTTGCAGAGTCATGCCTGGGGAGCCCCTTGGTCTCAGGTGGTCTCCTTGCAGGAAAGTCATGGAGCAGGATTGGCTTTAAATGTGTTATCCTTTCTGAAAGTGGTTTGATGTGGGGATGAATCGTCTGGATGAGTTGGCCAGGACTCTGCATCTAATTGCTGAACCAGGGTATACGTCTTCCTCCTGTCTTGTAGCACACAGCAAGATGCTTGCTGTGGGTGCTGGGCTCTGCAGATGGTGTTTGTGTAAGGGTAGAGCACCTTGTGGCTGGCACAGCACCTTCCTGACACATTTGATGCTTGTACTGGCCTGGCCTGGTCTGACGCCACTGTTAATGCTGTGTTGAGCAGGAGGTTGGATGAGACACCTCCAGCCTGACTTATCCAATTATTTCCCAACACTGCAAAGTTTTGCTAGCCTACATTGGACATGGGTAATTGCTCTCATCCTGCCACCCGGGCTGACATGGCTAATGCAAGCCACTGCTCCCTTGGTGGGCTGTGAGTGGAGGTCAGGGCGTCCCCTCGCATTGCTGCACTTCAAGCTACTCGGCATAACAGAGAGATGGTGAGACCCTGCCTCCCTCTGCGTGGCTGTGTTATGAAGCCTTTGCCGTGTGACACAACCTTTCCTACCCCCTTCATCTCCTGGTCATTGTCATCACCTCTTCCTTTCCCTTATCCTTTCCAGCTGCTTCTCTCTTTTTCTCTGAATACCGTTAACCTCAGCAGCACGAGAATAATCCTTCAGACAGGAGCTCGGCCAGCTCAGCCCCTCTGAGAAAGCTCCTTCCTGCATCCCCAGTGGAGACTGTCTGCCCATCTCATGCCGCAGCTTTCCTTCACCCTCAAGGAAGAAAACCCCGGAGCAATGAGCAATGCATGGCGAGGGGTGCAGTTAGCACCCTGCAACGATTGCCAGGCAGTGAGCATGGGCTGCCTGCCTGCCTGCTGGCTGCCTACCTGCCTGCTGGGAGCGAGCCAGCCACATTGCGTAGTGTGCTGGATACCAATAGGGTAATCAGCACATAAGCTGCTAATTAAAATATAAGCATAGTGCAGTGAGAAGGTGCTTGTGCAATGGACCTTGAAATGCACTGTTTGCATAGTTGATGAGAGACAGTTAACGCTCTGCAGTAACTCCGCGCTGCGCGTATGGAAACCTGGGGTTCTGTCCCGCTGCCGCTGGCTCCCCGACCTGGTGGTCCTTGGGCAGCCGTGAAGGAAGTCCTGCTTCCACCTGGGTTCATCCCCACGGCTGCAGCCTGTGCAGCAGAGCTGGGGATAAGTTCTTGGTTCAGTTTATACCAAAATTGTGTCTTAAGGTGTGGGTTACGCTGTTTAGGGAGGGAGGAGCGGGATGACCCAGCCGCTCGTGGTAGCAGTGCCCGGGGTGTGAGCTGGCGGTGGCAAGGAGGTGGCCGGGCAGCTGCAGCCTCTTGTGCTCCTCGATGACTCCTCTCCTGCGGTACCTGCTCTAAGGTGGCTATTTGCTCACCCCCACCTGCGTGCCGGAGATGTGGGGGGCTTCAGTTTAATCACTGTTTGCCAAAGTGGTTTGCGATCATTGGAGGAAAAATGTAGTCGGAGATGATTTGTATAATGAGCCAGACCCCAATTTGCTCTTCCCTCATTTTTACCCACCCATGAAGTCTGAGCAGATTCAACATTTACTCAGGTGGCAAAGTCAAACATGGTCAGTACACCTGTTAAACAAACTGGCACACAAATTAAGGATGAACTACAATAGATAATTCCTCTTATAACGAACAGGGAAAATTAAACAGAGAGTACAGGAATTAGGTGGCTCTCTATTTTACAGAGACTATTCCCAAGGAATTTTGATACCACCTTTGCTGGGCAGGGGCTGCCCTGCAGACTACAGCTGTTTCTTTGCCTCCAGTTGTATAAATGTCCAGGTATTTTCTGCTGATTTTTTTTTTTTTTTTTCCTTTTCCAAGCAGTTTTGCCTGTTCAAGGTGCCTCCTTCCCCTAAGCTTTGATCCTGCAGCAAAGTCTGAGTCATAGAAGATGTTGGTGGAGGGATGAGTGTGGCAGCAGGAGCCCAAGGTGCTGCTGAAGCTCGGTGTGAGTTTTGGGTCAGGGCTGGCCTGGAGCTGAGCTAAGTCCCCGGTGCTGGTGCAGGGTTTTTTTGTGAGCCGCTTAATGGAGTTGTTCTCATAACAACCTTATGAGGTAGAGAACTACTATGATATGAGAGGAGACAAGGTGTGTGGGGGTCTGTGCTGGGGAGCCAGGACCCCTGCTCTTCAGCTCGTACCATGGAGCAATACATCTGCCCCTCTGTAATGGGACAGAAAATCAAGTGTAGGGAAAACCCTGGGGGGGCAAACTTGAATTTCTGGAAAACATCATCTCCACATCCAGGCACTGATAGAGGGTCCCTCCCAGGGCAGGCAGGGATGTCTGCTGCATGGGAAGCAGCATTGCTGTGGGCTGGGCAGGGAGCAAGGGATGCACAGGGCTCCCAGGCTCAGCGGGGGGCCCTTTGCAGCAGTTGCCTTTCCTAGCCTAGCTTTTTGAGAAAAGCAGCACCGGCGTGTGGGAAGAGGTGCTTTAGCTTTGTTTTTACTTGCTGAAGAAGGGATCTTCAGCCACTGCATACTTAATGGCTTCCTAGGGCCATTCATTAACCTGACAAGTCAACCAGTGAACCCAGAGCAATGATTCTAGCAGCTTGCCAGGATGTCTCTTTTTACCCCAATAAACTTTCCCACCCCTTCTAGCTCAGCTGATGAATCTGCCCTGAGATGCAGAGAAGGGTATCTCCAAAACAATGAATCCACGTCAAAAGATTTGTGAGCAGCCAGCCAAACAATTCCAGCCACAGAAAGACACGAGAAAGAACATCATTCCCGAAAGCGCTGCATTATTGATTAAGCTTTTGTGATCCATAAAACATAGTAACAACGTGGGGCTGGCTGCAGAATGAATTCTACCAAAAAGATCTTCTTTTACCGTCTCTGATGCTCAAGGACGAGGGTAAAGTAAGTTTAGTACCAAGCAGGAATTCATTTGTATAATAATGTTTTTTGATGACTCGCAAAGGTTATTTTATGATTAGCCATCTAATTATAAAATGGCCAACAATTTCATCTTATCCAAATCTGCATCAGCTAAATTATGAAATGCCCTTGTTTTATGCAAATTCTGGAAATATTGCTTCTCTAACCTCCCAACCCCGCTGTCTGTCAATAAGGCTTGCGTGGAGCATAAATCTTAGGGCAGTGCCGTGCCAGGGCTCGATTCAACTGCGAATAAAACATGTCGAATTAATTCTGCAGGAGTACCCAGCGGGCGGTGAACGATGGCGGAGGTGCGAGCATGGGGCAGATGTGGGTGCCTAACCCCATGGTGTGGCTCGAACTGGGCTGCCCTCTCTGGGGAAGTGCTGGGGCTGGCACCAGGAGAGATGCGTGTTTCTAGGGAAGGGTTCACCGATCATCCGAGGGACTGGAGATGCGAGATGGCCTCACGCTCAGGCTGTGCAGGGGCTGGAGGAGAGCTTGCCCTCTGCTCCACGCTCCATCCTTCCTTGCCCTTCAAACCACCCCCTGGTTTCTTGCTGCTTTAATTTCTCTTGGTCAGCAGGGGTCAAGAATATTTTTCTCTTTGTTTCCTCCGTGTTGCAGGTCAGTGGCTCTGAGGAGCATTGCTGAAAGGTCCTACAGCAATGGGCCATGAAGGACAAATACCTCCTGTGGCTTGTCCCCTCCCAGTGCTGCATGGAAGGTGGACAGGGGAAACTGAGGCACAGGCCTCTGCCCCGGGGGCCCATCTCCCACAGGGCTCGTGCATGGCTGCATGCCTGCCTGGCTGTGCCACGCCACAGCCTCTGCTCACAGGCAATGCTTCATGTGGACAATTTGTGGTCTCTGGGCAAAAGTGTGAGTTCCAGGGACCAGCAGATAAGGTGACTGAGGCCATGTTGGACACAGGCTTGTTTAATTCTGCAATCACTGACAGGCTGCCAGATAATGGCCAAGGTGCAGGGTGGCTGCTGGGACTGCCGGGCAGCCTCAGGGTGAGCTTGAGAGCACATCTGCCCCTGCGTGATGGGACCTGAAGCTGCGTTTCAGGAAATAAATCAGTCTTTATAGAGCGGTTGTGTTAGTGGCAGAGATTGGGCTGGGCAGGGAACGAAACCCATTAAACTTTGTTCCTTGTGCTCTGTGATCCACGGCTGGCTGAGAGCTATGGGGACAGTAAACTTTATGGCTTGGTTGCAGTGTCCTTCCTTAGATGTGAGGTGTGCTAAAAAAATACTTGACCTGTGGATGGTACAATTTTAAAGCACAGTCAAAGCAGGTATTAAAATTGATTGTTGAAGCTTTTGTAATCTCAGAGGTATTTTGGAAATGGATGCCAGCAGCAGAAAGGCGATGTGAGGTAGGGCACAGCAGCTGCTGGCGCAGCGCCTGTGACCCTTCAGTTTGTACCGACCAAGAGCACAGCCCGTCATATCTGTCACTGTGAAGAGATCACAGTATGGCCCCATGGTTTGTGCTACTTTGAAGGCTTGGACTCTAAGTATGTAGAAAAAGAGTGTCTTGAAATATTTGTGTATGACAGAAACTACTTGGGTGGGTATGGGGTGACTCACATACGTTGAAATCCTGGCAGATGCAGTGTTTCGGGCAGTGGGAGCTGAGGGGCTTTCCTGTCCTTAGGGGTGGGCACATCTAAGACTCAGATGTAGGTGGGCATGGGACTATTCAGAGCTGCTGTAGAAACACTGTGTGTCCATATTTATGGCTTCTTTGCTTGGAAGGGATGCTGAGTCCTCCCGCCTGAACTTTGTGAAATCGAGTAGATTTAAAAAAAATTTAAAGTAATCTTTTCCCATTTCACAAATAAGGAGGCAAAAGAAATTGTTGCTTCAGCCTTTTAGTTACAACTCGCTGAAACTCAACATCTTGGCTACTCCTGGGAGAGGACTTTCCTTCCAAAATGTGCAACTTCTCTGATAGCACCAGGGAAGGCAATACAGAAATAAGATAGTTTGAGGCTGGTGATTCTTGCAGAGCAGGATGGAAAAACCCCACATGTTTTCCATTCACCAAATCAGGTGTCTGGGTTTTTTTTGCTACTGTTCATGTTCCTGTTAAAACAAACTTCTAACGATGGGCTTGTGCCCGTATCCTTGGGACTGGCTGGATCTGTGTGAGCTCCTGAGGGAGGAGATGGTGAGAGCAGAGGGAGTGCAGTGGGAATTAGGAGCTGGATTAGGAAACCTTGGAGGGTTTTCAAAGGCTTTGGGATGGTCCCTGCGGGAGCAGCTCATGGCCCTGGTGGGGGTCCCAGCACAGGCAGGGATGGGGGTCTTGGTGCTGGTCGGAGGGGGAGCAGCAAAGGAGGAGAAGAAACGCCAGAGAAGGGGGAGGAAAGGAGGATTATAAAGATTAGGTCCAATTAGATATGTGCACTTTAAACATCAGATCCGATTAAACACTCCTGGTTTAAAACCAGGCCCTATTATATGGTTGCAGCTTCCAGACAAAGTCCTGTTAAGTGGAGCTGCTTTGAAATCCAGGGTATCAGACACAGCCATTATGAAGATCAGGCACTGTTAAATATATTCAGTTTGAAGATTAGGCCCTGTTAAACACAGGCAGTTCAAAGCTGGCCTCTAATTAAGCAGAGGCGGTTGGAGAACAGGAGCTTGAGGGGAGAGGGTGACCTGTGGAGCAGCTCTGTGCATCTGCAGGTCCTCCCTGGTGGGAATGAGCCTCTGGCCAGCTGTGGACAGGGTGCTTGTGGTCCTGCCTGCACACGGTGAATTACCCCAAATTGATTCTTCAGCAAGAAGGAGGCTAAGGTGATCTCCAGGCTGGTGGAGACCAGAGGCTTGAGGCTTCGGGAGAGGTTTGGAGGTGGTGCTGACTAGAACAACCGGGGGACTGGGGAAATATTGCTGACTGGATCAGGGGCTTGAGAAATTGGGGGAATAAAAAGGTACCCAGTGTCCCCATCAGTTTTCTCTGACTTTCGGAGAGGTGTTGGTGGGCTGTAACATCTGTATTCTTTGGACCCGGACAGGACCAGGGGCTGTGCCATAGGTGGGGTGGCTGTGTACATGGGGAGGTAAGTCCTGGATAGCTTCAAGGTGTTTAGGTGTCCAACAAGCTGCAGATTACAAGGAAATGCGGGCATTCACCTGTCTGCTAAGACCCAAAGAGCTGTGGATGGCTTAACTTGGGGTCTGTGGTTTGGGTGTTTGAGACCTCCACTCAGCACCAGCCTCCCTTTGCTCCTGCCCATGATGTTACATTGGGCAGACCAGCTGGCTTGGCACCTGGTAGCGGTTTTACAGTAGGATTACACAGTTCCTCTTGATTTCTTGTGTGGGGTCTATGGCTGCTCACCTTATTAACGGGCACGGTTAAGAAATCTCAGTGATGGCCTGGGGAAGATGATGGAGTCAGCAGTGGTGTCTGGTCCAAACCCACTGCTCCAAGGCAGCACTCCCTTCTCTGGGGCCCCAACCCTTTGCAACAGATAGCCCAGAGCTGCTAAGCTGGAGGGGACTTGCTTACACAGCTAACGTTTTTTTTGCAAAAATACCATTGACCATCCCTCCTCATCCCGCTTCTCCACATGTTCATCACAGTGCTGCTCCTACTCTGCTTTCACGGTGTGTAATGCGCAAAGGTGTGAAGAGCAAGAAGGGTCATTTTCTACCTGATCCCCACATCAGTATAGGTCAGTAAAGAGCCCTTGAGATGCTCTTGCAAACGTTATTGGAATCATTGTGATTTGTTTCCAAATTGGGATTTATTTGGTGCTGCGTTTGGGCCTGAGCCTCAGTAACATCAGATAACTTTTAATTAGTGCTGCGTGCTTTTATCTTTGATGGAGCAAAAGGATTTTGCCATTTGAATTTTAGCATATGAAATATTAACTTAAATATATATGTTTATTTTTTGTATTAAATATTATATAGCAGCACAGTATTAGTATTAAAATTTTAATACAATGTAAATGTCAGAATGAGTTGTAGTGATAAAACCTAAAGGAAACATGTTTGCATCTCTGTTTCACTTACACTAGCAAAAGATTTTCAAGTTAAAACAGATTTTTTTCACAATTCAACAGAAATGCCATTTCTTTGTTCTGAAAGAAACCATTCCATTAGAGGTTGTTTTGGATTTTTTTTTTACCACTTCTAATTCCCATGACTTGAAAACCCAGGGCTTTAATGAGTGCTGAGGCCAAGACCTGCAGTGATAGATGAGAGTGCTGTCACCTCTCATATCTTCTCATCCTGATCTTTCCTCTCCTATTTGTTCCTCTCCCTCCCCTGTTCTGTTCCTAGGAAGGAGACACATGTGCCTGGCCCCAGCTGATGCTCTCTTTGCAGCAGGTGGGTACCCACGAGTGTTATCAGGAAGAGCGGCAGCTCTCTGATGCTGGGTAATGCTCAGACAGGTCAGAGAAAACAAGCAGCCCCTTTTCCTGTGACCTTTGCTGGGCTCAGTTAGCACATACACAGCCCAGGGTGTTGCTCGAAAGCTACAGCGAGGATAGATTTGCTGCGTGCATGCTTGAAATCCTGCCTGGGGCATGTGGCGTGCATGGTGGTGAGGCAGGGAAGCTGCCCCCGGGGACGCACGAGGCACGAGAGGATGCTTCGAGCCCTCAGAGCCACGAGCAGTGTGAGGATGAGGCTTTGGGGCAGGGTTGGCGCTCTGCTCTGGCCTGACCTGTCTCCTCATGCTGTTTGGCCCCGCTTGCTTGGCTCCTTAGCAGGAGGGGGATGAAAGAGCCTCCTTCCAACTCCCAGTTCCCCTCTCCTGCAAGTAAGGCTGACCCTTTAGACTTCGAGGAAAGAAGTGGGGAAAACCTGTAAATGAGCCCCTGAGGGGCTGCGAGGGAACGTCAAGGGGATGAGGGCCTGGGGGGTGGCTATGCTGGCACAGTCTGGGTGAGCTGAGATGCTGAAGGGCTGGGGAAACATCTGAGCTGGCTGAGGATGTGTCCGCAGCACCCAAAAGCTGCCATGTAGCTCTGCTGTATTAACGGGGCAAGCTGCAGCAGAGAGATGCTTGGGGACCTGTCCTAGCAGGACAAGTTGGCTGGCCTCATCCCCATCCTGGCTCTACTTTTGATGTTCCAGGTGGCTGTGATGGAGGAGCCCTGTCCCATGGGCACAGGCCACCAGGACAGGCAGGGTGCTGCCTTCCCCTGCCTGGAGCACCGAGGTGGAACTGTGACGCGTGAGCACGTGGGCCATGCTGATGGAGCAAGTGCAGAGCAAGCAAGTCTCTTGGAGCAAAACTTATGTACGCGAGGTTTCCTTTTTCTTTCATCTTTTTATCTACATCCTTTTTTGAAGAAGCAGCAGATGAAAGAGCCCACCACTCACATCAAACCCCTATCAAGTGCATTAAAGGAAATGTATTTGGCTTTATGGTTTGCTTTGAAGGAACCAGTGGCAAAATGAGCTAGGAAGGCACGAAAGACACCCCAGCTAGTTTAGCTGCATTTTGAGTGTCAGAAATCTGTTCCCTGAAGTAATTAAGATGCAGGTGTTTGAAAAAGACGCATGAGGCCGCATCGTTAAGGTGCACTTTAGCTCAGCTTCTTGGCTCCTGCTGTGCCCCAGGGGTAGCTGCGAACTGCCACAAAATACCTCTTCTGCTCAAAACAAGTCACAGGCTTTTGGGATGGCTGGGGCAAAGGTAGAGATACAGAAACATTTCAAAACTTGCCTCTGAATCGACCTTCTGTTTTAAATTCTTTCTCCTTGTTGAATACAATAAAGCAGATGCGATGGCTTCCTGTATCAGGAATAAAATCATGTCCCAAACTGATGAGATAGCAAGGCAGGGTGATGTGCGGAGGTGTTGCGAACAGGCCCAGGTTGGTGTGTCGAATGCAATAGTGGAGGGTTAGCCGGGCTCCCTCACCTCCTAGGAGATTGCTTCCCCCGTATCGGTGGGTTTGGGAACAACGTTTAATAATGGGACAGATCACACATGATTGCAAATATCTTCAACAGGGAGATGTGGTGATTTCATATTTTCCTGTGTGTGAGCTATAAATCGTAGCCCTTGTGTCTAGACATGTGAAGGTTAGTAAAACCAAATAAAAAATGAATTCCGTTAAGCAGAGATGGTCACTGACGGTGTGCCAGTGAGCAGCTTGGGGCGGGACTGTGCTGCTCAGGGCTCTGTGCATTGGGTCCCTGATCTCATGGCCCTGAGGTGCGCTCATGGATGTAGCAAATATCAGCATCTGTTCCTCTCCTGTCCGCCTGCCAGGAAGCAGCCAGTGCTCGGTGGAGCTCCCCAGTTGTTCCTGTTGGTCCCTTCCAGTGGGCACATGTGCAACCCCTCAACTGAGTGAGCAAGTGGGCAGTTTTAGGACAAATCAATTAAAAGAGCTTTTGCTGCAGGGTGTCATTAACCCCAGCTTCCCATCCTGCTGAGGGAATTCAAAGCTGTTTATAGCTTCTTTGGACAAGTGTGGACTAATTTTACATCCAGTAAACAAGCTTTCTAGATGTTATGGGCTCAACTGTTTTGGTGGTCATAGCTCATCTCTAGGGTGGAGACTTGTCCGCCAAGGAGGCACTCTGGGGTCTGGTGGCCATGCACAGCCTCCGGAGTGCACCAGGGTCTGCAGCCCTTTGAAGCACCTGTTGTTAGTTATTTCCAATTTTCCAAATTGTTTTTTTTCCCCTACTATTTAGCATCAAATCCCATATGCCTTTTTGAGGGCTCTTCACTCCACTGCAAATCTAGGTAGTCAAAAGGAGACTGTAGGTGTGTCCTGTGGGACCTGGGTGAAGACCAGCGGGATGGGATCTCGGGCATAGAGGCAGAGCCCTGGAGCATCTTTCTGTAGCATCTCTGCTGTACAAGTACAGTGGTAATAAGTGTAAGGCTGAAATGCATTGCTGTGTCCGAGGAGATTTTGTTCATGGCTGTGGCTCCCCGTGCAGTGGAAGCAAACGCTCCTCATGGGCAGAAGGATGCCGTTGTAGCCAGCGTGGCACCCACAGCCATGGGGATCAGCACACAGTGGCTGTATTTCTTTGTTTCTGAAATGCAGAGGAATATAAAAATCTAAGTGATAGCTGGAGTTCGATTTTTACAGGTGGAAGGGGAGCATTGTACTTTTTACCACTAGCCCCAGAGGGGCTGAAACTAAATGGAACCCAGAAGGTTAATCTGGTTTGAACAAGCTGGGAAGAGCTGGCAAGGAGGAGCGGTTAGCGGGAGGGGAGAGGTGGGACGCCGGTTGCCTCAGGAGCGAGCACCAGCCTCCGGTTTCAGGCTGGCCGCCAGGAGCAGGGACTGGCCCCGACTCCCCTTGCCACACAGGCACGGGGCCTGTGTGTCGACCCAGAGCTGATCCCCCCTCCTTGGGACATGCTATGCTGCTCGGTGCGATGCCAGGCAGTACCTTATCCAGCTTCCAACCAAGCCTGGGGATCGGACGCTGTGCAGCCCAACTGGTCTGGGCTAACACATGCTGCTGAGCAGCAGCCTGGCTGAAACAACTAGCTAACAGAACTGCTGTTTCCTCCGTGGGTGTTCTTTCTCTTCTTCCCTAGAGCTAATGTAGGTAGTCTCTAGATGGTCCTGTGCAACGTGGGCAGAAGGGAGGGCCAGGCACCAATACACAGATCGGCAGGAATGTTAGGGTTGCCTCCAGCTTTGTACTTGGTTAGCTTTGGGGACCTCTGAGACTTCATCTCACGTCTTCAGCTGCTATTTCTCTCCCAGCCCAAGCAGGCACAGGCCATTCAGTACGCGCCTGCGCTTTGAGGAGTGGTGGTTTACTGAGCTGATGAGAAATCTGCCTTTAAATTGGAGGCATTTGTAAACGTGGCTTGCTGGATTTGTACGGAAACACTATTGAGCTGTGCTATCGATTTAGATATTTACCTGGGGTTTGCAGTCTCACTCCTCTTCCTTTCCATTTGCTTTGGGGCTCTGCTGGCGCGTACTGACAGGAGCTATTCCCTCGTTGCCCCGGGGAAGGGGAGCTGGGCAGCGCTGGCATAGCCGCAGCGTGATCCCCCCAGGGTGGGCTCTGACCTTCAGGGTGAAGCTCATTCATGGAGCCTGGTGCAGTACAGCACTGTCCCAGCAAAGAAATTTATTTTCTTCCTTTCAGGCTCAATTTTCTGCTGCGGTGATCCATAGGAGGCAGAGTACACCTGATGAAACCTCTCTAAAGTATCCCCTTGAAGTCACACACAGAGAAAGCAAGGATTTGAAGGGGATGGCAATTTTTTAAAGAAACTTCCAAGCCCCCCTCTTTGCTGGGTGATGGCATCGCTCAGGCCATCACTAAGAGGAGGCGTCATGAAAGCTGATGACCTAAAAGACACCACCAAGAAGTTCCTTGCTCCAGACACTGCTTCAGCATCTTCTGCAGGGCGATGCTCCCTCCAGTCCTCACCCCTTGCCCTGCAGAAGGAGCTGGCAAAGCCGCTGAGCAGCTCAGGGCACTAAGCCAAATGGATAGATTTAATTCTGCTGTCTGGAAAACCCACAGCAGCCAGGGCAGAGCGTGACCGCTGCCTGCGGTGAGCCCCTGTCCCCAGCGCCGTCCTCCCAGTCAGGGCTGGCTTGTCACCGCTCTGGCCCCAAGCCTCAGGGGATGGGGTGCTTCACCCAGTGCCACAGCTCCTGGGGTCACCCCAGCTTCACAAACCCATCTAGGGCTGCCCCTATGCCTCCATCAACATAGCCAGACTCTGTCTGACAGCAATTTAACACGTGGATGGTGTATACAAAACTCCCTCCTGTTTTTCTGGCTGTGTTTCCCAGCCTGTTGGGAACAGGGCAGGCGAGCGCGATGCAGTGGGACTCGGGTCATTGGTGTCTTCCCATCTCAGCTTTGTGGTTCCTGGGTCCATCTTGGCACCTTAAGAGCAGCGAGGCTTGTTCAGGTGGAAAAGGAACATTTGGGGCACAGGGTGGAGGCAATTATTTTTCCCTTTTGTGAGGAAAAAAGTAAATCCTCAGTGCTGGTGTGAAATGGCAGAGAAAAGGAGTTGTCTGGATTACAGGGAGAGAAATACCAATTATATTAGAATGGGGGTAAAAATCAGGAAGGCTTTATCAGGGCCATTCGCTGACAAAACTAGCAGCTACAGGCTGTATATGAAAAGGCTGATGTTTGAATCCACAGAAACATTTCGGTTATAATAATCCTGCAGTATTCAGGCAAAGCTCCTGTGGGGTCCAGTGGGACCCTTACTTGAGGCCTGGAGGATTTACCTTATCAGTCTTTTGAAAATGTTAAAGAGTTTAAAACCACTGGCTGACTTACCCGGAGGAAAATGCTGTGCGGCGGCAATGCTGACGCCTGCGTGTCACGGCAAGAGCCAGCACACAGCGTCCCTGCAGAGGCGCTGGGTTTTGCTTTGTCCTTTCCCATTCACTGTACAACAAGAGGAAAAGGATGAAAGCAAGAACCTATAAAGTTTCTCTCGCCACGCTCTGTCAGCTCTTTTTTTCTCCTTTATTTCCTTTGTGCTTGGCTGGGCTGTAAAGTCCTCTCTGTTCCTGGCTGCCCTTTGCCCTCTGTGCTCAGGAAGGATGTCAAATGGCCAGTGCAAGGTCACCGGAGGAGCCTTCCCGGGATGTGCCATGCTTTGTTAGTGGTGGCCCTGCCACGTGTCCCCCCCCAAAGGCTGCAGTGTTTGCTGTGAGCCGCACAGGCACTGATGTGACCCGGGAGGTGAAGCTTTTCTACAGCACCGGGTACCAAAATGTCCCCGTGTGACTGTATTCTGCTAAGGAGACAACAAGCCGTACCGGCACCTTGAGGATCTGGTCTCCAGCACATTGCAATGGGATTCAGGCATGTGGGGGCTTTTAAATACCAGTTAGTGCTGCAAAATGTGGCCACTGGGAACAACGTGAAGTTGTCACTGCCCTTGTCCTGGGCTGGTGGGAGATGTCAGGCTTTGCTTTTGTGCCAGGGCTGTCTGCCCCGGGGGCTGCCACAGCGCAGAGCTGCCCCATGCCCCTGGCTGCTGTGTGGGATGTACGCCAGGTGCCACGCTGGCAGGAAGATGGACACTTCAAAAAAATATTCATTAACCTATTTCTCTTTTCTGGCTGCTGCAGTTATTTTTGGGCCCCATCTCTTTCCCACATGACCTGAGTTTTACCACTTGAGGCAACTGGATTGATGAAAACCCTTCTGCAAGGTTGTTTAAACCCCAAATTAAGTGGAATGAGGAGAACTGTTGAAAAGCAGCAATCTCAGATTTTCAAGATCTCTACTTTCCAATATGTGATGGGGAGAAGGGTCAGCCTCGGCGTGCTGTGACCCTGCAGGTGTGTGGGCTGTGCTGGCATAGGTGCAGCTCCTCACTTAAGCACGTCCCTGCTTGGAAAATGACACCTTCTGGAAAGCTGGAGATAAAAGGGCATCCTAATGTAGAAGGAGGAGCTTAGGTGAGGAGCTTCTGAGGACTTGTTGGAAAGTCAGAGATGAGAAGTACACGCCAGGCAGCTCAAAACACTGGGGCAGGACGAGCTGCCACGGAGGATGTTCTTGCTGCCACACATGCCAGCAGCTTCAAGGGAAGGATGGGAAAAAACTGTGACCGTCAACAAAAAGGTAATTCTTCCTGTGCTCAGGCAACACTTGGACTACATTCTGAAGGATAAACCTCTGTAACCCGTATGGCATTTTTTCTCTTGTGCTTCAGGTGGCCATGGCTCTTCTCACCATCAATCTGAATGTCCGATCAGCTCGAGCCCTGCACCACTGAAACCTCAGAGATGCTTTGTGGCAGTATCTTCCAGAGGTTAATGATACATTATGGGATAGTGGTCAGTTTTAGATTCACCGCTGTCTGATTTCACTTTATATCCTCTTGTAGTTGTGTTGCTGCAAAAAACCAGCCACCAGATGCTCATTGCAACAGCGTCTGGCTTTCACCTGACTATTAATTTTTTTTTTTATTATTATTTTTTATTTTGGGGTTCTTTTCACTTCCTGGTAATTGGTGCTGGGTTGCTGGGGGGAAACCATCTGCGTGACTGGGGAGATTTAGAGTCGGTAACAGAAGGGATGTTATCAGAGTCTGGTACTTTAGAAGACTATGGTAATCCAAAGCTGATTACAGCTGGGTTGGTGCAGTGGGAAATTCAGGACATATTGGACACTGACACTTTCCAGCACCATCAAGCAGCGTGGCGCCGTCTGTGCGTGTTGGGGGCCGGGGGGGGGGGGGCTCTCCTCTGTGTTTGCATGGTTCTGGGACAAATAGTGACCCTTTTCCTTTGAGATCACGGCTGCTGGTCTCCTTTGCCAAAGGTGGTGGCGGGGGTGGGGCGGGGGGGGAAGGAGATAGGAAAAAAAAAAAAAAAAAGGAGGTGGAAGACACTGCACCCGCTCGCTGGGCTGCTGGTGGGTACATGGCTGTAAGGTCCCCATCCAGGGCTGCTCCCTACGGGTGCAGGTCTGTCCCGCACAGCCTTCCTGAGAGCGCAGATTTATGTCCCTGGGCTTGGCCACGCTTTTCTGTTGCCCCCGCTGAGTAATACACCCTGTGCAAATCAAGCACATAAATTCCAGGTGTCAGAGGGAGTGATGATGTATCCCCGCCAGGGCAGAGAGGCATCTCACTTCTGTTGTGCTTTATTAACAAATATCAGGGATTTGATCACCTTCAGTCCCATAAAAAAACGCCAAGGGGAGTTACACTGGTGCTGTCCTTAGGAAAGGGTTTTGGATCAGCCCTGAGGCCACTGGGCAGGAGTGGGCTGTGACTGTGGGATGCTTTTTGCTCGTGGGGCAGCCATTCGCACAGAGAAGCAAAGCTCTGTGCCTGACCCCGTGCCGCGGTCCGGCCACGGGAGGATGCTGCGGTCCAGTTTGACCATGGCAAACAGGATGAGCTCAGTGTGAAGGGGGGAAACTTTCCCTCAGGTGCCCACGGGGTGCTTTCCTCCATGGTGGAAGGCTTTCTAAGCGCCCTGTGGTGGCTGCTACGTCGGCACGGGAGAGAAAGCGCAACACGTGAGCCTTTGCAGGAGATTACAAGCTCTGCAAATTGCAGTGTGGCTCCTTCCCTTTATGCTGGGAGGGAACGGTCCTGTGCCAAGGGGGGCTGCAGCAGAGGACAGGCAATCGGTGCTGCTGGTGCTTTCGTGAGGAGAAAAAGGGTTTGCCGTGTACACGTGCTGCCTCGGTGCAGGAGCTGTATGTCGGGAAAGGCAGTGATGGGGCCAGCGTATAAGTGGGATGTAAAAGACAGCAAAGACCCCTGAGATACTCCTATCCCAGCCTGTGCCCATCTAGCTGTTTTTTGAGGTGTTTATTTTTTTATTCTCTACTGGGCTGCCACTCAGGCACCCGTGTGATAGGATGTCCCCCCCCGGCTCGGCGCTGGCTGTGGCACCTGGCTTTGGCAGTGCTGTGGGATCACGCGTGAGGCCATGCTCAGGTTGCCCCAGATCGAACTGTGCTATCGATTGCCACTTTGATTCCCACTGCTTTATTTACTTGCTCAGTAATAATTTGCTTAATAAAACCCTGCTATGATGATTACTGAGTCCCCAAACCTTTTGATTTCCTATTGCATTCCCAGCCCCAAAGACAGCAGAGTTTCTGCATTTCCCTTGGGGGACAGTCTAGCGTTTATATCGCATAATTTGGGGTTGTATGGGCTGACCCATTGCTGCTTCATCGATAGGCACCACCCTGGGATTTTTGGGTGCTCTGAAGAGCCCATTGGCATCGGTGCCTGTGGATAGTCCCTGTCCTGAGGAACCTTCACATGCAAACCCCAGGGGGAGAAAAGCAGCAGCAATTCCCAGTGACCCTAATACCCCCAAGTGGGATCATGGGCATAAAAACTCAGCAAAAAATGTGATGCCCTTATGTGCCTGTGTGGGCATAGGTCTTAATAGCCTGCTGCTTGTGCAAACACCACTTGATTTATGCAGCAATATTCCACAGTGAGGAAGGCATCATCCTTCTCATTAGTGCAGCACCCAGCGCGGCAGGGCCCTGGCTGTGGGCAAGCTGGCAATGGAAATATGAAATAATATTAATAAAAGGAAGCAAAAGTGGAGCTTGCCAGATGCAGCCACGCTGGGGGTTGTCAGGAAATGACAACACTGCGTGCAGACTCCGTGCAAGATTAGAAAGTGTTTGGAAATAGTCCCCTTGAGTCTTTAACCAGGAATGGACAGTATGCAAATACAGGTAGTTAATCATTGCAAAATAGGACAGGGTTTCCAGGGATAGAAGGCAATTTTATTCTTTCATTATGCAGGCTCCTCGCTCTTAAATATGTTGAAGACACACTTGTATTTTTTGAAAAAAGAAGCAAACAAAAGTGAATGGAAATGTTTGTACTGCGGAGATGCTTTTGGAGACCCTTGCTGCTCCTGGGGGGATGGAGGCAGGGACTGTGGGGCCATGCCGGAGGCTCCTTTTGGCTTGGTGACAGCACAGGGTTTGGTCCCAGTTTTGGAGCTGGTGTCACCCTCCCTGGCTGCAGCTGGTTTTGGTGTGAGCTTTGCCCCGGCCTTATCTACAGACTGGCTATAAACCCCAGGGATGGCTGCAGCCATCTCGGGGGGATTGCCAGGCTGGGGGATCCAGTTTTGTCCTGTGGGCAGATTTGTCACGCTGAAATAAGGGCACCAGCCATGAAAGGCGTGTGAGCACGAGGCAGGAACCAACAGTGCCCATGGGGCAGGGTGGCACAGGCAGAGAGACCCCCAGCCTGGACCCCACCGACAGGAAAGACGTCATATTTGCTCATCTCTCGTTTTCTCATTTGATATTTTTCCTGAACTTTCCATCAGTGGAAAAAAAAAAAAATAAAATTGCTGTTTAGCTGTTTCAGTCTAATTCGGGATGAAAACGAAATGCTGAAATATTCCTCTGGCCTGAGGTGGTGTTTAGCCAGTTCTATTAATACAGCCGCATGCATATTAATAGCCGGGCTGCTTGCGAGTGGGGAGCACGTTCAGCTACGCCTTGATCCTGCTCTTGGTGGCGTGGGGCCATGGCTGCCCTCGCTGCCACGCCGTGCCGGGCAGGGATGCGGGATGGGGTGCTGCCTGCCCCCCAGGGCCGCCAGGCTACGGCGTGGCTCCCCACTTGCGTGTCCCATGGGGTAGCAGCCAGCGGGGCCGGTGGGTCTGCGTCGCCGGGGTGAGAGGCAGCATCCCCTCTTGGGTGTCCCTCCCTGACACGCTGGGGCCACGCCGCCTTCGGGCACTGGGTGAATCCCGGGCTGTGGGTGCTTGTGGGTGCTTTTGGTTGGTTTGCTGCCTCTAGATGGCACTGACCCAACGCACATGGTTTGGGAGCAGGACAGCTTCTGAATTATATCTTTTTCTCTCCCTTGGGTTATTTTTGTTTTAGAATCCTGTAATAATGGATGTTCAGTTTCGGCAACGAGGTGCTGATTACAGAAATAATCGATGCCATTGAGAGAAAAGAGCCTGTTCCCGCCAGGTTCTTCCCTGCTCTTCTCCTGCCGCAGCCCAGGCTTGGGTCCCTGTCCCCCAGGAGTGAACTGAGCAGGGGCACCGGGGCAGAAGGGATGCTCAGCCCCATGGGCTGGGGGTAACGCTCTCCTGGATGCCCTCTTCCTTCCCTGCATCTTTGTCACACCGGTGTGGAATGCCCTGGACGCCCTGTATGGGAAGGCGGCAGTGCAGTATGCACCCGGGCAGGGTCCTCGGCTTCAAGAGACACCCCTGTTCTGCTCTCGGTTATCCCTAGTAACAGCTTTGCTCTCTAAATCCCATTTTATGCTTATTTCCACATCCCTTGAGTCAGGCAGCAAGAATCTGCCTTAAACCCTGGAGCAACGTGACATCTGTAGAGTTTGGGAATGCACCACTGAAGGAAGGCATGAGGAGAGGAGAGGGAAAATTCCCGATCCTGCTTGGCCTGCTGTGGAGGATAAAATGCTCCGGCTCGGGTGGGGTTGTGGTGCAAATGGTGCCTGGTCCCTGTCACCTCTGCCCCCAGCACCCTCCTCCTCCCCTGCAGAGATGGAGGTGTTCTTTTCCCACCACAGGCATAAACACTGGGGAAGAGTTTATAAAGAGACGCAGACATATGGGGTGCCAGAGGGACTACAGCAGCTAATGGCTATCAGAAAGGAGGGTCGCAGCTGCAAAGACTGGAGCCCGGTGGGGTTGTCTGGGACCTCTCCACTGAGCAGGAAGCTCTTGGCCCCTTGCTGCCTCCCTCCCCTGTGGGGCTGAACTACGGCTCCAGCCAGGGGGGATTCCTTATCTGATGGAAGATAAAGCCCCTAAGGTCATCCAGGCTGAAAGACTGCTTATGCTCCCTCCTAGGAAGTAATCGGAACATTTTTTTATAGTGTTTTGCCTGACCTTGTCAATAATAATATGCACAGAGGGAAAGCGGGGATGGGGCTGCTCAGGGCCAGGGCGTTGCAATGGAGCATCTCTCCAAAGTGTCTGTCTGGGATCCTGCAGGGGTAAAGAAGGGTTAATGGCCTGTCCCACAATATTCATTTGTTGGTATTTGAAGACTGGCGTGATTGCCTACTACACCTGCTGGGCAGCTTGAAGGACGGTATTGTGTATATATTTGTCTGTATATGAGTATGTATTTGTTCTTATTCCTTAATATTCTGCCATAAGCTGCCTAAAGGACAGTGTGGCATTATTTAAGCTTTATTTAAAGGACAAGTCAGGGGAGATTTCTGGGAAATTGGGGCTATTCCCAATAGGAGGGGGGGGGGGGGGGGGGGGGGAATACTTAATTTCCTCCTTTCCAGCACAGATTAGCAAATGAATGTTGCCTGAGCAGGAAAGAATACAATTTGGTTGGGAAACTTGTATAATACAGGAAGCAGCACTTCTCCCAGGGTCTGCGGTCCTTGCCGTCCTGATTTCCTGGAGGCAGATGTATCACTGTGTCTGGGTCCCTTGCTGGGATGTGCCCCTGAGGCAGCTTCCCCAACATGCCCAGGAAAAAGCAAATTTAAATCTGTGGCCATGCTCATGGTTGGTGTTGTGTTGGGAGAACTCCCCAGCGTGAGAAGCAGTGATGGATGCTTAAAAATCAATAGAGGGGGATTAAAAAAACTACGTGGCATGCAAGATGCCTTTGCCCTTTCCTGTAAGAGGGAAGGATGAGGACTGACACGCTCCCATCTCCCCAGCAGGTACCCGCAGCTGGCACTGCCCTTGCACCGGCCCCGCTGACTCCTGCCAGCACTGCAGAAAGGATGGGGCAGGGCTGGGGGCAAGAGGGACCCCGGCTGCTCCCGTGGGAGAGGAGCCGGGGGTTGGGGTAGCAAGGAGAGAGCATTTATTTAAGTTAAATCCTCACTTGGGAATGGGTTGCTACCAAAACCCATGGAGTCCCGAAGAGGAAGCCTTGTGAAAATTACGTGAGAGCCTCCTGGTTTTGAACCCCATCCCATGCACTTTGGGAAGGTCTGACTGATAGGTTCTTAGCTCCTGGAATTGGCATTATTGCTTCCAGCAAGAAAGAATCACTGAAATGCACGTTTTCAAGGAGATTTTGGGAAGGGTCATAATGTCATTGAAAGTAAGATGGATGTTTGGTTTGGATGAGGGATCATAAATTGTCTGGGGGATGGGTGCATCTACTGGGAAATATGAATGTGGGTAAAACATTTGCACTATCTTCTATTTGCAGAGTTATCAAAGCTTCCAGAAATGTTGCTTTTAGGTCTTGCAGTATGCATTTAACTCTTCCTTCAACAAACGTTTCTGGCTTTTATTCTTATTTGCTAAATAGGTGGTGGGCTTGCTGTATGCCTTGTTGCAGGAATATGGAGCTCAGGTCCACGTCCTGGTGCTGGTAGGACTCTGTTTGCTCTCCTGACTTCCAGCTCTGAACGTTTTTGCAAGGCTTTTCCCATCCCTGGAGAAAAACATGTGGACGTGAAGTTCTGGGAGCAAAAAAAGAGTTGTTTTTTTTTTTCTTGTCATCCCAAACGGTGAGTGTCCTCTGCGTGGTCCCACCACTCCCCTGACAAGGTGGCAGCTGCTTAGTTACTTGCAGAGCAAGGTGTGAGAAGTGCCCTTAAATATTGGTCAGAAGACATAGTGATCTATGGTTTGCTCATAATTCTGCAGAGCCAAGAGATCAGTAAAACACTGACCAGCAGTGGGTTCGCCAACCTGCCCAAATATCAGGCAGTTTTTTTGCAGGACAGCCGTGGCAGAGCTTTGCTTTCCTACACGTCCACTGGGGAGGAGGGAGCAAGGTCTAGTGCCCTGAACTCACACAGAGAAAACAAATGCTTCAGCCACAGAGAGATAAAGATGAGGAAAATCAATCGAGAGCATTTATAATGAATAGTAAATAGGCTAACATGGGCTAGCTGTCTACACAGGTATATAGCTTCATCAAGAGACGCCGGTGACATCCTGATAATGGCTTGCATTTAATAACAGGATTTAACGTCCCTGTAAAGGGAGCAGGCAGTTATCTGTTGTCAGAACCACAAGATAGAGTTTTCTTGTATTACACTTTCACAAATTGCTTATGAAATAAGGTCAGGTGGCAGCGGAGCAAGATGTCGTCCCTTCCCACTTCCCAGCCGGAGCAGGACTTGGGATGTGCCGAGAGCAAGCAGCAGCTTACCCGGTGGGCAGCGGGGAGGCCAAGTCCCTGTCTGGCCCCATTGTGGAGAGTTGCCCTGACCCAAAAGCAGCGTGGTGGCTGGTGCGGCTGGGACTGTGGCTCCGTGGTGGGGTCCAGTTTTGAAGTAGAGGCTTGCCAAGGCTGGGCTGTGCATCCTCGAGGTCTCAGGGATGCTCTCGTGAGGATGCCCACGGACCCATTCCCAGGCTGCACAACCAAATACCCCCAGCACAGCTGAAGTCTGTAATTCCAGACTTTCCCACCCCATTACAGCCCTGCTGCGCCCTGGGATGCTATCGCAGGCAGCTCCGCTTCCCTGGAAACTCTGCATGCTCTGGATGTGCAGACATCCTCTGGGAGCCCGGCGGCGGACAAGCTGTGTGGGGGGGGGCATCAGCTCTCATCCCCTCCCCGAATCCCCCCTGCTCAGCAGCCGGCGGGCTCCCAGGGCGAGGGGGAGGAGAGCTGCATGCCGGGCGAGCGCGGGCTGCAAGGCCATTCGCAGGCTGTATCAAAGGGGTCTGTTGATATCATGGTAACCACAGGGGTGAAACTTGATTAGCTGGGGTTGTGATCAATAATTAATGGTGGTTATTTATTATTTGTTAAGTGCCGACACTGTGTTCGCTTCCAAATCCCCCAATGGATATATAGCTTTGTTCGGTGTCCCTGAGTTGCATTTTTATACTGCTCATAGGTCACAAAAGATTTCACAGAAAGAATATTTTAAAAAGGTGTAATTCTTTGACAGAGAGAACAGAAACATCCCACTGCTGTAAAATCTGCTGTAACCAGGGAGAAAAATTCTCTTCTTTTTCATAGCGGTTTGATTTCAGGACAGCTCTCAGCCAGCTCAGGATGGCATAATATGCGGGTCAGAAATTGGTACAGGGTAGTGCAAGTTCATTTCTGCAGCTCCTCTGCTTCACGTGAAGCCAGAGCTGCGCTGAGTGCATCAGAGCAAAGAGAACTGAGATGTAATGTAGCCAGATTTTAAAAGATTTGAATAATTTAGTTGGCCAGGTCATGGGCAGAACGTGCCACTTGTGGTACCTCTGAAGTTGTGTTAATGCCTGAGGGCTGCGATTCATCCCAGGGCAGAAGGTGGGGGAAGTCCTTGGCTTTCCTTTAGCTGCGTAGAGGGATGCTGGGACACATGGTCCCTATTGCCAGCTTGCAGTGGGTGTGGGCAGGGGCAGAGGTGTCACCAAGGTGGTTTTAACTCTCGGGAGAGAGGGGTTTGTGCCTTGAGTTCGACTCTGTACAATGGCAAGGGCTTAAACAAGACATGAGGGCAACGTGATGGGATGGAGAGACCAGGTGGTAGTGACAGCAGGACAAAATACTTAAAGGTTCAGGAATTGAAGGGGATGCAATAATTTGGACCCCCACCTGAAAACCAGCTTCACCTGGGCACCCTGCACTGGTGGGCAGGGAGGGAGCTGTGGTCTGTCTGCCCACCTCTGTCCTTGCTAAGCAAGGTGCTGCTCCCTGTGCCCCTCATGGGGATGGCCTCCACCGTGCTGAGCACCATCATCTCCCTCCTCAAGCTTCGGGTGAAAACAATGCTGGTTGGTTTTTTTAAGGGGAAAAAGAAAAGTAGCTGGGATTTGAGAAAACACCACAAGTGGTTATTTAGGACTTTACAGACTTTACAGACCCCTTCCTAGAGGTCCCTTTAGGGTTCTAGGGGGTCCAGGACTATAGACCCCCTTTACAGACCCCTTCCCAGAGATCTCTCAGCTGCCCTGGAGGACGGCAAGTCGCTGTTAGCAGGAGAGACAGGGAAGTGGCCCTGGGGACTGGGGACCTGGGGCAAGGGGACCTCGCCAGTGGAGCTTCCATCTCTCCTATTTGAATGTGCTGGCTTGCGTTTTATTTTAATGAACTTAGCAGCCTTTTAAAGCTAATTATATTTCTCGCTCTATTCCTCCAAGAGATTAGAGAACCTCTTCTCATTTCCCACCTAGATGTAACTCCAGCAAAATCCCCCTGGCAAGCCAAGGCTGGTGCCCCCTGACACCTCCGGGAGCTCCCTGTGCGATCTGCAGGGCAGGGGGTCCCCCCGCAGAGCCTGCCAGCGTTCACTGCAGTCTGTAGATACGGGTTATCCGGGTTAAAACCTGCTGCCGAGGCTGTGCTCCCCGGAGCGCCGTCCAGGCTCGCTGCCGCTGTCCCTGCGCAGCAGCCCATCTGCTCTGTGGCTGCCTCGTAAATCCCCCCTGCTCCTAATGCCCCCATTAATTCTGCCGTGCTTTAGCTCGCATCCTTTCACTCCGGGCTTCGTGGTGTTGGCTTAAACCGGCGACCGCACAAGTAAGGATGGTGATGGATGTAACTGCGTGGCTTCAGAACAAATATGCATTGGGTGTCAACGTTATTTGTTGCTGTCTGACAGCAACAAATCAAATTTTTAAGCAAACTCTGGATACTATATGGCCCTATTGTTATCTTACTGGACCTGGTGACTTGGACATATCACTTAAGCCTTGTGCTTGTGGTTTATTTCTTTTTTTCTGCCAGAAACCTTTGTTACCATCCTATCCCAGCCTTATGTCATATGGAGCAGTGGGGTTAATCTCCTCTCACTATAGAGAAAGAATTTGAGATGTACAGAGCATTATTTCATATGGAAACACTCTCTAGTTAATCCCTGTTTTGATGCAACAAGAAAGGGAATCAAGGGTTAATGAAGCCTCCCCGGAGAGATTAGTCTGGAATTTTTAAGGCTTCTTTAGTCCTGTAACATTTATTAAAGGCTCTTTTTTTGTTTTATTGTTGTAACGCTCCATTCAAAGGAATCCCTCCTGGAGAATTCTTTCAATTTGGTCTCCAGCACAGAAATAAACTGGCTTATCTGAGATCTTTTAATATCATATTCAGGGCTTTTAATAAATGTGAGTTTCATCAGTGCCTTTTTTCTTTTTTCTTCTTCTTTTTTTTTTTTTCTAAACCGGCAAGATAATTTAATATTAACACATCACACCTTATCACCCAATAACACTTAGTCCCTGTAATCTTATGACAGGCTAATTTCTGTAGCAACATCCCCTGTGTCAAATCTGCTCCATTCCATTACTACCTCAGCTGCTTGTGGAGCCGGGGTTGGTAATGAATATTCTGGCTTCTAAGCTTTTATCTAAGGATTATGAAATGAATTTGGAGTTTAGCTTGAGGGAGTTAGAGCTTCATTTTGCCTACTAGAGTTCATTCATATCACTGGAATAAATGGTAGGGGGTTTTATGCTAAAAATGTAAGATGGAGAACCAAAAATATGTATGTGCACAATCCCCCGGATGGGGTGGGGTATTAAGTGCAGGATTTGAGAAAAAGGGTTAATTGAAAAGAGAGGTGGGGAGATGGGGAGAAGCCGCTGCCTGGCGCCTGGGGAAGGGGAGAGCGGCAGTGCGATGCTTCTTGCAGCTTGCGCCGTCTCTCCCACGGGCAGTGTTGGTAGATATAAGGTGGTGGTTTGAGCTGAGGGAAGGAGAGGGTTGGTCCTCCCTCTTTTAGGTGGATCATCTGCCAAGACAGCGGCGGTGGGGACCCTGTTGAAACCCGTCCCATCCCCACTGCACTGTGGGTCGGTGCCTCTCCCCTCCTGCCTTTCTCGACTGCAACGCTAACAGCTTTCACTTAATTTAATATGTACAGCTCAGAAGGCTGAAGATGAGGTGAGCTCATTTGGCGTAATTATCGGATGTGTCAGGAATGTGAAATCTGAGGCAGTGTAACTGTCCTGGAGCCATCACACCTCTGACAGCCTGTCGGCTGTTGATGCTGCAAGGATGGGAAATGCGCCTGCTTCCTCAAGCAGAAAATAGACTGTTAAAAAAAATTGGTGAAGGCTAAACTGCTATCATGTTTTTTATGTTTAGCATATGCTCCCCATCTCTGCTCCACTGCCCCCTCCGCCCGTTTCCTCGCTTGGCTCTCGCGAGCCCCTTGGAGTGGTGCCGGGGTGGGTGATGCCACCCAGGGCAGGACATGGCGATGGCAGGCTGCGAAACGTGGGCAAGCTGTAAAGGCAACTCTCTCCCACGTGTCTGCTTGGACGCAGCTCTCATCACACGCTCGTAGCGGAGGTGTGGGAGCTCTTGCTGATAAGCAAACCCCTTCCTGGGGTGGGGGAGAGGGTAAAGCAATGTGCTGCACATGGGCTGCGTGCTCAGGTCAGGCACTGGGGCATCCTTGGCCGTCCCAGTCCCCTCCTGCCTGTCACGGGCAGCTGAGAGCCAGTCGTTCAGGGAAGACTGCAGCCACTATTCCATGGTTATTGTACAAAGCAGCATGGGGCAAAAATGTGGCTGTTGTGAGAAGAGGTGGGTGCCTGTTCCATTTTTGTCTGATTTCTGCCTCGATCACTCCATTACTCCTCACTTTATCATTTGAAAATCCCATCCTCCCAGTGTATCTCCCATCCCTGCTTCCCTGGCACATGATCTGGAGCAGTTAGACAAGTCCCCAGCCCAAGCCCTGCGGGGACAGCTTTGGCGGTCTGACTGGTGCCATTTCAAAGCTTCGGAGCAGACTTTTCCAAGCTCTTTGCCAGAGATGCCACCAGTAAGGGAATAAATAGATGGCACTGGGATGCCCGTTATCAGACAGGAGGGGGTTTCGGCAGGAGGCAATGGTGTTGTGCCTGCTCCGGTTTACACTCGGGAAGCGGGAAGGCTCAGTCCTGCCCATCCACACTGCAGAGTGCCAAAATTCACCCGCTGCTCGCCTCTCCCTTCCTCAATGAACGCTGAATAATAAATTTGACAAAAAATAATTACCTTGCCATAAATTGGGTATTAGCATATGAATTAGAGTTTAACATATGAAAGGGCTTTTGATGCCGCATAAAATTAATATAGAAAATGACCGTAACAGAATAACAAATTACACTTTAAAAGTCAGCTCCGTCGAGCCCGGCTGACATCGTGATGGCAGCACAAGGATGCCTGAGCTGGGTGGAGGGGAGAGCCTGGGAGCGGGGGGCATCTCCTCTGACACCCTGGTGCAGGCTGGCCCCGGTATTTGGTGCTGCACCGTGCCAGCCCTGGGCCTTGAGGCTGCCTCTGCCCTGTTATGCTGGGGCTGAGGCAATTCGTGCAGGCAACCCCCTCCCCATTTGTGTTCCAGCACTTGCTTCTCATTTATTTGGGCAAGTGGTGGTTTATTTTTGGTCCATGGCTTTTGTCCAGGGTAGTTGTTTTTTACTGATGATGAACACGGTGCTTTTTTCCACTTGAGTTGTAAATGTCCTGGCCAGGCTGGCTTTCAGTTACATCATTAATATATCCAGGACAGAGAGGATTTAAGACAGCTGTTGAGGCATGTTGTGATATTGTTAAAAACAATCTGTGGAAATAAACTACTATTCACAGGCAAAAAGTTTTCTAGGGCAGAGTTAAGTTGGTAAAGCCAGGCCACTTATTTTCTGAGAGGGGGGGAAAGAAAACCAAGCTCTTTTTAGAACACGAGAGGTACGAACATGATTAAACTTGGTTTGGGTAACAGCAGCTCAACAAGCTGCCACTCATGGTGCCGAGCTGCCATGTGGGCTCTGTGTGTGCTCTTAGATGAACCCAACTGTGAAAAACAAGGCATTGGCTTAAGTTGCCTTCCCTGAAGTTTAAAGTCAACATGTTTTACCTTGTGTTTGGAGCAAGAGAACTCAACTGATGAATAGCACCCCACTGAAATGCCATAATGTGTTTGGATGTCATCAGGCATCCAGCCAGTGCAGGAAGTCTTGGAAAATATGAGTTGGAAAGCTTGAGGATTTTTTTTTCCAGTCACATAACTGGAAAAACCCCACAGCTCACCTCTGCGGTGAGGAGTGCAGGGTGGTGGTACGCAGCAGTGTCTGTGAGCTGCCATCATGTTCGGTATGGGCAGTTTTGCTTTGCCACAAGAACAGTGTCTATGTCGGGGGGGGACCATGGCTTGTGTGGTTTGTGCCGGAGAGCAGGAGGATCTCCAGCCAGCAGCCACGATATGGAGGTAGAAGTTGGAGATACCGGTATTTTCCTGCACCTCTGGCAGAGGATCAAGGCTGGTTTTGTGCCCTGTGCACAGAGGGGGTGGCCATGAGGCTGGATGTTGTGGTGGTGCTTTCATCCAACTTTTGAGCTGCCTGTGCAGCTCCAGTAATTGCAGGCAAGCAGCACCAGTCTGGTCTGTGTCCGTGCCTAAATATTGCAGGTAGCCTGTGGGTAGTGTGGGCAGAAAGACTTATGGCTAAGGGTGCAGGAGAGACAAAGCTGGGGAGGGCTGCAGGGGTCTTGGAGAACAGGACTAGGGTTCAAAATGATGATGGGGGAGTTAGCTGCACCTGGGGATTTTCTCCCTTGACCGCCGCTCTTTCCCAGAGCGAGCTGGTATGTGAGTAGATGCCATGTTCTTGGTCTCAGTAAGAGACAAACCTTTTAGGACAGCATCATGCGGGCAGGGGCGTATGGCAGAGAGGGGAGTGCAGAGTCCTTCGAACCCAACCCTTTGCCTGCAAAGCTTTGCTTTCTTGCTGTAATCCTGCAACAAGTGATCGAGCTCTCCATGATTTTTGTTTCTGTTCCGAATTCCCCAAGAGGCTCCCCAGACATTTACTATTTCCAGGGAAATCCCTGTGTTTCTTAATCCCTGCAAGGTTTTCGGCCACATTTTCACCTCCCTTGCAGAGTTTTGTGGATGGTACTGCCCCGTTAGCAGTACTGCCCTTGGAGCCTCGGCAGACGTCAGTCTCTTTCCAGCACTGGGTGTGCCGTCTTTGCAATGTGCGAAGCCCTCTCTGCTGGCCTGGCTCTGGTCCAGATCACAAGAAGTCCATGGCTTCATGGCTGTCCCTTTTCTTTCTCTTTGCTTTTTTTTCTTTTTTGTCTGTGAGCAGAAAACCCTTAGGTTGTATGTAAGCCTAAGATAGTAACATAATTATACCTTCCCAGCTGCTGTCTGTAAATGCTCTTGCCATGAGTGCCAATTAAAATAAATGCAGATTATTGGGAACTTAAAGGACAAACAAATTGCTTTTTGTCTAAATATCAGCCTCAGTGCTGGGGCCATTAAGGTGTTTTGCATTAGTGCCTGCATTTATGACCTGTTTCGGTTCCTTTTAGCAGGACAAGGACCTCAGCCTCCTTACGGGAGCAGGCAGGCAATCATGGCCCAGGGTTTTTGCTGGGCTGGCTTCTGCAGCCAAGGGGGATTGAGGAAGTGTTTTGCTGCCCTGACCAGTGAGCCTTCTTTGGATGGAGGAGCAGAGAGGGCTGCCTGCTCTGATGGCTCAGCAAGCAAACACTAATCTAAAGAGCTTGCTCTAAATTCACAACCAGGCAGAGCAAGCCAAATAGAGACAACTGCGCTCTGCCCTGAGGGTTAACTACCTGCTGCTGAAATACTAATTGCAGTGAATTGTGTCCATCAATTACAGCAAAGAGGGTTTGCTTTCTGCAAGGATGCAGGGGGAAGGCGAGGGAGGGAGAAGCCTTGATCCTCTCAAACGAGCTTTCTGCTAATCACTTGAGAGGTGGGAGGGTTTGGGAGACTGGTAATGAGTGGGATGTGAGCATCCCTCACCAGCCTGTAACTAGCATGTCCTCATCATCCAAAGCACCCCTTTGCCTTGGGTGTTCGTGCTCTGGTTCATACTTGCGGGTCCCTAGCTGGCCCCTGGCTGCCTGCTGTCAGGAAGGGCTGAGGTGTCCATGGCCATCCCAGGCTGCTTCTCCTGGGGTTTTCTGTAACCGCCTTGGCCAGGTTGTCTGTGGTCACCATGGAAATCACCATCACTTGGGTCCCTCGGTGTCTTTTTGAGGGTCTGGACTTCCACTGAGACCCCGTGGCCTGCCAGAGCTGTGGTGGGATCAGACAACAGGCTGGGTTAAAACTTCCCTTTCCATCTTTCAGGCAACTAATTTAATTGTAATACTCTGATACTACTGATAAAAAGAGGGATTTCACACGCTTGCCAGCTTTGGGAATCTGTTGTTCAGGCCTGTTTACCTCCCTTTTTGTTCTGAGGAATGATTAATTGTCTCCTTGGTCAAGGTTGTCCTCTAAATTGTACTAAATTGGTGGTAATTTATGTAACATTTCTCACTTCATACAGTAGCAACTTGCTGTTTACAGATCCTCCTGCCAGAGACTGCTTTTGGGGATCCTCAGCTCTGTGGCTGAGCAGTCCTGGAGGGACCAGAGCCATGGGTCTGCACCCCGAGGTGGCCGGGCTCCCAGGACCCGACCTCTGCTGTCCTCTTGTTGATCCCCAGTGTGTTTGGCTCCCTGACAGGTCTGGGGGAGCTTCTACTTCTGGCATCTCCAGTTTATTTGCAAGGAAGAAGTAACAGGTGTCTCTTACAAGTTATCTTCTTTTGCTATATGCCAGCTCTATTTTCCTAAACTCGTAAGTTACCCATAGTGGTGTTACCAAACCACTGCATGAAGCACCGCATCTGAGATACCTCTTGGTACCACTTGATGTAAATACTGCAGCACTGAATTTTTCAGACTTTCTAACCAACCTCCTGGCTGACTTATTTCAGGGACATGTTGGGGGAAAGATAAAAAAATGATAAAGATAACTGAAATTTTGTCCAAAGAAGAGCAACAAAACTGGTGAAGGGCCTGGAGCACAAGACTTATGAGGAGCGACTGAGGGAACTGTGGTTGTTGAGTCTGGAGAAAAGGAGGCTGAGGGGACACCTTATTGCTCTCTACAGCTACCTGAAAGGAGGTTGTAGCGAGGTGGGGGTTGGTCTTTTTTCCCAAGTAACAAGCAATAGGATGAGAGCAAATGGCCTCAAGTTGCACCAGAGGAGGTTTAGATAGGATATTAGGAAAAATGTCTTCACTGAAAGGGTTGTCATTCATTGGAACAGGCTGCCCAGGGAAGTGGTGGAGTCACCATCCCTGGAGGTATTTAAAAGACGTGTACAAGTGGCACTTGGGGACATAGCTTCTTGGTGGTCTTGGCAGTGTAGGTTTACAGCTGGACTCAACGATCTTAAAAGTCTTTTCCAACCTAAATGATTCTATGATTCTATTCTATGATTCTATAAAGCATCACCTAGATGTCTCTAGCCCAATCTCCTGCTCGAGAAGGACTGTCACCAGATCACTGGATCTGGTCAGATGTGGCTCTGTGTGGCCACAACCTGGAAACCTCCAAGGGTGGAGACTTCACCACTTCTGGTGACCTGTCCCAGAGCTATACCAGTCTCCCAGGGGACTTTTTTCCTTAGTATCTAGCCTGACATTATATTTTATGTATCAATATTTACAGTCTGCCACTACGGCAAAGAAGAATCATCTTTAAAACTGCCCTTTGGATAGCTGTAGGTAGCTATCAGGAGCAAGAAGTCCCATGCATGGCGCATCTGTGTGGGAAGGAGAGCCCAGGAATTGGGCACCCTGCCTCCCCTGGGACCCTCCAGCAAGAGTGGAGCCAGCGCTGTGCCAGGGGACAGGGACAAGATCTCGCCCTCTTCCACCCCGGCAGGTTTCTCTGGCTAGGCAATGAGAGGCAGAGCCTTGAAGTAATGTGTGCCTTCAGCACCGACACGTGCATTTTCCCTGCTTGCCTTTTTTCTTTTTTCAACTCTCAGTTGAAGTTTCAGGTTATTATTATAAATTTACCTCAGTTGTATGTCCTCCCTCTGAAAACAAAAGAAACCAATCTTTTATTTTTCACCTTTTCAGGCTTTTTTTTTTTTTTGCATAAGTTTTAGTTCCGTCTTCTTGTTAAAAGATAACTAAAATTTTGAATGTCCTCGTTGAGCCTGTTCAGTTTGGGGGCGACTGTCTTTTTGATCTTATAATGCCAGCATTTTTTTTAGTTTGAGTTTTTCTTTTTCTTGCCAGTAAGTACTGAAGCTGGATATTCTGGTATGGAAGAATTCAGAATATAGTTTTTCTTGATTGGCTGCAGGGTCATATCTCTAAGCAAAAATCTTTCCATTTGGGAAGAAGGGAATGATGAGGTGACCTGGAGAAAATGCTAGGGTAACAACCACATTTTTCCATAGATAAATATGCCCCAGTCCTGCTCACTCTTGTAGTTCTGATCTTAAACCTGGGATTCACAGAGCATCACCCTCATCTGCTATAAACCTTCGCAGTGTGAGGAAGGAGCGTTGGCTGTGTTGTAGCCTCCCTAGCAGAGGCCAATAGCATTTTGGCATGTGTTTTTACAGGAACACCTACATAAAGCTCCCAAGGGCTTAAGCTAGGCTTAGAGCAGAGGGAAAAGGATATTTGTTGCCTTTTTTCCGGTTTTGTTGTTTGGCCAAATGTTCCCTGTGGAGGATATAGGATGTTATCTCTCCTTTGCTGCTTTGCCATTAAGGGTTTTGTCTTCAGTTCAGATTTATTCACTTAAATGAAGAGGGTACATGTTTTTGACCAAATGCAGGCATTAGATTAAACCAATGTTGCAATAAAAAAAGAAAATTCCTTACTCTCTGCAAAAATTCTCAATACTTTACAATTATGTATCTTGTGAATGCATTCCAGCACTTTGTGTTCAAGGGACACAAATATATGAACTATCTGACTTTGGCCGTGAAGGAGTTTCCCAGAAACCTCTTCATCTGATGGCAGAGGGTTTGCTTGTGTTTCATGGACTTCCCTGGTCTGGGCAGGGACTCACGGATGAGTGGTGGAGTTGTGCTGACTGTGTCAGGCATGCAGGTGTGGTTGGTTGGCAAAGAGGTAGAATTGGCTGGATTTTTAAGGCAATTCCAAAACTTTGGGTTTTCCTATCACTATCTCTTGCCTCCTTTTTAAGTTATAGGTCATCTGCAAGATCTAAGGTGAGACAAGCACTAAAGCCCCACCAATGCCCCAGGGTCCTGGGTCCACTGTGTGGCAACACAGCCTTTTCCTAATACACCCTTGCCCTGTCCCATGCTGTCAAACTTCCATCCTCTCCAGTCTGCCAGATAATTATTTCCCCTTTTTTAAGCACATGGAAATGGTACAAAGAAGGAGCTTTGCCATAAGCCTTTGGACAATGAGGGGGCAGGCACCAGGTCTCCATGAGCTGTAGGCACAAGTTCATCTTCAATGAGGAGAAACTGGTGAAGCAGGGGGGCCCTGCTCCTGCAGATGCAGCCACCCCCACCCCCCCAAGGGGATCTCCAGCATAGACTCCAGGATGAAGCTGCTCTGCTATTCCCGCCCCCCCCCCCCCCCCCTTTTATTTCTTTTTTTCCTTGTTGTTGGAGGCATTTCTGCATTTGGGGAGTGTCATGGGCCTTCCAGCTCTGTCACTTCAAAGCCTGTCGCCCTTAAAGGCATTTCTCTCCAGCCTCTTCCCGCCCGCCTCTCCCATTGCGGCGTGGACCCCCCTCGCTCTTGCGCCCGCCGACTTAATTCTTTATGGACAAAAGCTGACTTTAGCACAAGTCTCCTTTGATCAAAGGGAGCCTTATCCGGTCCCAGAGACAAGCGCATCCCGGGGAGATGGCAGAAATTAGGTCAGCTCTGCATCGCTCGGCATCGGGCAAATGGGGCTGCCCCCCCAACCCTGCTGGCGGGGGGCTGCCAGCCGCCCTCCTCCTGTCTTCAGGGATCTCCCAGGGCAAGGCTCTGCTTGGAGGTGCCTGGGGTCCCCCCAGCCCTCCCGCCCGGGTAAGCAGTCTCCCCTCAACCCATCAGCCTCCCCTTGCTGCCTCCTGCATCCTCCAGCACTGGAGCCTGGATGGCAGCAATTTGGCTTTTATTTCAGTGTGCCCTGAGATGTCTTGGGGCAAATGTCTTTGTTCAGGGTGATGCTGGCCTCTGCAGTGCTGTCAGGATGGGGTTCCTCAGGCTGGCAGCAATGAGCATGCTGGGCTGGAGGAGGCTTGTTAGAAACTGAATTAATCCCCTTGCCACTGATGGCAGCAGAACCCAAGCCCTGTTACCAGCTATGCTACTATAACACACAGTCATCTTACGTGATGGGACGCAGTCTCACTGGGAATGGGATGCAGAATGCACCGCTACTGGGACAGGACTCATCCTGCACCTCTGAGGTGGCTGTTTGTTTTTTAGAGTGCCTGCTAGCCTGGGTGCCTTGCAAACCAGCGGGGTGGGGAGGAGGGAAAGGAGGGACCCGCAGCTCAGCTTAGCTCGATGGACAGGATCACACCACAGCTCTGTAGCAGCATTCAGGTCAGCCCCATGACCTTTTGTACAGCTCATTAACAACAAATGCTGAAGAGAAGGAGGGCAGAGCCATTACAGAGCAATTTATATGTAAATGCCTAAAGTACCAAATAAAAGCAAGCCCACTGGCGTTCATTAGAAAAAAACCATTATTGAATTTTCTTGTATGTGTCTGTGTTTCAGGTTGTTTTTTTCTGTCTTGGCAAGACAAAGCACACTGTCAAACTACCTGTTTGGCTTCTTGCTTTTCCAGTTTCATCCTTGCTGCACCCAGGCACAGGCTGGGGCCATGTTTTCCTCTGCCCAGGTGAGGAGGGGAGCGAGACAGGGAGGCTCTGGCCTCTGGGGTCCCCAATAACCCCTGGAGAGTGACATTCCACCTCCGCTGCCCAGCTGGGGCACTAAGGCCCCAGTGAGAGGCTTTGCTGTTCCCACACCAATGTGGGAGCCCAAGGCATTCCCCATAGCCTATGCCACAGTGTAGACCTCGCTTCTCCTTGGAAAGATAATCCAGAAACTTCGTCCTGGAGGGATTTCCAACCAAAGTGAGTTTAGCTAAAACCTGAATTTTCTCTGTTGTGAAGTTTTAGCTCTCAGCTGAGGGCTGCTTCTGCCAGCAGCAATAGAAACAAGGTAAAATACATGTATAAATTCTTAATCAAACTGTTATCTATAATGGCCCCAAGTAGTACAGCTGGTGGCACTGCTGCTGGAGAGAGCGTGTTGGTGTCTTAGCATATTTGAAGAACAAGCTGATTTTCCCTTCCTAGCCCTGTATTGTCTTCTGTCAAGCTGAACCACACACAGGTGAGTCTGGGGGTCCCAGGGTCCATCAGAAGGCCTGTGGAGTGCCTCGCTTGTGTCGCAAGCCTGGGTGTAGTTTGACTTGAGGTAGAAAAACTCAGCAAAGACTATTTCTGGACTTGAATGCAAAGTGGAAGAGCTGCCTACATTGAAATTACACCTCTAAGCAGGTCTTTTTGCACCAGTGATAGTGTCGAAATCTCAGATCTTTCTCCCACCCCAGCATCCTTCCATCCTGGCTCCTTTGCAAAGCTGCCCAAGTCTGTGAAAAGCCTTCCTGCATCAGCTCTGCACCCTTCAGCAGCAACCATAGCTGTTTTCATGGGTATGTGACCCAGCAGTGGAGGCACAGGTAGGCTTTTTGACCTCCCACTTGCTGATCTGGAGCAGGGTGTTTGTGCAGCCATGCTCTCGCACCTCCTGGGCTATCCGCAGTGTGGTACCTGGCTGCCTGTGTGTTTGTGGGGTAACAGCAACACTACCCTGTCCTCAGCATTCTGGGTAGCCTTATGCAAATACGACAAGACCTACCCCATTGAGATAATGATGGGAATGGTTAATTTGTCAGGTGTTAGCTCACGCTTCATGACACAGTGTCTGGAGATTTCCAAGACAGACTTTCGTCAGCTGTACAAGGGAAAGCTATTCAAATGGCAGAGAGGGAAAAATGGAAAATAATCAATGTTACAACATCACTATCAAATATGTAGGAACCCGTGTCCTGGAATAGATGTGCTCATTATCTCTCAAACCATTATCATTGTACCAAACACAAGTGCTCACTCTGGGATGCTTGTGCCCATGGCCAGGCATCGCACACCCAAAGCAGGTGCGATGAGCAAATGTGTCCTTGGCCTTACCCTTCCTCTCCCCCAAACAGCCAAATTACTTTATTTTTTTGGAGCCTATATCAGAGTTAGAATTAATTCTCAGCCTCATGATGGGGCAAAGAAACAGTAGCCCTTTCTTCTCTGCATTAGTGAGAAGCTGAACTGTTGGCAGTTCCTGCAGAGGATGGGTTTGCAATGAGCACATCTCACCAGGCTGGTGTTTTGTCTGCTGCAGCTGCACGGCCAGCCTTGGCGAAGCTTTTGGCTGTGTCTGCTGACATGGTAGCAGCACAGCGGCATCCGGCATCGCTGTCGCAGTAAACCACCACCATGGCTCTGGGGCTTCAGTTCTGAGCCCGTGCTCTGGCCTGGAGACAGCTGAGCTATGGCAAAGCAGAACCACTGTGAGGAGCTGCAATTTGCTTACAGGGGATGCTATCTGCTGGGAAAAATAGTGAGGGGTAAGTTAAGAAAGGTTAAAAATTGCTGTCCGAGTGTCTGGAGTCGGGAGGTCTCGCTCGGGCAGGAACGGGGGCTGCTACGGCCCCAGCGTGAGCAGGAGTCAGAGCAGCACACGGACCTGGCATGTTAATGAGCAATTTAATGAGGAGCCACATCGACTGGCAGGTGTTGGCTGCCTGAAGGGACAGAAAACCTCACCCTGATGCTTGTATTATGCTTTTCGCTGCTTCCCTGTGTGCTTTGGTACCTCAACCTGGGAGCAGAGGAATGCCTGCCAGCTCTAGCAGGAATTGCTCTAGACACTTGGCTGTCTCTTTGTTTATCCAAAATGACTAGGTGGGTGGGCTGGGGCCTTAATCAGTAAGTTCATGATTGGACTAATGGAGAAAAAGACCCAGCTGCCAGATTTCCCAGTGACTTGAGTGGCCTATTCCTTGTGCACGTGTGTTGACCCTCAGAAATTAACTGAAAAAAATCACAAGAGCTCAAAGAATCCGTCCCAGAGAGGATGTTCAGGATAAAAGACTGAAACAGTGTTACTTAATCATGTCATACAAGAAGTCGACAAAGAATAATGCAACACAGATCTGACGTGGTGAATTCTTATCTGGATGCCAGACTCCACTTTTATTATGTCCATAATGTATCTCCACTGATGTAAGATAAATACGATAATAACATTCCATCTTAATCTCAAGGAGATAAAAATAATGCCTGTTGGCAAGATGGTGCTCCCGCTGTTTTTCCTGGCTGTTGGTCCACGGGAAGCATTGCCTCATCCCTGCTGGGCACATACTTTCTGGTCCTATAACTTCCACTGAGCTCAACTAGAGCTAAGTTCACCCCAGCTGCATGGAATATTTGTTTAAGCTGAGCGCTCACATCCTACTCTCTGCTCCTGCTCCTGTTGGAGGTGTGTAGTGACCTCCTGCAGCATCGTCTCTCCAGTGAAGGAGGGCTGAGCCCTGGCAGGACCCCAGGGAACACCCAGGTCCCAGGAGGGAAGAGGTGAGGAGAAGCCCCTAGGATGTACTTTTCCCAGCTCATTTCCAGCCCATGGCGGAAGATCTGAAGCAGGTCTTGTCTCTGGCATGGTACCTCCTGGGGCATAACAATTAATCAGTCCCCAGCTGCTATCTACCTGGGAATTAGCTAATTTACTGAGGATTAGCCTATTTGTCTAATTATTCATTATATCACCTCTCCTCCTGCTGCTCATTTATTGTTTGATTTTTTTTTATTTGTAAAGTATCTTTTGTGTCTTTTATTTGAAGACATTCAAGAGACTTATTTTGGGGTGGGTTTGCATGCTTTGCTTTTCTGAAGAGTCCTTGCTGACACAAACCTCTCCTCATCTTCCCTGAGAGCAAGGACTGGGAGGTTTGGCCCTTGCGGTGTATCATCTCCCTGCCTACATGAAAGGCCTCTAGTCCATTTTTGTTCTTGTGTTCACCTTGCCTGACTGGCTTCTGGGACAATATTACACTGCAAAAGGGATATGTCTCTAGAGAAGCTGCTCTATGATAACTCCTTGACAGGAGTTTTAGGGTTATGGTATAAATGTGATTTTGTCCTTCAGTGGGTAACTAACTGAGTTTGTCCTTGCCTCTAAAGAATCCACCTGCATTTGCCAAATATGCTCCTGCCTCCAAGAAGTGGTTGTGTGTTGACACCTTGGTCTTTGTTCACAGGGCACAAACGGTCACCCCCCAAAAAAAAGCAAACAAAAAAGGAAATCACCTACAGAGCAGCCTTTTGTGACCATGAATGAGTATGTTTGGAAGTGCAGGGATGGATTCTCATTCCCCCATTCCAGCTGCCTTTGCAGAGGGGCTTAGAGGCTCTTTTAAAGTAGTAGCCAAATTGCTGAGTCCTCTGCAGGATCCTCATGCTCTGGGTTTACTAGCTGGTGTAAGCTCCAACCAGTTAGCTTCAGCTAGCTCTTACCAGTTGGTCTAAGCTCCAGCTGGCTTTTACATCCTTCACCTGCAGTAATGTGCAGGGAGCTGGTCTGAATTTTGTTTTGGGGCTGAAATACCCCTGGGTGCATCCAGAGTTAGAAGTGAGTTAAAATATGCCTGCCTTGGTGAAAAAGGAGTGCCTGCTCTTTCCTCTCCGCTTTGGTACTAGAGCTAGAAGCCAATGTCAGGGGGGCAGTCTAGCAAAGCTGCCACCGTCACTCAGGCATAGCATGGCTGAATCACTGCAGATAATAATCCTCTATTGATTTTCCCTTGTTTTTACAATCATTTGAGAATTTTCACTAAGCAGAATGAGAAAATGTTCTGATCCCCCAGAGGGTTCTCTTGTTCCTCTCGTTCTCTCAAGGAAATAACAACAATAAATACACAAAAAACAAAGCAGAAAAATTAAACCCATCAGTAAACCGTAAATAATGGGGTAGAGCTGGCTGAGAGTGCTTTGATGTTTATATGCATCAGTTACTTGTTTTGGTTCTTTTCCTTATAATTTTCCTGTACGCACTTCCCTATGTTTTCATAGGCAGGATTTCAGTACCAGGCATGGCTCCTCAACAGTCCATGAGCATTTCCAGCCCTATGTAGATGAGCATGAGCTGAACTGGGCATGGGTGGTTTTGTTTCGTGGCTGGGCACTTTTGTCAGAGGCTTTTGGGATCTGCTTTGCGGGCCATTCCTCTGAGACAAGTCTGTCTGAAAAGGTCTTATTTTGATGAGTTCCCAAAATATGTGTTTGTGTGTGCACTGGCTCACTTTGTCTATGCTGGACCTGGGTGTCAGGATTGATGTAGGCTGGAGTTTGCGTCCGTGTGGTGGTTGTCTCTGGGGCTTCTTGTGGATTGGAGGTGACTCTGAAGAGTTTCCTATGGCACGGAGAAGGGATGTACATGTATGTGTGCATGCATGTATGCATGCTTGGGGATGGGGGTTTGCACATCTTGTCCGAGTGCAGCGTTTGCAATAGAAGTCAATTCTAAGTGCTAGCAGCGCTGTTCTGCTGCTCAGAGGTGCCTGTTGGCTCACACAGCTGAAAAGATTATGACATTCAAAAGAAATAATTTATAAACAGCAGATGTTTCATAAACTATGATAAAAAAACCCCAACGACCAGAACACCAGCCCACCCGGTACATGAATGTGCCTCGACTTGGAAAAAGGTATCCAGACAGAGCAGCTGCTGAGAAAGCCAGGGGAGGTCGACTCCAGAGCAGCACTGAGATACACACGATGCCGAATGCTTAATAAGAAATTTCAAAGTGATACAAAGAGGGCATCTGAGGGAAATTAAAGTAATGTATTTTTTATAAGAAATAGAGGGAAGAATGGTATGAAGTGGGGAGATGTAAAGTGGGGAATGAGGAAGGAAGAGGGAAAAACAATAATGAAGATGCAGCAGAGCCGAGCCACGACGTGAAACACTCTGACAGTGAGTTCTGAGCAAAGCTGGAGCACTTTGCAGCCAGCAGCCAGCAATGTGACCCTGTCCCCTGCCTTCCCGAGCCTGGCAGGGGTGAGAGCAGGACTGCTGCTGGGGGATGGGTGCTGATGAGGGCAAGGGGCAGCAGAGGCTGACACTGCCATGTACCGCTTCCAAGAGTGCCTTTTTGATACAACTGTAGAAAATTCATTTTAACACCAAAGCAGGTTTTAATTTGAGCTTTCAGTTTGATTGATTTCATTTCTTCTGCGTCTGCTAAATAAAGGCATGAGCATTTTCAGAAAATGCCCTTCTCGTGCTCTCTAACTACTTGTTTTTGGACTGTACTCAGCTGTCCTCTTCCTCCTCTTGGTCCCTGCAGCCCCTGCTCAGGCAGTGGCAGCAGCCAGGAGGAGAAGGTGGACATCTCCCTCCTCCTTGTGCTCCAGCAGGGCTGGGCAGCTGGGTCAGAGCATCCGTCTGGGGTGCAGAGCGAAAGGCTCTGTTCAGCTGGGGCTCCTGGGGACAGATTTGTGTCCCAGTTTAATCTTAGCCAGCAACTAAGCACCATGCAGCTGCTTGTTCACTTGCCCCCCTGCCCAGTGAGATAGGGGAGAGAATTGGGAAAAAAAAAAAGAAAAAATCATGGGTTGAGATAAGAAGAGTTTAATAGGACAGAAAGGAAGAAAATAATAATGATAATAATAACAATAATGAAATGACAATAATAAAAGAATTGGAATATACAAAACAAGTGATGCACAATGCAATTGCTCACCACTTGTCAACCGATGCCCAGTTAGTTCCTGAGCCGCAATCCCCCCTCCAAGCAGCAGTCCCCTCAGTTTATATATTGGGCATGACATCACATGGTATGGAACATTCCTTTGGCCAGTTTGGGTCAGCTGTCCTGGCTGTGTCCCCTCCCAGCTTCTTGTGCACCCCCAGTATCCTCACTGGCAGGGCAGTATGAGAAGCTGAAAAGTAGCTGACTTACCATAAGCACTGCTCAGCAACAAGTAAAATATCAGTGTGTTACCAACATTATTCTCATCCTGAATCCAGAACACAGCACTATACCAGCTACCAGAAAGAAAATTAACTCTATCCCAGCCAAAACCAGGACAATCGGCCATGTACCCCATGGACTGACTGCAGCTCATTGCATCTCTCCCCACTCCCACCACTCCACCAGTGCCCACCACTCCGCATCTGCATACTGTCAGGAGCAGCTCCTCCCTCACAGCCTTTCGTCCATGAACCCACAGATCTTCTGTACTTCTCCTGTTTATTTCCTTTCACGTATAATCAGAAGACATCTCCTGCAGTCCCAGCTTTGGTGGCCATCATCCTCCCTGGTATGATTGCCTATGTCTCCCTAAGGCATTACAGGGATGTAACGCATCTGAAAGACCTGGTCAGTTCTTTCCCAGCTGGCTATTAATCATTGTGTTTGCTCCAGAAACCCTTTGGCAGAGATCCACATTTCCTGACCAGCTTTTAGCAACCCCCAAAATAACCTCCAGGGGTAGCCAGTGATGTAGTTTCCCACTCAAATCTGTAAGTGCCTGCTAATCTGTTCACCTTCTGGGTAAAGATCTGGATGAAACAGATGAATGTTTGGGATTGCCACCTGAAAACTACTGAGCAATGCAAATGAAATAGGTAGTATAGAAATGTGGAGTGAAGGAGGTCTCAGGAAGGATCCGGCCAGCTCTTCCTCAGGGAGGCTGGAGCAGGCTAACCCTGCCTGGCAGGAATCTGTGCCCACTGTGCAAGAGAGTTGACGAATTTGGTAGATGCCAGCCCAGAAACCTTAGCTGGGATCTCCATCTCTCACTGGCTAAAGATGGAGCTTTCATGGCTCCCACTTTTGTGATTGCCATGTTCATGTCCTCCACGTTGCACTGACCTGCCAGGAGAGGCAGTTTACAGCATGGTGTCTGGATACTGGCCACATTAAATCTGGAAAACATAGCCCACTGCAGCCATAAGTTATTTTATTTCTTGAAGAATTCTGATAGATGTTCCTTCTTCTAGCTTGTGTTTCCTTTTACTTGTTCTTCCCGTTTGTCCCTGTCTGGGATCTAGTGGGGTTTCTGGACTTAGGGATCTCTGCTAGATGCTCTGCTAGAGCCTGGGTTTACACAGAGTTGCAAAATCAGCTGAAACCAGTGTGGGCATCCTGGAAGAAGGAGGTGACGTTTTGGTTTAATAATAACTTGGTCTCCCTGGAGACCACCACATGTAGAAAAGTGTCTGAAAGGCTCCTAAATGATCTCAGAAATACCCCTAATTTTCACTCCCCCTCCTCTTTGCACATGCCAGGTCCATCACGGTTGAGTTTACTTAGGCAGAGCAGGCTGTGCATTTGCAGGTGGTTTATTTATACTCAGGAAAACAGAGAATACATACAAACCTGGTGCTGTCTCATCCCCTGGGTCAGGGCTGAGGGCTCATGTTCATGTTCAACATTGCTCATTTGTTCCCATTTCCATGAATGAATTGTTTTTTAGAGGATCTCCTTGGAGAGGTGCTGTGCATTACAGTGAGCTCATTCAGATAGCATTAGTGCTGTCAACATTACCTGTGTCATCCTACAGTTTCAGGTTCACACCACTCATGTGGTGGTGTGTCCTTATAGAATCCTAGGATGGTTTGGGTTGGACGGGACCTTAAAGATCATCTAGTCCCAACCCCCCTGCCATGGCCAGGGACACCTTCCACTAGACCAGGTTGCTCCAAGCCCCATCCAACCATCCAACCTGGCCTTGAATGCTTCCAGGGATGGGGCAGCCACAGCCTCTCTGAGCAATCTGCTCCAGTGCCTCACCACCCTCACAGTAAAGGACTTCTTCCCTACATGTAATCTAGATCTGCCTTCTTCCAGTTTAAAGCCATTACCCCTTGTCCTATCGCTACATGCCCTTGTAAAAAGTCCCTCTCTGGCTTTCCTGTAGGCCCCCTTTAGGTACTGGCAGGCTGCTGTAAGGTCTCCCCAGAGCCTTCTCTTCTCCAGGCTGAACAACCCCAACTCTCTCAGCCTGTCTTCATAGGTAGGAGAGGTGCTCCAGCCCTCTGATCATCTTCCTGGACTCGCTCCAACAGGACCATGTCCTTCTGCTGTTGGGGGCCCCAGAGCTGAACGCAGTGCTGCAGGCAGGGTCTCACGAGGGCAGAGTAGAGGGGCAGAATCACCTCCCTCGACCTCCTGGTCATGCTGCTTTTGATGCAGCCCAGGATATGGTTGGCTTTCTGGGCTGCAAACGCACATTGCTGGGTCATGTTGATCTTCTCGTCAACCAACAGCCCCAAGTCCTTCTCCACAGGCCTGCTCTCAATCTACTCATCACCCAGCTTGTATTTGAGCTTGGGATTGCCCCAGCCCATGTGCAGGACCTTGCCCTTGGCCTTGTTGCACTTCATGAGGTTCACATAGGCCCACCTCTCAAGCCTGTCCAGGTCCCTCTGGAAGGCATCTTTTCCCTCCAGCGTGTCGGCCACACCACAGAGCTTGGTGTCGTCGGCAAACTTGCTGAGGGCGCACTCAATCCCACTGTCCATGTTGCTGACAAAGTTGTTAAACAGCGTCGGTCCCAATATCAGCCCCTGAGGAAGGCCACTTGTCACTGGTCTCCACTTGGACATTGAGCCATTGACCGCAACTCGTTGAGTGTGACCATCCAGCCAATTCCTTACCCACCGAGTGGTCCATCTGTCAGATCCACGTCTCTCCCATTTAGAGAGAAGGACGTCACGCGGGACAGTGTCAAACGCTTTGCATAAGTCCAGGCAGGTGACGTCAGTTGCTGTTCCTCTATCCACCAATGCTGGAGTCCCATTGTAAAAGGCCACCGGATTTGTCAGGCATGATTTGCCTTTGGTAAAACCGTGTTGGCTGTCACCAATCACCTCCTCATTTTCCATGTGCCTTAGCATAGTTTTTAAGAGGATCCATTCCATGATCTTGCTGGGCACAGAGGTGAGACTGACTGGCCTGTAGTTCCCTGGATCTTCCTTTTCTCCTGTATTGGGTCTGGCTGAGATGGAGTTAGTACTCCCTATAGCAGCCCTCATAGCACTGTGCTCTGCAGCTCTGTAGCTAGAAAGGTGTTGATAACACACCAGTGTTTTGGCTACTGCTGAGCAGTGCTGGCACAGCATCAAGGCTGTCTCTCCAACATTTTTGCCCTCCCCTCAATGGCAGGCTGGGGCAGGGCAAGATCTTGGGACGGGACATAACCAGGACAGCTGACCTAAACTAACCAAACAGATATTCCATACCATATGACGTCAGCTCAGATATAAAAGCTAAGTGAAGGGAGACGGAGGGGGGGACATTTTTGTCTTCCGGAGCAAGCACTACGCGTACTGGAGCCCTGCTTCCCAGGAAGTGGCCAGACATCGCCTGCTGATGGGAAGTAGAGAGTAACATCATTTGTTTTTTCTTTGCTTTCACGCGCAACCTTTGCTATCATTTTATTAAACTGCCCTTATCTTGACCCACGAGCCTTTCGTTATATTTTTCTCTCCCCCGTTCCAGCTGAGGAGGGGGAGTGATAGAGCGGCTTTGGTGGGCACCTGGCATCCAGCCAGGGTCAACCCACCACATCTCCCTTTTTAAAAATGGGAGTTATGTTTCCCCTTATCCAGTCAGTGAGAACCTCCCTGGACTGCCATGACTTCTCAAATATGATGGATAATTACATAGCCACTTCATCTGCCAGTTTCCTCAGGACCCATGTATGCATCTCATCAGGTCTTGTGCACCTTCAAGCTCCTTAGGTGGTCTTGAACCTCATCTTCTCCTGCAGTGAGTGGTTCTTCATTCTCCCAGTCCCTGCCTTTGCCTTCTGTGACTTGGGTGGTGTGGCTGGAGCACTTGCCAGTGAAGACTGAGGCAAAAAAGTCATTAAGTACTTCAGCCTTCTCCATGTCCTAGGTAACCAGGTCTCCCATTTCATTACAGAGAGAGGGCCCACATTTTCACTGATCTTCCTTTTATCACCAACGTACTTACAGAAGCTTTGCTTGTTGCCCTTGACATCCTTGGCCAGATTTAATTCTATGAGGGCTTTAGCTTTCCTAACTTGATCCCTGGTTGTTCGGACATGAGCAGCTGCTTATGCAGCTTGGACATAATCCCTGGCTGCTTATGGACATGAATTTCTCCAGTATCGAGAAAGACAGAGGCCCAGCCTTAAGATGTTTGTCATAGTTATGTCTGAATGAGCACAGGAAGCAACTCTGCACACATGCTGGACCAGCCACCCCAAAAGTGGAGCTGTCTTGTGGCCATATGAAAATTTCAATATTTTCTTTATAAAGAGAGGTTTCTGAAAGGTCAGTTGTCCCTGGGCTTTTCCATCAATAAGAGATTAATTTGAGGATGGTGGTTACCTGTCAGGGAAAAGGTCCATCTACCCCAGCACCCTCACCTCTAAAAGCAGCAAAGGGAATGGATTGAATTCAAGGAAAACAGCAGCTGCACTTCCCCAGCCCGCAGCCACTCTCCCCACCTGCAGCTCAGGCACTTTCTTGAAGGGCTATGTTTAATAATATTGATGGACTTTTTTCCCCATGAATTTGTCTAATTGCTTTTTGTAATTCTGGATATCCATTTGCTGGTCTCAGCCAAGGAAAGGTTAATGAATTAGAGCCCTTAAAAGTGCCCAAAGGATTTTAAAAGAAACAATTCTCTAAACACAAAAGCTCATGTTCTCATATTGTCATTAATAGCTGCAGGATCATTTCGAGGGTGGTTGGTGCAAGTGTGGGGACCCCAGCCCTATCCCCCCCCGACCCATTTCCTGACCCAGAGAAACTGGGGTGGTTTCTCTGGGTGTGCCTGAAACCTGCTGTTCCCATCAAAGCTATTTGGTTCTGTGCTTGGAGGGTTTTGTTTCCTTTTATTTATTTATTTCCTGTTAGAGGAGGACGGAGAGTTTGGACTGTTTTTATTTCAAATGCACAGCCTGCAAAACAACAGCTGCTTATTATGGATGAGTTTCATGGGGTCCAGAAAGCAAAGGAGAGAAGAAATGTAAAGGAGCAAAGTTTGGCACAAGTGGAAATGATCAGCATGAATACAAAACTGCTGGAGGAGAGGTGTCCAGAGGAGAGAGGTTTCAGCCACGTGGCACTGCTGGCAGAGCCCTGCGGAGTGCAGTATATGGCGGTGGGGAGGGGGAGATGGGGGTCCTCACTCTGCTACCCCCATGCTGGGCCAGTTGTGCTGGTGGGACACTTAAACATCTGATAGGGGCTGAGGCAGCTGCCAGCCCCGGGGATGCTCTGCTGGTCCCCTCATCCCCCTCCCACCACCCATGGGTCTGTGCTCTCTCCCGTCTAGGCCGGGAGAGGACATCTGGATTTGGGAGAAGTGTGGCTTTGCACCTGCCCATGCATGGGCAGGGAGAGCAATTGTTCCAACAGTGCACAAGGACAGCAAAGGGACTGAGAAGGTGCTTGGGGATCACCCCCTCTGTTCATGGGTTATTGCATTGAAAAGCGGTGCTGGTCCGTGGCTCCTGGCTGGGAAACCCTGGTGGCTCCAGCAGGACAGCAGTGGCTGGGGAGCAGCAGAGCGATGTGCTCCTATCCAGGCAGGACTCTGGGGACAGCTTATGCAGGGAATGCACTGATGATTACTCAGCTCCCAAACCTGGAATTTGGGGATGTAATTAGGGCAAGCGGGTTGTAATTAACCCCAGGGATTGAGCACAGAAACTCTCAAAGTATAAGAGGAGCTTAATGGTCTCCTGGAGCCTCCCACAGTGGTGGCAGTGGTACCCTGGCCCCTGGGAGAAGGTATGGGTGTAAAAACCTATCTTGTCTATACAGCTGTGCGGGACCTCTGTACTATCACCTCTAAATGCATTTTATGGAGAGGGTCAAAGGCAGGACAGGTGAAGTTACCCACTGCATGGTGGATGCCTCGTGCTGGTCTGGGAGGACAGTAGTGAAGCCCCAGCATCAGTGCTAATGGGGCAGGGCCAAGCCCCCGGGACCAAGAAGGAAAGCTTTCCTGGAAGTCTGCATGCATCTCCAGGCTCTAATCACCCTGCCCAGCCTCACCTGGGACCTGTTCCCATCTACCCACTGACCTCCAGCCCCTAGCCAGGGGCTGCATTTAAGCTCAGGATCTCGGACTCTTTCTTTTCCTTTGGCTGGCTTGTGTGGGTGCTGTGCCTTGCCTTGTTCCTCAGCCCTGGCTTCAGGGTGGCCCTTGGACCTTCTTCATTGCTATAGACCTGCATAGTGACAATTGCTGCCCCCAAACTGGATCTTCTTGCTCTGGTACTGAGCCCCTTGTTGGCAAAGTTGCTGCTTCCCCCCCCCCCCCCCCCCCCCCCCCCAATCGGTCCTGGATTGTCTTCCTTTGAAGAGCAGACCCCTCCTGCTGCTTCTTGACACTTTATACCCTGGTAGGTCAGCTTTTGTTTTATTTTATTTTTGTTTAATGCTTTTTATTAATGGAAGAGCTGATATCAAGATGCAGTGTGGTTTCTCCCTGAAGTTGTCTTATCTGCTGCTTGGACAGATGAGCAACCACCACCCCCTCCATCCCCCCCACCCCCCCACCCCCCCAGTAATGAAAATGGCAGCACAGACCTTGGAGATTGGGAAGGCTTGGGGGTTTGTGCAGGGGGACGGGGTCGTTGCAAGGTCCATGTGTTACTGCCACAACTTTGGCAGCTACTGGTGCCCTCAGAACCATTTCCAGGTGAGCAATGCTTGCTGATGCTGTGCAGACCCTGCCCTGTGGGAGATGGAAGTTGCCCAAAGTAAAGAAATGCTTTTACTCAGCTTTTCTCCCATATTTTCTTCTTGCTGTTCCCAACCTCTGAAGGCTGAGGGGTTGGCTGTGCCAGGAGGCTGCAGGATTTAGGAGCTGATTTTAAGGGCTCAGAACAAGATCCCACTCTCTGCTTCCAGCTGCTGGCAGAGTTTTAAAGTACCAGAGGCTGCCTGCAGTACATTCTGCAGCACAGCTACTGATGGGGGCATGGAGGGATGGGTACAACAAGGGAAAAGAGCTGAGGAAGCAGAGAGTGTGAAAATAAAGATGAACTGAGGGGAGGGAAGGACAACTGGAAGCAGCTGGTGGAGGATTGTAATAAGGTGAGATGAAGCTAACACTTCAGCAGCTGCTTGGTGCACCCGGTAACCCAACACATTTAATGAGATGCTGCCTGCTGCTAGCTGAAAGGGTTGGTTTCTTTAAATAAATATTATAATAATATGTGGGAGACTGCTCTGACAGGGTGCTCAGTCCTTCCAGCTCTCCTCATTTCACCTGACAGTGCTTTATTGAACCTGCTCTTTTCCCACATGCTGTGACTACTTTCTGTGACCAGCTGCACTCCAAGGTGAGTGTGGGAAGCTCAGGCTGTGGGGGGATGTCTGCTTCCCTGGTGCTGCTGGGAGCAGGCTATGGCCTAAAGGAGGAAGGTTCAGGCAGACTGTCGGACACACCTCGGCCAGGTTGTGTGAGTGCAAAGCGAGGGCTGGGCAGGGACCCTGGGCAGGCATTTGGGCTGCTGGACGTATGTGAGCCCCTGTCTCCTGGTCAGAGGCATGGTTATCCCTTCAGTGTCTGGTCTCAGATGCATGTTGCCTTGAAAGATACCCACAGCTGCTTTTATCAGCTTAAAGCTGACTCTGAAATCCACTTTAATTCCTCCTCTCCCATGCTGGCCTGATGACCAGTTACCAAATCTGGATGCTGCTGTGGCTGCTTTCTTCACTGGCTGGGCACCTATGGGAGCCTGGGAGGCTGCTCTTGCCAACCTAGAGAGGGTCTGGGCTTAGAGAGGAGGAAATTGAAGGATTGATGGGTGGGGATGGGCTGTGGGTGTTTGTGATCAAACCAGTGGGGATGAGTGTGCAGCAAGGCTAGTACCACTCTCTAATGCATGTTTAGACCTTTAGGTGAGATGCTGCTGTTCTTAACTGGTATGCTGAGTCGCTTTTCGGTGGAACCTGCTGTGGTTTTTCTGGCTGGATCAAGGTGCTGACCAGTGCTCGTCACCAGCCTTGAGACTGGCTGAAGCAGCTGTGCTTAACAGCAGGGCAAATCCCTTACTGCAGAAACGGCAGGTTGGCAGATTCCCTCTGCTTCTTTGGAACAGCCCAGAGCTCTCAAGGAAAATGAAAGACTGGGAACAGTGGCCAGGTGAGTGAAACCAAAGGAAAAGGTTAAAAGTCCCAGCTGCGCAGCTGTAATAACAGGAGCACCGAGCACTTTGCTGTAGTACAAGTGTAAGATCATTCCAGACTTTATTGTTCCTCCAGGTCCTGTTGCAGCTGATACCTGCCTCCTGTGCTTGCCACCAGCTGCAAAACCAACTGCAAAAGTAGAGGGTGAGAGGAGCTGGGAGACCAGTAATGGACTACCCAGAGCTCCTCTGCTTTCAGCTCAGCAGCTGCTTTTCAGCAAAGTACAACTCTGTAATTCTTTTCATGCAAAGTACTTGTTTTTAACCTGCTTTTTTGATAGTTTCTCTCTAGCCTTTGTGACCAAATACTGGTTTTGCTTCCCTGAGCAAGGTCAGGTGTCAATCCTATTTCTGCTTTTCCTAGAGTGCTAATTTCCTATGCGGAAATAATACCAGTTTCTGCTGTCAGAAAATGGTTGGCAAGCTGAGTTGTTCACAGGTTGTAAATGTGCTGTGTGTTGGCCTCCAAGAGCTAGGCAGGCACCATAAAAATGTCCTCCTTCATCTGAATCCTGACAAAAGCTCTTACGGGCTTTATCCTTAAGTTCACTAAGTGTGGCGAAATGCTTGTGTTTCACTTGTTTCTACACTGGGAAAGGTGTTCCACCATGAAGAGCTCAAGATATGTCCAGGGTATGCGTGGAGATGTTATGAAGTTGTTGGGGCTGAGGGCTGCTTTGCCTTGTGAATTGAGAGATTCCTGCCCCCCATCTCTCACTGCTAGCTGTGGAAGCCCCATGCCACTGAAAGACAGCAAGACAGAATTGCTGCTTGCTCAAGGCTGCCATGAGTGGGCACCAAGGTGACAACAGAATTCTGCTCCTGGTGTAAGCAGGGGTGGTGGACTGTTTCTGCCCAACCTGAACCTGGAGAGAAGCAGGGCCATCATCTAAACCAAACTGCAGGTGTTCATGTCAAACCTGTCTCTGGGATATGAGCAGAAGTCATGTTGATCCAATTCTTGCTGGGTCTCAGGCTCTGAGCTGGAGGAGTGGCTGTGGTCTGGGCCACCAGTGGCCTCACTGATGTGATGGCAATGTTCTCTTCCATCTACCATATGCCACTCATCTGTTTTACCTATAGCTTTGAAAAATGCTAGAGCAGCCTTAAAATAGATGGTAAAAGAGAGGAAGCGCAAAAACAGTTTAAACCATTTATGCATAGTTTGCTCTATTTTTAGTCGCAATTTGATAAATGAATGTAGGTCAAAAAATGGGGGAGCTTGCACTTTTTCTTTTGTATAAAATTCAAGAGAATTTTGGAGAACTGGAGCAGCTCAGGAAAGGACTAAGTAGCTACTGAGCACAAAGCTTGTTTCTGCCTGAAGAGCAGGCTCCTTGCATGGTGGGCAGGGAGAAGTTAACATTTATTTCCTTCCAAAAGGTTCCTTACTTTGTTGGAACATTTACATAAAATCTTACCTAAACTACAGGTTTTCACCTCACTTATGGAGATTGTGCAGTGGTGCAAAGAGCACTTTCTCAGGTGCCTATGCTCATTTTTGAGGAGGAGAGGAGGGCTGGTGCAAACCTCCACTGTGCCTGTGGTAAGCAGACCGGCTCGGCCACCATCAAACCCCCCAAAAGCGAACCCAGCTACTGAATGGACCAGAATGGCAATCCTGAAAAGGAAGCTGAGGCTGGGATGTGGTGCATGATCTGATGGCTGTGCCTTAATACAGCACTGGGTTACTTGTTGCGGAACAGATTTTAGTACAACAAAGCATTGGGGGTTGGCTTCATTAAGGGCTCCAGACACCTCACTAAATTGCTTAATGGGAGACATGGGTTTTGGGGGTATTTCAACTGAAAATTAACAGGGTTGTTGACTCTTTGGAGGAGGTAAGAGCAGTGACTTCAATTTTTTTCAAACTTTTTTTTTTTTTGCCAGACCAGTTTATTCATGCCAAAGCTGAGAGCTGTCCTCAGTTTTCACATCCTGGTTTCCATTTTCTTCTGCTGAAGGTCTCTGAACGTAGGTCCTGGGTGCCCCAGGAAGTTGTGCTCCAAAGCTGGGTCCAGGAGAAAGGAGCGCTGCCAGTGTTTGAGGAGCAAAAACCACTCTGCCACAGGGAGCTGTGGAAATATCTCCTTGAGCCTTTTCTTCCAGGCAGACAAGGAATTAGTTTGTACCAGCAATAGCTTAATTTGCAGAGTCAAAAAATGAAACTTAAGTTGAGCTCCTGCAAGCAGCCAGCTTGCTCCTCTCCAGCCTGGGGGTGTACCTTTCAGTAAAGTAGTTCAACCAAAGACACCAATTGCTCCTGCAAAATATATCTCAGGTTTGCTCACCAAGTTACTACAGGAGTGTGTAGAAATTGGGCAGGACACTTAGCACTCTGACACAGGGATGAGAGATGCTGCTACATGGATCTTAGCTAGCCCAATTTAATTCTGCTAAACTATTAATACAATTAACTGCTTGATGCCTGTGATCAGACATTATGGGTTGTGTATCTATCATGACAGAGATTATCTTTTAAAGGTTAAGAGGTTGGTTTGTGTGTTCCTGACTCTTATGCAGAGATCAGGGGCTGCAATTGCTACTTGACAAATTGACTCCCCTGAGCTGCAGGGTTGGGTTCTTGGGTGCAGAGCCAGGCTGGGAGGGTTACTTAATCCGAGCAGCTATTCAATGGTTAAGGAAGAACAGCAGACTTCCCAGTACACAGAATTCTTATGTTCCTTATTATAGCTGCTATAGAATTTATAATTTAACCTGCACTTAAAAAAAAAGCTCCCCAGAATGGAACTAGACTTGAGATCTTTTTTTCAACATATTAATTGGAGTATATGGCAGGTGTTGGCTGTTTGCAGCAGAGTTTGAAATACTCAGCAGAGTTAAATGAGAGAAGTACTAAGGGATACACCCAGGGTGGGAAGCACTGAAGTCTCATCTTGGACACTGCTTAGCAGGAGGGCTGTTGGGAGAAGGGCTGAACTTCATAACAGAGTTAAGAGGCTGGTATGGTCCCCCCCTCTGCAGAGCAGTGAAAGGGATCCTCAGGGTACACCAGGCCTATGGAGATGAGTGCTGAAGATGTGGAAAAAACCCACCTGGTGGATGCAGGTGCAAAATCTAGTTTATTCTTCTGTCATACATTTCTCCTCCATGGGAAGCATTTGAGGGCTAGGTTTATGTTGGGGGGTGTGTGGATAAAACAGGTAGAGGCGGGTAGGAAGGTGAACTGCTTTGAAATGGGATGTAGACTTGACCTAGTCCCAGCTATAGCTTCAGCTGGGTTTAGAGAAGGTTTTTGAACAGGTTTTCTTGATCTTGGTATCTTTTGAAGAAGGAGAGGAAGCAGCAGTAATGTAATAAGGCGAGCAGTTGTATGAGGGACATACGTGTTTTGATAGAGGATGCCTGAGGATGAATGTCATCTTCTCAGTACACTTGAAGGCATTCCCCGACAGCTCTTCAGGAGGCAGATTGCTGCTGTGAGTTGGATGGGTCCCTTTGCTGCAGCAGCTGAATCCAATGGGGATGAGCCTGGAGTGCTCCCAATGCTGCATTGTCCAGGAGGGATGCTCTGAGCTGTGCCCCTGAACAGCCCTCTTCCCATCTCCCACTTCACCCCAGCCTGCAAAGAAAAATTTCCCAAAATAACTTTCTTGTTGTACTCAATTACCTTCAGGACACTTGCTCGCTCCTCTGCTAGCTTTCAGGAATATGCAAATGTAATTAATATGATCTAAATTAATCCTCAGCACACAGGGTAGCAAAAAGACACAATGTTCTCCAACTTTTTCCCAGTCCCCATTCATCCTAATGATGGTGTGGAATAACAGGACTGCAAGAAAGAGCATTTAACATCCACCTGTGCCATTATGAGGGTGTGCTCGCAGCTCTCTGCATGGTAGGATAATCATTGTACCTGCTGCTGTTGGACTTATCAGTATGAGAAGGGGTGGTTGACACCTGCAGGCAGCCTCCTTGGCTTGCTCACGCTTCAGCAAATGTCACTGCTGCATCATTGAGGAAGCTCAAGTGCCCCCTCAGCCCTCTCCCTGCTGGGATCTCTCAGGCGGCACTTGGTGAGGGACCAGCAAAGGGCTCAATGCCCCAGTCAACCATGCTCCAGCTGGGGAAGCACATTTCACACCAGGAAACTAAAGAACAGAATGATCATAACTTTAAAAAAAGGAAGAGTATTTAGGAGCTGATGCAATCCTTTTCCAGACTGATTCTCTGTTTGTCGTGGTTTAACCCCAGCCGGCAGCTCAGCCCCACACAGCCACTTGCTCACTCCGCCTGCATTGGGATGGGGGAGAGAATCAGAAGAGTAAAAGTGAGAAAACTCATGGGTTGAGATAAAGACAGTTTAATACAGGAAGTGAAAGCTGCACACGCAAGCAAAGCAAGACAAGGAATTCATTCCCCACTTCCCCTGGGCAGGCAGGTGTTCAGCCATCTCCGGGAAAGCAGGGCTCCATCACGCCTGACGGTGACTTGGGGAAACAAACACCATCACTCCCAACATCCCCGCTTCCTTCCTTTTCCCTCAGCTTTATATGCTGAGGATGACATCCTATCATCTGGAATATGCCTTGGGTCAGCTGGAGTCAGCTGTCCCGGCCGTGTCCCCTCCCAACTTCTTGTGCCCCCCCAGCCTCCTCACTGGTGGGGTGGGGTGAGAGGCACAGAAGTCCTTGGCTCTGTGTAAGCACTGCTCAGCAGTAACCCAAACATCCCTGTGTTATCAACACTGTTTCCAGCACAAATCCAAACCATAGCCCCACACTAGCTACTGTGAAGAAAATTAACTGTATCCCAGCCAAAACCAGCACACTGTCTCTGCTGGCACATGCATTGCTTGGGTGGTCACCAACAGCGTGTTCAGCCTGGCCTGAGCCAATGCTCCCAGCTCAGTCCTGCTGCTGCATTATGTCCCCGAGTTGTGGCACCTCCTGTCTGCAGTGGCACAGTTGTGTCCCAAGCGGCATGGTGGCCCTGGGAACACAGCAGCATTATCTTTGGTGGGAAGCTTCAAGAGCAGCAGGTTTTGTGTTACTTTAGTCTCATTTGTCTCTGGCCATTTAAAAATATTTATGTATTAGTGGGAGATATGCCAAGATGCTTGTGTGTGCAAATTGCATGTTTATTTATGGATTAACCTACATTAACAGCTTTTTATTTACAAACCTCAAAGCAATTGGTGAGAGGAGGAGATGCGTTGCTGTGACAGTGCGGGAGGTGCGGAGCATCACTGCAGGGATGAGGGTGTCTGTTCCCACACCGCATGGGAGGCTGTTGGGGATGGCCATGGCCTGTTCCCATGTGGCTTGGTGAACCTGTCTTCCTCTGCGTGTGTGTCTAACAGCCTGGTTCTGGATTGTGAGGAGACCTGTTTGCACAGCCCAGGAGAAAGCCAGGCCCTTCCTTGCTAATTCCTGGGTTTGAATACTTACTCTTGCTCCCCACCCGAAGTGTTCTTTTCCCTTGAAAGGGTATATACAGATGACAGTGCTTATGCGTCTGCATTTGAAAATCTGGTCTCTAATGTATCTTTCTAGTGTTTTTTATAGATCCACTCACATAATATCAAAAGCCTCTTTTTCTTATAGGCTTGTTAGCCATTGGTGGCCGGCAGGTGGTCTACGAAGAGCTCAGTTATGATGCTAACAATTGCGTGTGCTTCACTTGTGGCAGAAAAAAATGGCTTGACTCTTTTTTTAGACTTGGCTAAAGCAAGATTAATGGAAAATCAATGTGTGTGCTGTAAATCTGGAGTAGTTAATACATACAATATTTTAAAAGTACAAAATAATAGGAAAGCAGGTAGGGTAAAAAGACAGTAATTGATGGATCGCCTTTGATTTTTGTAGAGAGAATAATTGTCTGTGTAACTCTGAGATGAGGCACTTAGCAAGTTGACATCATGTTCTGCAACTCTTTCATCCATTTAGTCATGAAAACCACTGTTTTCAGTGTACCTGGAAAGCTGCACCAGAGAACAGTTCAGCACATTTATTATCAAGTCTCAGAGGTATGTTGTACATGAGGAGCAGCTGAGAAGGCTGCGAATGTTACTTGTAAAATGCTAACCCTATGTTTTGTCAGATGCAGACACTTTCTTGTGTGCCTTGTGTGCTGGCTCCTTCCCATCACCACCAGTGAGTGTCTTCTAGGCGGCAGGACTTCCTTCTCTTAATGGGTAGGAAATTGTGCTACCCTTGGCATCATTTTTGCAATGAATGCCTAGTGAGAAATGGTTCGCTAGCTGCTAACTGTGTTCCCACCTCATTAAATATCATGGGAGTGAATGCTCCCTGTGCTTAATACTTTGTCAGATGTAGCCTACCAGGGAGTGACTGCCTGTCACAGCAAAGCTCAGCAAAAGCCTGCGCTGGGGTGGCAAACAAGATGGGTTCCTTGTCAGGTTCCCTACAGAGAGAGGGAGCACCTCTGATCTTAACAGTTTGTAATCTGAGTAAGTGACTGGACAAAGTGCAGGAAATAGATGATGTGGGGTTTGTTTTTTGCCTGTGGTCTCAGGAACAGAGAGGCAAGGGCAAAAGCAAAGGCTCCCCAGTTGCAGCCCTATCTTCTTGATGGGGAGATCGGGCAGAGAGGGATCCATCGAGTCAGAAGCCATCCTGAGATGGACAACAAAGCTCCCTGCAGGGATGGTATGTTATCATCCTTAACTGGTGCATACTTTAACACCCTGCAGGGGTAAGTGGCTGTTGGAGGGACTCCAGAATTAACTTTTTTACAGCTGTCCCAGGAAATCTTTGAGTCAGCCACTTCACCAGCCTAGCCCAGGGAAGTATAAGCATAGGTGCAGGTTTGCTATGTAATGAATATTTAAGTTTGAGAATGAAGTTTCCCCTGGAGGTCCGATTTAGTCTCCAAGAGTTAGTGTACAAAATATCATATTCCATGTTCCATGGGCAGCCTGCAGAGCAAGAATGTCCATCAATGAAAGGTGTAGTACTTAATTTTCACAACTTAAATGGGTTACCAGACCTTCTGGGCAACAGTCTCATTAGCTCAAGATACACAAGCATCTCTCAAAAGGCAGTGCCATGTCCTGCTGATCGTTCCTGAGGTGGTTGATTGGATGAGGTCCCGACCAAAACCTTCTCCATAGGAAGAGTATGGCTGGCCGATGGTAGCATAAATGTGAGATTCCTCCATGTTGCTCTTTAACCTGGGACTGGGTCTGAGAGACTTGCTTGGACCCATCAAAATATCCAGCCTATCAAGCACTCGTAAGCAACTGATGGCAGTTGTGCATGCAAGGAAGACTTTTCAGAGGCACAGATGGCAGGTCAGGGCCTGACTCAGATTGCTGTATGGGAACCAGGGTCCTAGACACTCCATGAGGGTGGGAGGACCTTTTTCTGAGCAACTGAGTAGCCCATCCTAAACGTCTGACTGTTGTACTTTCACATCCAGGTGCTGGTTCTCATCTTTATTCCCCTGCAGGCACCAGGTTATGGATAGATGCTGTAGTGCTAGCTTGTGCCCATGCAGCAGGAGTGTGGGATGAAGTCTAGCTGAAAATTGTACCCCACGGAGCCACTTCTAGAAAAAAAATTCAGGATACTCTGAAATTTTCAGGCATGAAAGCAAGTACTATGCAGACATAACTACTCCTGGAAAGGCTGATCTTTTCACTTAAGATTGATTACTCTGCCTCAGCATGTGTTATTAAACATAAAAAATACAAGGATGCAAGGGAATAAACTCTAGTATAAAAATGCAAAGATTTATGCTTGAGCTTTTCCACCCAGCTTCTGTATTTGTTTTACTGCTTACTTAAGGGGCTCAATTATGTCTTGGAAGAGGCAGGAGACAGAGGGTGGGGAAGAAACCTGTCACCTAAATGACAAGGCACAGTGCTTCAGTGAGGTGTAATGCCTCCTGGGCTGCTGGTAGAAAGGAAGAGGGACTGGTTTGGATGGCAGTAATTGGGCAATGCTATTTCAGCAATAGCCATCTTAGTGCATGTGTGGCAGATGAAAGTCTAGGTCTGAGGACGGGTAGGGTATGAATGCTCTTGCTACTTGGATGCTCTGCTGTTCCAAAAAGACCTCAGCCTCCTGCCTGCCTCCATCCCCCCCCCACCTCCCCCCCGCCACCTCAAAGAACAAACATTAGCAGTTCCTAGTGGAAAAGAAAGAAGAATAAGACTCTCTTGGGGAGTCTGGGTTTTTTAAAGTAAAAAAGTTGAACTTCAGTGAAATTCAATAGGCAATAGGCTCTGAGTTATGGATATCGCCTGGATTCAGTATGTTTTTTGCTACCTTAAAACTGTTCTCAGTTCTCCCAGCAGCCTGCAAGGGAAGGCAGTGTGCTCTTTTTCCATCACAAAATAATCCCACACAGGGGACAGAAATGCCCCTGCAGTGCCTCAGTCTCAGAGGTGGCTGTGAGGGGTGTCAGCAGGACGCAGGGACCGCTTGGGTAGCAGTGGCCTCTCGCGACAGGCACATTTAGGATGAAGCAGGGAAGTCACGGGGCTTGGGGAGGCGTTTGCTGTGGCAGTGATCCTGGCTGCTCGGCTGGCTCCTCAAATAAGCGTTTTGCCAGAAGAGTGGCATTTTCTACAGGTGGAATTGCAGTGAGTCGAGGGTGTCCTGGTGGGTCTGTCAGATCCGGTGCACAGTGGGGATCCCAGACTTCTGATGCTGATGGGTGCTTTATTTTGGGGAAGGCAGCTGGGGGTTTTCCCCCATATGCCCTGAAAGCATGCCCTGCTGCTGTGCCCCATCATCCCGAGCTGGATGACTCCTCTGTTTTCTCACTTTCCCTTCCTCTGCCCCAAGAGGCACTGGCTAAGTAGTGCCTGGGGACACCAAATCTGAAATGGGGTTGGGGCCTGTTCCCCTCCTCAGGGCACAGCCAATTGCCGCAGAGTTCAGATGTGCAGTCTCTTAGGTGGCACATCGTTACTCGGCTAAAAGCATAAACAAGGAAAGTAATATAGTCAGCCTAACTGATAAGATTTAGAAAAAATAAACAAGTGGTCAAGCTAAGAAACTTTTTGTTACTGTTAGTTTTAACAGCAGGTGGGTTTTGTTCTGTATCCTCCAGATTTCCACCTCTTTTGTCCAGCAGTAATTTTCCTGGGGTTATAAAGGCAGTTGTTCTTACTCTATACAAATACACTTCTGTCTTTCAAACTTTCACTCTTTAAAATATATTTAATGGAAAAAGCACACTGAGTAATTTATTGCAGCTGTTTCTGTCCTGTCACCAGGGAGATACTGAAAGAAGAACAAGACTGGCATTGCAAGAAGGTGGGAAGGCTGGGGGAGAATTGAAATGGGAGATGGAAAAGAACAGGCAGAGGGAGGACGAGAAGCCCCCCTGTGTGTATAGGCACATATATGTCCATAACATGTCTGTGTGCATACATTTACATACACATATATGTACATATAAATACAGATCTATATGTATGACAAACCAGCTCAGAAAGAGTTTATTTATTATTGCTGTTATTGGCAGGAACTTTTTCTTCCTTTGCCTGAATAGCACAAAAAAAAAATCTATATTATTGTTTCATGCCATGTTGTACAAGATGCCAGTACACAGGTTAATGAAAACAATGCGTGAATTTGGATAGATATATAAAGGTCCCTTGGGTGTTCAGTCATAAATCTTTGTAGCTGGAAGGCAGAGCAGACATAAATAGGCCTGATATAACCAACTGTTTTACATACAAATGAATGCTTGACTTTTATTTAGTTGACAATATTATTATTTCAAATCCAAGGAGAATATTAAATGAATTCTGTCATGCTGTCTCCATTAGGAGTGATCCTTGATCTCTGAATTGACTGTAATGCTAGCTTTGGGCTCCATGCAGGGTTGTATAAAGCGAGGGGGTGTGTGCATGTATGTGCATTATTTCATGTAATGGGGCAAGTGCCACTGAACTGCATTTGGTTCTTTACAGAATCTACCTGGACTTATGCAAAGCGTTTGACACTGTCCCGCGTGACGTCCTTCTCTCTAAATGGGAGAGACGTGGATCTGACAGATGGACCACTCGGTGGGTAAGGAATTGGCTGGATGGTCACACTCAACGAGTTGCGGTCAATGGCTCAATGTCCAAGTGGAGACCAGTGACAAGTGGCCTTCCTCAGGGGCTGATATTGGGACCGACGCTGTTTAACAACTTTGTCAGCAACATGAACAGTGGGATTGAGTGCGCCCTCAGTAAGTTTGCCGACGACACCAAGCTCTGTGGTGTGGCCGACACGCTGGAGGGAAAAGATGCCTTCCAGAGGGACCTGGACAGGCTTGAGAGGTAGGCCTATGTGAACCTCATGAAGTGCAACAAGGCCAAAGGCAAGGTCCTGCACATGGGCTGGGGCAATCCCAAGCTCAAATACAAGCTGGGTGATGAGTAGATTGAGAGCAGGCCTGTGGAGAAGGACTTGGGGCTGTTGGTTGACGAGAAGATCAACATGACCCAGCAATGTGCGTTTGCAGCCCAGAAAGCCAACCATATCCTGGGCTGCATCAAAAGCAGCATGACCAGGAGGTCGAGGGAGGTGATTCTGCCCCTCTACTCTGCCCTCGTGAGACCCTGCCTGCAGCACTGCGTTCAGCTCTGGGGCCCCCAACAGCAGAAGGACATGGTCCTGTTGGAGCGAGTCCAGGAAGATGATCAGAGGGCTGGAGCACCTCTCCTACCTATGAAGACAGGCTGAGAGAGTTGGGGTTGTTCAGCCTGGAGAAGAGAAGGCTCTGGGGAGACCTTACAGCAGCCTGCCAGTACCTAAAGGGGGCCTACAGGAAAGCCAGAGAGGGACTTTTTACAAGGGCATGTAGCGATAGGACAAGGGGTAATGGCTTTAAACTGGAAGAAGGCAGATCTAGATTACATGTAGGGAAGAAGTCCTTTACTGTGAGGGTGGTGAGGCACTGGAGCAGATTGCTCAGAGAGGCTGTGGCTGCCCCATCCCTGGAAGCATTCAAGGCCAGGTTGGATGGTTGGATGGGGCTTGGAGCAACCTGGTCTAGTGGAAGGTGTCCCTGGCCATGGCAGGGGGGTTGGGACTAGATGATCTTTAAGGTCCCGTCCAACCCAAACTATCCCAGGATTATATGTTTCTATGATCCCCCCCTAAAGCTCCACTGGGAGGTAGGAAAAAAAGAAATAAATTAGCTTATGATGGCCCCATACCCATGATTAAGAGTTCTGTACAATGGACTTCTACTGAACCAACTGCAGCAGAGAACTTATTTATTTTTAATTGCAAGTTATTTCTTCCTTCTCATTCCAAGCAATATATTGCTGGCTTACGCTTCCAAGTTAGTAGCACTAGGATCCACATTTGCTTTTACCTGTGGGACATTCAGAGGTAATAAAAGCCTTCCCCTTCCTCTGCCTGGCAGCAGGAGGGGATGCACAATGGTATGCTAACCCCCAAACACTCCTCTGGTCCTTTTCCCACTGCAAACAGACAGAAGCCACTGGTTTATTGAACCTACTGACAGGACAGATTCATGCTGCAGCCTGCTGGGTGTCAGACTTTGCAGAGGGGCCTTAGAAGGAAAAGGGTCCGTGTGCCATCAGTCCCTAGAGTAAAAGAAAGATATAATGTGGGATTTTCCTGCAATACCACCCAGTTCCTTGTAGCTACTGGGCAGTATTAAAAACATAAATAAAATAGGTTCTTTTTTTCCCTGGTGTTCCACTGATGGCAAACCTAGCCAAAAAGGACTTGCTGCACTTTACTGTGCAGTAAAATGTATCTGGAGTGAACATATAAAGTCCCAGCAAAGAGATGAGGCTTTTTGAGCGTAACTAATTTTATGAAGAATAGCACTAACCAAGAAAAGGGAAGAAGTGTTGGATTATTGCCTTTATACAGCTTGTCCTTTAAAAGATTTTTGTGTCTTTGCATAAGCAACATTAAAATGACTCTAAACACTCTGGCGATTTTTTTGGTAGCTCACTGACAACTGTGATCAGTATTTTTTAATTGCAGGGAACAGCATCTCTATGTTTTTCTGGGAGGTGGGGTTAATCATTGCTGAACCCACTCTTTTGCTGATGAGAGGTCTCAGCACAGCCTGGCTTTTTTTGAAGCTATTTAGTAGGGTCTGTGGCTCTAAGATCATCTCTGAATGCTCGAATATGTGATTTCCTCACTGGTTTTGTGTCTTCATGCTCACAAAATCCATAGTAGGTAGGAAAGTGTAATTATCTATGCTTTACAGACAGTGTATGGCGGCAAAGAAAAATTAAATTATTTGGTGAAGGTTGCACAGACAATCTGAAGCAAACCAAACAGCTGAGCCCAGTTCCCCACAGCCAGGACTCAGCTCCTGCCTGTGGGCCACCCTCCACCTATAGCAGTTTGTGCAATTTTAGTTTTTCACCCTCTTTCTTTGGGTAAAGCAGATGATAACACAGTACCAAAAGGTGTGTCTGCAAGGGTTTAAGCAGCCCGAGGGAAAACTTAAACCCAAGAATGTTGTTGGATGTGTGAATTGTGTGCTGAGGATGCTGCCATGTAGAAAGAAGCTTGGTCACACTTCCAAGTTACTCCTTTGTTATTGGGTAAAATAGAAAAATAAGCTGGGATGCCCAAGACCCCTCAAATCCTTTCTTTTTGCCCCAGTTTGGGTTTTTTTGGCTGCTGAGGTGTGCTGACTTTACTGCTGGCCCCAGCTACGTGCAGCTCTTCTTACTGAGCTGATGCTTGAAGGCAGATGAGTTATGCAGGAGATGTCCTCCCTGGTGCGTTTGCATTTTTTAGCACTGCCAGACACACCATCCTGCCTTCCATTCCCTGAGCTTAGTTCCAGGCTATTTCTTGCCTCTTTGGGTGTACAATGCAAAACCCAGCTTAGTTTGCTACAGGTCTCTGAGGTCATCTTTGCTCTTGGCTCACCTAAACCATGGAAATATTGTAGCTATTGAAATCTCTATGAAGGGAAGTTTAATTTTAAAACAAAGCCTTCAAACAGTCAGAGCCAGCCAGCTCAGAGGATTGTACTTTCAAAAAAAAAAAAAAAAAAAAAATTACCATTTAAAAGCAAATCTCCCTGATTCTATATTAATCTGGAAAATTAAGATAAAAAAATAATTATGGAGCACCGCAGTATTCTTATTCTCTCGGAGCTGAGAATCTGAAGTCCAAAATTGGAGAGTGCTCCTGAATCTAAAAATCCTGATACTTTTAAATTTTTATCTGAGCTCTCTCTTTGTTCTCAGAGAGAGCCAACCCAGCTGTGGGGGGGCAAGCGGGGACCTCAGCCACCCTGTCCCAGCACAAGCAGCTCTGTCCCCGAGCTGAGTGTCCTGCTTGTAAACTGTGGGAGACTTTTTTTCCCGTTTCATGGGGATGTGGAGGAGAGGGGTGGTGTTGAAGAGTGGGGTCTTCCTTGGTGTGTGGGGAGATGCCATCTGCCAGCGTGGCTTTGAACAAGCCATGAGGCTCGAGGCTGCTGGCCTTGTGGCTGGTTTCCCTGCTCAGATCGGCTTGCATCAGCGTGAGGGGTTAGAGGCTGGTGATAAAAGAGCTGGCAGGAGAAGAGGGCAGGGGGAAAAGGCTTCTGACAAATATGCATATCCTTGAACTACAAATGAAATAACAAGGCGTAATGTGCTCCCTTTGCCTCTGTTGCTGGATCCTCTTACTGCCTCTGTACTGCAGTGAGATTTGTTGCGAAGCCACAGTTTCCTTTGAATAATTGTATTTAAAAGGAGTCCGACTGGCATGGAGGTGGTGGGAATGTGGCCCCATAGACAGAGCCAGGCAGAGCAGTGCTGATCTGCTCCAGGGCCAGCTGCTGCTGCTCTACAACAAAGCACAGGCAGGGTAATCATGGCAATGTGCAGCAGATAAATGTCTCTGAAATTGTTTTTGGAGTGAATTATAATTTAAAACTAACTGCAGGACAAAGTGAGCACAAAATATGGAGAAAAGATGCAGATGCATTTGCAAGTCTTTTTTTCTGTTTTGTTTTCAAATACTGCTGAACTGGAAATGTTTGGGCAGCTGAGGGTGTTATCTGTTAGCTGGTGAGAACTGGTGCTGCCCGATGTGCCTCGTGGGAGGAAAGATGCCCTCCTGCATGGGTAGCAAAGCTTTCTGTAGCAGTCACGTTGGGAACATCTTTGGCATCCAGCTTCTACCTCTGTTGTCATCAGCCCAAAATATTTCCCAACCTTAGTGAGACCTGGTATGGATAGCAGCAAAAGCCAGAAGTGCCTCAGACTGGCCAACTTTTTGCCTTGCTGTTGAAAGTAGCTGAGGACCACTGGGTTCAGTCACTTGCTACGGATGCCCCAGCACCCGTTTATAAGCTTTTGTGCCATGGTGGCAGAGATTCATCCATATCTCAGACTCTCTTTCTCCAGGTCTGCTGCATCATGGACCTTCTCACTCCTGGACATTACTCTGCTAGATTATCAGGATGTTGTATCTTAAAAACTCATGTTTCTCTGCTGCTGAAAATGTTCAAACCAGCTTTGTTCAGCATGTTGTAAAAGGCTAGTGCTAATAGCTAATATTCTGTGTTCCTTGTTTAATTTGTCAGCCATAAATGAGGGGAAACCCCCCGCCCCCAACAGTGGACAACACTGGCTCTGTGGCATGTTTGCTAATGTGGGAAGTAATTATTTACGTGACTTCTGTTCACAGCTCCAAAAACAAAGGGAAAGAAGGAAAAGCCCCCTGAGCTTTGCAGAAACAGTTAGCAATTTGCACTGAGGGCTGTTAGGGAGCTTTGGCTCCTTTCCTGGGAAATGCTTCTGCAAGCCCCTAATCAGCGCAAGCTTCTCTACAATGTGCCGTGCAGCTAACTGCAACTTAACTTATTCCTCTTTTATTTGCATTTAATGTGCTACGGCTGAATAGAGATGCAAGTCTGTGTAATGAACACAACTGCAATCTGTTTATACAGCAAATAAGAGTAATATTTTTCTTGTATAATGCCCTGTAGCCTGGCAAAAGCTTCATTGAGCGAGGTGTTCAGGGACTTGGTATTCTGGCTCCATATCTTCTACGGATGTTATTTCTGTGTCTGTCGTGACCCTGGCGTGGTTTCAAGTCCTGGGTTTCTTGCAGATTTCTCACAGCAAATTTCCTTTGGTGCCTAAATACCAGCTCCTGGGCATGCTGAGAAAAGTGTGAATGCTGCTGGTGCAGGGCAGCTGGCAATTAAGACATCAGGATCTGTGAAAGGGCTGTTGTCACTCAGCATATTGGCTGATATGAAGTATTTGTTGGCATTACTGATTTAAGCTTTTTTTGTATCACCTACTCCCTGCCACTCACTTGGTTTTTGTGGTTAAAAAAAAACCCCAAACAACAAAAATCTTGCCTCACTGACACCTTTTGCTGGTGTCCAGCTCTGAGGGAGGGGTGAGTTGTGGCTGGCGTGGGAAGCAAGAGGGGATGGGGACGGCCTGGGCTGCCCCCAACCATGGGCTGTTACGAAGCTCAGTTTTAGCCCAGGACCCTCATGCAGAGGGAGCTTTAGCATCCAAGTTGGGGCTTTAGCCCCCAGCTGGCAGCAAGGCACGGAAACATTATTCTTTAGCTTTTGATCTCAAGCTGAAGTCATTGAAATTTCTTCCTTTATGTGCTGCAGAGGTTCCAGGTCTGTTCTTTACACCATGCCCCAGGAGAGCTGCCTGACACTGTGTTGCCTGTCACTGCGTGAATTGGGCCAGGAGCAGAGACCAACATGCTGCTGCAGCTGTCTTGGGCATGTGGGTAGATTATTTGCATGTGGTCCATGTGGAGGAGGCAAACATACCTCTCTGTTTCTGCCAAAGGAGTTGAGTGTTGCCCATGCACATTATCGCATGTATGTGGGGAAATAGGTCTAGGAGCTAGAGATCTGGGGAGGGTTGCTGAAATGACTCTGCATGCAGAAGCCTTGTGTTTAGATGTACGAGTGACAGCGTATTTCCATACATTCTGTATGGTATGTCTAAATATTTTGATGGTTTTAATATTTTGTACCAGCTGTGGAAACTGGTTTGCTGCTAGGTGACTGTAAAAGTGAGATTTGGTAAATGATTATTAGAAATCTTATACTAACACTATGATTGAAACAATAGACAAAAGTATAGCCAAGCAATTAACTAGTAGAGGTAGTTACTCATCAGTTTTGCAGTTCTTTGCTCTTATGACTAGATGTTCCTGTACGCCAAATGAGACCAGTGTTGAAACTGACCACATGGGATTGAAGCTGCGTTAAGCTTCAAAGAACAAGGATAAGAATAAAGACTTCAAGGACAGCCAGCAAGAACTTCAAATGGGTCGGCGGTCACAAAAGCAGCCATTCGACTCAAATGGATCCTTCATTGCACATGATCGGATGTAGGTAGTACTGAGATAATAAGTTGCAATTATTTTTATGTATATGTATACTAATCTGATTAATATGCAATTAGTTATTCTATGTAACCTGTTAGTGTTAAAGCTGTGGTATGCACGCTAGGTGGAACTATACCCCGTGCATCCAGCGCCGCAATAAAGAATGCCTGCTTTCTAAAACTCCAAAACGAGTCTTAGAGTTTCTTCAACCGGCTTTTCGGTATCATGAGGGCTGTTGTACTCTTATTGTCAAAACATAGTAGTGGTTCAGATGTACAGTTGGTTAATGGGAGGTGTCCCTTTAGGGAACAGCAATCAAAACCTTTATTTGACACTAAGATGCAAAGGAGATCTTGTTATCCTGTGCAGCAACAGGGACAACTTATCCTGCAAGCTTCAGAAAGATCAGTGCTTCCTTTAATGAATGTTTCCTCCAGAAACCGGCCTCAGTCACAGCTGCAGGGGGAGCAGCTCTTAACTATATGTCCCCAGCATGAATCTTTCACAGCCTAGAAGAGCTCATAAATTGTGGTTTGGTAGCACTTGTATGAGACAGACTTGATATCTGCATGAGACTTATCATAGATGGGGGTCATGCTGTGAGATAGCTGGGTGTTTATGTGGTACGGAGCAGGGTGGGACCTCAGGTGCAGCTCATCCTACAAAAGGATCGAGGACTTGTTCATCTATGGCCTTGCTGCTGATGTGGGGTAGTTGGAGATGCTATCCCTGCTCTGAAGGTGGTGGATGTGGGCAAGTTCAGAAGATAGAAAATGCTCCACTATCCATTATCGAATCTTTGGAGGGGAGAAAAAAAAAAAAAAAGCCATATGTAATTAGCTTTTCTCTGGCAGCTGCTCTTTTGTGTTGGAGATGGGAACCTGAGCAAACTCCCCTGTGAAAACCTCCAGGGAGAACTTCTTCCTTACCCAGCCCTGACCCTCACCTCAATTTGGGGAGGCAGATGGAGACCTGGAGCTCTGTGCTGACCTGGGCTGCTCTGCCACAGGCATCACCAGCACAAACCGGTGGTGGCAATAGGCAATGCTGGCTCCTGGCTTCCAGCTGTGTAAAGGGTCTGCGGCATTTTCAGCTGATGCTCTCTAAAATTGAGCAAGTGATGTGAGTGTTAAACAGCATGGCTAGAGCATGAGAGGTGTCGGCAGCTGTAAAACATAGACTGAGCAGAGATAATGGTGCGTATTAAGTGAACCTCTTCCTATATCTAACAGGCTGGTATGAATGTTATTACTTTGCTACCCTGCTTCCTTTGGTGTAATCTTCATCAAAAAATGAACTCTGCTGTTCTTCCAGCAGGACTTGTTTTCATTTCTTTATCCAGAGGCTTCCTACATCTCACCTCTCATCTGCACAGAAGGGGGTGGTAAATACTTGAGATGAAAAAACAACCAGTTGGGAACACCCACTTATTGATGTTTTCTGCACTGTCCGCCCAAGATAGGTGGTCTCTGAGGCTGGGGGCAGAAGGTGAGTTCCCAGTTTGATGCATTAAAATGAGAGAGCATCTTTTAAAATAAATTCTTCTTGGTGCTCACTGGTTCATTTCCAAACAGCACTTTGTTGCTTCATGGGGTGTATTATTTCTGGTTTTTTCTACCTTGAGGAGGACTCGGATTCTTCCTACTTTTTTCTAGGGTCAGGCTTGGCCTCCAAGGGAGAGAGGATCTCCTCAGTGACTCCTCTCCTTCTCTACCCACCCTGAGCTGCTTCTGTGTACAGCAGGGGCAAGCTGCAGCTGGTGGGAGGAGGGGAAACCCGTCTTTACATATGTTTGAAGGTTACAAATATCAAGGATGGGGAAGGCCATGAAAAATGTATGTCCTTCATGTGGGGGCTGGCCTACATTTCCCACGAAATTACTCTATACCCCCTGGCCAACACTTTGAAGATGTAACCTGTGATTTGAGTTGTTTTCTGTTGTTCCTCTGCTACCTGCGTGAATTGATTTGGGTGATCTCTCATTTTCCCTGCACCATGTAGCATCCCTGGGAGGTGGTGCTGGGGATGGGTGCGCTGTCTTTGTGCTGTCAGGGAGGTGATATGTCTGGAGCGTAGCCATGGGGATACAGAGCCTCAGTGTCTCCTAATGTTCAGCACTGCTGAGCCCTGGTGAGAAGAGTACAACGTGCAAGCTGTGTCAGTGGTACTGGAGCTTTTTCTCTACCTGGGCATGGAGCCTAAAGGTTTCCTCTCACTGGTGTGGGCACAGGGGCTGAAGAAGCTGTAGGAGAGGGGATGCTAAACTCATCATAAATTAATTTGTATCTCTAGGCAAAATTGGTCCCCAAGCTAGGTGACATTAACAGTGGTGCATCACCACAGGGGCTGTCAAAACTGCGGAATGATGTGTTTTTGTATGTGTGGGTACATGGGCTTTCTATAAATATAATCACATGAAAATGAAAGAGCATTGCTCCCTCACATCTGTGTATTTTGCATCTACTGCCTGCACCTACCTGCTCATACTGTGACTCTCAAATACCATCCCCTCCATTGTGCATCTCATATTTTTCATACTTTCCCCAATATAACCTGTTTTGCCCTTTGGAAGAAATTGCCACTCTACACATCTCAGGTACTGGATTGCACTTTGGGGAGGGATATGCACAGACAGGATCACCAACAAATTTAAGTTAGAAGGGCCCTTTGGGGGTCCAAGTAGTCCCAGGCTGCTCAGGACCTGGGATGTGCACGCTGTGGCTGTCCTGCTTGTAGACTCCTCCTGAGCTCCCTGCCATTTCTGCTTTAGTTGGTATTACAGACAAGGACACTAATAAGTTAAGTAATTACTCATGTCCAAACCAATTTGCTGTCCTGTCTGCTTCATTTTCTCTCTGGAGACAATATCAGCATTGATTCCTGAAGTCACCCTTCACATCTCCAGTACTGTGCACAGGCATACACTTTCAGTGACTTCTGGAACAAAGTCTGAAGGAAGACTTCTTCCTTCGATGAAACTTGTTTGCTACTGTTGTGGTTTAACCCGGCAGGCAGCTAATCACCACGCAGCTGCTTGCTCAGTACCCCCCAGTGGGATGGGGGAGAGGGTCAGAAAAAAGGTAAAACTCATGCGTTGAGAGAAATACAGTTTAATAGGACAGGAAAGGAAGGGAAAAATAATAAGAATGATAAAAGAATATACAAAAGAAGTGATGCACAATGCAGTTGCTCACCACCTGCTGGCCCATGCCCAGCCAGTCCCTGAGCAGAAATCCATGGCCCCCCCACTGGCCAACTCCCCCCAGTTTTATTGTTCAATATGATGTCATATGGTCTGGAATTTCCCTTTGGCTCATTCGGGTCAGCTGCCCTTGCTGTGTCTCCTCCCAGCTCCTTGTGCCCCCCCCTCCCGTATCCTCACTGGCAGGGCAGTATGAAAAGCTGAAAAGTCGTTGACTTAGTGTAAGCACTGCTCAGCAACAACTGAAACTTCAGTGTGTTATCAACATTATTCTCATCCTAAATCCAAACCACAACACTATGCCAGCTACCAGGAGGAAAATTAACTCTATCCCAGCCAAAAACAGGACAGCTACATTTTTTTGTAGCAGTTGAAATACCTTGATGGGGGTGCAAATTATTTTTCTGGTAGATCTCAATGATCTGGCAAAAAGGCAATCAGAATTTAACACTGTTGCTTAAAGGTAGCATCAGACCGGTGTAATAAGAAAAGCAGGGTACAGAACAAGGTTTACTGTCTGAATGGGCTGTCCATTGGTTTCCACCGCTCTGGAAAATTGGATTCTAGTGCATGGTTCAGCTGGCTGGAGATCTCTGGTGAAAAACCTGGGATTTTGCAGAAAACATTAGTGATTTGTCATTTTTCCTGGTCCAAGGTCACAATAATGCCCCAACAAGTGTTGGTTTTTTGGAGGAAAGCAAAGCTCTTGCTCCTTGTCATGCCTAAGATGTGCTATCGCTTCTTTTCTTGAGCTTTCAAAGCACAGGACTGTGGCCCTGGGAGCATCTGTAGCTGTACAGGCACGTGTCGTCGTCCCCTGCTTGGGGCTACGTGCTCCAGAAACAGGGATCCAGCAATGAGCAAGCACAGGGGGCTCCTGCTGCAATGAAAATGAAACTTCTCCAACCTCCATCCGCAACTTGGGACGTTACAAGACTTTTTGTCACCTTTAAAGTGCAAAAAGTAGGATCGCTGCCCAAGCTTGCTGCTGGCTGGGGGTAAGGGGCTGCCTGGTCCTCAGCATCCACCCACCCTCATCTTCTCCCTGCTGTGGGATGCAGGAGAAACAAGGTGTGCAGAGATCAAGGCAGTGTTGTACTCTGCAGAGTGAGGAACCGAATCTTTAATTTTTATATGTTAAAGTTTCAGGAGCTTTTGTACCTATGTGATTGCTCTCTTGGCCTAGGTGTGGCTGCCCTGGCTGATGTGGTGGATGAACACTCACTATGTCCCACTGTGGGTGTTAATGTTCTTTTCCTGGGCGCCCTGATTTATGTTCTGCCTGCAAAGGAATCTTTATAGGTATGTGGCAGATAAAAATAGATGACTTTAATCAGATTTTTAAACCAGAAAATTAAGTGTGAAAGTCTGACCATCTATATTAAGATCTTAATTTAATACACTTAAATAACTTATATTAAATGAAAATGCTAAAGCAACATACTTACTGCCAAAGTTTTCTGATGCATCAAACCACTGAAAGGTTAAGTGTAACCTGGCTAAAAACCTGCAGTGAGCCTTGCTGAAGGGCTGCCTTGACCTTAAAAGCAGCTGTTTTCAGGAGTTACAGAAATATTTTTTTTTTTTTTAATAGCAATTTTATCCAGTAGTAAAGCTCAAAAAATAATTAATTCAAATTTGGTAAGAACAAAACCAACAAACAGTCCAGGAAAGTGTTTTTCCTTCTGTAACCGCTGAACAAAAATCAGGTGCAAGAAGATAATATCTATTGGCTCTGACATCTCAAATGTTTTGGCTCCAGTTATTGGAAACAATCAGTTAAATTTTATTGACCGCATATAATTCTTCTTTTGTGTAGTAAATCAGATTTAAATGCAAAGCATGTTTTAATAAAAATACTTTTATTACCTAGCACACATGAAGAACTTGTAATTGGTAGAAAGCTATTTGAAATGTTGATTTGTGCATTTTCATTCAGTTCCAGTTGTTGTCCAAATACAGTTTGACACAAGTGAAAAATAAACTATCATTTAGTAAATAGCAAAGGTATCACTTAGCATTGCTTAACATGGCAAAAAAATTGGAAAAATTCAGACTCTGAATGAATGCAGGTATCTGTATTTGCTTAAATGCATACAGATGAAGCAGTGAATTGAATGTAAAGGCTAAATTTAATTGCAGCTCATGTTTTAATGATTTCCCACCAATGAGAATGAACTTCTCTGCTCAAGAGTCTCTCAAAAGTACAAACAGAAATAGGATTGAGACCAGTGAAGCCTGCTGATTTGAAACACTTTTATGTAAATCAACCTATCCCTGCTAGGGAGGGAATAAAAAGACCTCTCCGTTACCGATGCAAATCAATGGCTCCAGACAGTCGCGGTGTCTCTCTGTGGGTCGGCAGGGGATGAACCTTGGGGAGGCTGCTGTGGTCCCTGGTATCGAGACCTGAAACTGCCTGTCCAGTTCCAGGACAGAAAAGAAAGGTTTCCAGCCCTTCTGAGGGCAGTGAGAAATAGCAACTAATCAAATGGGGCATGATGGATTGCTGTTAAAGGAATAAAAACCTGCCCACACTGATAATAAACATTGCAGCTGCTTCCAAAATTACTCCCCAGGGCAGCTTGTTCAAACTTCAGTTGCGGAGGAAAAATAACTGTGCCCAGCAGAGCCAGTCCATTCAATAATACAAAAAAAACCCCAACAGGGAAAAGCCAGTGTGGAAGACTGGCAACGGTGCCTCTTGCGGCTTTTGTCAAGGATATTGTGCCAAAGTGACCCTGCGTCACTGAGACGGGACTGTCCAGCTGGGTTTGAACCTCAGCTATTCTACCTGGCTTCAGTCTTGCTCCTTCCTCATGTCCTGCTTCTGTCTGTTGTGATCTTCAGGTTACGTTTGGCTAGAAGTTTCTATGTAGGTGCATAACTGGAGGGAGGAAAGAAGCCACGAGCTGGTCTAGCACTTTTTGTGCGGTTCTTGTATCTGAGTGGTTTGGGGATGACCTTGGTGATTCTCCTTCTGCTTCTCGCTCTCTGCATCATCTGAGGCTTCTCAGTTGGTGTCTGTGTGCCTCAGCTTCCCATGTCTAAATTTGGTATAGCACTGATCAATCTGTCAGGAGGGCTGGGAGGCCACAGGTGCTTAGGGTAAGAGGGGATGTGTTAGGCTTTGCAGTGCTCCGTGGATGCAGAGCTTTACCTGCTCTAGCTATAGCTGTTGGCAACAATTGCTCTTGAAGGAGGAAAATCCCTTCCTCGGTCCCTTTCTCAGTTAGAGGAAGGACCTACTGCCCTTTTAGAGACCTCTCTGGCATCAAGGAAAAAAACCCAGGATGATGTCTGTCCTCCCACCTCCTCTCTTTCCCACATAAAAGGAGCTGGGGTCTTTTGGTCCTCACCCTCCAAATCACCAAGAGAAGTGCAAACCCAGTCTTGCTTTCATTCACCTCCTTTCCTCTTCAGAAATTGCTTTTGGAGGCTCCTCCTTCTGCCTTAACAGCTTGATTCTAGTAAAATTATATCCCCCAAACATGGTTCTCGTGAAATGCTATGCTTAATAAAATGTTTCACATCAATAATTTAGGTACTTGTGACAACACATAAAACTCTGTTAAAAATATTGCAAACTTGGCCTGGTGTTCTTGATAATTAAAAATGGATGTGATGGCAAAGTATGGTAGGCATTAACTCTATTTCAGATTTTCCTTGTATTTAAACCAGGGACCATCAATTTTAAAATACCATAAAAAGTATGGCAAGATTGTACTATTTTAAATATATCTAATATATCATCCCATATATTTAAATTATTAATATGCAATGCAGCCAACAGGAGTCTAAATTCTACCCAGCACAAGCTCAAGATGATCACTATAAGAGGGGCTTGGTAAACTGTGGGGGAATGGAGATAAACCTCAGCAGCTGAGTAATCTCTACGCTTGAGTCTCCTCTGCCTTGCTCCATATGGAGCCATTTACACCTGTGCTAAGTGGGGATAAAATGCTGCCAATCTGAATTCTTTACTGCCTTGCCCTTGAGGTTGCATTTTACATCTGGTTTGCATTTGCAGAGCCAGATTGCAGCCTTATCCCTGTTGTTGTAGCCCGGGCATTACAGCAGGGAAGTCAGGTCAGTTGTTTGAGATTTGTGATAAGGTGGCCGAGAGCAGAAACCCGTGTCTTTAGCACGGGAAGAGAAAATCAACTGCACATGCCTGGAATTAGTGACTCACTGAATGCAAATCTGGGAGTTGCTCTGACCCTGCTAGGATGGAAAGGTAGGGAAGAGAAATATAAATTAAATAAAAAGAAAGTAGAGATTTGAACCAAAACTGTAGACTTACTGTCGAACTTTGGGTCAGATGCAGCACACTGATGGTAATCTGGAGAAAACTGAAGTACTTGCTCTGTGTTAGCAGTTACTCAGCCAAAGTCTTGTTTTCAGGGCAATATTTGTCCCAAGGTCACCAAGGAAGGGTGTTGTCCTGATCCAGATAAGAAATCTGGCGACCTTGGGCAATGCAATATAAAGATACGGTCCGTGTTTCCCGGGGTGTCAGAAGAAAGCAAAGCGTTGACAAAGCCCCACTGTTTTTCACACTTATACTCGGGGGCCAAAATAAATCGATCCATTTTTTATGCTTGCTCCAGGCTGTGCCCTACTGCTGTTGCTCTGTCTTTGTTTTGGGACAAAAGAGATGAAATGAACAGATAGTTAAAATTTCTTGGGGTTTTTATTTAAAGATTGCCTACTGGCTCAGGAGGGCATAATCTCTGCTTTACCAACAACTCTCTGGGAGTCCTGGTTAAGGGAAAATCTTGTTTTAAGGAAACAGAGTCGGTGTGGGGTTTGGGATGAGGAGGGAATATATCATGAAATCCCTGAATACAGGCAAAAAGCTCTGTCCTGGGAATTGCACCTTGTAAGAGCATACAGACTGGGGTGTCGAAAAAAGGAGCATTAATTCAATTTAGTTTTGCATGCTGTTCCTGGCGCTGCTGGTTTTGGAGGTGGTGTCTGAGTGCAGCACTTAGTGCATCTGGCCAGATGATTAGTGTTTTCTCACGGGGGGAATTTATTCCTGGCCTGACACAAGTGGGTAATTGGTTTATGCCTTTGATCCTGAGGATTTACAGGGCTGTGCCATTAGGGAAACTGTGCATGTGTCTGTTCAGGGCTGGCTGGATCCTGCTGTTGTCCAGAGGAGCAGGAGGGTCCCAATTTCCTTCTTTCCCCTTTCTCTGCTCCTTTTAATTTTCCAATGAGGAGTGATTCATGTACTCTACCCGTGGCTAACCCAGTTGTGTAAGTGCTCCTGCCTCCTATGTTGTATCAACATCCTTTTTATTCCTCTGAGAGCATAATCTGTAGGTGATATTTTAGAAAAATCAATATGAAGAGAAAATTGGCAACTTTGGCTCTGCATGAAAATGACAACTGCCTCATTATTGGCCCAAAGATTTTTTTTTTTGGTTGGGGGGTGGGACTGGTGGTAGTGGAAAATGTCAATGTTCTGTTTTTCTTTTTAAATGGACTCAGATTATTGTGGCTGTTATGGAAGCGTATTTTATTTTCTGTTTAGTACTATCTTCATTAGATACTAGAATGAATGTCTCCATATGGCAGAGATCATCACAAAGAATTAATCGTCCTGTTCACAGACCTAGTATTTTCATGAGTCGCTAATAGTGATGTGTAGTGCTTCCTCACAAGATCTTTCCTTGAAGAAAAATAAAAACTGATAAAGAATAATGATAATAAAAAAAAGATGGAGAGCATCCTCCTGATGTGCAGTATACGGTGTGCATCTTGCTGGGCAGCCAGGCAGCCAGCTGGGTGCAGGGAAGAGGAGTTCAGGATGGCTCCACCTGCCCACACACCCCTCTGAATGGGGCATTTTAATTTATATCATTCTCCATTTTGTTTGTCCGACCTTTACTCAAAACTGCAGTGATGGATGTTTGTTATGTTCTCTGGACAGTCGGTCCTGGTGCTTTGCTACCCTTCAAATTCAATAGTTTCTTTCGATGATGACCCTAAATGTCCATTGCTGCAATTCCAACATGTTGATTCTCACTTTATCCATAGCAGATACGGAGTATGATTCATCTGTCTCCCTCTCTGAGGCTGCAGTGCTCTAACACGAAGATTTATCCTAATTTCTCTCTACAACTTCTCTTCTTTAAACTGAATCCCAGCTTCTTCATCTTTCCCCACAGTTGCCCCTTCTTAGTTTCACAATCCATCAATATCCTTCCAGGACTGCAGTGCCCCGGCGGGCAGGCTGCAGGTGCCCGAAAACCTCACCGCTGCTCCATGGCTCACCCTACCCTGCTTTCCTCACTGCTGGCCCCGGTTTGTCTCAGGATGGTCCTTGGCTGATGGCCACATGCTGGGTCTTTCCTATCTAACTGTAAGTCTCCACACAGGTCCTCATTGACCACAGCCTGCTTCTTCTGCGGAGCATTGCCCTTGTTTGTCAAGACGGGTCCAAGTGCCTATTGTGTCCCACTTGCTTGCAGTGCTGCCCCAGCTGACGTTGTCTCCAAACTTACTGTTTCGACCAGGTCGGTTAGTGGTAACAATGGCCCAGGACAAATCCTCACCCAATGCATACAGGTATGTTCCTCCAGTTTGACGATAAGTCATTGAAAACTGCTTTCTGATTATGTTTTCCACCCTGTGTATTACCACCTTAACAATTTCACCTAATTGTGCTTCTGTAGCTTGCTTAAGACAATCATGTAAAACGATGCCGAAGGCCTTGCTGAGGTCATCGTATACAACAGCGACCACCTCTCCCTCTCTGTAAACCCTGCTGCCCTGACATAGAAAAAAATGAGATTGGCTTGATATGTGTTCTTAACAAATCCGTGTTGGCTGTTCCTCTCTGCCTTGTTATCTTTTAGGTGCTTAGAAAGTGTTTGTTTGATGATTTGTTGCAATATTTTTTCTGGGAATTGAAGTTAAGCTGACTGGCCTGTAATTCCCTGCTATGTTTGCTGTTCTCTGCTCTTCTGGGACTTACCAGAGTCCCTGAGTTTTCAAAGATAAGCGCTAACGGCCCTCAGATTGCCTCCACCACTTCTAAGTACCTGGCAGTGAATCTCAACAGACCCAGCTGATTTGAAAACATGTAATTTATATAAATATCTTCCGGACTATTGCTTCCCCCTTGTAGTCTGAATTCTTACCTTTTTGTCACAAGTAACAATTGAAATATCTATACAAATGAATCCATCATTTTTAGTAGTGAAGCATTACCCTCTGCAATGACAGTTGGTAACAGCTTTGCTGAATAATGGAGGCACTCTTCTCCTGGTCATTGACTTATTACTAATCTGACTTAAATTTTTTTTTGGTTACTATTTAGGTTCCTTACAAGCTCTACAGCAATATATAACTTGACCTAATTTTTATTTTAATTCCTACTCATACCCTACTCATTTACACAGTCCTTAACCATTTGAATCAGTTTCTACAACCTATATTCTTATATCCTGTCTGTGGTCCAGCATGTGGACCTCACTGGATGCTTTTCCATAGCTTATTCAGTGCATTGTTTTTTTAAGATTCAAAGGCAGGTATGTCAGAGGGTTAGAAGATTTTATGCTGGAGATGGTAGAAATTCCCTAATGTGCCACAACATCTCTGCTGTGCCCTGGCAGGCTGCAGCAGCCAATGGCTGGTGTGGGCACCCCGTGTTATCCCACCAGGCACAATGCATTGTGGACAAGGCCAGGGCAGCAAACGTGCTGCTGTTCTCAAATACCTTAACTTTCCAGGTGAAAACATGTCTTTAAAATAGACCAGGAGAATTTTGACTTTGGAACTCTGATACTTTACATTTACTTTTATCTTTGTCTTGTTTTACTATCATTTTGTGTCACCATGTTAATAGTGAAGAACAGATTTCACTGATAATGCTATACTATGACAACCTGTTAAGCAAATCACACTGATGTTTTTCTTACTTGCATTAAAGATGGCTGGGATTTGGCTTGCTGAATGAAACATCAGATTTTTCCTGTGTTTCAAAGTGCTTCCCATCTAGTTTGCAATGAAATGGCTTGACAGTTTTCAAGTAGGAGACACTTTGATCTATGTGTCAACTTGCTTCAACTCACTTCATTGGAACAAACAGGAGATGTTTCGTTCTAGAGAAGAAGTTTTTGGTATCTGCTGTCCCTGATACTTTAAAAATAAATAAGAAGCTTTGTGTGTCATACATTCTGTCATGGTAGAACTTGTCAGTCATAGTAACATGTATTATAAGTTATAGTGGACTTGTCATAAAATGAAAAAAAAAAAAAGCCCACCAAAGCATATGACAGAATCACAACTAAAGTTTCACAACTCTGAAATGAAATTCTTAACGCAAAATTTGAGACAAGATGATGTCATGTAATTTCATAAGTTCTTAATGGCAACTGACAAATAACTTCAGTTTCAATAAAACTGAATCTTTTTCAAAAGAACGTTTGGATGAAAAACAAAACCAACCGAACAAACAACAGGTTCTTTCCCCCACTGGGAGATGAACAAGTGTGACTCCTGAGAGTCCATGGGGGTGCTAAAGATTAGATTGTGTTGGCAGATGCCTCTTCCTGTGACTCATTCAGTCTCCTGCTTTATCAGCTTGCAGGAAGAACCCTTTTCTCTATGTAAGAGCCTTGCTGGTGAACCCAACACCATAGAAAGGCCAGGTAGCTCCTCACCTGTAGGAGCCCTTTCCCTTGCTGCACATGATGGCACTGTCATTTCTACCTCTATGGCTGGCAAGGTAGGTCCGTTTCTTTTGCATAAGTATAAATATTGACTGTAACCTCCTCTCTGTGGGGAATCTCAGCCTCTGAAATGCTACCGGTTGTTGCCTCCTGGGATCTCTCGATGGTTTTCTCTTCCTGTGGGAAGCTTTGAGGTAGAAAGGAGTAAGCTGAGGGCTTGGTCCTCCTGCTCAGCTGAGATTTGGTGGCACCAGGACTGCAGGAAAGAGCAGCAGAGAAAGGTGGTGGCCAGGTTGGGGTGTGTTGCCAATGGGCTAAGCTGGGTCCCTCCTGACTGCACCATAATTACTGATGGGCTGGCTTCCCCAAGGAGATAGACCTGGAAGGGAAACTGGGTGAACATAACACTCCAAAATAAAGGAAAACTGCCCCACACCCTGGTTTTATGCCATAGTAAAGAAACCACCACCTCTTACATTCTATAAAGGATGACGATCCCATAACTAATTCATACCATGTTAATATATTCCTACGAGACTGATTGAAAAGAGGAGTACCACAGACAGTTTCTTTACCTCTACTTTTTGCAGCTCTTAGGCTTTGCAGAAATCAGCTGGATTGGTACCATCTCTGCCCCAGCCTGGTTGCTTGTGCCGAATAGCACTTTTGGACCTCATCTGAATGTTTCTTTGCAAAAATTTACATTGGAGGATGGTGGTTTGGTGAAATTTTACGTTTCTGCAAGTGCAGCATGCAGAAATGGTATTGATTTGACAGTTTAACTTTGCAGGGGAAAAAGGCAGTATTTTGGAAATTGACTGGATTCGAATGACAAGTTTTGATATTTTTTAGTTTGAAATAATGTTTTATTTCAAAATACAGAAAAGGCAGAGGGAGGAGAAATCAAGAGTCAAAACTGGAGAAACATATCAGTTGATGAGATTATTTTTCTTGCCTTCGGAAAGGTATTTCATAATATAACAAAGAAAAAAAAAAAAAGAAGATTTTGGATTTCCACTGGGGACAAAAAACAGCCCGAGTCTCTCAGTGGCCAGCCCTATGCAGAGTGTCTACCAAGAGCAAAAATGCTGCAGCTATGAAGAAAAGGGTTATTTGTGCGGTGTAAAGCCTTCCTTCCCTTCACTTTTCATGCAGCCTGAATCCAATCATGGAGAATGTTTATTTTGAAAAGTCATCAAGATAGAGTTAGAGCTGTGGTGACCTGATGGCTGTTACTGAGATCTTAAACAGCCACCTTCGGTCTGAAGTCTGACAGCCTGCTGTTGTGCTGCTGGTAGGATTACAACTAGTGCAAAAGTCTTCAGGTTTTAAGGCTCGTCACGTAGTGAGGTGTTCCGGGGTTTGCATGGGAATAGAGATATAGTAATAAGTGTGTGCATGAGCGTTTGTCTCATGAGTAACTGCTAAAGCCAGCATCAAGCTGCTAGACATGCGCTGTGTTTAAGTTATGCAGGATTTGAAAGGTTGAGGTCTAAGCACTACCACTGGTAGGTCTCTGCAGGGCCCAGTCTAAGCTTGCAGGTTGGCTGGCTCTGTAAGCAAAATAATAACGAATATAATTATGAGTAATTTCTAGCTTGTTCATAGTCAGAAGCCAAGCTGAATAACTAAGTAATCCTCATTTTCTTGGTACAAAGATGTCCAGTTCAGGATTGGGCAAATAGCAGAGAGTTTCCCATTCATATTCCAGTCAGCATCTTAAAACAGTTCCTCTCCTCTCTGCTTTCACCTTTGATGGATAGACCACTCCTATTAATACCGATGCTCTTGGTGCCATGAGGCTTCCTCTGAGTGGGGCTGCTTTGTGCTGAACAGGGCACGAGGGAGCAAATGGCAGCACTTCTCCTGTCTCAGCAGACAGGACACAATGGAGAGATGCCACCCTCAATTAAGAAATGGGTCTCATGATAATGCAGTCCTTCAGCCCAGGCTCTATCTGCAATTTGCCCGCAAGAAAATGCAAAAACCCCCAAGTGCGCTGCTGCTTTGAGATGGAGCTGGGGACTCCTGGAATAAAGGAATGCCCATGGCCTGCATCTAAGGGTGAATCCAGGACAACTCCTGGGAACAGAGAGGGCGGGCTCATCTGGGTCCTGTGCGGCAGCACCCGTTAGGATGTGCAGCTGTGTACTCTTTCTTATACAGAAAGTGTCCCCTTGTGATAGGGGAGATGAGAAGCCCTGAACACCCTGCAGCTGCAGGAGGACCTCAGGGCACATCAAGATAGGGCCTGCAGCTGAGACCGCAGGGCAGAACCGCAATTTGCTCAACAAATGATGCTTGGCCATGTTTGATATGTAACTGCGGGATGCTGAAATGCTGGGAGGCAGATTTGCACTTTATACCCTTCTCCACTACCATGCCAGTGTGCGATAAAGTCAGTCCTTTTGGTCTTCAGAAAAATGCTGCAGGATCTTTGGTGATTGCTAGCAGTCAGGAGAGTATCCTGTCTCTAAAGGCTTTTGTTTGTTCTGGTGTCCAAAGGTATTTAAGATCCTGAATTCCTACCTTTGAAAGTCTACTGCCAAAGCCCCAAGCCAGGAAACGTGTATGCACATAAAGAGCTTCGCACACAGGAGGGCTCGCCTCCAGCTCAAGAGCATTAGTCACATTTGCAACAGTTGTCCCCAGCAAACTCGCAGCTCAGGGAAAGGGAAGGCTTTGCTCAGGTTGCTTCTGCGGGGAGCTGCAGGCAAGCTCGGCGGGCTGCACGGGCACAGGGGCTGCTGCGGCAGGGCATGGGGTGACATACAGCCGCGCTTCCCAGCGTAGGTTCCCACCCCAATGCCTTTGTCTTGGTGAAAGGAACTCAACTGACTTACAGAGGTGGGAGAGGGAGTAGATACCCACAGAGTTTTGTCAGGCATTGGAACAGGCTGCCCAGGGAAGTGGTTGAGTCACCGTTCCTGGAGGTATTCAAAAAGTGCCTAGACAAGGCACTTCAGGACATGGTTTAGTGGGCATGGGTGACGGTTGGACTCGATGATCTTAAAGGTCTTTTCCAACTCAAACGATTCTATGATTCTATGAAAGAATAAAACATAGCTCTCTTGCCTATTTTGACCTCATTTTGAGTTATAGTTTCATTGCTGCCACTATTTTTTTTTATTATTTCCAAACTCAAAAGTATAACAAAGGGGAAAGATAAGGTCTGAAATGCATTAAAAGCTTTTTATTCTGTGGACTTTTAAAATATCACCTCACCTTGATGTTGTTTGAGTTCTCAGCGGCTAAGCTGAATTCTAATTTTGCTCCAGTTGCTTTGCTAGCCAGCTATACCTTTCAGGCTCATATCACATGGAAGATTAAAAAAAAATCATCCAGATTTCATTTTTAATCAGTCTCACTTTAAACAATTTATCTTTTCTGAGATACCTAATTACCCAGCGTCTTTTAGATAACCACACGATGTGTGTGTTACATCTGTGATCGCAAACAGAATATCTGATCCCTGTGGAATGATCCATTGGGGAATGAGGGTAATTAGTCTCTAACAAATACAAATTTGGAAACATCTGTGCAGATTTAAGCTTAGGGACCAGGACTGGGAAGCAGGTTTCAGCAACAGGAAGAGAGCGAGAAAGCAGAACTCAAGGTACCAGGCAAATATTGCAATTAAATTAGTCAGCTTGAGGAAATTAAATCAAGGGGAATTGGAATGTGTCATATTTTTCGATCTGGATTTCTGGCTGTTATGAGATTTGAAGAGAACCAGTGAAAAAAATAGAAGTGAGTATGTTTTAATTTTTTTCCTAGTGATTCAAAGGAGAGCTGGATGAAGCCCTTTCTGATTTTGTGATAATTAATGCAACTCCCGTGGCAAAGTGAAATACAGTGATTAGTCATAAGTCAGCTGAACTCTCACAGCAGATTTTTTTGACAACTTCTTATTGTTTCAGTCTCCACATTTTTTTTTTCTTTTTTCCTTAAGCCAAGTTACTCTTGCACAGGCCCAACATATCCACTGGGCCAATCTTTGCTGAAGAAATCTGGTTGCAAAATTTTGATGGGCAGTCAGTGATGTTTGCTGATTTTTTCTCTTGGGGACAGGTGGGGACTGGCATTAGCTAATGAGCAGATCTGGGAGCTGGAGAAGTAGAGGCACCTGAACATTTTGCTGTGTGTTATGAGAGTGTTAACCTCTGGCAGGGCAGCAGGATCCCAGGTTACTGGAATTATGTCTGGTGATGCTTCTGGGGGACAGGTCAGAGATAACCTCGATGCTGATGAAAGGGGAGAGCATGGTCTTTGCTCCCTGCCACCTCTTCCCACAACTCACCTTACACTAGCTCTGGGACTCCTTGAATACCTCCAGGAGCCAGTTCAGCTCATTAAAGCAGTGGGAAAAAAATAGGTTTTGGGACAAGTGAGCTGAATTGGCTGGGGACGGGGCAGAGCAGAGATGCAAGTCCTTGCTGGCAGCTCTGAACTGTTAGAATGGCAGCATGGGGACTGCAGCATGAAAGTTAAAGCTTTTACTTCTGATTTACCAGAGAACAGCTTCAGAAATCTCCTACCTTTCTATACATTCAAATGACAGCTTCTTTTTTAACACTTAAAGTAGGAACCTCCCTGACTTTCAGGGGATTTGGATCACCTTCCTTTACTTGTGTCTCAACATCACTAATTTGATTGTCCTCCAAGGTCTGCACTGGGAAAAGTAGTCAAGCATATGGTTAATTTAAAGTGCACAGTTGGGTGTATCAATAGTTATGAATAGATGCTTAAATGCATTCATGAAGAAGGACACTTCTGAGCTGTGAATGTGCAGATTTAGCTATTCCCTTAAAAAAAATTGTGTAAGATGCTATAAGTGCCTTTACAGCAGTGCCCATGTAGTGATAAATAGGGCACATGGTCAAAGATGATTGTAAAACAGACCCAGGAACCTTTCTTAAAGTTTTCTGCTTTCAGTTTCTAATTTGACTGAGATTTATGCCAGTTTGTAAACAGTGTTACTTTGGGTACAGTTTTGGTATCCTCTTGCAAGCCAGGAGGATCACAGGCTATTGTAACCCAGAGCTCCTGGGCTCTTAAATGCTGGGGAGTGGAGCACTCCATTAGCAGTGCAATTCATTTCCCCGGTGCCGTGCCGGGCCCCACGTCCCCAGCAGATTTAAATTCAGCAGCGAAAGCAAAGGAGGCCAAAGGCCCTTCCACACAAGCAGATGAGTTACTGCTTCATTTTTCATGATTACTCAGGTAGACGGCACAACGCTGACAGTTAATATAGAAAATGGGACGTGTCCTCCTCCATGGAGATTGAGCAGGGGATTGAGGAAGGATGAGTTGATGGAGAGACCGGCAAACTCGGGAAAGAAGCAGACCTTCCTGTTGCTGTGCTCTGTGGTATGAACGAAGGGGGGAGAGGGAATTTGCAATTAGTATCCAAGGAGGTGCAAATTAGCTGTCCCTTTCTGCAAAGTGCTACCACCAGCTCCTTCCTGAGCCTGATTTCTTCTTCTTGCTCGGGGTGGCGTGTGAGAGGAAACCCGGGGATGTAGGTCTAACTATACTGCACTTCCCAGGGCCCACAAGGAAACATGCTGCAGAAATAGTGCCTGTTCTAAAACTGCAAAACCTGTTAAAGTCAGAATGTTTGCAGAGCCCCGAATGAGCTTCCGGACAGAGCAGGTAGAGGAGCAGAAGGTGGGGTGAAAGCAAAGGTTTAGTATCTCCCTCTCCCAAGGACCCTAAAAGCTCCTTCTAAGGGCTACAGGAGAAACGTACTGCAGTCTTACTAACCATGTAATTCTTTTACAAAAGGGGGAGAGCAATAAACAAAGATACCGGGTGATCTTCTGGTGGTCAGTGAAGCAGGCTGTCCTCCCAGAAGTGGTTTGGGTTTTTTCCACATCTGTTGATACTGTGAGCAGAAAGGCTTTCAAGACCACATATTCACAAAAGGAGTCTTGCTTTCCTTTAGGTGAAGTATGTGCTATGTTGAATGTGTATGACTGGGTTTTGTTCACTTATTGCCCCAGCCTATGAGTGCAAGGGCAGCTGTTGAGTATTTTTTGCAGTACATAGGAACTTTGCTTTTGGAAAGCATAGGCCAGAAGAAACTTGAATTATTATTTTTCAAAACTGTCAACTCAGTCTCTTAGACCTTCTCATAGAAAATGCTGATGTTCCAAAGATTTGTGCAAAATCTTTCCAAAATAAGCCATTATTTCTGCTTGCAGAAGAAGAAAATAAATTTCTGTGGGCTCACCATGGAGCAAAGTGGCTTATTTTATTTCCATGCTGCCCCAATGATTTTGTGTTAATACATGCCATGAGATTGCTTTTTTTTTCTTTCTATTTGCACTTTATTGCATCTCAATAACCTGAAATTTATTTCAGGTTCCTGACAGGCTCTGAGAGGTACCTCTAGTTATTTTAAACAAATAAATCATGTCTTGTCTGTAGGACCCCCCCAGGGTGTGGAGCAAGCGAGGTACTATTTTCAAGCAGTGCAAGTCCCCAGGCAGAGCGTGGCAGCCCGGTGATTGATTTCTGCGGTCCTGAGGGTGAGCACCATCCCCATGCTGCAGGCCAGGGCAAATGACCTGTCAAACTCAATGCATCTACCTGATAGTAATACAAACCGCACAGATGTGCAAAGAGAGAGCTGGGATGGTGGAGTCATCTGGGAAGGAGAAACTCGTGTTTGGACACATTTTCTTTGTTTTTTCCCTGTAGGTTGCATGTGGGAAGTTTTTGCTATAGTTTCTGAAGTTCTGCAAATGACCCCTAGTCTGGGTCTTGTTTCTATTGTTTCTTGGTCTCTGATAACTAAATGTGGAGTTAAATATGGGAGCTCAGCAGGAAGAACACAGCATACCTCCCATCTCCTCTGCTTACAATGTCGTTTCTTCATGAATGTTTGCAAGTAAAAATAGGAAAATAAATAGATGTTGAAGCAAATCCTAGATACAATCTCTAATTAGATTAAGACCCACAGTTATGGAATAATAAATCATCTAACTACCACAGCACAGCTTCACAACGCTTTTAAGATTGATTTTTGCCTAAGGCCCTGGGAAAGTGACTTCAACAAAACTTAAAGAGATTAAGCCTGATTATTAAGTGAAAATACTTTTTTTGATGCCCCTTCCAGACACATGAGCAGTTCTTAATGACCCTGTTAAAAAAAATGATACTCTATGTAACTTTGACAGCTACATGGAGCATGGCTTGGTTCGTTTACCTGTGCCCAAAGCAGAAGTTAATAAGTCAAATGCTGACCTGGAAATGTGACAGTGAGATGATTTTTTACTTTCAGCCCTTCTAAATTAAAACACATGCCCCGGTGTTTCAAGTACGAGGGCTCTATTCATTTCTGTCGTTGTATTACGTCTGTAACTCAGAAGCGATTCGCAGCATCATCCATCTCCAGTCTGCTAATTTTATCAAGCTGAGCCATGCAGGGTCCATTGCTAACAATGAAACTTTATTTCATCTCACCCATTTGTGGTGTTAATCAGCAGCGCTTTTGGCTCCAACTGGCTGCTCACCCAGTGCTCCCAGCAGTGCAAGGTCAGCCACAGCCCTTTCTCTGGGCACAGGAACCAGCAGTGCCAAGGAAGGGCTCCTAGTTTGGAAACGGGGAGTTCAAGCCCCCCAAAATCACGCCATCTCTCTGTGCATCATTTGCCCAGCTGGGGAATGCCAGCCGTGCTTCTGGCCATCCAGGCATCCTCTGTGCTTGAAGGCGTTGGATGCTGCATATGAGACAGATAAGTGCCTGCCTGGATTTTAAGCTAAGATTCCTGACCTAACTTCTAATGACCCCTGGGATACTGATTTTCTTTTTTTTTTTTTTTTTTTTTTAATGGCTTTGGGCAATAAAAGCATGTTCCTGGCTCATAGGACTGTTAACAAGCAGTAATTAAGACAATGTTTGCACATGGCTTTGAGAGCTTGTGGCTATTATTTCTCACCTGCAGTGTAGTTAACAATCCATATACTTCCTTTCTTCACAGCACACTGCAAGCAGTATGTAGAAAGGAGTTGCTATCTGCCACACAGGAGCATTTGGAAACCATTATTATTAAATTAATCCAGATGGCTTGACAATGCCATTGTGTAGGGCACTGGCCACTTACCTCTGGACATGCAAGAACACTCAGTCTCATAAAAGTACACATTACTTGCCATCCGTCTTCACTGAAAAGCTCTCGTGTTTTGCCACTGTCCAAGGAAAGTCTGGCTTGCAAAAGCCAAGGGAGTCAGTATGTGCCAAGACACATGGAGAATCAGTTCCACCCGGGAATCTTTAGCAAAGCTTAAAGTGATGTGTCTGCAAGGCAGTGACTTCCAGGGTCCTGTCCCAAACACCGGCTGTGTGCAGTGTTTGACAGCTAAATACATTAATTGTTAACTTGCCATCGTTGTTTAAAAGAGGTAAGCAATGAGCAAAGCTTGGGATAGCTTCTTTGTGGAAAATCAGACTTTAGACAGGGCTTTAAATATGCAGCAGGTGTCTGCTGGGCGCTGCAGATTGCTACAAAGACTAAGGGGCTTTTTGAGTTTTGCTGCTGTGATAGTCCCTGCAGAATTTGGCTGGTGCTTGTGGCTGGAGATGGACACAGACTGTAGCAGCCATGCAGCAGAGAGTGCGGAAGAGGATGTGATTTTCCTGATGAACAGGAGGATGTTTTCCAATCTGTAGTATTTTAAATCAGAGCCCAGGAGTGCAACCAATTGAAAATGCACCTCTCTATGTGTTATTTCTTATTGGCAAAACTGAGTTTTACTACCCCACATGCCCACCTTAGCTTGAAACTCTTTGGCCTTTTCTAATCTCTCAGCAATTCTGCACCACCTGCAGATTTGGCCTTGCTGGTGTTAGGTGCTGGAGACACCTTGGTGGTGGAGCAGCGTGCTGTCACTTCCATGCCATGGTCACCACTGCCGGTCCTACCCACATGCTGTACTCTGTCCCTTCCTAAGGGGTGGCAGGGCTGTGCCTCTCACCTTGTCTCCCTTTATTCACCTTTATAGTTTCTTGTGAAGACTTTGACAAAGATTTTTAAAAAGGCCGAATGCTTTACTTGGCCTCCTTTTAGTCATTATTTTATTGATGTTTTGCAGAAAACTAATTGGAGGCTCAGGTGCTCCTGACGGGAACTTTCCTGTTCTCTCCTGTCACATTGTGTTCACTGTGGTACTTCATCCCTAACTAGATGCCTATCTAAACCAGAGGTAATGTCTTTCACTGCTTTATACTCTATATAAACAGCAGTCATCTTCTCCGTTTGATCAGGCTGCGTGTCATGAGCATTTAATTTGGAGTAAGGGCTTGTGCTGAGAGCAAAGGGGAGGAAACAGTGGAGGGGGGTGGATGCTGGTGGAGAGGACTGATGGAGCTACGCCAAGGAAAGCAGGGTGCTGGGTGGGCAAGTGGGCCCTTTCTCTCCTTTAGGAAATCATGTCCATCCCTGGGCTCTGCACACTGGGACCATCTATGAAACATGAGTGATTTTGTTTCCTGGTAGAAAAGAATGGTGAGACTGTTCCCTGGCCCCATGGCATGACCTGACCTGCCTCTGCTGGGATTTACAAGCTAAACTTTTCCCTGCCTCTCAGGAGCTCCCATGATAGGGTTATATGCAGTCGAGTAACAACTTGCAATGCCCTAAATGCCTGAAATGGAGAAAAATAAATGAACTTCACTGTGCAAATAATTCCCAAAGGCATTGGCATAGACTGTAATCTTGTGGCAAAAGCAAGCCTGTAATTCAGGGGTCTGCGATGTGCAGTTTAGGTACACTGAAGTGAGGTGTCTCACCAGGAGGCGAGTACATGCTGGGCTGGGGCACTGCGGGGCACAGAAGATGTTTTAAACACCTGGTCTTACGCTGGGTGCAGTGTCCATCTGTGTGGAGCTGGAGTGGGCACCATGCCTCCAGAGTGTTGAATGTAATTTTTCATTTCTTTTTAAGTGATGTTGAGGTCAGAGAGGTGTTAGTAAGCCCCGTGTAAGCCCTCTTTAGAGGTGGCCTGTCTCTTTCAGTGTGCACATATGGCCCATTTTACCATTCCCAATGGCTGCCGTAATGTGGCAGAGCAGGACCTGGCTGCTGGCAGGGCTTTCTTGTTCGCTCAAGGTCTCCGCGGAGCAGCCTCTGCAGTGAGCTGTCACCGGGGCCCCTTGCCTCTCTGCTTCTGCTGCATGCAGAGGGGAGGATGAATTGCTCTTTCAATGAGTATTAAATATTTTACTTTGTGACTTTCCTCTAATCAGATGCTTTATCTCGACCATATATTAAAAGAAAAGTAATAAAAAAAGGATTTTAATAAACTTAACCTCCTTAAATTGTGTAATTGTCACTTTCCCAGGACATTAGGGAAGCTGTAAGGGGGGAAAAATATGTACAGAGCAGTTTTTGGTGCATCGATAATTTATTATCTAATAATCTCTTCTCTTCCACACTATTCCCGGTTTTCTCATTACTTGTATGCAGCATAACGTCCCATTGCTAGCAGCGGTTTGCTGTGCTACTGCAGAGCCAGATCTGCTCCATGTTGGTGTTGAACATGCTGGTGGCAGGAGGAGGAGGGACCGTGCTGGGTCCAGGCACAGCCAAGACCTGAAGCTGTTAAAATTGCTAAATGAGTCGATTTCTCCCCTAATGCTGGGCTGATTTTGAGAAGCGCTGTTTTCAGCAGAGTGGTGGCCAGCTTACCTGCACCAACAAGCCATGGCATGTGTTTCTCAGAGGTGCAAAGCCATGGCAGGAGGTTCAACCCCATGCCAAAGAGAGCCACCCTTGAGGAGTCCAGGGGATATAGGTTGGTCACCCCTACTCTTGCGTTAGGATGCTCTTGGGTCCATACATGGTGGGGCCTGGCCATCATGTGGTGTGGCTGTTCCTCTCAGGACAGCTTTGGGGGTGACTTGCAGCCTTGAAAGAAGAAGAGATACATGATGATGATACATTCATGTACAAATTGGCTTGTTTTGCACCTCTGCATGCAGTGCTTGCCAAAGCCTGCAGGGTCATTGGAAAGGCAAAGCACAGCAGCAGTCCTCTGGCCTGGATCCTAGCATCCCAGGGCCATGTCTAGGCTGAAAGATGGCACTGCTTGAACCTCCTTCAGTGTAATTCAGGTGGTATAGTTCACCCAGAGTGGATATGATTGTCATGGTACAGAAGGCAACTGTCTGTGTACATCTGGTATGGGACTCTTAATTTGTTCCATTCCTTTCCCCAGCACTTCTAGCTGGGCATAACTGGGGTGGAAAAATGTATCAGAGCAGCTCCAAGTGCAGCTTAGTCTCTGTTCCTCCTACGGACCAGATCCATCCTTGGCTGTGGTGGGCACATGTATCCTCAGGCGGGTGAAGGTGGTTTCCATGAAGTTGCTCAGCTAGCTGAGACTTAGATATGAATCAGACCCTGTAGATCCACCGTTTCTCCCAGGGACATGCACCAGATGAGACTTCTTCTGGTTTGACTATCTGAACAATACTGATAGAGTTTGTCCTTACTGTCTTGAACGCTGCACAAACACACTGAGAGCACAAAGCACCTCCTTGGAGGACTCACAGACCCGCTAGCACAGGCTGTGGGTCTGCTGCATAAAGGTTGTGTTTAGATGAAAGCAGAAGACCTGAGATAGCTGAGGATCCTGGAGGAGGTGAAGCAGAGGTTGTCCTTACCCCCAGCTGGCATCTGGAACTACCTGGAGAACTCTGGGGTAAAAGTGACCTGCCTTCGTCTTTACAGGGATGTGGGTCTACCAAGTTGTCTATGAAAATGTAAAATGCATCTTGTTCTGGAGTGAAGAGGTAGTGTCAAGCCGGGGGTACAGAGGGAAACAGAGGTGCAATTGGAGATACGACTTCTCTCGCCAGTTCCCCGTATTTAAAAGTGGAGAATTCTCTCCTTTTACAGTTTACCTTCATATGACAATTTATGTGACAGCTTTACATACACCAGAGAGCTTCTCCCAGAGGTAAATTCATACAGCAAGTCATCTCTGGATCAGAGGGTTATCAATGAAGAGTGAGTGTGGGTCAGATAACTGATGTCTGCTGCAATTTGCAATTACATACTACATTTGGGAACATACAAGAGTGTTACTGTCATTAAGCTTTGGGCTGGGCAGATTGATGGATGTGATTGTGTAGAGGGTGATTACAAGAAGGAGCTAGGAAATTAAATGAAAATGCTACTGGTTAGGAACCAAATGTAAATGATTTGTTTCTGTTCTTCAGAGCTATATGTATGTTGATTTGCATCTACATTGCCAAGGAAGGGCGCAGTGCACGGGAAACAGGAGATTACACGTGCTGAAGTCAGATAAATGTGCTGTGGCTATGACTTATTGACCAGAACCTCAGCTTTGACTACTGGGCAGGCAGGTGTTACTCTTCAGAGAGCAGAGGTGGATAGTCTTGCTTATCAAGGAGAAAAATAGGATGGTGCATGCTGGTAGTCATGAATGAGGAGACCTGAGTTCTCATCTTGCCCCTGCATGTGTTTGCTGAGTGCCTGGACCCCTCAGGGAAGGGGTCGATCAGTCACCAGTGCTGGTGACAGTCTGGGAGTGCAAACTGCTGGGGTTTTGTAGGTATTTATTTAGGTATTGTTGTGACTTTAAATGCAGGGAAAGTCCTGCAAATGCAGAATCAGGAAATCAGTGTGCAAAAGCGAAGAAAAGGATTTTAACAGGGATTTGCTTTGTGGTCTGAAAGCACAACTGGGTAGTTAGAGGCCATGGTGGGAGAGAATGAGCATTGTTATCAGAACCTGACTGCTGTGTATTAGTGGCAAAGTTCAAACCTAAAAGACCTAAACTCAGCTGTGGGGCGAAAAGGCTTGGACCTTACTGCTGCCCAATCTGGCCATGGAAATTGCTGCCTGTGCCCCTGCCCTGCTCTCCCCTTGATTCTTGTGACTTTCAAGTATGATCAGTCTTATTATTCATGAAAATTTGGGATGTCTGTCCCCACCAACAAATGGGATTCTGATAAAAGAGTCAATAAGGCTAATGTTGTTTTCAGGCACTAAATTTGACTTAAAGCTGGCCTAGGAGAAAGGGAATTCATCTCTGAATACATTAGTTGATGAGTGACGGGAAAATATTGCAAATGATGTAGTGGCGTATATTATTCAGTCACCTGTTAAGCTGGCTGAATATTGGAAAAATGTTTTTGCAAATGTATCATGATAATTGGCAGAAAAGAAAGAAATGAATAATATGCAACCATTTCCCCCACAAATCGCTCCATTATGTACCTACAAAAGCAAAAGCTTCCTAAATCAGGGGTGGATTCAAAATCTCCATCTGGGGCTCCCCAAGAGCTCTGCAAGGCATGGAGGTGTGCTGACGGGGCAGGTGGGCTGGAAAAGCCTCCCCAGAGCTCCCTCTGTTATTTCTAAGTGAGTGTCTCTCCCCAGGAGCACACACCTCTTTTTGGGTTGTGGGACTGCACAGCACTGTTTCAGATCTGGTTTGCACAAGTCTGAGACCCACCGATGTGGTGTGAGCTGGAAGGTCTCTTTGCTGCAGCAGATCGGATGCTGCTTTCTAAGAGAAGGTTATATCTGCTAGTACAGGTATCAGAGCCTGCGTGTGCCAACTGACGTAAAACTACTGCAGATGATATCACCAGGGTGATGTCACCTGTGTGCACAGTGTGTCATGCACCCCAGGGACAGGCACTGGCTGGTCCTTGCTGGCCACCTTGCTGTGAGCAACAGCAGTGGCTCTGTGGCCACGTAAGGGAAATCTGCACCTGACAAACCCAATTCCTACACACTGACAGCAAGTCTGGAGCAGGGGAAGAAGTCTGGGAAAATCAATGAGAATGACAGTTAGAAAAGGTAATAGATAATATTGGCAGACGGGAGAGCAATGGAGTAGGAGGAAGAGGAACAATCGATGAGGTAGTTCATAATGGAGATGGCGGGTCTCAGGAGGATGTCCAGGGCATGCCCAGCCTCTGTGTGCTGCATCAGCTCCTTGCCAGAGGGACCCTCTATTGAGTTGAAGATTTACAAAAATGAGATTTCGAAGGTCAGCATACCAGCAAGACTCAGAACAGACTTAGAGACTTTAGGTCAGATTTCCACTGGCTCCAGACAGGATTTGATGTGCTGACTCAGTTTCCCGAATGAAGGACAAGATGCTTCTCCCTCCCTTTAACCTGCCTGCATTGTGTGCACCTCCCTAGGCTATCAGAAGCCTTGAGATTTCTCCAAGGAGCCCAAAAGGAGCTGAGGAGAAATAGGACAGACTTTGTGCCCTGTCTCATGGAGCAGGGCACACACAAGCTCCTCTTCCTGCTGGCTGGGTCCCTGCCACACAGGTTTATTGTGGCTGTTGATTTCTCCTCTGAGCTGTGTCCCCTGGATCTGAAGTGAAAGCAGTGTAATTGGATGCACCACCATAGTGGCCAATGACAAAAAGCATTTTTCTGAAAGCATTTTCCCCCCCTGTTGCTGAAAGATTACATCTGATGTTATAAACCGGCATCGCTCCCAGTTGGTACCACCACTAAGTAATTTACCCTTCTGGAAAAGCTTCTTGTTATTGCAGCATGTTCACTGCAGCCATCTAGGTGAAATTATTTCTTTCAAGCTAGAAAAAAAGAAGACAAGATTTTTGTCTTGCGTTGTCCAATATTTCAAAACCCTTTGAGAAAATGAGATATAGATCCAGACCAAGATGGGGAGAACACCCATTACAAGCAAGGGGAGCAGAGCGTTGGTGGGGAGCAGAGGGCTGCAGGCAGCCTGGAAGGATGCTGACCCTATTTGGCATGGGCTTACATCAGGAAACCTTGAATTCTACAGTTCAAAGTGGGATTTATGTAGGAATTTTCCCTGACCGCAGATGAGTATTTCAGAGGAAAGAGGCCAAAGTTTCACTAACAATGTCTCAGCAATTTTGTGAATCTACATTGGGATATTTGTAGGAGAGGGGAGGTATGATTTGACTACACTTGATTGCCCTTAATGTCGCCTTCCTTTACCCAAAGAGAAACTTTTCTCTCTCCCTACAGACTCACGCTTACTTTCTCTTGCTCTTTCCCCCCCAGGTACCTGGAAGCAATGCAAAATGTTTGTAGGACATACCTAATGCTTAGAAATCTCTTCCTCCCCTGGGGTCTGCTTTGGGGATAGCTACCCTGAAACAGTACAATGCTCAGTGCCCTCTGCTATGTACAGACCAAAGCTGCAGGTCTGCCCTGTGTCTGGGTTGCTGTCAAAGACCTTTAAATCTTGGAGTCCTTCTCCAAAACAGGGGTAGCAGCTGTACACAGACTATCTGAAAATAAAGTCAGCATAGCTCATCATTGAGGCATGCAGCAAAGTGTGCAAATTTGCTCAGAAGTTGCCAGTGATGTCCAGCTCCCCTGCCGTGTAAACTGTACCAGTGCAATGTCCATACCGGAGCAGGCAGATGGATCCAGGATATTGGCATCAGATTCAGAGAGTGCAAGACCCAATTTAGATCCAGGTCAGGATCCGAACTGGAAAGGCTTCTTCTCTGGTTTAGTGCTGCTGACATCTCAAAGCACTGTCTGCCTCCTGTACTTCCCTCTGATTTGGGGTACATCCCCATGAGGGGTGATTTCAGGTCTCAGCTTCCACTTGGACCTTTCCCCGTGGTCCAGGGCAGGCTGTACTCTCTTGGGGGATTGTTAATCCTAGAGGCACCAGCCTCATCAGACTGGCTTGGAGGAGGGAGGTATGTTTGTTGGGTTTTGCATGCTTCTTTACTGGAGAGAGCAAGGGCTGTGGGAATACCGACTGCATGTGAGTCCACCTGTCAGACTATTCTTGTTAACTTTTGAAGAATTGGCCAATTTCAAGGCAATTTGACAGACAAGAGCTTTGAAAGGTAATAGATTTCTGAAAAGCTCTGTAAAAAAAGCTGGACAAGGTGAAGAAGAGGCTCTTCCATGGGCTCAGCTTAGAGAAAACCTGCAACATGAACTCGCATCTTGGGGGATGTAAAAAAATCTGCCCATGTGCTTTCCATAAGAAAGTAGAACTTGGTAATTCTCGTGGCTACACAGGAACTTAAATTGTGTGTGGCCTTTGTTTCTCAGCTAAGAGAAAGGGGGGAGCTGGAGATTGGATGTTCATGGTGTCCCATGCTTGGGGGCCTTGGGGACCATTGGAATTAACCTAAATTAAAGTGAACATTGGTAGGAAGAAGAATCAAGAAGGGACAAGACCATGTTCAGTGGGATTTGAAGGAGATAATGGGAGCAGCCAATTCTATGGGAAAATTAATAACTTGCAGTTCTAATACCTTCCCTTCAAGGATGCTGTGGTACCATTGTAGAAAGTTAGTGGGTGTCTCCATCACATTTTTACAGGTACAGAAGTGGAGGCACAAGGGCATGGAAAGTCTGTGCTAGGACCAGACATGATCTCTGAGCCGCCTGGTTCTTGTCTCTGAGCCTCAGTCACAGGACACTTCATTTTCTCATAGTCAAGGAGAAGACAGAGGAAAAGGAAATGAAGAAGCTGTTGGTAGCTGTCATTTCTTGTGAAAAACTTGAGTGTTGTTGTCTATTTTTATAATAGGTTTTTTAGAAAGTCTGCCAGGATTGATTTCAAAACTGTAGAATTAGAGAATCTCTGACATCTCGAGGTCAGTTGTTCCAGAGGTTAATAATTTCTATTAAAAACAACTCTTTGCTTCTTACAGAGTGTTTGGAGATGGGGAATGAAGGCAGAGCTCTACTTTCCTTGATGCTCTTTGCTTTGCTGGCTGTTAAAGCCAGAACTTCTTCCAGAGCCTCTGCATACCAACAGTGTGGATGCTAAATTTAATATTGCTCCCAAATGTCCAGGCATGCAGGTGGCTGACCTTCACACCTGGCTAAATAAATCTGCTCTGCACTCCCTGCCCTATTAGGAGGTCACATGCGAAAGCCCCGTGGTGGGGCTGGCAGGAGCCTGCCCTCCTGGGGGAGTATTTTGCAAGCTAAAAAAGAAAGCTTAAAACCATCAGGATGTCTCTCTGTCTGAGAAAGAAAATCTATCAGCGATTATTCTGAGCCTTGTTCCCAATCAACCCGAGGCAATGGGAGAATTGTATGCTCCTGTGATTTAATCAAGACAGACGCAGCATGGTCCAGCCGTTCCTCAGAGGCTGGGATGCTGCTCTGTGCGTGGGGTATGGCAGTGGCAGCAGGGTAAATGCATCCCCCAAAGGCAGGAAACAGGGGCCTGGGTATATAAACTATCTGAAAAATGGTTACACTCTATACCCTGCTTCGCCTCTCCATACACGAAATGGCCAGCTAATAACAGACAGATCCTCAAATCACTATTGAAGGTGTTGTGAGAGAACTGCCTCACTCTGCTAACTTTCAATAATCGGTGAAGCAATGGCAATAGAGTTTGTGCACTGCGGTGGAAGAGATCTATTAAGAGTCCTTTCCAAGCCTGTGCTGCTGGGGAGAACAGTTAATTGAAACTATAGTGCTTATTTTAATTGTGTCTGTCCGTAAGCTTTTGCTCGAATTGCTCTGTCGAGGTTGCTTCCCCACTCCGCCAGCTCTGCTCCTGACCTGGGTGATGCTACAGTGTCACTAAGTGTTTTTTACAGCAGATTTCGTTTTACTTTTGTAAAGAGCAGCAGGACTTCAGACCTGCACAAAAACCAATCCCTCAACCTCTTTGCTGCGGGAAGACAGGGCTGTCTTCATACTTTCTGCATCGGGTGCTTATGGCCTGGGGCTTTGTCTCCAGCCTGCAGAGCATCCTGTGTTCAGGCTAAGCCAGCTTGCTTCTCGCCCCAAAGGAGAACAGCACCTTGGCACTGGTTTTGGTGCTCAATAATCCAGACTTGGGCCTTGCTGAGGCCGTTCATCTTCTGGATGCAGAGGCAGCATCTCTGAACGCTGCAGCACAAGCTCAGAGCCTGTTTGGGGTCAGACACAGCGTGGCTTGTGTGGCAGGTTTGGACTCAGTTAGTGGCCATGGTGTGTGTGTAGAGAGTGGGACAGCTGCCGAGATGGAGAAGGGTAGCTGGGCAGTGGACAACTTCAATACAGTTTGGTCCACTAACTGCTGGGAGGGCTGTCACTGCTGACGCTGGCTAGCCAGAGCAGAAGAGATCAGGAAAAATGGGATACTAGGGATTAAAGTGATCCTAGCAGACTGGGACAAGAAGGAGTGGTGTTAGAAGAGGTACCCAAGCTAGAAGCCAGGTTAGTGTGTAGCGAGCACTGGGGCGGCTGCAGCAATGCTGGGGCTGGGGAAGCAATAATCCTGCACGGGAACAGGCTGGCGAGAAGGAGCCAGGGCTCATCGCCATGGGCTTTAGCCCAGGGTTGTGTCAGAGCTGTGCTGTTTGCCAGGCTGCTGTAAAAGAAAAGAAAGCCCAATAAACTGTTCGTGTTGAGAAATCCAGTTTGTGCTGGTGAGGTCAGAAACCAGGCTGCACTGCAGGTCCCCTTGGTGGGTCCTACTTTTCCAGGACCTGATCTATGGGGGAGAGATGAATGCTGAATTTTAATAACTACAGAGGCAATACTAATGAGTGAAGTTTATCAGTGCCCTGTGTTAGTCTAAATCTCCTTGTCTGGCCATTCCTTCCTTCAGTTAAACAATCCTTTTGCCTTTCAGAAGGGCCTGGCTGCTGGTGTGTTAAGCAGGAGCCAGGAGCCCTGGGCTGTATTGCTAGCCAGACCCTGCACTGCTGGGGGGGCTTTGCAAGTCATATCACCTCTGCCTCTCCCCTTTTCCTGGCATGAAGTGAAGGCGATGGTAAGATGAGGGCTTCGAGAGAGAAAATTCACCATTGAGCATGTAAGTGCCAGTAGCTATGACATTGTTGGGAGGGAGATGGGTTAAACAAAGGAAGGTACCAGCTGGTGGGGTCAGGCAGCCATCCCAACTGGGGAAACCGCCCCGGGGGGCTCAGCTTTGCTCCTCGGTTCCCGGACCCATCCTTCCACCGCAGAGGAATGAAATGAGCATTCAGCATGCTCGCTTCCCTGTGCGGGCTAGCCCCAGTGCTTGTTTTTACTGTGCTGGCAGTGTGAAGGGGACTTAGTGTACATTAAATTGAGTGTAAATTATCCTTATTTCAAAGCCGCTTTGCAGTGCCAAGAAAGTATAAACTGGTTTTAAGGCTACATTAGAACCAAGCTTGTTATTTTAAAAATCTGATCACCTTGAGCTTGGGACCCCTGGGAGGTTTCAAAAGTCTCCAGCAGAGTCTTGCTTTGTTTGCATGGATTAAAAATGTAAATATATTTAGGCTATGAATGCAGAATGGGGAGAAAAGAAAAGATTAAAAAATATTATGCATTTCCGATTTTTAGATTTATGCTCTTCCTCATAAAAGTGTGAATGACATTTATTTGGCTGGCTGCATAATCCATGTTAACAAGACAATTAGTATGTGCTGAAAGTTATTATTTTCCTCGGCACGTCAAAGTCAGGACTGCTGCTGGATTTGGAATGGAGCCTTGATTCATTTCTTCTTTGCGGTAAAAGATAATATTGAATTTTTTTCCAAAGATCTTGGCAGCATGTAATTAATACTATTTTTTTTCTGCCTTAAATAAAATGGAGCAAAACACAACAATCTAGCTGGGGAAAAATTCAGACAGAAATGAAGATTCCTTCTTTAATCGTGTATTGAGTGAATTCCATGCTTCTGAAAGGCAGCAGACCGGCAGCCACGGATGGCTGCAGCTCTCTTGTTCATGGGGCAGATAAAGGGCTAGCAAAGGCACTATGTTTTTTGCAGGCACTGTGACGTGTCTCTAAGGGGTAACTTTGCTGGAGTTTCTCACCTCTGTTGGAACTGGCTCAAAACCATTTGAGTGGCAGAATCTGGAGTTCGACAAAGCCCCAAACGCTGCTGCATTAAGTGATTGTGTATCACTTAAACTAGTGCATAAATACTGTGGTCACCACTCATTTCTGTTCAGGTGCAACAGTCTATGCCAGGGCTCCTTTGTTAGGTTGCTGCAGTTTTCTTCTACACCAAGACTCCAGTTAGTTTATCAAGGCTTGTGTCTGTGCATGATAGGGGGCTTACAGAAGGCCATTTTATAGAGCGTTTTTCACTTTTCCTTTTAACTTTTCCTGCCCTTCTCCCCCTTCCACACACTGTACACTGCCAAGCAGGGATGCTGCCTCCCTGGCCCCGGCAGCAGGCAGCTCGTGGCGGGATCTGCTTGGCTTCAGAAAGTTTTGCAGCCACGGCTGAACCTGGGGCTGTTGCATCAAAAGGACCTGAAACACTGAATTTTAGAGCTCCTCTGGAATCTGCTTTCAGCCAGCCTTGGGGAGGACAGCCCTTCTCTTCCATGCCCCGGAGAGGTCGGGGTTGCAGCCAGGGCTGGAGGCAGCGCGTGGGCAGGGCTCAATGCCTGGGGTGCAGGATGGGGCTAGAGGCACTTATCTGAGAACTGCTCTGAGCAGAAAGGTGCGGGGTTGCTGGGGAGCATGTGGATGACTGTTTCTCAAATTTCATGTTCTTTTTTAGTATAGGACTTTGGATCCTAACAATAGGTGGAAATGAAGCCTGTATTGGCTAAAGGAGTGGTGGCAGCTGAGGCTGGGAAGAGGCAAACGCTGGAAATCCAGAAATGCTCCTTTTTAGCTTACCCATTTCACCCTGTAGTCACTGACTCTGTGCTGTTCCTTCCCATGAGTCTACCCAGAGTAAGAGCAGCGGTACCATGGAAGGGAACCGAGACTGAACAGCAAAGGAATTGCTTTACGAGCAATTTGTATCGAAAGGGAGACAGAGTATAGAAAAATAGGGCAGTTGATGCTGGGTCCATCACTGGTGAATCTGTGTGCCCCTCCCTCATGCTGAGGAGGTATCTGGTACCCAAAGTCGTGGTCACCCCCCTGGGGAATGAGGCTGCTCCTGCTGGGGCACAGCCAAGGAGGTGGGCAGCATCCTCGTAGACTTGATTTCTAGCTCTGCAGTTGGTTTCCTCCAGGCATCGCTAGTGTCCCTCTGCCTTGGCTTCCCCACTGGCAACAAGGGCCACAGCAGTTTTCTGCTTTCTCCTGGGAAGAGGCAGAGAGCAGCTGATTAGTATTTGCGAGGCAGAATGATGAACACCCCTGGAAAGACCAGGAATAATCAAACGTGGGGGCTGGAGGGGTGCAGTAAATAAGGCAGAGGTTCCCCATTGAATGAGAATGAATTTAAGCACTGAATAACTCTTCTGTTCCCCAGCCAGTGTCTATTCTGTGCTGCAGATGAGACAGGGGTCCTGTGGATTAAAAAGTGTGATTAAATCCTGAAACATCCTTCATCCAGGTGAGGGACTGGGAGGATGGGCCAGCAATTAGTGAGGGGAGAGGCTGGTAGGACGAGGGGACAGAGCAGGTCTGCACGTACAGGTCCCACCCGCCCCAGGTAACGCTGCTGCCTCAAGGAGTGCAGAAGCAGGGCGAGATGGGGCCAACTAGCTTTGACAAATAGCAACTGTGGCAGGGAAATTGATGAAAAACTTCAGAGAGGTGAAAAGATTTAGGGTTAAGTATGAAAAATGTAAGTGTTCATGGCAGCATGACAATCTTCACAGCCATATTTCAATTCCTAGATGAGTGTTTTATTTAGGAAGGTCACTGGTTTCCTGGCCGGCCACCACGAATATGTAGCCAGATTTGCCCCTCTTGAAGCATGGAGGCATAAACAGAACTGCAGCATGTGTTTTCATTCAAAACCAACTCCTTTATCGGTCTTTCCCCATCTCCCTGCAAATTGTTTGTAGATGAGGGACTTTAATTGCTCCAGAGCTGATCCTCTGGGTACAGCTTAATTCCTCTTATCTGGCATCCCGGTGCATCTGAGCTCAGCTCACTCCAGACCACAGTGAACTCATTTACGCCATTAACTGCGATGGAAGCAAACGTGAGCCTTTCGAGAAATGCTGTTGGACGACGTGCGCGCATCAGCCTCAAGTAAAGGTTAATTTTATTCATCAGGAGGTGCGATTAAACCACTTTAGCTGGTAGCTGTTGTTCTGGGCTATACTACCTATTATGAGCATCGACACAGAGCATTTCAGGAGCTGTGATTTCTGTGTTTTCTCTTGCTGTTCAAACACTAGAATAAATTAGGCCCCAACAACCCTAAACGTAAATAATTCCTACAGAGTGTTTTTTGTCATATCTCGGCCAATCACTGTTATTATTTTCATAATTATGCCATTCTCCATCTGCTTGATGGAGTTAATGTCTCACTCTGTCAATCACTGGCCCGTCTTCCTCCAGCATCTCAGCAATAGGCAGCCAGAGGATGCAGAAATTAGGCTATTTTCCAGGCTTTTAAATGACAGCTTTTAGTGCATGTGTGTTCATCTTTGCGTGTATTCATTGACTGGCTCCTCAACTCTGGCTCATCGAGGAAGGATGTGGGTGCAGGAGGGGCTGAATCCTGCGTCTCGCCATGCTGATATTTCATGGTGCATTTGGGCAGAGCTGCAGTGTTGTTGATACAGCAGAGTGGGACTTGTCTCTCTGGCTCCTCTTCTCCCACCAAAACTTGACACCCCTCCTCAAAAGGCAAAACCAAGGAAAGGCCTGCTGGGGCATCGCTAGAGGCAGGCAAGAGGGTGCATGAGAGAGAAGCAGCTTTGTGCGCTGCCACATGAACTGGACTGTGGGGCTTGGCCCCCTCATTTATGTGATAATAGCCACAGGCCTCAGCAAGAAGTGGAGTGGGGACAAAGTGCTGTCAGGTGTCTTGCTGTTGGGTGCCTCCAGCAAGGGCCAGTTCTTGCTGTCCCATCTTTTTTAGGTGGAGAACAGCCCGCTGTGCTTTTCTCCTCCTCTGTTTTACAGGCTCCAACCTTGCCATAAAGGAGGGAGAAAAAAGAGAGGGCAGGGTCACCACGCAGGGACTGTGGGCTAGGCGGGTGAGCAGGATTTAAATGTGCTGCTGATCACAGAGCAGCTCAGCACTGGCTGTAAAACCTGCTGGAAATCTGGGCAAGTACCAACCAGGCAGGCCACCCTGACCTGGCACTGATGCCAGCAGCACCCTCCTGCATGCCAGCCAGTGGGGTGGTGGGGGGACAAGAGGTGCTCCTCCACTTCATAGCAAGGTAGAAGGGTTATCAACAGCATCCCCGTACTTACCCATGTGGGTACTGAGCATCAGAAGGTTCAAATGGACATGAATAAAACTGGACAGAGAAACCACTGTGTGGTGTAGCCCGGCTGTGCCAGCACATCACTGAGCCGGGCTGTACAGGATCCTCAGTGGATCCTAATATATCTTGCATCTCCCCAAACCTCATTACTGTGGTTGAAGCGCAGAACCTGTACAGCACCCAAGCTCGCTCAATTAAGCTAGTTTGTGTAGCTCTGCACAGACGTACCCTAAGGGGGGAAGCACTGATTATTTGTTCTGCACAGCAGTTTGGTTACCTGTAAACAGGCATGCAGCCTGCTAAAGGCTTCCATGGTAATGAGCTGAGGCCGTTGCGTAATTAATATTTCAAACATTCCCAAGCTAGACTGATATACTGTAAATGAACAGTGTCAGATGACAACAGAAATTAGATGAGGAGCAGCTGGAAGTGATCTGCTTGTATTTAAGATCCAGCACTGCTACGAAACTGCTTCTATTAGCAGCAACTTGAAAAAACTTCAGGGATTTTCGGAGAGGTACTATATATACTGGGTGAGAAGGTGGGACTCATCTTCTTGCTCCCCAGTACGCACCATGAAGACCACATTCTTCATTAGCACAAGCCAGCATCACTGTACAGTGTGGTGCCAACCACGTTCATTAACTGCATGTAATTGGCCTGTGGTTTGGAAATTGCGTGCAGGGTTTGGGGGCAAAGGAGCTCTTTCTGAAATTCATAATAAAATGAGGAATTGGGTAGCTGAGCACAGAGATCTGAATTTCAAGTGACGATGCTCCTCTTAATGAAAGGTAAGATTTCTTCAGTGATTGCTAAGAGTTACAATTTGTAGGTTCCCCGAGCAAAAAAATACAGCTGCACCACCCACATCCTGGTGACAAATTTGCCTATTTCTCTTAGTTATTATCCATCTTGGTATATAGTTTGCAGTTCATTTTTGGCATGTTATTTGTAGGTTGTGGATTTGGTTCCAGATCTTTGATCGCTAATAGATTATTCAGTTTAATACTGTGTTTTGTGTTGTGTGTATTATACCTGCCTTGAATATTTGCCAGATTCACATTATTTACTTCGGAGGAGATGCTATGTCCCCTTCAACCTGAGTGGTTAATGGAGTTTGAAGGCTGGCTGATTTGTTTCTGTCAGGATGAGAAAGCAGTGATATGTAGCAGCTACATTTTCTGTGTAGCCTTGGTTTTAATCATTCACACACACACAAAAAGGAAAATGTACATCTGCCTTGTTTCCTTAAGCACAATAGAGATAATTCAAGCAGATTCTTAAGCCAGAAATCAACACGTCTGCCACACCAGCGAGTGCTATGACTGGAAAACTAAATCTCTCAAGTCCCACATTTGTGACTTCTCTTGGCTTTCTGCCTCTGGACCACAAAGCGTGCAAGCAGAAGGGCAGCTCTGCCCTTGCCTGCCTCCTGCCTGCACCTCCTGCAGTCTCCCAGGCTGCAGGCATCCTCACTGGTGAAGGTCCTGACTGGCAGAAGGGCTCCCTGACAGGCTGGCCAGGTGGTCCAGATTGCCTGGCAGAGACTGAGTGTGAGTCTCAGCGTCCTGGAGAAAGTCTTCAGGATGCTTGTTTTGTACCAGATTTTAGAAAAGGCAGCTGGAAGATGTCATTGTTCCATATGACACCATCTAGAAGACAGGATTTCGTGTCTCTCCCCATCACGGCCAGCCCTGAATATACTCTTTTAGCACCATTATAGGACACTGTGGACTGCTTTTCTTCTGGTAAAATATATTCTGTTCAATATTGAACATATACCTACTCTATTCAGTGTGTGTTTGATGTTTGTGGGTTTCAGGGGTCTGTGACTATTCCTGGGTCCAAAATATACCTGGTAGTAGCCATTAGCCACCTGGATTACAAATTCTGTTGGGAAACAAAACAACTCGTTAGTCCTTTACAAGGCATGGCACCAAAAAGAGGTAATTTATTTTCAGTTTGGATGAAGAACGCTTGCAGAAGAGAAACCTCTATGATAGTAAAACTCATTTCAAAAAAGGAAGAGGAAAATATTCCCTTTATGAAATGTAAACTCCCTGCTGTGAAAAACTATTGAGGCAAGTAGATGAGTAAGATTATAAAAAGGATTAGATATGGATTATCCAGGATTAAGGCAATGAACTCTCTTGGATAAAATTCACAAGAGGTTTTCATCCTGATGTGTTTGAGGTCCTAGATGAACTGTTACTTCTATGTATGAAAAGCTCCCCTCTCCTGCATTGCAAGGACCAACAGATTGTTTACGTTTTTTCCATTTCATTCTTAAAAACCCCCAAACTCCCAAAGTGAACAAGGGCTGAGTGTAAAGACCTTATAACAGCGAGTGGTAATACAGTACTTGATGACATTCAATGTAGTTGAATATAAAGTATGCACATGATGAAAAAACCAGAACAGTGTTAACCGTATATGTATATAAAGATACATACATATATCTATGTGTATGTATACTCTGATGGTCCTTGACCTGACTGGTGCCCTGAGGAATGAGATGTTGGTCTTATAACAGAGAGACCCTAAGAAAGTGTAAGCTTGGTGCTCAAGAGCAATCAAAGAGGTGAATCAAGTGTGAGGAATTATCAAGGAATAAGCAGAGAACAAAACAGTTACGGCACTACGCAGACCACTGCTGATCTCCCTCCGAGCCCAGCAGCCGGGTCTGGCAAGGCTGGGCAGGGGGCACAGAGCAGATTTTCCCCAGGATCCAACAGCAAAGGGGCCAAGGAGTCCAACCTTGAAAAGAAAAGGTGGAGGGGAGATTATGACAGAGCTTGAGAAAAGCAGAAGTGCCTTGAATTGGGAAGAGAGGTTCACTGCCTCTTCTAAACCCATGCAGACTCAGACTAACACAGCGGGTTCAGAAAACCCCAAAGAAGGGTTTGCTTCAGGTGGTGGATTGCTGAGGTGTGGAGCTCCTGGGCACAGGGCACCACAAAACAAAAACCTGGCATTAAATTTAAAAAGTTGACTTAGCAAAACTGTATGGAGGAAAAATTACAAAGGGCTTCCCATGCTAGAGAGACGCTGCCCCGGACTCAGCAAGCCCTTGAGCCAGAGGCTGCAGCAAGTGCAGCACCAGTCCCAGGGCCATCTCACTGCTTGTCCTCTTCTTACACACGTCCCCATGACATCAGTCAGTGGTGGCTGCAGGAGATGGAAGAGCCAGGTCAAGGCTGTTGTGTGGTGTGGGCATGGATACAGCGCAGCTAACAGGCCGTATCCCGCTGGAAAGGAAAGGGTCTCCAAGACTTCCAGCACTGTCTTGCTAGAGTGGAGCTCCATTATCCCTGTATAATATTACAGAGCTTTAATCCACAGCATCGTCTTTCACAAGTGTTTGGTCTTAAAGTAAATTTGGAACTGCAACAGTGCAAGCTATCAGCTCCATCCCTGTTTCTGATAAAGGAGCTATTCCTTGGTCATAGACAACGAAAAATAATTTTCAGATGTTGCTGCTACTCTCAGCAGGGTGTAATAGAAACTCATTATCGTTCACAAGTCTAACTTAATTACATTTTTTCTTCAAGGATTTTATGCTGGCTCAGCGGGAAGGGGGGGCTCATCTACATACATTCATGGGCTGTCTTCTCAAAATGTAGTTATATCTATGGTAAACACCTAAGAAAGGTGGGGAATTACTTTAGGACCTTCTTTTGATCAATGCAAGCTGCAGCATGAATCCACCAGGCCCACAGGAAACTTTATTATGTCCGGTATCTGAACTGATAGACAATGAGATGTTACCTTGCTTTTTCCATGCTTGTTGCTTTCATCAGACGGTCAAAAAGTCTGAAAATTAGTAATTTCTTCACTGGTCAAATCTTGAAGGCTTTACTTGGTTTATTCTTAAATTTCCTTTGCAGAAGACGATTTTCCTTCACAGAAGGCTCAAGGCATTACTGAAAATTGAAGGAGCAAAAGAAAAGACATTGGAGTTCAGTTTAGGGTGATAAAAGCATTCTTTGGTTACCGACAGATGATATCTGAGTATAACTTGGCGCTGAACACACTGTGTGTGAATGGGTGTCCGTGTCTTTGTTGTGTGGTTAACATGGGTTGCATTGCTGCAGGTCACTCGGCAGTTAGGTGTGGGGAGCCCTTCTCTGAGGCCAGGACCACCAAAGGCTGCTCCCTGCATCCACGCTGTTGTACCAGGTCCCAGCATGCCGTGATCCAGAGGGTACATCAGGGAGCTGAAAATACCCAAACACAAAATGCCTTTGAGCTTTTTATTCATGGGTTAGCTGTCGTGAGGGTCAGCACAGCTTCACAAAGCTGCTTTCTAGGTCAGCCTGGGAGAACTCTGCAGTCTGATCCCAGCCCAGCAATTACTGCTGCTTGGCATGGGTTTGGGTGGGTGGTCATAGCCTGCACAGTGATGGGTCAGAGAGGATGAACTCTGCAGGCAGGTGCCAAGACAGGAACAAAAAAGAGGTGAAAGGAGGCAAACTCAGCCATATAATTAGCTGTATAATTAAACTTTCTCTGGGGCAAGGAACTCTGGGCCAGTTTTGCCTCCTGTGAAGTGTGGTGACACCTCCAACACCTCTGACTAAGAGAAATAAAAGCAGTGCCTTGGAGTGTCTCTCTCAGGGGACACAGATACAGAAGCCATTCCTGTTGCAGGTTTAGCAAAAGTCTTTGGGGTTAAACTGGAAGGATTTAGCCATTGATATAGCATAGGGGGTTGCCTAGTAAGGCATATGGCCCCAGTGGGGGAGGGAGAAAGTCTGAAACAAAGCAAAAGTAATTAAACAGAAGCAAAGCAGGTAGTGCTTCTCTGCTGATAATCTATGCAAATGACAAGGTTTCTTGTTTGGACAATCAATAAACCAGCCCATTCATTTTATTTTCGTGTGGTTGCATGTACTGCCATATTGTGATAGAAACATTGCAAAGAATTGATTCACAGATAGAAATATATCTGGGTTGCTTGTGGTTTATTAAGAAGATCAAGATAACAAGTGCTGCATTATTGATCAAACCCAGAGGGACACTTCCTTTTTTTCTGCTTGTCGATGAAATCCCGTTGTAATTATTTTTTCCCTTTTCTCATTCTTCCTTTCCTCTCATCCCTCCCTAACTCTCTGGAGATGCAGTAATGAAGTAAGTGCAAAAAACGTCAGTCAGGGCTGGTAAGGGGCAAGAGAAGGGTAGAAGAAGGGAGACAAGCAGAGATACTGTGAAGAAAGAATGCATTTGCCAGCATGTACAGGAGTGCTAATGCTCTTCATTGAAGCTTAACAGGGACCGAAGCTTAACAGGAGCTGAAGTAGCCTTTTTTGTTTGCACTTCAGAAATCTTCCACTGTGGATATAAATCTTTATTTACAGCATAATCAGGCCTGCCTACAGGGTCCTGTGCGGAGCTGGATTTACCAAGCATTGGGATTGCTGTGGGCAAGGGGAGGGGAGAGCTGGTGGTCTGCTAGGTTTAGCAGAAGAAAAAAGGAGGTCTTTTCCCAAGGCCTAGCAAGGAGACTGGTTGGTGTATGCATATCAGTTGTGACCACGGTGCAGCAGTTTTTGGGACAAGCATGGAAAAAAGATATTTCTTGGCTCTTGGCTGGAGATACGGGCTTTGAAACAAGAACAGCATATATCTGGGCAGCGCTTGGTGAGTCCTACTGCCTCTGAGTCCCAGACGAAGCTTTGATCTTCTGTGTCCCTCATTACATTCTCTAAGTGAACATTTTCTCACCCATCAGTACACAGGTCATACAGAACTGGGCAGGTTTCCAGTGCACCTTGTCCTCTCTGCCTCATCAAGGTTTTGCTCCTCCTGTGAGTTGGAGGTCTTGTCAGCAGTTCAGAGTGGGTAGACCCTACAGTTTTTCTATTCCTAACTTTTGCATGTAGCTGTGGGTACCTTGGCTGCACTTTCCTGATGACCAGTACTCCTTGAGGATGGTCTCTAGCTCGGTGATCAGGCTGGAAAATTCCAGCTGTGCAGATCTGCGGTGAAGAAAACCATGAGGCCTTGCGATAGGCCAGTTGTCTTGTCCTTTGTGGTAGTGTCTGCCTGAAGTGTCCCACAGGTGTCCTTAAAGCAAACCAGTTAGGATTTTGTGGGCCATCGAAAATTTGGGCTGATTTTCCTTTTCTTCTATGTCTTTGCTTCCCCTTGCCTTCCTCTCCCCAAACCAAAAAGGAGCTCACAATTCAGCCGATTTATCACAAATCAGGGACAGCATCAGCTGCACGACTCGCTGCTGCTCTACAACCCCTGGCCACGTCTGTGCTGCTCTTTCGGCTCTCATGCCAAAGCCTGGGGCAGCCATGGCACATCTGCTCCACGCTGCCAGGGCCGTGCCATGCGCAGGGAGCCAGCGAGAGGTCCCAGCTGGCAACGCGTCTTCACATCTCCTGCTCCAGCCTCGGGGACTGTAGGATGGGAGGAAGCCTCTGTTAGCGCTGAGTTTGCTTATTCATACCAAGTTTGCTCATTGGTTATTAACATAGTGGATTTAAAGTTCTTTCTGGGAAAGCGGGTTGTCCTCCCAAAGCTCCTTCAACACTGTGCTTGTACTTATCCCCCTGATTATTGCCTCCACTGACACAGTACTGTCAGCTTATCTTTAGCGTGGGAGCTGATGCTGGCCTGGAGTTGGAGGAGCGTGGATACCATGCGCACTGCTGCCATAAAGGTGATGCTGCAGCTCACTGAAAACCTCCATTCCCCTCCCCACGGCCAGTCTAGTTGGCAGTCCTGCTTGAGCACAACTCGAACGGCTTTTCCACTCAGAGGCACGGGACGTGTTCCTGTCCTTTCCATTCAACATCAAATCTTCTGTACTTAGCATGTTATTTCCTTCTTGAATCCTTCACCTGCCAAGGGTGCAGCCTGGGGCTCGGTGAGATGGCACTCCCACGCACGGCACCGGCGAGGACTGCCTCTGCTCTACAGCCTCTATTCTTCCTCCTGCTGCCTCTATTTGTTGTTCAGTTTGTACAGGCTAAGTTTTCTCACCACATACATCCCACAGTCCCATAAAATTTAAAAGACTTGCCTGGGTGTAACTGGGTTATGTTTTGTTTATATAACCATACGAACAACACATTCAAGATACTAAGAGAACAAAAAGTCAAGCATAACAGAGTTAGGAAGAGGCCAGAATTAAACTGGTTTGTACAGTTGCCTTGTGCACATACACATTATGACCATCTTTAATTGCATGGTTGTGTTTAAAAGCTCCCTGCTAGCACTTCACATCCTTGCCAGGGAGATGAGATGCTCTAACGCTCCCAGTAAAAGCATCACTACCTGGTTTGATTATATTTTTAACATAGGAATGATTTTGTTTGTTTGTTTGTTTGTTTGTTTTCTGTTGTTTTATGAAATACCTGACTCATTTTGATTGAGCTATTTCAAACCTCTTTAGCCTGATGTAGGCACTCAACATATAAAATTCTAACATTGTAGAAAATTTGGCATTACAATTCAATGAAAACAGATCTAAAAAGGGGCACTTTTACTGGGGAGTGCTTCTGGTCCTGATGGTGATGCATGTGGCTGACAAATACAATTTATTTACTTATACAAGAAAAATACAGGCCAATGTTGGAGATCCAGAGTTCCCCTCTTACTTGAGAAGTGATAGACAAGTGCTGGAGTAAACCAAGGGCCAGAAGCTCATAACATGACAGAGATGGATGGCACTGCATATCAGCCTTCTTGCTGGGCTCAGACTGGCACTAAAATTTAAAAGCTTTGTGAGAGGTGTTAAGGTGTTAAGACCCAGTGGTCAGTATAGGTTTGTCCCACTGTCAATGAAGCAGTTCAGGATTTCTGTAGTTCACAATGACACTCCTAATTTAAGTGGATATGACAGGTAGGTAGACTTACTTTTGCCTAAGTAAAATGACTACAATATTTCCTATAGCAGCACCAGCTTTACTTGCAGAGGTGGGAGAGGGCATGAATCAGAGAAGATAAATTTTATATTCAAAGGTAGTCTGGCAAGTTCTTATGGCACTTAATAGCTGGCATACTCCCACTGCAAGGGAAGCAGAAAGCAAATTCAATCATTTATGTTACAAAAATCCCACTGCTCTTTATTATGTGCACAGATGGTGTCTCGGGAGCTTTGCTGCCAGTGCTCTGCATGCCTAATGCCAGGCAGGGAGCATTGCTTTTCCAGCCCAGGTGGCAGTGGGAAAGCTCCTTTTTTCATTTGCTAGAACCATGTGGATTTCCAAGCTCTCCTATTTTTACATTTCATTTAAACCAACCTTCCACCAGAAAGTCAAAATATTACTACAGACCACATTTAACAGAGATGAAAGCACAGGTACAAATGAGAACAGATTATGCACCATGGAGGCAAAAACCTATTGCAAACAGAACAACAAGTAGAAAAGTATTGCAGGACGCCTAATACAATGGGAAATGGAGTTGCTTTGTCTTAAATCCTTTCACAGATACAGAGACTTTTAATGGTAAAATGTGGAATCAGCTAGATTTGCGGAAATATTTCAACTCCAGGAATGGAATAATCTCATCCAATGCCTTTGTGTTTTTTGTGAAGGCTTCTGAAAGCAGCAACACCTTCTGCAAGAACCACATTTCCACAGCTATTTATAAATAGCCCTAGTCTGGCCTTTTCTAATAAGCACCATCTTTCTTGAACCGATCACTCTTTGCTGTAGCGGTGTACTGCGAGCTTGCTTTACTTCACTGCTAGATAGGTTTGGGATAGTCATCTTAGTTAAAATTATGGGACTGTAGAAAGGTCAGATTTGCTCAGCCTCTTTTTACAAGTGCCACACTAAGACTACCACTTACTTTAAGCAATAAAACTCTCTGTAGGCTTATGCTTTCCCCCTCCAGCCTAAAGCTCTTCTAGCACTTAACAGCTATTGTGTTATGATATACAGCACCACTAGGATACAGGTTCATAGGTAGGAGAAAAAGCCACAGAGGACCTGGCTGGCTTTTCAGAATCACAGATCTTATCTCAAAAATGCTTTGGACCAGTAGAATTTAACTCTAAGGTCCTCCAGCTGACAGAATTTGCTAAGTTCACGCTGATACAATAATTACTGTCAGCTGATACATTTGGGGGCTTTTCTTTTTAAAAACAAATAAACAAACAAATGAAAAGCAGAGGCAACAAATATCATCTTGCTGTAGCTGGTGGGCTCTGTCCTTGGCCTTAGGTTGTGCGCTGTTGAGCAGAAGTATGCGTCAGAAGGGAAGTTGAAACTGGCCAGAAGTCCCAGGGTATGTGGAGTAAGAGTAGATATTTCTATTTCAGTGCGCGTGTCTGGAGTGCCTGTATATTGAATATGTTGGAGGTCACGGATTTAATGCGTATGACATGTATCAGACTATGGGCCAACTGAGATACTGACTGCAAAGGATTTCAGGTAGAATTGCTTCTGTTGCAGAGCATTTGACCCTTGGTCGATTGAAAACCAAAGGATTTCACCAAACCACAGTGCCTCTGAGCTGCATTCATCTTCTACAGCTGGGCCAAGGTAAAAGTGAGCTCCATGGGAGCATCACTTTGAAAAACAGACATCAGGTTCTTGGTTCACCAGGGCTTGTGCCTCTACTTCCCATGGACTTTGGCATGTTTAAGCACTCAGGTTGCTCTGATAATCTAGACCTAACTGTCACAAAGTTGAACATCAATGGAGACAGAACTTACTGAGAATTTTGTCCTAGATTTTTTAATTTTCCCACCTTGAGTTTAAAGGGCCCTCGCTACAGAACTTTTCAGATTTCTCTGCTGATCTTAATTAATCAGTCCTATTAGACAATTGCAGAGCACACTATGGATCTGCGGTATTTCTATATTTAGTGATTGTTGCTATGATCAGTGCTTTATTTTCCTCTTTGTCTTCCTTATTGCTTTACTGTTGTTTGTGAATTAAAAAGGCCAAAGTGAAGAGCAGTACTTGTTAGCCATGCTCAGATTGCCCTGATGCCCTGGAGAACTGAAGGGGATGCTCAGAGAATTGAGGAGTGGTCATTTGTCTTAGCATAATAATTCTGCTGACTTCTGAAAGAAGTTTAACATTTCCAGCCTTTCACCTTCAACAATACCAGCAGAGATGACCTGAGAGGCTGGCCCAAAGGAAGCTAATAAGATAGCTTGCACCGTGAAGCTGGAGGAGTCGATAATAATGAATATTTAAGTGGCAGAATTTTCCACTGCCACCACTGAACTTTTTTTCTACTAATTACTGCCATTAATAAAGTCCTGCCAACACCTGACTAATGAGGACTCAGCACCAACTTTACTTAAACTATGGCCTTTTGTTTTCTTGGTTGTGCAATACGTGTGACAATTGCCAGGTTGCTGAGCATGAAGGTTTTAAAAAGATTAATAGAATATGGGAACAGCCTTACAAGAGGTCCATGCTGATGAAAATAGAAATTCTTATTGAATCTAATGTCTTTTGGAGTTCAGTTAAATGCTAGTTCTGCTGGTCTCCTGTCAGATGTTCAGAGAGATGATGGATTTTGTCTTCTGCTTTCTAGGACAACTCTTGACTTTTGAAATAGGAGTATGGAAGAGTTAACCTGAATTGGTTCACGAGTCCTATCCTCTCCCTGCAGGAATAGGGATATCTGCTCCAGAAAGAAAAGAAGTGAGGACTCTTGATGCTTTATGGTTGCAGTGTTGGTGGCTCTCTGCCATATAATAGCAAACAGTAAGCAGCTGGAGCTTTGTATTCTGCTGTTGGCAACCAGAATGAAGTCTTTAAATTTTCTTTTTTCAGTTTGACTTGCTGTATGCACCACTTTTTGAAACGAAGTGCTGGCAGGAAGGAAAAAAATCTCCCTTCGCTTCGTGCAGAGTTCTTGGTTGAAGCTCCTATCTCATCTCTACCTGACTGACTCTCTTTAGAGAGTTTAGACAGAGATGAAATTCCCACAGTGCATGCAAGAATTTCCCCGGCCCCTAAAGACATCTTACCACAAAGGGTGCTTCATTATTTAAAATTAGCTTAGTTGCAGCTTATCCATAAATCTTATTGAAGAGACAGCTTTTAGCTGTAGGACCACTGTTTTTCTCATGCTGTTAGCTGGAGAGTAACAAGTTACACTGAGTCAAATGCTTCAGTACTTGATCCTCTTGTGGACAATGCTGTTCCATTTTGAGTGCCAGAGTGGAGATGTTGTGGGAATGCCTCCCATCGGAATTTTGTAGGGCTTCAGGGGAGTCTGTGCAGAACAAGCTGAGAGCTGGAAGTCAAACCCTTCACTCAGGAGCAGATCTGAATCCTTCGAGAGTGTGGAATCACTGTCACCCTTGAGAAAAGTTGGGGGTGTAATTGCAGAACCAAAAAGTCAGCGTGACTCTGAGAGATGATGTTTGGGGCTGTGAATCTCGGTTGATACAAGGCTCTGGCTTCTATCATTTTAGAGTTGTTTCATGTTTAAACAGTGTAATTGCTGTTAAATGCAAGTTCTCTGAGCTTTAATAAAAATAGCACCACATTAACCTAACGAGTTTTTACGGGTGTGATTGATAACATTTATTAAAGGGCTTATATAATGTGTTTGTCTGCAATAAAAAATGACAGGACTTCATGACCTAAGAGGCCTTTCTGGTCCTGGTGCTTCTGTTACAAGCAAACCAGCCACGAGAGGGAAACAGAGGCTCATGTGCCGCTGCTGGGGCTGTGAAAGGGGTATATTTAAAAATCTTTTAACACATAACAAATCTGTCAGCTCTGGGAAAATTATTTGCCACTTTTCAGTGGCAGCTGCAGCTGGTGTGACAGCCTCCTTTGGCACTACCACTTCGTGGAGGTGGTACTTAGGGAGATCATGGCTGGGTGTCATCTGGAACAAAGAAGGAATAGGGCATCAGAGTTGTGTTCTGCATTGCGATAGTTGCCACCAGGAGCTTTGGAGGAATGCTGCTGCTATGTCTGTTCCTTTTCGGTGGATGAGTGAAGTGGTGGCAACTCCTGAGCAGCAGCAACGAATTTCTCTGTGGTCTGAGGAAAGGTTGGCTCCTTGTGCTTCTGTCCCATTACTCAATCACTGCAAGAGGTAATGGTGCCTGGAGTGATTCATGGCCCTTCCTGCCCATTTCTCAGTGTGCAGAGGACAACCCAGCTTGTGAGTCATGGCCCTTAAAAAGCAGGAGAACTAATAATGAGTGTATAGCCATGAAGCATCTGTGATAGATTTCAGACCTGCTTTTCCTTAAAGAAAAGAAGAGTCAAAAGGCAATTGTCATTGAAATGAGCCCAATGACGGTGGGCAATTTCCCTAGACAAAGTGGAGCACAGGTCAGTGCTGAGAGTGTGCAGCGTGGTTGTGGGCAGACCCTGTATGATTGCCTGCCCACAACATTATAGAAGTCACGCAAGTTTCTCCTAAACATACGCATTCATATTTTTGCATCTCTATTTGGAGTCCTCAGGGATGATAGTTAAAACTATCCCCTGCAGCCTCTGGTACTAGAAACGAAGATTTCTTTAATCTCAGGATTCAGCTCGTCAGGTTAATCTCCATGTAACTTTTGGGTTTTCTCCCCTGGATCTGGGAGCCCTGAAGAGAAGAACAATCCCCAAGGGTCCCCAGGTGTTTGATTTCAGGAATTCAGCCACAATTATGCCAGCAGTCTGTGTGGACTGCTGTGATGTTGTGGTTAGTCTGGTTGTCCATCCATGATGCAGCTGCCAAGACCATTACCTGGAGCTGGTGGAGTGTTTTATGGAGTTAATCCTTTGCCTCCTATTCCCTTAGCACAAGCACTGGACAATTGGCCAAACCTTTTCTTTGCTTTGGAGTTTGCCTGTGCTACCGTCTTAATTGTGAAGGTGTGCACTGCTACTGAGAACTTGTGACTTGCATCTCGCATTCTCCTCTAGTGCGTTTTTGAGGAGCTGTTGGGAAGGTAAGCTTGTCCTTGGAGTGCAACTTAATGAGCTTTGACTTATGGTCACAACTCTTCCCCTTTGTATAATGAGGAAGAAACAGGTCCGTGTACTACTTTTGCTGTCTGTGGACTCAGCTGAGGGCAGATCCTGGCGAGAAACCCTTCACCACGTTTCTCCTCCCCTCTTCCAAATTGTGTCATAGGTCCGGGGCACTATGTAGTGAGGAAAGAAACATGGCGCAGAGGAAATCCTGGGTTTGGATGCGTCCCCTCCTGGAAGCAGAGGGGAGACTCTGCCCTGGCTGCTGCAATACCTGGGAAGGTGCACAGGAGAGGAACAGGCTCCTCTTCCCTGGCCTTGGTTAATGTGGGACACCCAGAAGCAACATTACTGTGCATTGTTTTGCAGTTCATATAATTTCTTTCATTTTCTCTGTCTTCACTCCTAATCCATCTTATTTTTTCTCTCTCACATCCTCACCATTGTCCTGGTTATAGACTTTCACATTAAGGTCTGTTTGCAGAGCTCAAAGGAGTGTCTCTGAATTTCATGAGTAGCTAATGTACAAGGATAGCCCCAAACCCTAACCATCGAACAGCTCCTTGTGCATTACTAGTTAGAGCAGTGGGGTGGTGCAGGTCAGAGGGCTCCTTAACAGCCTTCAGATCCTTTCTTGACAGAGCTGATGAGACGGCCTGGAAAGAAATCGCTTGGGTAGATGGAAGCATTGTGCGTATGGTCCTGTGTGGGACTGGATGAGTGACTGCCTGATCTCGGTGCTGTGGAGGAGATGATTTCCAGCACAGTAGCTTGGTGTGTGTGTGTTGTGGTGGCCCTGGGAAGCCCTGCTCCTGGCTTGGGGTCCTGCTCTGCCGGGCAGTGCTCAAACACAAAGCAAGGTGATAAAATCATGCGAACCTGTAGAGGTTGCTGACTTTGGAGAAGAGCCCAGCAGCAGGGTTTTGTGTTTGTCGTCGTGAGCAACAGAGGCATCCCTTAGGCTGAGTTCAGCTGTGGGGCAAATGGATGCAGCTCCCCATCAGACAGGAATTCCCTGGAAAGTGCTGGTGCAAAATCGCAACAAATCTGCTGTGGATTTGTTAGTGGCAACAAATTCTTTATCATTGCTTATTCCAAGGAGTGTGTTTAGTTGTTGACGTATTTTTTGTTACTTCTTTTTAACTTAATTAAGCCCAAAGTTTCCTTCAAAACAAATGAACAAAATGTGGTAGAGTGGGAGGTGGAAAGGATGATGCTGAATGGAAGATTTTATGAGCGAGATTCTGGGGAGAAGATTGTAGGAAGCCTAGGGAACGTGAGGACAAGGAAAGGGTGCAGAAGGGGAGAGCTTGGGACTATTGCTCAAAGAGGGAGAAAGAGTAGCTGGAAAAGAGGTGGTGGAAAGTTTGAATCACCCGGTGGACATTTTTCTGTCCTTGGTAGTCCAATAATGAGAAAAAGTATCTGTAAATATTTAATATGGAGGGTCTTGAGGGGAAATTTCCTCTAGCCTGTTTGTCTGGGGCAGTATTTGACCCGCTTTCCAACGCGCCATGAATGCAGACAGCACCTTGTCAATCAGCTACCCACAGCCAGCAGGGAAAGGACGTGACAGGGATTATAACTGTGAAAGCTAAAGATGAAAAACCACTACTTCCACAGACTTGGAAATAAAAGCTTCATACGGCATTTTTTATTTCCTTGTGTTGCGCCTCTGTTTTTAAAAGGAGAGAGAAGAACAAGGTTATTTGTGGAGGCGTTAAGTTAAGCAACAGAAAAATCTCTGACTTCAGGTTGCTGCTAGTTTCTTCTTATTTTGTTTTTTTGACCCTAGATGCATCACTCTCCAGCATCTTCATAGGCTGAGGAATAAAACATGACATAACTAAGATGTACAGTGTGCTTTTTGGCTAAACCGTGGGACTAGCGAAACATTACCATCATTTTTCTGGCTTTTATTTGAAATCATAAAGAGTTAAGTGCATCAGTTTGCTGTGGTTATTTTTTCTTCCTTTCTGTGAATAAAAAATGAAGGAAGAACATGGCAGTTAATTTGATAGTTTGTTGGGAGAATATACTGATCTATGACATCATTAATTGAAATGAAGGGCAGAGAACATTCAGAGCTGCGGGGAAAAAAATATAAGGGAATGTTTGGCAAATGACATAAAATAAAATATGAGACCTCAGGGCTCAAACTTACTACTAATACAGTTTCCAGATACCATTCAGTGGCTAATGTTAAGGAGCAGGGAGCAGAACAATAGGGTGTGCCTTGGTAGAGGATCTGGTTTTGAGGGTTTTTTTTTCCAGAATATCACAAATTAATAGATATTTGTCAATTAATATTTACTGATTTCCTACAAATTAGCTAACTTTCCCTTTCTCTCTTTTAAGCATTACACAGTAGTTGCAGAACAAGTTTCCAAATGTAAGCATGTATTAAGCTAGGCACTAAATCCGCATGTAGATACCCAGTATTTATTTTCGGTATTTTGCTTTCAAAGAATGACAGCTAATAATTATAAAAGGTGTCTATGGGTGCCTGGAATGATTATTTAGGCACATTTGTAGATGTCTCAGAGGACCATAGATGTAAGAAAGACTGACCATGGTGGGCTCATTTATTATAAATAACATCCAACTAATAGTACTGTAAACCCAAAGTGCTGCTGTTAAAGATAGCTTCTTCTCTTCACTTTTTTTGGTTATTCTTAACAGTTATATAGGCTGAAATAGAGAGTCCTATGATTTCATAGTATATGAAACCCTGTAACTGCTCTTCTGACAAATATTAGTGGAAGAAGGTAGCATTTGCCATTAAGACTTGATGTCATTCTTATGGATGACATCTCTGAATTCAGAGAAAGGGGGAGGAATATTCTTGTGGTGTGAAGCTATGAAAGTGAAACATCTCCCTGGTGCACCAGCGGCCCTAGAGCATCAGTGTAAGCTTTAGCACTGCTGCCTGTGAGCTAAACGTTGTGATCAGAGGAGCTGCTTGGAGAAACCAGGTTCCTGTGGTTGTGTTCCTGACTTTTCTGACTTTGATGGGTTTATTGTCCCATTTCAATGATTTCTGAAGATGCTAGACAGCTCAGTGCTTGAGCAGATCTTGAGGAAAAGAACAACCTTCTCTGAAAAAAATTGATTTGTAAATACCGGCAGAGATAAAAAAGGAAATCTAGAGTGGGATAAGCATGTCAGGAATGCTGCAGTGACAAGATCAATTCGTTTCGATTATCGTAGTGCCTTATACTTCAGCAGTAGCTCTTGTCTGAAGGCACATGTGCCTGGGGAATGTGGAGGAAAGGCTATCGTGGGCTGCCTGTGCTCCAAGTAGGCAGGATTAAATCTGCCACCGGAGTAGATGGAGACAGATGTCCAGGAAACATAATTGTACACCTGTGTATCTTTTTCAGAAGATGTTCTCCTTTGAAATTTAAAACTTCAGAGGTGGGATGTTAGCACAGAAATTAATTTTTAGACATCACTGCTATCTGGTTAGAGTAATTGCTTATTATCTGCTTCCCTGGGGTTTTAAGCTCTTGGAAATGACTATTTACATCTCAGTGCGTGCTTAAAGGAAGGAGAAAATTGCACTCCATTGTTTCAAGGCTCTATTCTGGCTCTCTGATACACTAGGGGGAAAAAAGATTTTAGAGAAATCTTCCTCCTGACCCGTCTGTTCCAGGGAGTACCCAAATTTGACACATTTGTTTGACTGCTGGGGTTGGTAGCTAGTGGACTATGAGATTTGCCATTATACATAGCCTATCTTGGCTAAGCCCTGCTGACAGCCCAAAATGATCCCCATGAGCTCTTCTAATGTGTTAAAAGGGGTTTTGTTTGTTTGTTTGTTTGTTTTTTAATAAAAGGCAGGTCAAATCACCAGGTAGGTACTGTGGAAACTTGTCTCATCAAAACCCCCAAACAGGCAGAGAAATCTAAATTAGGAGCCAACATTAAGCTTCCAGATAGGAAGGTGATGGTTTTCTTCATGTCACCAGTAACTCAAATTTGCAGGGGGGTGTTGGAGACGATTATTAGATCATGTTTATGTACATGCCAGATCGGGTGTCAGCTGGACTTAGAAGACATCTCTACTCCCAGGAGGTGGATGGCTTCTGATGGTTACGTGACAAAAATAAGGTAGTTCAGACAGTTACCACCAGGATGTCTCAGTTTAAGAAAGTGGAGGGTAAGAATTGGTTACAAGGATTGTTTGCCTGGAGTGTGTTATAAAAGCTGATAGGAACCAGAGCTGGGGTCAGGGTCTGAAGTGCCCTGTGCCCTGCAGTTGGCACCCCAACAAGACCATCCAAATGGACAAGTTAGAGGTGAAAATATCAGCATGGCTGGGGAACCTCGGGTGTGCAGGGAGGGAGAAACTGATCCCAAATCACACATGGAGTCTGGGATGTGGGGAAGGATCCATTATCTATCCAGGTCCAAGCAGTGCCCCACTCTCACCAAATTTACTGCAGTGTGTAGCTCTTGGGACATTAGGCTGTATATGATGTGGGATAGAACCCCGGCCATCGTCGTGTTCTCCCTGCACTGTGCTATCCAGGTTGGGACCTGGTATCATTTGCAGTCTCTGATTTTTGATGTTATTTAAGTGGTGAGTAACCTCCAGTGATGGTTAGTGGGTTAGAAGCCACACTGTGGGTTGTGGGGAATACAGAAATTTTTGTCTTTCTCTTTGTCTTTTTATTTATTTATTTGTTTCTAAGTCTACAATAAACACTGCTATAAACTGTGTTGATGTAAAACAACTGCAAATTGAGGCATTATTTCACGTTATTTGTACCACAATTTTATAGCATTCACAGTTATTTACAGTATGTAAATAAGCTTCATAGTGTAGAAAAATGTTCTGCTATAACTCAGTTGTTTGAGCATTAAAAAGAGTGGGGAGGAAATCAACCAAAACCCATAGATGCATGCAGCAAGAAAAGATTATGGATAATATTATGGATTTTTTTTTGTTTATTATAGGATTAGCTCTGTTTGGAAATAGTACCCATTTCTTGAAATGCTGAAATTTGTGTACTTCAGCTACCTACATTGTGTTATAAATCCATAATGACTATTTTCCATCAAATATTGTTTTCCAATCTGAATTATTAAATGCTAAATGGCTGTGTATAGATCGTAAAGCAATGAGAATTTCCTGCCAGTTGAAAGAGAGACCTAGTGTGGGTAAGAATATACCCTTTGATGAGCATCGCAGCATCTGTAGGCATAAGCAATTATATGCAGATGGAGCACAGGCAGTACAAAGATAAATGTAAGGTCCTTTCAAATTCTGCTTGCAGTATTCCCTACATGAAAATGGACTGCAATGTGGTTGTCTGGCTTTCTTAAGGCTTAATTTTCATCCCACTGAACGTAATGGTGAAACATCTATTAATTTCAGCAGCAGCAGGGCAGGGTGCTTTGGCTCTAGATTAAAGCAGTCTAAAAAATTTTGGAGAGAGAGGCAGTGAATTACTTTGGCAGAAAAATATTGCTTGGGTGCATGTAGTTTGAAGAGACTGTTCAAACAGGGAAGAGGCTTCTGTGTTTGCCCTTATGCTTTGTATTAGCAAGTTGGGCGTATTTCCAGGACCCTGAACTAGGCTAGTGTTAAGTTTTTTTCTGGAAAATCACAGTGTTTGACAAACATAGCATGAAAACAAGCCATTATAATAAAAGGCAGCAGAAATGAGAGATCCAGTCTGGTAGTCTTGGCTAAAGAAGGAGGTTTTAGAAAACTAGGTGAAGCTTGTGTTTGAATGATCCAGTGTGTGTACCGCCAGTAAGGAGACAAGGTACCTCCAGGTGGTCTGTCCTACATGGTCTTACATGGTTAGAGGAGCAAGTGGCATATTTGGACAGGGATGAATGGTGTGTCCTGTTAGCTCTACATATGTTTTGAGATTGTGGGAGGATGAGATAGCTGCTGTATAGGATTCATAGGCAGTCATAAGAGTGTGTTTAAGGAAAGTAAAGTAGCACATCAAGCTGTCACTGGTGATGCTAGAAATCCTTCTGGTGTATCATCCAGCCACTGCATGTCTCATGCTCCCTGTAGTTATGGACAGGACATGATTGATGTTGAATGTGAGCACAAGCCCTTCATCCTCTATGGAAGTCATCTCCTGGTTCACACAAAGATGAACTCTCAGCTTCCCTGCAAAATGTTTAGAAAACTAAACAAATCCCTCCTGTCAACTTTAATAACTAAATGTGGTGCGGAGATGGCTCTTTCCACCACCTTTGCCTTCTCATTAGGACAGGCAGTGCCTTACTTGAAGTCTACAGAGCTGACCCTGCCTGCTGAGAGCGTGCTGGAAGCTGTGCAGTCTTGGAGGGACTTTGTTTCAGGGGCGATAAATCTCCTTTTTGGGCAGCAGGATTTCACACTGCTTTTCCCACCGGCTAGATGAATGCACCTGCATGTGGCGTGCTGTCACGCTGTCAGTTCTAGCTGGGAGCCTGGCACCTGAAGGTCATTCCCTTGGAAACAGAAAACCTTGAGGGCCGAAAAGGTAGCAAAAGCAAATGTGATTAAAATCCAACAGTGACAGCTGCTGGGTCAAATCGGAGCTGGGAGGGTCTGCCCTGCCACGTGTGGTTTAGTCCTTACTCTGTCCTTCTACGTTAGCTTCTGCGTTAAAGCCCTTTGCAAAGCACATGGCAAGATGCTTCAGTGGTTCAGTACCATGCCCTAGGACAGAGCAATAAGTATTACACTTTGTCCACTGCTGAACTAGTCTTTTGATGGGTGGAGGTAGGTGATCTGTGATGTATTCACATGGATGTTTTGAAAGCAAATTAACCTCAGTTCTTCAAAAAGTTCATTTGGATAAACACTATGGAAACCAGATTCCTAGCCCCTTGTTAGACCTGATAGCACTGCAGCAATACAGAGAGAATTTGAAATGGTTTGGAGGCAGTGTTTGAAACACAGAAGGAAGCACAGCTATTCCTTTATTATTATTTTTTCAAGCAGCGTGTACATGGTTTCTCACCCACAGCCTTTATTGAGACTGACATCAGGTATAAGCCTACATTTCCTTTCACCCCCAATTGCTTCCCTCAAACACTTTTATCTTTGCTTCCTTTCCCCTGTTCCCAAGAGTCGAGTAAGGCATCTCTTCCAAGTGCAGTGTGCTGGGCTCTTAACTGGTATCAGAAAAAAAAACAACAGAGCAGGATGAGCTCTGTCCAGGGCTTTTCTCTTTGTGTTTTCACCGACTGTCATGATCAGACCCCCAGTAATGTGCTGTAATGAATCAGCACCTTGCAGACATGGAATAAATTAGTCTTGTGAAAAGAACTTTGCCATAGAAGCAACATAACTTTGCTATATTACCCTAAGGTGCCCAGTAATTGCTGTTGATTGGGGGAGAAAAGCCATCCAGAGGAGAAATGCAATTTGTTGCTGTGGCTACTAGCTCCCAGATTTATTATGTCTCCTCTTTCTCCCTGAGTGTTGTAAAATACACTACAAGTTCAGCTTGCTTTCTTTTTTTGGGGGGGGGTGGGGGAATATTTTTTTTTGGTGGTTGTTTTTTTAAATTTATTTTAGAGTAAATTCTGTCCACAGGTTTATAGCACTGATGAGTGCAGCATCACTGTGAACTTGTACCGTAATCGCTCAGTGCCCAGTGTGAGTTAGCAGGCATCTGTTGTCAGATCAGAGGCTGTCATTTAAACATGCATTTGGTATAACACTTTTTCCCAAAGTGTCCTGCAGTGCCTTGTCCTGGGCACTGTCCGAGGTAGAGCACAGCAGCGCGGTGCTGACGTGGAATGAAGCTGCATGTTAAGGGGAAAATGAAGAAAGCATCTGCTGCATCAGACTGATGGTTCAGTAGGGCTAACTGGGAATATTTACTGTGCTGGATAATCCCCTGGACCCATGTGTCAACACATGTTGGGCTGCAGAGATGATAATGGGAAACGTAAAAGGACTTTGATCCTTGTCTGATTGTTGATGCTTGTTCCATTAGGCAGGGTGTAGAGGTTTGAGCATTTCTTTCTGCCCCTGGGGCTGTGCTGGAAACCTGGCCCTGTGCTGAGGTGGGGAGACTGACCTCTTCATCCCTAGGGAGCAAAGTGTTGGCAGCTTTTGCCTTGTTCCCAGGACCAAGCTCTGCATGACAGTGTCCTGCGGGCATTTCTTTCATGTACCTTTGCTACCAGGAACCTTTGTTCACATACACTTGTGTGTGTGTGCAAAGAATAAAAAAAATAACAGGGGCCCTCTCGTGAGCCTTCCTCAATGGTGAGTGTTTGCCAACACGTGCTGCAGGGTGGGACCTAGCCTGGAGAGGACTTCTTGCTGCCCAGTGTCATTTGCCTATTGCACTGCCTCATGTCCCCTTTCCAACACTGAGACTGCCAGAGACGGACAGGTGTTGAGGACAGGGCTGGTTACCCTGCCTGGGGTTAAGTCTGTCTCTGCTAGACCTGGTGCACATTTTGGTTTCCCTCCCAAAGGGCTGGGTCTGTTTCCAGATGATCTTCTTGACCTGCTTTCTCTCTTGGTGGGGAACACCTCCTGCCACTTTTCGTTGTCAGGGGGAGAAAAGGGTAGAAACTGTTTCTATCAGTTACAGATGTAGGAGCCGTTTTCAGCAATCTTCTCTCAAGGCTGAAAGGAGCCTTCCTGGCTGGCAGGATTAGAGCAACTGCTCCTCAATCTCTATCAGTAGCTTTTTTCGGCTTCCTAATGCCATGTTGCATTTTCTGGAGAGAGAAGAGTGGTACTAGTGGCATCCCACAAAGGTGAAGGGGACCCACTGCTTCCTGGGCTCTGCCCACAGATACATGTGGGAGTGCTCCACGGGCTGAGCTACGGAGCACACTCATTCTGTGTTGAGCTAAGTAATCTCTCCACCACCCTGATCTCCCTGGGAAGAAACGTTTCTTTGGCTTTGTGGCCATGGCAAGAGAGAATTTTCATAGTTTCAGGGAAATGTGATTATATATGTATACACACATATAGTGTATAAGAAGTGAATGTATTAATTTCAAAGATAAATTGCATGTGCAATATTTTACACATATAAAATTAGGAAGGCAATGAGAATATTTTTTACAGTGTGGGAGAGCAGCATGTAGTACCAAGGAGAAAGGGAGGGCTTTTCCCTATAAGAAGACCCAGAGTTGATTCTCCTGTTCCTCCCTCGGATTTCTGGGTAAGCCTGGTCAACTCCTTTCAGCCCCTGTAAAACTGAGTACAGCAACAGCACTGTTCATCTTGGTGCTGTGAAGTGGTCAGGTACTACTGTGAGTTAGAGGTCCTTAGACTATTAGGGATGCTATTGCTTTTCTTCATCCTGGTAAAACTCTTTATTTGGTTTCAGAAGATGACAGCAGTGTGAGCATTTCTCTTCTGCTTTCATTTGCATCTGCCCTCTGCTGATATGATTTTGCTTTTCATGGGATGACTCCCAATTTCCACTAGTGTATCTTAAAGGTATGGCCCACAGAATGAAGTCATATGGAAAACACGGCACAAGAAATTGTTACATTGGGAACAAAGGCTAATGCATCAAGAGAGTATGCTGTCTTCTTCAGAGGCCAATTTTTAGCACAGTAAACGGTGAGAAGGTGTTGTAGCCTCTTACATGGTCTGGGAATTAGGAAGTCTTAGCAATATCTCCTTGCCAGGGGCCTCGGAAACTGGCTCTCAATACAGGAGTCTCTTGGGCCAGCTGTGACTTTCTGAGACTTTTGATCTCCTAATTTCCTATGAAAACATCCTCATAACTTTAGTATTTGGACTCCTAAACTTAATATTTTGTCTAAACATCCTGATTTGCCATATTGAAAAAAAAAAAAAAAAATCTTCACTATGGAAGAGAGTTATTTAATTACATTGGCTGCAGGAGAGACATTCAGTAGGGTGCAGGACACAGCAAAAACGCTCCTCATGGCTGCTGCACAACTTGGCTGGAGACATGGGGAAGAACCACTGTGCTTTCCTGGGTAATATACCTAACTTTTCTCTTCATTGCATGATTTGAGGACTGGGTTCTCATCTGAGCATCCTTCATCTATCCGTGACAGAGGCTAAAATCCACCTCCTTACCACCACCTCTCGTACTGTTTGCCCATTGTTTCCTTATGCTTTCCTATTGTTTCCTGCCTTGTGGATCTCAGCCTGGGTATACCTTTGTTTTCAGGCAAGTCACGTTTTTTGTATCATATCAGCCACTTTGTGACCTTTGTGTCCCAGCCTAATGCTTTCATTCTCAGTCCTGTCACTTTGTGCAGCTCTTTGTCGGGTCAAGATGTGCCATTTCAAGCACTGCAGACAGTAGAGCTTTCGTCTTTTTGCAGCCAGTCAGTTGTGGGGTGAGTGCTTGTTCTGGAGAGCTGGGCGTTCGTTACCTAACTAAATATGGAGCTAGATTTTTCCAAATAATTCAGATATTGAACTGGTCAGGCAGTAAAAGAAATCCAGTTTCTCGAATATGCCTCACCTATTAACCCCCCAACGACAGACTTTACAGCCAGGTCTTCAAACATGGGGAGCACAGGGGAAGCTTACATGTGTAGGTTTTTTTTAATAAAATGCGATGATTTGCTCTGGTATCTTCATGGCAGCCTGAGCTTTTCTGCAAACATAAGCTGCAGCTACTGAGTGCTGCGCACTAGCAGAAACACAAGTGTTAACACAAGACAGAGAACAACTGTGCAGCCCAAAGCCAACATGGCACATGAGCCAGCAAACCGGTCAACACCACAGTTCGCTAATTACCTCAATTATTGTGACAGCTTCCTGATCCAATGCCAGCTTTTTAGCTTGTCCCTCGATCCCTGTTTAATGACGGAGTGCTCCCGTAGTTAATTTTTATATTTATGGCCCTTGCCTTCATATTCCTTGGGTCTGTTAGATTTTATGCTCTGTAAAGCTGTTTACGATTCATGGTGACCCTTGTGCTACTCTAGCTGCTGTGCACAACTGTAGACCTGGGTAGCAAAACCAGAGCCATCCAAGGTTGCTACACTTACAGAAAAAGATCATGAAACTTAAAAATCCTGGTGTAAAAACTTCAAAGTGGGCAAATATGAAAAATGTTCTAGAAATTCTCCAGTCTCTAGAACTGGTATCTAGTGTTAGGAAAATGCTCTCAAACATTACAGAAAAAATCTTTAATTTTTTTCATTACTTAAAATAGGCATTATTTTTCACAGGAATTCATTGTAAAAATCTATGCATTGTCTCAGGAATCTGGGAGCTTTCAGATTCTTGTTTGGCTTGTATTCTTTATCAGGTAGTAAGTGTGGCTTTTTTTACATGGTGATATAGCATACTGTAATTTATTTACAGTTGCAATCAAATACTATTTAGACTTCAGCAGTTGTAAATTCTTATTTAATGTATATGAAAACTATTATTTTATTTTTGTCTTGGATTTCAGTAAGTTCATAGGCTTAATTGCTGTTATAATTAAAATGAAGGCTTTTTTTTCTTTTTCTATTCCAAATGAAGTTATTAGTTCAGCCATAGGTTTTTAGGAGAAGCAGAGAGGTTAATGTTATAACCCAAGATAACTTCTTGTATAACAGAAGTCATAGGAATTCACTCAGTGATGTATCCATCCCAATAACTTCTGGTTGACCTGGAATGAAAATGTGTGTATGTGTATATAAAATTCAATCTTCTTTGAAAGATATGAAGTGATGGAAAAGCTACTGCATCCCTTGGCAATCTGTTTCAATTTGTTAAAATAACTTCTCCTAACTCTTCTTCAGACCTTCATTCAGATAAGGTTGGAGTCATTTAAACTGCCTGACTCATCACTCCTTTGCCTGCAAATGTTTTCTGGTTGCCAGTGCTTCCAGCTGTTGTTCAGGTCACTCTCATATACTTAATTTCAAGAGTTCATTGGAATGTCTCATTCTCTATACAGCTTCTCGGGTTTTGTTGTATTTGAAAAATAAAAAATATTTGATTGGATTCCCTAACAAAATGCGCATAAGAAAACCTCGCACAAGAAAACAGAGGACACCTCAGCAACCGTCTGAAGGTAGAAAGATGCCAGCTAACCCTAAATACTACTGTGTGGATGCATAGCGGAAATGTTGCTTGAGATTTTGATTTTCCATCTGTAAATAACACAGTCACTTTTGGAGGCCACACATGATTGAATCCCAGTATCTCAAACTTCCACCTGTGCCGAGCAGACTCGCGGGTCTGTATCTCCATCAGGGAAGCTGCATCTCAGAGCGTCTGGTCCAGCCTGGTTTCTGAGTGTGTGCAGGCTGCTCTTTGCACTGCAGTTTCCCCTGGAGTTGGTAAGTGAAACAGCTGAGATTTAATCGGTGGTAGTACTTAAGTTGCATTGCACCGACGTAGAAGGCGTATATCTGAGGTTGCTGGCACTATGTTAAAACCATTCCTGAGTTTGATCCCACCAACACCAGTTCCATGCTTCCAAACTGAAGTGGTGTCAGCATGGCTGCTTTCAGTTTACCCCGGTACCAGCGGAAAACACACCGGAGTCATTTCATTTTATTGCATTGAACATTTTGCTTTGCACGTTTCACTTCCTTCTGATTCTCTCCACTTTTCTTCCTCTCTCTGCTTCCAGGCTGTCCCCCTGAAGCCCTGCATTACCCTTCCACTTGGCCTCATGCTCATGCTCGCTGTCCTCTGCCTTATTTTCCTCACAGTTCAACATTTCCTTGTAAATCCGCATCAGCTGGTTCATACCTGCCTTATGCCTCCAGGCACTTCTGCCAGCACAATTTTTGAAAATTTTGTTGATGCTTCCATCTAGTTACCCAGCTGATCTGCTCACCACATGAATTTCCTGTGTCCTATCTTAGCTGGTCACATCTCTGAGCATGAAGGGAAAAGAAATGATTGCTGCAAGGCACAGGGGTCAGTGTGTTTAGTTGGTCCTCTTCTACCCAGCTTTAACAACCTGAGTATTGGCCATTGACCATGGTAACAACATCAGCCTATTTCTGAAGCTGAGTATATCACTGGAAGACATGGAGATCCGGATATACTGTTCTATAAGTAGATTTTTAAATGCTAGTTTTTTTTATTCTGGTGAATCAACATATTGTTTGCTTGAGCACTACCATTCTAGAACCACAATAGCCCATCAATAACATAAATATTTAAACCTGTAAACTACAGTAAACAGAAGTGACCAGAATTGGTAGCCACTGCTATTGCTTTCACCTGAATTGCAGAGCAGGGACACTTGTGTCAGCAGATGCAAGACCTGCCCAGCACCACATCTGCCAAATCACCGGATGAGCAGCGCTCTTATTTAGCAATCTGGAACTGCCAAGGGATGCTGTGATGCTGTGCGCAGGCATTGTGTGGTCTCTGCACAACTAGGCCTGCCATAGAGGATCTGCAGCCCTCACCTGATGGTTACGTAGGGAAATGCTGCCTGTACATGCAGTGTGGTGATGCCTCAGAGATCCATGTGGTTGCAAGCCTAAAGGCAGCTCTGGAGAGGATCCTCGTGTTGGCTTCCAGTCTTCACCACTGAAGCTGATGGTGTCCCCTGAGCTTCAGTGTTTAAATGGCTGCTTAAGTGTTTTATTATACTTCTCTGCATCTTTCAGTTAAATAGACCTGAGATTCTCAGACTCCCTTGAAGATCCCAGCCTTTGGCTATGCAGTCCTGAAGCTCTCTCCTGTTGATGGAAGTCAACAGCAATAACGTTATGGAATTCAGTGGTGATGCAGTTGCTGTAAATGAACAAGGGAAGTCACCGTGGGATAAAGATTTAAGGAGAATTTGGTCATTTCAAAACAAATGATAGCCTGCTGCACCTCTGGGATCATGTCATCCCAAGGTACAGTAAAGACTGGCTCTGCAGAAGTACCCATGATGGATGATAATGAATGCTTCTTTGTGTAAGATTTTCATCTTCTAGAAAGAAACATTTATTATTGGTGAGTTATAGTGTGGTCTTTGATTTTTCATCTGCTATTTCCTAATCCACTGATAAATCTTAACTATTCGAATTCTAGCTGTTCTTAACTATCTAAAAGATCCTTTTCAGAGATGACTGGCATTTGGATAGGCTGGGCAGCCTGGCCCAGCAGATCTGCTGGAAGTCTGGTCCAAGAAGAAAAGCAAAAGAAAAAAGAGGAAGGCAGAACTGATACAACCTGCCAGCTCTTGGGAGGAATATACCTGCTTCAAGGTGACTTGGAGAGTTGTTTCCTTTGGACCTAGACACAAATGCCTCCTTTGCCTTTCTTGTTCCAGGCTCCTGGGGTTAGCTGGCTTGGCTGAAAACAGCTTGATTCCCACAAGACACAAGGTTGAGCCAGGGCAGGTTCTTGGATATTTCAGTGAGGGAACTTGGTCCTGGCCTTTGTCTAAAGACTACCTTTTCCAAAGAGATTTTGGTTGCTGCTCCAAGGCTACAGTGTTGTCAGCCCAGGAAATGAAGAGAGGAAAAAAAAAAAAAAAAACAGAAAGGAAAAAAGAAAAACCCCAAACCACAACCCACTGAATCATAATCTTTAAATTATGAGATTTGAAAAACAAACAAAACGTCATTAAGAATTTTTATTCTGTCTTTTGACTTTTAATCTTCTTACTCTCATGTGTGAGATTATTTTTCCATTTGAAATTAACCTTAACTACACGCCACTCTGATTGAGACTGGGAGAATCCTTTCTGAGGAGAGTTACCATGCATTAATTGCTTGCCTTGACTCCTTTCCTTCCTTTCCCCCCCCCCCCCCACTTAACCCTACCTTTTTTGTTGTGCAGAGACCTGCACTGGAGCTACAAAATGTGTCTGGAGAAAATGATAGAAAAAAATGGGTATAACTACTTCTCACATATTATGTTTTCTGATTATTTTTCAATAACAAATTATCTTGGATGCAAAAACCTTATACATAAAAGTGTAATTGCATCATCAACCACTTTCTAATTGCTAGAAAAAAACATTAGCCCAAACAGAGCTTTCTGTAACTCAGTGTTATAATTAGATTTAGAATCTATCAATATATCTCAGAAAAAATTTCTCACACATTCAAAGCACTTAAAATAATTTAAAATCATTCTCATTTCTTTATACAATTTCTGTCAACTGCATGGTGATATAAATTATTCAGTAATTACAATAAATATAAGCTTAATATACATATATATCATTGTAATTAACTGTCCAAATAACTAGAAGTAATATATTTTTCTTTTAATTCTCTTTTGATTTCATGGCTTCAAGAGTTGTCCTTTGCTTGAGACCCTACATCTCTCTCACAGTTTATCCCTACCAGTAGACCTAATTTATATGCTCTGAATTAACATCAGGATGGGTTTCTCCTCTGGTCCTAAAAGGAGCCTGGCTCTTCATGCGCATAGTCAGCCACTTTTGCTTGAACTGTGCTGCTGCCTGCAGTACTGCAGCCCTTAAATCGGGTGTCTTCACCCCAGCTGTGGCTGATGGAGCCTGAAGCACCTCTCCACTACTGGTGACGTGGAAACTGAGAGCTGGGTCCTCTTGACACAGCTTGCTGGGGCTGGCATCTTCTTGCAGGACACAACCTCCATGGAGGTGCCGTTGATCTGGCTGGGAGTGTGAGCAGGAGAAAACCTCCAGAAAAGTCTGGGCAAGGAAACCTGAAGGTGAAGTTAGCTGTGCTTCAGCTGAAAGCCTATGTTTGTGGGGACCTGGGCTTTGTCCAAAGACGAGTGTTGTTAGAAAGAGAGGGTGAAAGTATTCATCTCCTGTGAGAGGAGAAAGCAGTTCCCATCTGGGAGATGTTGCTGGATGTAGGCTGCCCAGGAGCTCCCATAGGGGTGAAACCCCATAGCAAAGGGTTTGAGATGGTTCCGGACCACCATACCCACGCTGGCATCCATGGTGGGTCCAGGTTGCCTTCTGTACTCACTATGAAGAGGAGCAGTTGGAGAGCTTGGTGGTGGTGAAGAGTGTGAGATGACGGCCTTTGCAGTGCAACCCAAACAAGAGGTATGAGATAAATGCACACCAGGAAACGGGCATCTCCAGCTCTGCACCCACCTGGGCTGAGTCTCCAGCTCCAGCACATCTGTCTGAGAGCCTGTATCAGTATCAAACTTTGTTTAATAGAAAAAAAGTGCGATAATCAAACACCCTTTGGGCACATTGGTTATTAACTCTCATTTCTTGGTCTGTGTCAGCTTGTCTTTTTTTCTGTTTTGCAGTTATGGAAAAAAATTGCTTTTATAGAGCTTGGGATTTTTATCTACCCTACAATGGGTGTATTCCTGCTTCACCCTTCCAATGTCTCCTTGTGCCTCTTTAGGAACCGGCATGCTAGTACACTCTTTGCTTAGCCTTTAAACTTCCCTTTTAATTGGAAGGAAGAGTACTTGGATGGTGCCAAGACCACCCAACCACCCGCTCTGTTCATGGAAAGTATTTCCTAAATTTTGCTGCCAGCAAATATCAGCTGTCCTCTGCTTGAACAAAATTTACCCTGGGAGCTTTGTGGCGTGTTGGGGATGTCTCAACCCAAAGTATATGAGACATGCCTGTTTGTGATGGCCCTGCTGAAGTGCTCTAGGCTGTCTGTGAAGCTGCAGGTGGGGTCCTGCCTCAGAGACCTCAAACATAAACCAAGGTGGGAGCTGAGACCTGCCCCTGGGGGGGGGGGAGAGTTCACAGCTGGGGGAGTAGAGGGGTGATGTTGGCACGCAGCGTAAGTCCAGGGACCGAATCAGAGGAGTGAAGATATATTAGGAAAAAAAATGGTAATGTTAAATCCATCAGAGGCTGCTGGCTTGTTGGGGGGTTTTTGTTGTTTTTTTTTTAATTTGATGGGAGGGGCAAGGAGAGGGGGCTCCTGATACTTTTATTCATCCGACTAAAGAGCTCATGTTAACATTCACTTTTTAAAATACAGTGTCGGCCTGCGTGTAAAATGAGCTTTGAAGTGCAGAGCTGACAAACCCCAGGGGAAACCATGTCTTTTATTAACAACTGCCGGTACACTTCAGGAACCTTATTTTAATGTTTAGTGAAAATGTTTTCTGTGTGAGCAAAAAGAATTGCTGGGCTGAAACATCCACTGGCCATGGCAGGAAGTTTCAGTGCCCGTTTGCCCTCCTGTTCCCCCTCTGCCTGGAACACACAGGTGGGTGGGAGGAGGACCAGCCTGTGGTGACAGTCGCTGCCAAGGCTCTGTGAATAAGTCATAGTGCCCTGTAGCTACTTATGTTGTAGAGTCGTGACATAGCGCTTGTTTTGGTTTTTTGTTGTTGTTGTTGCTGGGGGTTTTGTGGTTTTCTTTTTCCTTTCTTTGGTTATTTTGGGGTTTTTTTTGTTTGTTTGTTTGGGAGTTTTTTAGTGTTGAAGTGACATAGGGCCCAAGGCTGCCCTTGGATTTCAGTGACATGCTGGGTGCTGGTTCTTCAAAAGGGGCTTAGGTGCTTTTGGAAAACATTTTAACAAAGAAGCAATATTAGTGTGTTATATATGTACACCTCTGTAGATTTATTTTAAATATATTTATATAATGCAGGAAGTGGACCCATTCTTTCCTGTCTTTAGCTTGCACAAATAGAGGTTTTTCTGGGAGATATGGGCTTGTAGCTCTCTTCTCCCTTTCCCTCCAGCAGTGCTATGCATCCTTGCTCTCATGTGCTTCCTCTGCTTGACAGGGCCCCAAAATACAACCAGTACACTGATGGTACTGTGCTGAGCACACGTGGTCAGAGGAAAGCCCCCATGTCCCACAGATTGTTATTCCTGTAAGTATTCCTGTAAATAGGTCTGGAAGTTGTAGACTGCTAGAGAAGGGTCACAGACCGCGGTGTTTTGGGTCTTCAAATCAAATCCTGCCGAGGGTGACAGCGATATGACAAGGACTACACGTCATGGCCATTCTCACTCTGAGGCCATAGCCTGATCTGCAAAAAGTCTTGTAGATGTTGGTATCATAACAGTCTCCCCAGTGATGGTACAGGTATGAAATTTTGTCAATAATTACAATATAAAAGCCATTGATTAAATAAGCAATGGCAGCCTGGCTTCCTTAAGAGAAGAAAACAAGCATGCTGTCTTGATGGCTCTGGGGAAGTTGTACCACTGTGAGCAATGCAGAATAAATGGAAAAGACTTCTCCTCCATGGCTGTCCAAGTCATTCCTTCCTCATAGCTCCCTTCCTTGCTACATGGCTCAGTCTTTCTGTAGCTGTAGTGGGATCTGTCCACTCTTTCTGAAACTCAAAAAATTCGCTGTAATCCTTGGCTATCATTGAACTTCTAAAATGTAAGGAATTTGCCTATAAGTTGGAAGTGTTCCCTGCCAGCCAGCAGTTATGATGGTGAGGAAGAACTGGACCCCTGGATTAAAGGCAGTGGTGGACCACAACAGTGTGGCTGATCTTGCCATTGAGGCAGAGGCCAGCAGTGTAGCCGGTTTCGGTCCAGCTGGTATCTCTGTATCTGAAGTGAAAACAGTATAAGGAACAAATGTGCTTGCTAAAAGCTAGGACAGGGTGAATGGTGTAGGTTTCTACCTGCCAGTTTTCAGTTACGAGTCCATGGGATCTTCACAAAGCAAACAGCCAGAGCAAGCAGATGCGAGACCTTCTTGTCTTTCTAAGATGATCCCCTGAATAAACAACACATAGCCTCAGCTCTAGGGAGTCCTTGGACCAAACACTGATGTTTCTATCCACAGCCCTGGACCCCACACCAGCTAATTGCTCTCCTTGCAAGGGTGACTCAACTTCACAAAATTATGCACAACTTCATAAGGGTTTATTAGAGACCTTCTTGTCTTAGGACCATGGCGGGTTAAATGACTTGTCTAAGGCTAGAGAAAGAGGTCAGTATCAATGCTATGATTAGACATTTGCAGTTCTTGGCTTTGAGATTTGAGGATCTGAGAATGGCTGATACAGAATGAAATACGAGCATACTGAATTTTTTATGTTGCAGTTCAAGTATATTTGGGCTAGATTCATCAAAGGAATAACTGGGAGAGATATTTTTCATTTGTAGAATCCTAATGAATACATGACACCACTATTCATTATTTATCTGCTTTCACATTTTAATTAATAGTTCTACCGGCCATTTCTGATTTTTTCTATATTTATAGAAAGCCATCACTTCAAAATATTGAATCATGCTGCTGTTTGTTACCTTTAATAACATTTCCTTAATATTAGGATGGACTGAATTTTTCTATAACTTTTATGTACATAAAGGAAGGAGAAGAATGTCATGCATTTTTCTATTCCTTTGAGTCCTGTCCAAAGTTTGTGGTTTTCCTTCCCCCAAATCCTTTTACAAAGCAGCTGACATAAATTAGCCGAGGAAGCTGATGTTTCTTGTGCGGGAAGAAACCACTAGAGGACACCACCAGACGACTCATGAAGCAAACAGGCACAGCCATAAACAGAGAAACTGGGAAAAAAGAGTAGGGATGGGGAAATGTTGTTTCCTACCATTCCCTGGGGATGGAAGGAGCTAATCCAGCACCTCCTTATTACCAGCCAGCAGACATGGGCAGCGAATGCACAAATCCTTGCAATGCCTCTTCATCCTTATTTCTCATGATGCTAGACCAGATCTGCCTAGAGGAGCTTCGCCCAGAAGCTCTGCAGAGCTGCTCTTACTGACCTGGAGAAGCTCTGGGACCCTACCGCAGGGCAGAGGTGTGGGCGAGGTGACATTTCTCACCATGTGAGCCCTTGCCACCCCTTCAGTACTGAATTTCAGTGACTTACGCAGGATAGTCTTTCTAGCATGACCAATGCAGACTTGTAGAACAGTAGGGAGATGTTGGACAGAGAGCTTACCAGAAGAGGATGGAGGAAAAACCTCTTGATCTTCTAAAGCTAATGAGAAAGATGATGGAAGTGTAAAGCAGACCTCTCCCTTGCAGGTTCCCCTTAAAAGAAGTGGTTTCAAGAGCAATGAAAGGTTTAGAAAATTTTCAGATGACGGATTTAAAGACAGGATATCAACAAAGCAATTAGGACCGGGAAGGGACACAAATGTGAACATTTCCCCTGTACAAAACTGGTACCCAAGCCAGGTGCAAGGATTTCTTCCACTTGTGAAAAAACAAAAACCACCCCCCCATTTTAAGCATTTTTTAATATTCAGGGAAAATTATCTGTGAGAGTATTAGAACATAAGGAAGCATCTGCAGAAGAATCAGATCATAAAGCATGCTTGGGCTCTTGGCTGAAAACCAAAAGTCTGTAGAGCAGTGAGTTCATTGTCATTTCACAAGGCTCTGCAATCCTAAATGCAAAAACCCCCTGAAACCCAGTTGAAAAAGTTGCCTCTTTTCCATGTGGCTTTCACCTCTGTGCAGTGCTGTGGCTGTCAGAGGAGCGGTGAGCACTGAGACTTTCTTAAAGGTCTTTTAATCCCACAAAAATTATGTAAATCATGAAATTTCATCTCTGCTGAAGATGACAGCAAAGGCTCCGTTGATCGCTTCAGTTCCAACAGGGTTTTGTGTGTGGCCTTTGATTCCCCTGTGTTATTCTCTATATTGATACAGCTAAACCCTCAAATGCCAGGGATTTCAGGGAATGGAAAGGCATCTAGGAAAATGCTCCACTTAGCTTTAAAATGTTTTTGGGTTTTTTTTTAAATGGCTTTGGGTTTGCTTCTGAACAACAAAATTGCACACACACAAATAAACCTGCCCACAAAGGCTGTTCTTAATGGGAGAAACTTTGTCTGTGAGTGACAGGGTTATGCCAAGCCTGGGAGCATTTTTTCCAAATTATTTTGACCAAATCTAACCACATTTGTTTCTCAGCATTTCCCTCAAGGTGGCAAAAACCCCTCAAACATATGATATGGTTATTGATTGTACCTTTTTGTTAAAAACAATAACCAAAATTGTTATTTTTTGTTGTTAAACTTCCAGCATTTTTCAGGCCTAAAGTCGAATGTACCACAGAAGATTTAAAAAATTATACTACTTGAGATTTCCAAGGTGGAACTTTACCACTCTCTCTTTTAGTTAGTACTTTCAAAAATTTGAAACATTTTTTTTTTTCCTTATTGGAATGAAAAGAGTTTGGAGAACATTTAGGCAGATTCCTAACAAATCTGCTGGAACAGTGTGGTTTAAAAAAAAAAAAAAAAAGTATTCCTTTCCTCGTTCTCAGTAGGAGATGAAATGATATTTTTTTTCCTGGTTGCATCCTAGATGAGGAATCCCCTCAGTAAATACTTCCTCTGCTAATGCTCATATGTCCTTTTCTTTATGTAGATTAAAAGTTGGTCTGGCCTAAAAATTTCGTACAAATCTTTCTTTAATGGAAAACTCTGTGTGTGTGTGTGTACTTTTCTCTGAGGGTGGTGTTTGCTTTCAGTGGGAACTATCCTGCCTTTCTTTAACTCCAATCAGAAGTGGGGTAAAGCACATCCTTCGGACGTGGCCTTCAGGGGAGCAGCAATAACTTCCCTTCGAGGCTGGTGAGTGGCATCTTGCTCTGCAGGTACAAAATCTTCACAGACACAATTTAATTCCTGGAGAAGCAGAGCATTGCCTGCTTACTGTGGGTATTTTCAGACCCGGAGCAGCATCTCTGCTTACACTCCCACGAGGGAACGTGCAAACCCAGCCTTGGCACGGTCCCTGCCCCAAGGAGGTTACATGGCATTGAGTTCCTTTTTTAACTGACCATTTTTTAATTGAGCTTTTTTTTTCTTTTTTTTTTTTTTTTTTTTTAAACCATGCTGTGATCACGTCTCTCGACCTGCCTTGCTTTCGCAGACCGAGCCCAGCCCAGACTGATGCCAACCCCAACTTGTGACCGAGCCGGAGCTGCGGTTTTCGGAGCGGCTGGTTCGACTCTGTCCTTCCGTGAGCCAGTCACCAGAGGGGGACAAAGCCCCACGCACGGCAAGTGCGGAGTTACACGCCTCCCCCCCGCCCCCGAAAAGCTCCTTCCAAGACGTGCCAGGCTGCGTTTGGGGGTCGCAGGTCCCCAGCTGCACCCCTGGGTGCCCCAAGCCCCAATCCGGGGCTGAGGCCAGTGGCAGGGCTGGCTGTCACGCCACAGGGACCAGCCTGGTCTTCCTTTGCTATTGCATGGCATCACTGTCCCTTTAGCCTGGGAAAGAGGTGTGTGCTTTTAAAAAAACCCCACCACCAGCCCTTAAAACAACTGTAGATTTGCTGGGGGTCAAGTAGAAGACTGAGCTCACATTGCAAACGCGGTTTCAGAACGGCTTGGTTTTTCCTGTCTTTCATTGCAACAAAAATGCTGTCTAAAAATTACTGTTCATATGTATAAAGATATCTGTTCCCCCCCAGTTCTGATCTGATTGACTGAAAACTGGAACACAGCTGATGCCCAAGTATTTGAGTTGGCACCACCCATCCAGGAGAAAAAATTGCAACCTATGGCATTGAAAATGAGAGGAGAAGCAAATTTGATGAGTATTTGGCTTTTTCAATAGCTAGCTATGCCTGATTGGAACCTGTAGGGAAAACAAACACAATTATTTTTGTGAGATTGAATTTCATTTCCAACAGAAAACACGAAATCTGTCACCTGCATGCTTGCTGTAAGCCGGTTGTGGGCTGGAGGATGCTCCAGCCGTGGTGCTGGTGGGTACGGGCAGTAGCAGCCAGCCCAGGGTCAGGGCGTGTGGCCAGGTGTCTGTGTCCTCCTGTCCCACTGCCATGTATGACCCCTAAAATGTGGGTCAGCCATGTGGCAGGACTCAGTTCCCTCCAAAAAAGCATGGAGATGGTAAGGCATTGAGGATCGGGGGCTGCCCCAAGGGTATGTACTGCGGGCTGCAAGCCTGAGTTTGGTTGTTTGGCCAGCCAAGCCTGACAGAGCAAAATCTGTGAGACCTTAAGACGTATGAATAATATTTGGCTTGAGTCCATTTCCTTGGTGCCGGACAGCTTGCTGCTGAATGGAGTGTTTCTTTTCCTCCGGATCCTCAGAGTGAGACCCTCTCCCGGATCCAGCTGTCCCCGGTAATTAAATTTTAATGCCTCAAGCTGGGAGTTTGTATTGGCGTTTGAAGTGAAGCACGTTAGTGGCCCCGGCATGGTCACTCGCAGGCTTTGAAGCTACCCATCTGCCACCGATGATGGTGGGGGACGGTCCCACCTCTGCGGGTGCAGGCACTGTGCTTGGTCTCAGCTGAACCTACGCAGCAGTTGTCCATTGATTTAGGGAACCAAGGAGTTTTCTCTTGTGCAGATGGGAGGGACTGGAAAGCTAATGAGGGTTTATTCTGGTGGATCTGAAGAACTCATTAAATATTCTCGAGACAGCCACGAAATGGTGCCCATGGCACTGTTTGGACAGCTAACGGCACCTCTGCTGCCTGCCTGGTGGCAGCCACTGATGTGGTCCTGGTGTCAGGGATGGGGCATGGGCCATGGAGCTCCCCACAGCCCATTCTGAGCAGTGGCATCCCGCTGACCTGGGGCAGGTCCCCAGGGTCACAGCCGGGGGAAGTTATGAGCTGGAGGGTCTCCTTTGCTGCAGAGGAAAGAGGAATTTAAGATGGAGGAGGTGACTAGAAAACCAACCGTGCTGATAATGCAAGACTCTCTTCCTCCTCCTTAAACCATTTCATTGTAATTACTGTGCAAACAGAAGGCCTGGGTAATTATTATGTGGTTTTGTGGGTGTAAATTTAACATGTCGTTCCTGTGCAGCTACACTGCGAGGGAAGAGTTTTTCCTTTGAGTTTTTCCCCTTATCTCACTGCTTTCAATTTCTCTGTGGGTTCAGTATAGCTACTTAATAGTCACCTGAGTGGGAAATAGCTCTGAACGCTGATCAGCAGCAGGGACTGGCACTGCCGCGAGGCAAACCTGCTTTGCAGGAGGATCTGGGGAGAAGCAGCAAATGTTTTTGCAGATGCAGACTGTGACCCAGACCAAAACACAGGGTAAGGGATGTAAAGTACAGTTAGTAGGTCTCACAAGGCTTCTGAGTGCCTTCTTGTCCATGCCCAAACCATGGTGGTTAATGAGATCCAAGGGGACATTCAAGCTAACAAATCCCATGTTTAAGTGCTGGGGGTTTATACAAGGATCCTGAGGGAGAGCAGCATTGGGTTTCACTTCTCCGGAGCTCTGGCAGCCAGAGCTTATTGAGCGGAAGCACCAGTCTCTCTCGCTTTCAAGTTAGCACAGAACAATGATGCAAATGTATCTTAGGGACACTCTTTTGCATTTTTATTTCTGACTTTAGCATATTGCACAAAAAGCCATGAAGCTCAGCTCATATTAATTTATTTATTGTAAGAGAAGTTTCCATGGAATTAGAGCAGCTTCCCCTTTCGGCTGGTCATAATAATCTGAATTAATCACTGCCTTGTCTGTTCAGCACTAAGCACAAAAACAAATGGGTGCAGATGTGGCTTGTTGAAACAATCCCACAGCTCAGGATAAAAGAGGTGGTTACAAACAACTTTGAATGTATGTGTGCTTATGTGTCTGTGTGTAATATATTTGAACAAACCTCCGCTGCTGTTTGAGCTGCAGGACAGATGATTTGGAAAAGGCTGTCAAGTAAGTTATAAACTGTTTCCTGTCACCCGTGCTGCCGTCTCATTCTGCTATTCTGCTCCTTCCTATTGCATTTGTTTCCTTCATCCTTCCTTTTCCCTATATGAAAGCAAAGCCAAAAGTGCTCATGCTGAAGGCACCCATACATATGCCTTGCTCAGAGTATTTTTAGTAGAATGCCCCAGGTTCGGGCAGCCCAGCTATCACAAATAAACTAGCCAATGAAGCCCATTGCTGAGCAGCTGATTTTCCGCTGGTTGGATAAAGAAGTTGTCTGAAGCAGTTTCATCTTTTCAGTTTATCTTTTATTTCCCACACATACACTGCATAGCATAACGTGTCCTGCTGAGAATTAAACCTGTCAGTGCTTTTGGACTTACCTCCACTGCAATAGCTGATGTTTTGTTCCAAGTCCTACATAATCCAAAATCTGTCAGGCTTGTCCTTCCTGTGCACAACCCCTCTGAGGTCTGTGCAAAAACTGGAGGTGGATGTTTGTGCCCACAAAGACCCCAGTGTCCTCTGGAGTGTCAAAGAGGCTTTGACTTGCTCTTGGCATGTGTGTAAGCACAATGCCTCCTGCATTTTGAAGGACGCCCGTGGAAATTATTAGGTCGAGTAGGTTTGGGGGCAATAAAGGTAGAAGAAGTTACACTTTTCTTTCTCTTGTTTTCCTTCCTGAAGTCAATTGGACCCATTTTGTCTTTGGACCATGGAGGAGATGAGTGGAAAATTAAGATATAGAATAGAAAGCCCCAGGCCTTCATATTTCCAACAAGGGAAGAACTTTATAGTACTGAAGCCTTTCCATAGTATCCCCAGGGGCCTTGGGGATGCTCTGTGTACCTTGTCACTACAATACTACTTCAGCTGGTGGTGCTTTGATTGCAGGGGAAGGCTGTTTTTAAAATGTGATGATTTCATGCCTAAACCTTGCTTTGTGGCAACAAGGCCCAGGTGATTTTTGACTTTGTGTAGGTACTTTGAGTCAGTCCAGGCTACTTTTCTCAGTATAAATGTGCATCTTGCTCACAGCTGAGGCAAGCATAGGGATCCTTTCTTACAGAAAACAGAGATCAGGAGGGGAACATCCTGAGGATCTGCAAAGCCCTATCAGTCATAACAAAGCCTGCTTGTGGCCACTGCCCTAGTGTGAGTGGAAAGGGAACATCCCATCTGCATCCTGCTGTCCCTCAGGGTGATGCTGCTGGGGCAGGAATTACCAAGGCAGCCCAGGAGAAGGTAAGCGCTTGCAGGACTCACTGCATGCCGATGTGGAAACGACACTCAGCCAACAGTCACCTACGAGTTAGTGACCTATGCCTGTGCCAGGTACTTGTGTGGGAGAAAACCCCCTCAAATTATTTAGTTACGAATGGGAAAATTGCTTTCAGCAAGTGACGATGAAGAAAAGATTCCGAAGTATGATGGCAATATCTGATATGGTAACATAGTATGAGAAATTATTTTCTTTTCCCAGGAAAGTGTGTGAGATTTCAAATCAGGAAGAAGAGCTAGCATCTGGATATTTTTGCTAACCAGTCAATTAATTTTGTTTACTTTAACAGAATTAATGATTTGCTGCAATTTTTTAAAAAATGGTTCATCTAACTTTGAACATTTTTTATTTGAACTTGAAAAATATCTTCCTGACCTTTTTTTTCAGAATCAAGAAAACATATGAAAGTGACTCTTCTGATCAGCTTCCATTTAATAGATGTGTATTTTTCAAAGGGACAGTTACATCAAACTTTTCTAATGAACAACATGGATTGGACATGGCCAAGAAAAGTGCCTGGCTTAGGTTCTGCTTGTTTTGGTTTCTCCCATCTGTGGAATAATCAGGGAAGCAATTTTACAGGTGACAAGATGAGATGGTGAAGAAAGCATGTCAGAAAAAAAGTCCCTTATACCTGATTTTTTTTTTGACAGAGATCTAAAGAAAGCTCTCAACCTTGTGCAACAGAATTACATTGCACTAATGTGACCACTCCTGGATTTTGATCTGTCCTGATATGCCCTGCAAAATTGCTTGTAAAGTTTAGGTACTGCCATTATTTCCGTAGTTTTGGGGTTTCATTCTGGCTTGTTCTAGATTTGAACTTCTCCAAGGTCTAGAGTTTGTCAGGAGTCTGGCTGGGCTAATCTCTGTGGAGGAAAGCAGAAGCTCTCTGTGTTGTTTCTGTGTCTTTTAAATGTAAGTTCAGAGCCCTCCTGTTCAGTGCCTTGGAAAATAACTGATGACAAAAGAGATTTGGAGTTTGGATAAGATAAGAATTAAATTGAATATTTGTCCTGAACCAACAATGTACTTGAACTATTCGGGAGATTCAAAGAGTTGTGCTTGTTTTTAAAATAGTCTTTCTGTTTTCTTCATCTCCTAAAATTCTCTGTGCTGATCTTGAACTTGAGCACTAAAACAATTAATAGTCCCAAATGCTGTGGGATGACAGTAAATTTCTCTTTAAAATTAGATAATGGCAAACGTTCCCATTCCTCTTTTGTCATGGCAAAATATCACAGGAGTTACAAACATCACGTGTGACTCAAAGCTTCTGGAGATATTTTTATAATTTGCCAAGAAAGGGACGACTCCTCAGAGCTGCTGATTTCAGACATGGGCCTAAGCTGAAATGTTCATATTGTCCCAGCTACTAAGAGCACTGAATCTCAGCTCTAAGCACGTGCTTCCATTTGCCAGATTGGGCAAAGCACTTAAAGTCAGTATAATTAACCACGTGCAAGTGCACCCTTGAACAGGAATTACATGCTGCAGTCCCAGGTCGGTATCTCTGAGCCTTGTTGCTTTGGTGAATTGCAGCTTCTTCCTCTTGGACTGTGGCCTAGTGCCTTCCTCCTTGGAGACAATTCCCATAATTCCTGTGTAATTAGATTAGCTCTAACTAGACCTACCTACAACAGACAGAATAAATTGTTTCTAACCTCCCCAGATCCTATTGAAAATTATGCCTGTGGTCCCTCCATGTGGGAGCTTGTGCTCAGCAGAGATCACAGTGACAGAAAATAGCCTTTTAAAAATGAAGAGTTATACAGCATTAACAGCAGGACTAGTGAAGCTGTGAAGACAAGAAGATGTGTTAAATGATAAGGGGTCTCTGGTTTTGCTTTAGTTTTTGAATCCAGTCAACTGGAGTCCAGAAACCAGGAGGTTCATCAAGAGGTTGGGTAGATACTGAAATTGCTGGTTCTTCATTGCTGCTCGCTCACTCCTCCCCCCTGCAGTGGGATGGGGGAGAAAATTGGGAAAAGAAGTAAAACTTGTGGGTTCAGATAAGAACGGTTGAATAGAACAGAAAAGAAGAAACTAATAATGATAATGATAACACTAATAAAATGACAATAGTAATAATAAAAGGATTGGAATATACAAATGATGCACAGTGGAATTGCTCACCACTAGCCAATCGACGCCCAGTTAGTTCCCAAGTGGTGATCCCCAGCCCCCATTCCCCCCAGTTTATACACTAGATGTGACGTTACTTGGTATGGAATAGCCCATTGGCCAGTTTGGGTCAGCTGCCCTGTCTCTGTCCTGTGCCAACTCCTTGTGCCCCTCCAGCTTTCTTGCTGGCTGGGCATGAGAGGCTGAAAAATCCTTGACTTTAGGCTAAACACTACTTAGCAACAACTGAAAACATCAGTGTTATCAACATTCTTCGCATACCTAGCTCAAAAACATAGCACTGTACCAGCTACTAGGAAGACAATTAACTATCCCAGCTGAAACCAGGACACTGTGTGATCAAAATTAGGTAAAAGTCTAAGGAAGCACTGAATCAGGGTCTAAAATCTAGGATATCAGTTGTGACATGCTACCTAGTAATCAGCTACAAGAAAATTATCTTGCTCAGGTTGTATTTCTAGTTAGCACAGAGTGTGAAAATTAAAGAATTAGCATATTTGTGGCAAATAAAATATTATGCTTTCAAGCAAGTGACTGTCCTTATTTAATGCCCTGCTTTGTATCTGGAGTAGCTGCAGAGGTGCATCCTATACATGCTCAGTAGAGCCAGCTGAATTATATGTGTCGAATAATTAATCAGATAAATTCATGTACATGAATAATCTGCATTCAGATCATGACCAAGCCATGCTTTTTCCAGAGCTCTGAGCTTCCAGCTGATGCTGGGAAGAGACAAGAGGAGCACAGAGAAGTGTTCCTCCCATTTGCTCCAGTAGCAGTCCTCATTTTGGAAGCAGGGCAGGAAAGCCTCAGCCCAGGGGATGTTTCAAACTGGAAAGAAGGATTTTCTGAGCGTGTTGCCGTAGCTGGGGAAGCAGCAGTGTCTTAAGTACTGACAAGGGATTGGGAAAAGTGTGGCCTTACTGTAGCGAGCCAAGCTGCGAGAGCTATGTGCGACCGGCAGTAAGTGCATCTATCGAGCCTTAGCTTTGTCCGCATGGACTCTTCCTGAGTCGTGCTTGCTCTTACTAACCATGGACTAAGAGCAGAAGTGCAGTCCCCAGAGCTAAGCTGATGCGTAGCATCTCCCCAAGCCATAGTCACTGACTCACATGTTTGAGGTCTGGGAGAGGTCAGACAAAAGGGAGCTGCACCCAGAGCCTGGCCCCAGCTCAGGGCATTGCTGGTGGCTCTTGTCCCAAAGCCTGGGCTGCAGAGGTAAGTCCATCCAGGCGGTGCACAGTGCTGGAGTTGTGTTAACTTTTGTCTCACAGTTGCTGGACTCTGGGAAACGAAGCAGGGCAGTCTGTCCAGGTGATATAGGTCCACATATGTTTATTCACTGAAACAGCTGGCTGCTTATCCCAGCACTAACCTGATGGGAAAAACACTAATGAAACAGCTCTCTGCTGATGGCAGCTCTCACTGTGTGAGCTGAACTCATTTTGCACACCGTAGTGCATTAGAGAGAAGAGGATAGAACTAAAATAGCGTCAAGACCACGGACAGAAGCTTAGAGAAACGCAGATAAGAGCTACAAGCGGTTGTAAGCCTTGGTAGGTTTTACTCCTCATGCCAAAAATTAGTAGGAAATAAAATAGCCAGAAAGCAACAGGGCTGTGAAATGTCAGGAGCAAAAACTGAGTCAGAGACTTCCATTTAGCAAATATTATAACTTAATATTAGGTAAGTTTGGTGTTAGTGATTTAAAAGTGGACTCTAAGCATTTTTAGTATGAAACGTTTACATTTTCCCTCATTTGCTTTCAGCAGTTTCACAGAGCTTTGTACTGCTCTCACACAGATTTGTCTTACAAATTCGGCAATGTTCTTTATTTGCTTCTTGTATTTAAGACAGTAAGTAAAATTTTGTATAACCTGCTACTGTGGGAGTGGGGTTCTCCTGTGGCACATTCCTCAGGTCTCTGGCTCATCTGGGTGAGGGAAAACTTCAGAGGCAACAAGTCCTGGTGTTGCTGTGGCAGGGGCCACAGTTTGTTTAGCTCAGGAGACCTCGATGGTTTGATCCACCAGGTCATCCAAGGAGCTGGTCCTCCTGCAAAATGAGTAGGAAAATTCAGTCTTGGGCTGGATTAGGCGTAGGGTGTAGTCCTGACTTTGCTGTTCCCCCTCTGGATGAAAGAAGTGCCTCACTTCCCCTGCCTGTAAAATGGAGGACTAGGAATGATGTCTCATTGTAAGAGTTTGCAGAGTGGATGACAAGCTCAAAGCAAAAGTTGTTCTGTAGAAAATGTGTGTGAAGGAAAGTTGGAAGGGTTTCAGCATTCAGCACTGTGTACAGTGAGGTTTATTTGCTGTTTCAGCTTGTTTGTTCTTTCATCAGGCCATTCAACAATAGCTAATGAATGGGGAAGACCTTATAATTTTTTACAGGATATTACTGTTCCTGTGTCTTTGAACCAATTAACTAGCAGCAGGTTTGTGGTACAGAATGCAGCAGTGCTGGGTTCTTCCTCCTGGGGCTTTTATGACTGCTGCAAAAGCAAAAGTGTGACTGAATGGGGCTTTCATTATTTCATTATTTTATTTATTTATTTATTTCAGGCTGCTAAAGAATTAACATGAATAATTTTCCCATTTCACCATCTGCTTTAGACTCCATCTCAAAGGGTTCCCAATGAGCGCAGCACGCAAAAACCCTTTAAAAATTATCCTCTCCATATTTCCCACACTCAGCAGTCTGCTAATGTGGCCAATAGATCTAGGTGATGGGCCTGCATGATTTAGAGAGAATCATTAGGGTTATGATGAGCAGCGCAACTGCCTTGTTTATTTACAGTTAGCAATTTCATTGCAGTGCCCTTTGTCTCAGAAAGATTTTTGCATTTAAGCTTTTACAGACAGAGCAGTGCCAGAAACATTCAGCCAGTAAGACTTCCACCTTGGGCTCAGGAGCACAAGCTGCTCCACTGCTTTCCACCTTATTTCCCTTGCAGGTTGGGCTGGAAACACTGAGGAGCTCTGGAGAGCTCTCCATAACTGACATGAGGGTAAGCGCACCTCTCCCACTGGCTTTCAAAGGGTTACTCACAAAGAGTTTACATGTCTTGACTGTCAAGTCTCTGTCTCCATGCATTTCCCACTCCTCCTATCTCTTGCATCTAAGGTTTTCTGCTTTCAGTCTTGGCCTCCCAGGGTCAGACTCCACTGAAGCCTCTATTAAACATCCTCACTGTGATGCCTCTCAGTGGGATGCACGAATGCCCACCTCCTCTGCGAGGAGGAGGAGGAAGATTAGAAGGCTAAAGTGTTTAACCTGCCTGTCAAACAAAATTATTCATGGCAGGTGAGTGGCTAAGCAGCATTTTGCAAGGTTCCTGTGAATAATACATAGGATGGTCAGTCTTGGCATGGAAGTGTTACCCCAACTGTAGAATAATTCACATGCCTGAAAGAAAAAAAGGTGCATAACTTAATTTTGTTAATTTTCTGTCTCCAAGCGATAGGAGCGAAGGGATCCTTTGATGGTTGAGCTTGAACGGTTGCAGCTCTGCCCATTGGGACCATGTATCAGGTCTGACTATGGCTGCTGCCTCAGGCAGGGCAGAGGGGCACAGACACGCTCAGCTCTGCCCCGCACAGACCTGATGGGGTCTGAGTCATTGCGCATCCCCTGGCTGCGCCGGCACGTTGGCGTGTGATTATGCCCGCAGTAATGTGTGCAGATAGATTTATTAGTGTGGGTAAATTTGGATCGTAATGAGGTTACGTGGCTCTGGGACTGCACCTAACTCATCTCCTGGCATCATGGGACCAGGGGGGGAGATAAATGTGCAGCTACCCTCATCTCTTCCCTCTAGATTTTGTTTGCAGTTCAGAAGATAGATGGACAGCCATGTACACAAATATACTCAGACTTCTCCCAAAAGAATGATGTCATTCTAGGTTTTTTATATTCAGGGTAAAATATTATAATGGCACCATTTCCTTCCTTCAAGCAAGAAAATAGTTGAGCAGATCTTCTATTCTTATGAAAAGCCTGTGAGACTATTACTTTGCTGGGAATTGGATATTCTTTTTTTCTTGAAAGGGGCTGCTTTTCTCACCTAAAAAAAATATACCATATTTTGGCTGAAATACAATTTTTACATGTTTTGTAATAGAATGCATAAAGGACTCTGAATATTTTCATTTTTGATTATATATTGAAAGTCTTAGCTTTATATTTTGAACTACTGACATCATATAAATTAAAACAAACAAACAAAACCCCTCCAGCTTTTTATTGTTATATACTTTTATTTTTACTTACCCTTTCCTCAGGGTAAGTAAAATGCATTGGCTTTTTACTCACCCTGGCAATCCACATGATAACAAAAGTGAATACAAGCATACTTGAAAACTGCATTGTCTGGCACTTCACAAACATGCACACATCCCTCATGGTTTGAAAACTGTATTTTGATTACTGATTTGTTAATGTTAACATAAACGAGTCACAAAAATCTTGATGCAAACTCTGTTAGTCAAAGAGAGTCTGTCCATTGACTTACTGGATCAAGCAACTGAAGTACAGAAACAAAAGAGATTGAGACACCTGGCTGAGCTGCAGAGATCCCATTTACAATAGCCAGCTATGAGAGGCAGCAGAAGGCTGTGGTGGCTGGACAGGTAAATGGAGTGGGTGGGCAGTATGGCTTTAACATATGGCCACAAGGGCATTGGAGTGAGCCCTTTAATTTCACATTAGGATTCTTCTCGTATTTGTTAGATAGAACAATATTAACCTTTTGAATTTATTTAGAAACTCATTAGTGCTTTTTCTATAGTCCATTCTTTTCCTGATTAGCTCTTCTCATTACAATTCAAATTTCTTTCTGCTACATTTACCACATTGTCGTGCTTTCTCTCATCTCTATTGTTGCTCAGCTTAATTTATTAAAGCAATGAAAAAGGAAGGAGGGATAGTTTGACATAGCAGCCTTCCTAGTCTTTGGTGCTTGGGGAGGAAGAGAGAAGAAGGTAGACACCCATGAGCTTGCCTCTTCCCCCACGCAGGGTGCCCAGGGTGGGCAGAGCATGGTGGCAGCAGTTTCTATACAAGCGCATGATGAGAACATGGTTCATAGGGCAGCATCAGATAAAAGACCTTCTGGATCTGCCTTAGTTTGTGCCCAAAGCTGCCAGCAAGGCACTGAAGTGCTGGGTGAAGGCAACTGCCTTCACAGGTGCCTGCAGTGACCCTCACTTGCTGTGTTTGCTTTAGCTTGCAGAGGCTTCACTTTCTCACTTTCCCATTTCAGTTGTTGCTCCATCTCAGTGTTTCTAAATGGAATTCACTCTGAAAGTTCAGTGTCCTCTTCATGTCCTGGAAATGTATGCAACTAATCCCCCTGACTCCTCTGGCATCCTGTTTCTAAGGTTATTTTCAAAATTATGTGTATGCCTTTAGTAACGTTTCTTTTGTGTACTTTTCCTTGGTATCAAGATGGAAGTCTGGGAGTTGCCGTAATTGCTGTTGACTTCACACATCTCCAGTGGAATATGAATTGACTTTTTGGTCAGGCTTTTTTAGTAAGAGACCTGAAACTGTCCCTGTTTGGGGGGAATAGGAATGGGGAAATGCTAAGCTTCAGATACACATTTAGACATTTGCTGCCCTGCTTTGCAAAATATTTTCTGTTAGGAACATGGAATTTTTGCTCTTGGTTGTTTTTTTTTTTTTTTTCTTTTAGTATGGTGCTTGTTTCTCAAGAGTGATGCTGGTATAACCCATGTGCTTGTGATTAAAGATGCATATGCTTTTGACAAGAGATGATTAAATACAGCCAGATGATTGTAACCATCCCAGTCATTGTGGTTCTCTGACTATTGGTGTATTTGAACATCTCACAAATGTGAATGAATGTGTTTTTGCAGCAGCCATCGTAAAACAGGGAAGTGCCAGAGTATTTTATTTGAGGCACAAAGGGATTAACTCACTCGGCAAAGGTTATAGAGAGAGTTTTTGGCAGAGTCACAAAAAGAATCTAAATTTCTGACTTTCTACTCCAAGGCCTTAATCATAAAACCATCTTTTCTCTGAATTCTTTTCTGTCTGTGGTAATTATAGTTTTGGCTGGTTTTATGTCCTTTATAAAAACTGTCTTTCACACATCTTATGAAACTAAAAAAAAGAAGATAAAACAATCATAATTTTCTGAGTATATAATTCTGGACTCCAGCAGAGGCCTAAAACAAGTAAGGTAATTATTCCACTCAGTTCAGCACCATTTGGAGAATTAGACTATTTTGTGAATTGTAGTTTTAAAATAAGACACACGAACTGGAAAAAGTTCAATGAGCAAATGTAAAATAAAATAAATGCTTGCAAATACCAGCTGAAAGAGACAAGGAGCCGTAAGCTTTTGGTGTGAAGGGGATTGGAGGAAGACAGGGAAGATCAATGATGTTGAGGGAAGTTTAAAAAAAATGGAAAGAAAGATTTTATTATTTCCTTTAGGTTATGGGGAAAATGCCAGGGCATACTTTCAGGGCTAAACTAATTCCTGGTGCAAGCTAAAGAAAAAAAAGACTTTCCCCAAGGATGAATTTGGCCCGCGGGCAATCACAGGAGGTCAGTCAGAGGAAGCTGCCAAGAGGAGGTGGAGCCAACTTTAGTAGCACTGTTAAAGTCTAGACTAGACGTGCATTTCTTAGTGATGGTTAATTAACTTGTTCCTGGCAACCAGCCACCGGGGCAGGAGGTGGACTTGATTTGCAAGTTGTGATTGCCAAGAAAGTCACCCATAATTGCCTGTGATCTTGTGGCTTTCTGATTTTCACCTTGGTTCTGTGTTCCCCTGTAAATGTTTTTGGGGTTTTTTTTTGGGGGGGGGGGTGGTGTTTGGGGTTTTTTTGGTTTTGATTTTTTTTTTCCTCCTCTATCCACAGGTTCTTTGCATCATATAACACCATTTTCATGCTTATTGCTACTGATGTGAGTGAACCTCTGCCGTGGTCTGATTTTGGGTGCCAGTACCCACGGTGACTGGAGAACATCAGCTGTTCCCACAGGTAAGAAGATCAAAGTTACCTGTGGTTGCAGAGGTGGTTCAGGACCATTACCTATGGCTGAGGAGAGCACAGTGCACTTGTATGTGGGCTGCAGGACACCCTTACAGTATTTATTTCTAGTTCTAGATAGCTTCTAGGTGCTAACAGTCCCACGGGATTGGTTTCCACTCCCTTTCCCCAGGCAACTCTTCCCTTTGGTTGCAGTTCCAGTTTTTATTCTTGCGTAGTTTAGGTCCAGCTGGTAACAAAGCACCACGCAGCCACTCACTCACTCCTTCCCTGCCCCAGTGGGATGGGAAGGAGACAATATAAAGAAAAGCTCATGGGCTGAGACAAGAACAGGGAGGGATCACTCACCACTTATGGTCATGGGCAAAACAGGCTCGACTTGGGGAAGAAACAAAATCAATTTAATTTACTACAAATCAAATAAAACCAGGATAATAAGAAGTTAAACCAAACCTTAGAACACCTTCCTTCACCCTTCCCTCCTTCCCAGCTCAATCTCACTCCCGGTTTTCTCTCCCTCCTCCCCCCGGCAGTGCAGGGGAACGAGGAATGGGGGTTGGGGCCAGCTTGCCACACGTTGTCTCTGCCGCTCCTTCCTCCTCAGGGGGAGGACTCCTCACTCTTCCCCTGCTTCACCATGGGGTCCCTCCCATGGGAGACAGGTCTCCATGAACTTCTCCAGTGTGGGTCCTTCCCATGGGCTGCAGTCCTTCAGTCACAGATTGCTCCAGTGCGGGCTTTCCCATGGCGTCCCGGCCATCTTGGGGGGCATCCCCCTGCTCCTCTCTCCCCGGGCTGCAGGTGGGCTTCTGCTCCCCCACTCCCCTCCATGAGCTGGGGGGGACAGCCTGCCGCCTCACCATGGGCTGCAGGGGCATCCCCTCCTCCGGCGCACCTCCTCCGCTCCTTCTTCACTGACCTCGGTATCTGCACAGGGGTTCCTCTCACATTCCAATCTCCTCCCCAATGCAGTTTCCCCCTTCTTAAATCTGTTACCCCAGAGGCACTACCACCATCGCTGATGGGCTCGGCCTTGGCCAGAGGTGGGTCCAACTTGGAGCAAGGGAAGTTTCTAGCAGCTTCTCACAGGAACCACTCATGCAGCCCCTCCCCCACTACCAAAACCCAGCCACACAAACCCAAACCAATTCTGTAATCTCTGAACACCCTCTGTTGTATAGGAAGCAACATCACTGAGACGCTACTCGGTTGTCTGGGGATGACACAGGGGTTGCCAAATAGGACCAGCATCGTTGGAGGATCAGGTTTTGCCCACACAACCCTCCTGCCCATGGTGGTGTGTCAGACTGCAGATTGGATGGAGCAGAAGGAATAACATCGGCTTGGAGTCCCCACGTAGAAGGAACCAGCCAGAGGCTGAAATTATCTTCTGTTTAATTAGAGGTGTGAGTGCAGGTAACAGAAAGTGGGTTGACTGCACAATGCACGTGTAATTCCGAGCCAGAAGCTGAAGATCAGGAGGAAAGAAGGTTTGGGTTTATTCCTCTGTGTTCCAGGAGGCAGGAAAGTGGTGGAAGTTGCCATGCTGCAAGTTTCCAGTTGGCCAACCTTGGACTGTTTCTTATTTTTAAATGAAGCAAATCAGGAAGGAGGGAAAATGTAATAGTCTTAATTAATTTTTTACTATTTCCTGTATACAGAAGTGAAATACAAGGCTGAGAAAGCTTAAATGCCTAAGTGGACCCTTCTAGCAGCAGATTTACCACTGGTAGGAAAGAAATTATATGCACAGGATCTCAGGTTATGGTCCAGCCTGTGGCACGGGCATGGAGAAGTCTTGAGGGTCTTAATGCTGGGGGGTTTTCAAGGAGAGAGGTTGCTGGATCCATGGTGAAATTGTTGGGTTTGGGGCATTTTGGAGGAGGATGTTGCATTTTGATGGGGGAGGGCCCACTATCTAAAGAGAGACTGGTATCAAATCTGTGAGACAGGAGCAGTTGCAGATGCAGGAAGAGACTGAGGTGAGTGGGTTGTTGCTGAACTGGAGAGGAATAAAAGCAAAAGAATGACATTAGCATATAATTTCTGGCAGTTGTTACAGCGCATAATAATTTCAATTTAAAAGCTTCTCGTTTCATTTACTTTGTGCTTTATTAAGGCTCCAACCTATATTTAATGGTGGGAATATCACTTTTTTCTTCCCTAATTCTATGCCTGCAATTGATCTACATAACCTGCTAGATCTCCACTTGGATTTCTGAAGCATGTGAGGGCTCTCGCTGTGTCCTGAGAGACACAAAATTATAACTCAAGCCCTCTCTTATGGTTCATGACTTATTTTGGTCCTTTGATTCCTTGTGGTACGAGCAGAGTAACAAGAGTGAAAAATACTGTTTTCATTGCACCTCAGATATTTGTGTCATGTTTCTAGGGGTGTTTCCAGGATGCCGGGCAGGTTTCCACTCAAACCCCTCTCAATTTCTTTTCCTTTTCATGGCAAGTTCTAGGTCCAGGGCTAAGGCCACCTTGCTGCATAAGGGACCTGGGACCTGTAGCACCATGGCAGTCCAGCCAAGCAGACAGCTTTAAGGAGTGACTCCTTGGCATTTCTGAGACTCTTGCTGGGTAGAAAAGGTCTAGCTCTAACTATGGTTTGGCAAGTCTTTCCCACCTTTTGAGCTTACAGGTTGTGTTAGGACAGTATCCAGTCCTAACGCAGTCCAGTTAGTCCAACTATGTATATAACCACCTTGAGGAGTTCTGCTCCTGGTGAGCTTAATTGTCTGTGACTTTCATGTTACAAAAAAAAAGAAAGTATGTATTTTATGTTTAAGAAAAGTATATATACAATTGATTGTTTTACGAAAGAGTTTTCTTAAAGATTGAGGTTGGGGAAATGCTTCCCTTGGCAAATTTTCTTTAAATCTATAGGCTACTCATGTTTCACATAGTCTGGACATTTCTACCCTTGATGCATTGTTTAGTGCCAAATTCTCCTTTAATTTTTCTGTCTGTAGTTGTGCCATAGATCTTTTCCAGAATGGTTTTTTTCGATGTGACTCATCCAGCTTCCTAAGAGAAAGTGCAGCTTATTCAAACTAGTCTAAATCTATTTATCCAGGCAAATATTTGGACATGTAAAACAGTAGTAAAGTGCTACGATGTCTATCAGGGCAGGAGAGCACACAAAATGTTTGAAATTGTAAGTCTCTCCCTGGTGTGTTTTATCTGGAGGTATTAATTGGCAAAGAGCAATGTAGAAATTTGATTCATACACATACACATGCACACACAGTGAGTGAAAGTTTTGTACGTGTTTCAGCTCCATTTTTTCAGCACTAAATTTAGTTTGCACGGGCTCACTGCTTTATCAGATGCTTTACCATGAAGGGACTTTGAGGTTAGGTAGCTGCATGTAGAACTTTCCTCCGTGTCACTGGTTCAGTCTTTAAAAGCCAAGAGATGTCATGAGCTGATGGTTGTGTAATAGATTGCTCAAAAGCAACTGGTATCACAGTTGAATGTTTCAAGTTCTTACATTTTATCCAGAACAGATTGGGTGACTGAAACTTACCCTTGAAGAGGATTTCTCATGCAGCTCATGATCAGTCTTGCTCCTTAGCATGACTGAAAAGCCCTTAGAGCAGGTGTTGCCACTGTGCTTGAGCCCTTCTTGCAGCAGGACAGGCATTGTGCCTGCAAGAGAAAGATCTGGGAAGAAGAGGCAAGGATATTTGGGCTGGTCAGAAATTCCAGTTGAAATTTTGTTCAAGTTCAGTTCAACAGGTCTTGACAATTTCACGCTCTCATCATGGAAGAGACTTCAAGAGAGGCTCCTCCTGACCCCAGAGGAAGACCGGCCTTTCTTTTCTGGAGACTTGTCCCTCAACTGTTGACATAGGCTACTAGAGCCCACATGAGGCAATGGGAGGTATAAATTGCTATACAAGTGGTTAGGAATTTGGCAAGATTTCCTTGCTGCCAGGGCTACAGATGTGAAAGACTGGGGTTTGTTCTCCTTTTTTTGGCTTTAAACTTTTGGCTGCCTGAATTAGTGTGTTTCTTATTGATTCTGTAATGAAGACAGAGGCCTGAATTCGTATGTTGCTTTTTATTTGCATTTTTACTACAGTTAGTCTCATTTCCTCATTGCTGAAGGCCATTAGTGAGGAGTTGGATGACTTGTCTAGGTTTCTGTTTTTTGTAGTTTTCCGAAGCTCTGTACATAATAAATCAGGCACCCTTTTTTGCTTCTGCAATTAACTAATCCACAATGTAACAGAAGGAGTAGAATTGATTGAATACATCAAGTTTTAAGCTTAAGGAAAAAAATGCAACAAAATAAAGAAACACAGTTGCAATGAATCTTTTCAAAATTGTTGTCCTCATTCTTACACAGATCTAGCCATGAAATTAGGATGAATATAAGATTTTGCCACTGTGTCACCCTCCAGTTGATCCTAACCTGTGCTTGAAATGAACTTTTGATGCAACACATTCATCTCAGCAGCACTCACAGCTTCATCTTCTTGTTCGTCTCACCTACAGATGACAACTCTCTTTGCTTCCCTTAAGGTAAGATGTAGTCCAGCAGCAAAACCAGCAGACACATTGTCTGGCATGGATATCTTGACATGCTAGTTATGGTTTTTCCATGGCAAGACCTTGTGATTTTTTCCTTTATGAAGACCTCTCATTCTCATTGCTTTACCCTCTTTCACTGAGTAAGGAAGACTGAAGCAAAGGAAGGTTGAAGAACCTTTCTCAGAAACCTCTCTGAAGTTGCTGACTGGCACTGAGCCATGACAGTTAGTCAAATCCACATTAAGCTGCATTTCAACAAGAGACTGTTTGAGCTCAGTTTGACCTCTTTTATTAAATAAGAATTTGAAAGTCCTCTCTTGCATAATGGGCTGTGTTGGCACAGCATCATGAAAGCAAAATTGGATACTGGGTTTCCTCTGTACCAGCAAAGAATTCCTACGTCAGAAGCTACTTCCGCTAAACTAAAACCTGTGGGTTTTTTTTTTAAATATGCTTGCCATTTATATGGTTAAAATAGTTTCCTTCCTTGTGATATTTTACCCCATGAACTTCCCCTTTTTTGTACAGAAAGCCACGGGTTATTTAGTGTGTAGTCTGTGTTCTCAGGTCCTTCTGTTCCTTGCTGACATGCTCAAATCTGAATTCCTTCTGTAGTTCAGACTTAGCAAGCTTTTGCAGTTCTGCTTTGCAAAGATATGCTACAGAGACACTCTGCTTACACCCTCAAGCTTGTAAACTCCTTGAAATCAACCCCTGCAGAAGAGTGAAACCTCCATGGAAAGAGTGAGGTTCACATCAGCTTCCATATTCTTTTTTGCAGGGGCCCTTCAGTGGATACTGCCTGTCACAGAAAGCTGTTTGGATACATCACCTTCTCCAAGGGAGAAGTTACGCTCCAGGATTAGGTGCTAGAGGCAGGTTCTTTAGTGTTCCTGCACACTGGCTAGAGTGAACTGATGGAACAAGAGATTTTGTATTTCTTTAGAAAGAGACAACTTTTCTAAGTTCATATGGGCAAATTGCACAATAGTAACTGCATTAACTGCAGTTATTTTTGTACAACATTGTTCTTCTTAAAGACAAGTTACTGAGTGCTAGAATCTTCCTTTCCTCCAAATGGAGAAAGAGCATTGGCAGTTCCAGCTCTGTGTAATTGTTTCCCAACTCCCATGTACACCTGCAAAATATTGCCTGCAGCAGAACATTGGAGATCATGAAAAGAATATATTTTTTTTCAAAGATAAAAGATTTTATACCTCTTTGGTGAATGTAAAAGTATTAGTTGAATAAAGTACTAATTGTCAGTAGAAGAACAAATGTAGCTTAAAAAGTATGTAAAGATGCTGGAATTTACAAATTAGCTGATAATGTAGGAATATAAAGCACTAAAAATACTTAATTAAAGCATACACATTTGAGAAGGAAAAAATTTGTAATTTGAATTTTTCTTCATTTTAATAGATATTTCCTCAACTTCATTGAGCCTTATTGCTTTGTATTGCAAATAGCTCATGTGTACTGTATTTTTCATTTATTAAGCAATGCTGTATTTGCTGTTTGTTTGCTACTCTCAGAACCTGCTTCCTAGGCTTAAGTGAAGAGCTGCTTCCACTGAAGGTGTGTATAGAAGTTGGGGGCTGTTTCACACCTATGAATGTGACGAACAATGCAGTGAGGACTATATATGTTCTGGTGTTCAAATCCAAAGTAGGAAACAACTACTCAGGGAAAGTGAAGGTAAGTTTTGTGTGGTTGTGACAACGAAAACCAAACAATGACTTCAGCACTTAACACCTAAAAAGGTTAGGACAAGAGACACACTAAATTTTTCCTCTGGACTGCACCTAGGTTAATCCCGGCGGTGCACTGCTGCAGGTCTTCGGGTACTCAATGTCTTGACATCTGCCCTTGCACCACTGGCCCTGCAGATGTAACACAGACAGGAGAGCTGCCCTCTGTAATCTCTGATGAGGAAACCATTTATTTTTACTGGTAAGAGCAAGCTCCTTCTTAAAGTCTCACAGCCTGGGTCAGGAAAGCATAAGACTCTCTTTCCTTGGGAGCTGGTTTGCCTTCTCTTCTGAGAATTAGCTAGGCATTAGTCATAGCTTTGCTTGGACCTCTCTTTGCCCTTTCCAAATAAATGGCTTTGGAAGAGGAGGGCAGGGCTGTGAGTCTTGGAAGGGATGAGGCACCCTCCAGCCAACCTCTGCTTGGTATGACTGATTTACAGAGCTGGAAGGAAGCTCTGGGGAAGTCATCTACCACTGCTAAGTGGCAGGTCAGTTTATCTCATTTCAGCCTGGGACTTCTGGGTGATGGTCATGAATGAGGCTTGCTCCCTGGATGCTCCAGCAGCCTGTGGAGGCTGTGTCAGAGAGGAGCAGAGGCACGCTTTCATGTACAGGCTAGAGAGAGATCGTTCCCTCCATCCCATCTCATCAGTTTGTTAGGAAGCATTCATTAAAAAACATCATGCTTGTGAGACAGAGGGGTTTTATGCTTCTCTCCTCATTCTGAAAGACATGTTAGAAATCCTGCTTAAGCAGGAGATGAAAAGGCCCTGTATCTTATCTTATAACCAGTAGAGAAGGTCAAAAGGCCACAGCCTCTTCCACATTAGAGCAGTGCTATCGGCACGATGGGGGACCTTACCTGATCTCTTACCGTGGTGATGGAACTGCAGAAGGAATGATGGACAGTGTGAATGTAATCCTTCCTGATAAAAATTTCTGGTTTTGTCTGGATGTTTTACTAACAAATGGAGAACTTACATGAACCTGTGGAAACCAGTGGGAGTTTTTTGCTATTGACTTAGGCCAGGAGTTCACTCTATGGTTCTTCAGTTACTTTTCTGGTTTTCACTGTCTTTTCCATCTGTTTTCACTGACTATCTTCTCCATGCACTATTTTTATTTTGGATAGACAATATTTGCTGCTGCCAGGTCCAGAGCAGCTAGGGACTCCTCTAAGGTACTCTGCCCATCAGAAAGGTTTATTTCAGAGATACTTGAATAATGGGAACTCTTAAGGTATTTGTTCCCCACCCTTTCTTTACCAGATTTCCAACATATGTGCTGGGTTTCTGAGTTAGGCATGTGGAGCTGACGGATGTCTGGCTTTTATTTCTGTGCACATCTGCTTTTGAAAACTGCATTGGAACAGTCTCTACAAAAGCAATGCTGCATTTCATTCTCGGAGTAATAGAGGAGGTTCCAGTCCCAAAGCTCAGACCCAGGGCTGGGCTGACCTCTGCTTAGAGTGCGGATTGAGGCTTCCACTGCCAGTCCATCGCCCATTTGGCCCTACACATCTGGAAAAGGGGAGGAAGGCATGTTGAAAAGAAATAACACAATAACATCTTCCTAGTGACCTGCCATTAACCTCTGTGTCTTTGGTAGCTTAAAGCAATGTTGCACATAAAAAAAAATCAGCAAATACTTTTTCAAAGGCAATCAAACGCTGTTGTTCTTTATTGGCTCAGATCTTTGTTGCCTGGGGCTATCTGAATCATTCTTCTTGCTAAAGTGTAAGGATGCTTTTCTTTCTTTTAGTGTGAGAAGCTTACACTTATAAGACTCATGCATGAAGGACCAAAAGGCATTTAGTTTGGCTGCACAGTAAAATAGTTTGGTGTTTTCATTGCTCCATTACTTTATGCTGGTTGTTACAAACCGGCTTCATCACAGCTACTGCTGCTGCTAAAAATCTGTGCCTGGGTCTCTGCACACTAACACATACTGCAAAATGTACAGTTTGCACCAATTGTTGCTGTGTGCTTGTAACAGCCGGCACATAAAAAAAATTTTCTCTCTTCTCCAATTCATGTTACTAAATTTGTATTGTGTGGGTGTTTGTCTGTATTATCCTATTTTAGTGACTTTGAAAACATCTAACAGGGCAACAGGAAGCATCATGGATGCAACAAGGAGAGATAAGATGCTTGGGGAGCACAGTTAGAGGCACAGCAAAATAAACATTGGAGTGGGATTGAGTAATGGGTCCCCCGCCAGCTTGCCCTCCTGGCAGGCAGGGCAGCAATCTTTCTTTACTGACCCAGCTAAGATGCATGCCTCTGCAAGACTGACTGCGCTGGCTCAATATGTTGCAGTCCTCTCCCATTCTCCAAAATAGGCTTGGTTATTTTGCATGTGTGTAGCTAGTGAGGGTTAAGTGTTATAGTAAGACAAGGTTTGTAGGGGGTGATAAAACCTTTTATTAGATGAAGAGATATGGCCAGGGAAAAAGAAAATGCATTTATTTGGGTGTATAAGCCTATCCCTGTTGCAAGAAGCAGGCTCTCCTCCAGGACATGCCTATCCTTCACATGGAGATTTTGAGAGATTGACAGGTAACAACAGCAGCCAGATTGGTGAAAGTTTCTGTAGATTTACTGTCAATAGCATCTAGCTCATTTCCCTGAGAATGTTTTTCCTTAACTCTTTTTTTCACTTCAGCCTTAAAAATGGTTGGAAAATTAGATTTTATTGATGGAAGAATTGCACATAAGCCTTTGCTTTCACCTACGTTTTCAATGGAAATAAGTCTGCTGCAACCTAACTTCTTTTTCTGGTGGTGCTAATCCTTTTTGGCTTGGTTATTCAATGCACACTGAAAAATAACAACAATTTCATGAAAACTGGGGGCTGTCCCTGAACATGTCCTTTTGTAGAAAATACCTCTTTTCTTGGGGGAGGGAAACATTTCGCTGGAAAACTTTCAGCCTGTCTCGATTTGAGTTTTGCCTTTTCTACATTTTGGCTCTGGTTCCACATCAAATCACTCAGTTTTGTCTGTGCCCCCTTCCTCCCCATCTGATGTACTCTAATGGGAAATAAATCTCCAGGCTCTTTTCTATTCCTTACCATCCCGTAAGTCTTCTGCTCTCACTGAATGACTGAGATCATACATCTCCTTTTATAAAACACTAAAAGTACCATTTATATTTTTTTCCCAGAATCCCTTTTGACTGGTGTCAGATACAGAAACACTAACAACATAAACCTCAAGGATAAAAAAGTCATTGTGGTTCTATCTGCTGTAAAGATAAGATCCTTTTTCAATGGAGATGGATGCTTTGGCTTCTCTCCCCACTCCCGCCACTTTTCTGTCTTCCTCCCAAGCCAGAGCAGTCTTGCTCTGTGTACAATGGGACAGAGGTTGGCTCTTGTGTGGGGAGTGGTCACACCACACTACACGTCATGTTTCCCTCTGCTGTGTTTTCTAATCGAAACTTTTCCTTAAGCAAGTGGATCTGGTTAACCTGAGTTTCATGCTCCAGGATATGCCTTGGACCATGGCTTTCTTGGAGCTTAGCAAGCCCTTGCCCAATATCAGGAGATGTGTTGGTACTTGGTGGGACTGGAGTTTTGCAGTGGTTTCCAAATCGCATCTGCCCTGTTCTGTGTCAGCCTGCCAGGGACCTGTGAGTTGGGCTGGTGTTCTCCAGCAATCACCAGGGTTGTCACCACGCTGCATGCAGCAGCATCCAGACATCCCATTGCCTAATTGGAGCAGCATGATCTGCTTTAGTCACCCAATCAGTATGCTCAGAATTGCTGTTTCAGGGAGCTTAGGTTCCTAATTGTTGAGTTGCTGTAGGTAACTGCCCATATCTGCGCTAAGTGTCTAACGCAGGTTAAAGCTCAGGCTATGAAGTTCTTCCTCTTCCCAGTGACCACGTCTCCTGTTGGCACACTCTATAGAAGCCATACCAGCTTGTGGCAGGGTGGGCCAGGGTGATTGTCCCTGTGTTGTGTGCAGCCAGTAATCAGATGCAGTTCTGAGTACACACAAGGAGTAGGAAGGTGTTGTTTCTTCACTAACCCCTTCTCAGTGCAGAACTGTGCTTGAAATCATCTTCCTTGCTTGCATCTCCCACAGGAGAATGAACTCCCAAGCAATGCAGTGTGAGTTCAGCTGGGGCTGAACCCAAGTGTCATGAACCCAAGTGCCTCATGCTGGCTCCTGAAAGCACCTTGGTTGTATCAACCAGATCTAGTTTCAGTGCAGAGTGCAGCCTTGGAGAGTTAAGCCACTGTTGGCGTTCAATTGCTGGTGAGCAATCCTTCCTCTAAGGAAAGGCATCACAACCTTCAGAGCTACCATTCGGCAGCAGCAACACTCCCAGCTTTCCAATGGATTTTCATCTGTCCTAAGCACATCTATCTGCTACCAGAGGAACGGAGCCGCACTGCTAGCATGGGGAATGAATTGCAAAGGGAAAGAGAAAAAAGCATTCGATTCCTGTCAGGTAGATGAAAACTTAGTTTTCCTCCTCCTTCCTCCTGCCTCCTGGAGAACATACCGTATGTAGAAGGTGACCTTTTGTCTCCTTCCTCCCCACTCGAGCTGAGAGAGATTCGGCTGACACATCCGATGACAGATAGATACCAGCATGAGCAAATTGTGCTTGAACTTGCTCCAGAGAAAATTGTTACAAGGCGCGCACAGGCTCGGCTGCATTAGGGAGAGCACAGATCATAGTCAAATGTTTGTGTCATTTGCAAAAGCCACTGTGAGGGGACGTGGAGGGATGAACAGATGAATGTTTTGAACTCTAAAGATTACTGTAGAGAACATGAAATAGGGCTCTGTGTTTGACTTTTGAAGTATATTCTCCATTTTGGGAAAGTTTAGATGAAATCAGATTAATCCCTACCACCTGGATTTTTTTTCTTTCATCTTCTGTTTTTGTTTTTTATTTTATTTTAGAGTTGATTTCTTGCCTTTTTTTTTTCTTTCCCACAGGAAATCCCTCAATTCTTGATGTCCACCAAAGCTTTAGTTAATCTATATGCTGAGTCTTCATGGTATGAGTAGAAATTAGGGAGAATAGATATAAAAGCATTTTAAAGCTGTAGAAACTGTTTATGAAAATAAAACTCCGATCATGAATCCCAGATGCAAAAAAAAAAATATTAAATGCAAGAACTTGAGAAAGCATATCCTTGGCTGTCCAAATACCAATTCCAGGCTGATCTGCAGGAAAGGCCCCTGTAATTCATTAACTCATCAACTCATCACAATTTAATGAAGAACTGTGTGTTCTGGCTACCTCCATCACTCTGCCACCCAGGTCTGAACAAATTCACTGTCTTCCTGAAGACACACAAACGTGAACCCTGCTGAGCTCTGCTTTCAGGGCAGCAGGGACATCCTTCCAGGCATCTTATTTTAAGATGTGAAGAATATTTGGGGATTAAATGCATTAATGATATATCTCTTTCTCTCTCTTTCTCAATCTGTCATGGTGATATCATGCCTCTCCATCCTCTGACTTTAGAAAGACACTCATTTATGGGACTGCCTAATGCTCAGCCATCCTTCAGGATGTTCAGAGATGCAGATTCACTCCCTCCACCAGGCACCTATTGAATCTGTTCAGGCCGTGTCTATTAAAAAACTGGACTCTGCAGCCAAGAGGACAGTGAGAGATGGATGGTGCTGGCGTGCATCCACTTCAGAGGACAGAGGCAGATCAGCCTGCCATGGACAGAGACAGACTAATGAAACCTGCAGGACTGGCATGCAATTACCTTGTTTGCCAAACTCATTACAGAGAAGTCACTTATTTCCAGTATGCTGCCCCTGGCCTCAGAGACAAAGCTGCCAGCTGGATTATGAATAGTTCTGGTCCATATTCAGGTAGGGCTGAAGCAGGTGTAGTTTTGATGAAGTTGGTTTGCTTGGCCCAGCTGAGACCAGGGTCTGGTCCCTCAATTGTCGCTCCATCCCCAGGACCACTCAGGGTGGCCTCAGGACCACTGAGTTACACAAGAGCACATTGACCCTTGATGTGCTGCTCCAAAGCCTCTTAGAGCAATACACTGCAGTAGCATCATCATCCCAGTGCACGTGCCTCGTAGTTTGAACCTTGCTGATTCTCAAAAAACACAATATACAAGTGTGGGAGCCCAAGCCAAATCTGGTCTTACAGCGTTAGCTGAAAACCAACAAAATCCACAGCATGAAAAAAACCCCTTTTGTCTCAACAAAGAAATGCAGTGGTATTTGGATTACTTGGGGAAATGCCTGTATTTCAGATAGCAGATACTATTTTGGCCTTGGCACGTTGGTCAAAGTCTGGTTACAATTTCTCAGAGAGGTGCTGGGCCGTGGCTTAAGGCAGAATCCAGGTAAAAAAACCCTTTGTAAGAACTGACATAAAAAGCTGTAATAAAGGAACTGTTGGTAGTGCCAAACAGTAAGTTTCCAAGCCCCAGGACCATGGATGGCTTTGTCTTCCTGAGTGCCATCTACTGGCGTTTACCCATTAACTCCTTACCCACAAGTGTGCAGGTCCTTGTCCCCTGGTGTCCCCTCAGCAGCTCCAGCTGCTCACAGCAGCCTCTGGCCAGGTTGCCTCCATGGTGGTGTGGGCTCGTCCTGACCCACCGCCCCTTGGTGGGTAGGAGGCAGGATTTAAGTGAGCGTGGCAGCCTGGCTCTGGCGAGGGGAAAGCAGCTCTGAAGGTGATGTGCATGGACTTGTCTTATTAGCAGCAGCCTTGGGATTGCCATTGCTGAGATGGGCCCAGCCACTGCTCGTTCACAGTCTCCAGACAGCAGCCTGGAGCCTGAGCAAGCAGCCTGGGGGAGCTGTACCGGCGACAGCAAAATGCACTGAAACATGTATTATGGCCATGAAGGCTTGTTTGTAGGACTTGCCCCCGTGATGGGCTGTTATGGGAAATGACACATTGATGTTGAAAGCCTTAAATGTTCCTTGGGCATATTGACAAAAACTGCATGCTTCTCCTTAGGCCGCTGAAGCAACAGGGAAGATAACATTTCCTTTCAGCTAAAAAACCCCGATTTTAGTTGTTTCTGTTTTGTTTTCTTTTGCCACTGCTGCTGCTGCTGTGGAAAAACAACCCATCCTCCCGGGAGTGCATCAGTGGGCTGCAGGCGTGTTTCCCATCATCTCACGATATCCTCAGGGCTTTCCTGGATGCATCCTACCTCACTTCACCCTCGCTATTGTTTTGATGCTCGTGTCACGTGCTTATTGTTCTTTATCAATAAGGTAGGTTGTTGTCACCTGGCACCTGACCTGCTTCAGGTGAGGACAGAAACTCCAGCCAGGAATGATGGTGACCCAAAGTCAGCATCAGCTCCTTGCACCCAGCAAGGCTCAGGCACTCTCAGGCGACCTCCTGACCGGCTTCTTTCATTTCCGCCACTTAATGCCATGTTTATCTGCCAGTTCAGATGAAACCACAGCAGGACACTACAGGAACCAGCCAGGTTTCATTATTCAGATATAAAAGGCAGACACCAGAGCTCTCTGCAGAATCTCAGCATGTAACTTCAGGGGCAAAAATTGGCCTTGTCTTCCCATTTTACTCCTCAAAAGGGGTTACAGCCCAACGTAACACATACATAACTTCAAGGGACCCTATTCAAGTGTGAGAGCCTGAAGGAGTTAATGTCTCCAACACTGTGGCGGGGCCAGCTGTGCAGAACAAGGGACCCTGAAGGGCCGGTGAAAAGCAGCCGCTCGGCCCCGGCCACCACCACCACCACCACCACCACCACCACCACCGGCCGGAGGAGGAGGCGGCGGAGGCCGGGCCGGGCCGGAGGACGCCCAGCTCCGGGTTCGGGTGCGCCGAGCGGGGCCGCTCCCCGGGGGCGGCCGGAGATCAGAGAACGGGGGGAGCAGGGGCTCCCCGAAGGGCCCCCAAGCCCGCCGACCCGCGTCCCGAAGGGTCCGCGAGCACAGACCCCGCGTGACACCTCATTAGCCTAATAAGGGCGAGCGCCCGCCCGAGGGCGGGGCAGGGAGGCGGTAAAAGGGCGGGAAGGGAGGCCCCGCGCGTGCGCGCCCTCGGGCGGGGGCCCTCGGGCTGAGGGGAGCCGGAGCCCCCCGGCCCTGCCCGGAGCCCCCACAGCTCGTCCCTTCGGACACAAACCGCTGACCCAGGCTGGGGCCGGGAGCGGATCCAGCCGCCCCCGGGCTCCGCTGGGAGAAGGAGCCGGGACAGCAGAGGGTCCGCTCGGAACTCCTGGCCCAAGGCGGGGGCTCGGCTCGCCTTCTCCCCCGAACTGGTGTGTACGTGGTTTCCGCGGGTTACTGAGGGGGTTCCGCGCCAATTCCTGCTGTGAGAAACGCCTCCCAGGTTCAGGCTGCTTCTGCCACGAATGGGGCGTTCAGCTGATCGTTTGGTGTCACTTCACCTTAATTTATTTAGCCCGAGGGAGTTCTGAACTCACCGGGACCCCTCCCTGGTCTGGCCAGCCCGGGTAGTGAGAACATGTAATACTGGGAATCGAAGCTGTCTCTAGATATTTGGAAATGCCTCACTTAATATTATGTACGTAACGTTAAATTAGCTTCTACAGTTACGCATATATGTGGCAACACAGATTTTTCTGCTGAAGTTTTGTTTTGCTCAGTGCTTGGGCAACCCTGCAGTGTTTCACCCTATTCTTCTTGGCTCCTTCTTCACATACCCTGTGTGAGATTCATGTTTACTTCTTCCTAGCTGTACTTCTCTGTGGAACCTGTGCTGCTTCATCACGACTGGATTTTTAAAAATTTGTTTTTAACAATATCCCAGACACATTGTACGGTGCTTTGTTTTATAACTGAGGAACTGAGGCACAGAAGAGCTGTGAACAGTGTCCACTGACTTTTCTTCTTCCAGCTTGAAAATAGCTGGTGTTGATTATTTATTTATTTACAGCACTATTTTTTTCTAGTGGATTTTCATAGCTTTCTGAACATTCAAATCTACAAAACTGTCCCTGGATGTCTCAAACGGTGGGAACAATTTACCAGGGGAGCGCTCAAGTCTGGAAAGTTTTTTTGCCTCATTTGTCTCGTGGCTTTTGTGGCAAATGACACCAGAGTCCTATGGACAGGAGTTATTATCTTCCCATCAGAGCTCTGATGTGGGAGCTTTGGTGATGATGGTGCTCCCCAAAGGCTCCATTTTGACACATTGAAGCAGAACTTTTTGGCTTGAGCCAAGGGATGACATATGGGAATTTGTCAAAATTTTGCTACTGAAACTGCTGGCTTATGCTTCTAACGTTTCTTGTCTGATTACGTACATGGTTGGAGAGTTAATTTACTCTGTAATTAATTGCTTGCCTGTTTGCCCTTGCTAATCTTCCCTTCTTGTTTCGTCTTTTATGGCAAGGGGCTTAGTTTTCGAACATGGAGCATCTCTCATTCATTTGGGTTTCTGTTTCTAGACATTTAATGGCTTGTCTGCATTTAGGAAGGCAGCTGATACAGCCCACCCTAGCGCCAGTAAACTGTGCCATATCATCAGTGTTGTTGGGCTAACCGAAGCAAGACTTTGTTGGTCATCATTTGTTTTTTTCTGGAGCCAGGTTCTTGCCTGAATTTTGTGCATTTGGTGCCCTGTGGGGTCTGGGCTGGGGCAGAGTAGGGGTTTCAAATGGCATGTAATTTCTATGGTAGCTGGGAATAGCCTACGGAAGATGGTGGCAAGACAGTATCCTGTAGTTCAGTTCAATTCTGCCTTCTCAAACTCCAACCTACATTTTAAAGCTAATCTAACAGCTTACCTAAGCAGCTTTGAAACCTATCCAATGCCAGTATCCAGCCTCTTGCCCCTGTTCCTTCCACCCCTTCCCTTGTTCATCTTGCTTCATCCTCCCACACCTGTTTTTCTTGCATCTGGCTTTCAGCTGCTCCAGGCTATGATGAGCCACCACTCACACCTGCCAGCAATTTCAAAGGATTTACTGAATGTCAGTATTGTTTAGTATGCTTTTCTCCAAAAATACCTTTGCTCCAAAAGGACTCTTGTGAGTTGGAAGGCACCAGTGGCATTTTCAGGAGGACCTATGTAGTGTAAGAGCTCGGATCTCAATGAACAGCAGTAATGAGGGGTGCCTTGATCACTTATATGGTATTTAAAATCACTGCCTGTTGTCTTGAAGCCATCCAGGCAGATGATGAAACATGGCTATGCAAGGATTTGCATTTTTCTCCTGTAGTCTAAACCAGAAAGTTTTCTCTTTATGTAGACAGTGAAGTTGCTGTGTGTTCATGGTTGCTGAATGAATTTTATGTTGGATTGGATATGTAGTTTGATGAGAAATATTCAGGGGATAGAGATTTGTGGTGGAGTAAAAGTGCAGTTTTCCATTTGTCTGATCAGGAGATTGAAATGACTGCTTTCAGGACATACCCTTCCTCCCCAGAAGAAACAAAACTTTGAAGCAGTTTCTAAAAACCATGGTTCCTCTCCAGGACTGCCATGGACCAAGCTGTAGACCATGGGTTATGTGAATGTGAAGCTGCTCTAGAACTGCTCTATGATAGACTAAACCAGCTGAAAACCTCTCCCTGACCCAACAGCAATCACACTCCACTGATGAACTGCAGCGTTGCAGGTTGTGAGCCAGTGAGAGGGTTGCTGTAATGTCTGAACAGGTGGAGCAGAGGATGGTTAGAAACCATCCAGTTATGGGAAATCTGAGTCATGAAAACCATTGGGTAAATTTAAATACATTATTCTATCTTGGAGGAGGATACCATCTGGGTAAGTAGAAGGATGTGTGTCTTACTGAGGGAAGAGTCATTTCAAATGACAAAAGAACTGTCCTGAGCCTGAAAAATCTGCCAGACCCAAGATAAAAAGACCAGCTTAGAATGACACTGATTTAATGTTTGCATGTCAAGAATCCAGCTAAGGAGCATAATGTTTAAATATTTTTAAAAGTAATGGAAGACTTTTGCTGCTATTTGCCAGCTATATGAAGGAGGAAGGCCTGGAAATTTCATCAGAACTTCGTATTATAAAGTCCCTTTTAGAGATTTTTAAAGAACTCTTGTATTTGAACTCCAAATTCCATGACAGCTCAGCTTTAAACAAAAATCTGGGAAAGAAATGGAAAGATCTCCCTGCAGCCAGATTGCAGTGTGCTCAGATAGGCTAGTAAGACAACCTGGCTTTTAACCTGTTTTGAGAGTTAAGGCTCTGGTTTGCCACCTGGCTCATCCCTGTAGGTCAGGGTTAATGGCTGGGTAGCCAGGTGGTCTCCTGATGGATATCCTTTGTCTGTGTTTGCCCAGGACCCACTGCCACAAGACGCATAGCAAACAGCCTGGTGTTCTGGCTCTCCCTCCTGGCACTGGCTTCAAATGATATGTAACTGGTCTGCTAGCAGTATGCTCAGGTAAACTCCAGTCCAACTCTATTAATTTTCACAAAAAGCAGGTCCTGCATGGCAGAACTCCTCCTAGATGCTGGTTGAATGGAGAGAAGTGGAGATGTGTCAGTTGACCCAAGTAATGATGGAAAGAAGTGTGAGTAGCTCATGACTTACCCAGCACTGAGCTGTGATTGTGACTGGGGAAATGAAGGCAGTGTGAAGAAAACAATCTGAAGTCAATGGCTCGATCCCTCTTGCTGTGTTGATGGATTGATTGTCCACAAAGTGCGTAACAAAAGCACCCCCTGTCATCACCTCCTGCCATCTTCTCAGGAAATGACCTGCATGGCTTGCTGGTACCACCACTCCTGGGGACCCAGCAGCAACAGCAGCCCCCAGCGAGCCTAACCTGTGCCGGGCATGGAACAGTGATTGCCAAGGTCAGCAGGGACAATCCAGGTCTGATGTCACGGCAGGACAGGATTTGCAAAAAAAAAAAAAATCCATGCAGGTACTGCTGGAAAATATGCGAAGACCCATGGGGCTTCCTCTCCACCCTTGCTTTAGGCAGTAATGGTAATTCTAAGTTTTATTATATTTTTTACAAGCATAGATCTCAAAACCCTATGGTACAGACTCATCATTACCATCTTACAGATGGGGTTGCTGAAGCATAGAGAAATGAAATGACTTCCCTGGAACCATTAACTGGGCAAATGACAGGGCTAAAAATAGAGTCCAGATATTCAACCTTTCATACAACCCATTGCCATTCCTAACTCAGAGGAAAGATGCCAGGGAAGTTAGTTAAAGCAGGTAACAACTATTTAACTGAATACAGTTACTGAATCCTCTTGGTAAGATGCTTTCATGAGATGCTCTACCTAGATAGCTCTGATAAACTAACACATTTTTGGAGAAAAATGGTTGACAGAAAGGACAGCGAGCCACATATGGCTGTAGTGTATGTCAGTCACACAAACCCTAATAGGTTCAGAAGTTCCAAATGCCTTTTAAAGCTAATGGTCTGTGCACTAATAGCTCCTGGCCCTGGCATCCAGGCTAGCAGCTGGTGCCACTAATTGGTAGCCCTGAGGATGAGCACGTGTGCAGGCGACTGGATTTCAGGAGCGGCAAAAGGATTAGGATTCCTGCCTTGCTAATTCTATCGTTCAGCATAGTCTTTAATCAAGATGAAAAGTCAAGAGACCGCAAGGGGCTAACAAACAACAGCTTTGCCCGATTACTGGAGTCCAGCTTGCTCAGACCTGACAGGCATTGCCTGGAATGGCCAGGCCAGTAACAGCTTGTAAAACTGCCTGAGCTGCAGCTGTTCTTCTTCCCTGTGGTGTCTGCTGGACAAAGCTAGAAATAGCATCAGAGAATAATATGTCTGTCTCTAGCCTTTTTGGGGATGCAGGGTTGCTTATTTGAGGGGTGGATGTCAAGTCACATAAAAGCATACAAACACCTCCAGCTAAGCCCAGCAGAAGTAAACAGCCTGTCTGATATGTGCTTGTAACACCTACTAGTGAAGACATTAGCATCTCTCTTCCTTTTCTCCTTCCTGGTCTCTGCCTTGTGGAGTGTTGGAGGAATGTAGCCTTGTGAGGCAGGGCCATGGCAGAAAGAGCAAGAGAACTGAAATGGCTAAAGAAGATTGTCAAAGAGCTGAAGCTGTTCAAGGAGATGCCATGCATTGCTGAAGCCAGTACAGAGCTATTCAGTCCATAGCCGGAGGGCAGTTTGGAAAGCTGGTGTGTTACTTGAACTGTGCAAAGCAATGGGTACCACCTGTTTTCTTGATGGCAGGAGGTTACAAGGTATCCTCTGATGTCCATTTTTAACCCTGATAATTAAGGCTTTGATGTTCCCTATGAAGCTTAACATAACCTGGAATTAACCCATTTGAAAACCATCTGTCTTTGGCCCCTTGAGAGCTGAGCTGTCCCAGACTTGGGAGTTGCAAAGTCCCTGCAGTTGCTGAGAATCTCCTTCTGATGCTCTGCAGATGGTCTAGGTCCTGGTCCAGTCTCCTGGATGAATTGGGATAATTTCAGATTGCAAATCCTTTGGGAAGGCTCTCCATGCAATGCTCACTGAGGCTTTGTAGTCCCCAATTCCTGTCAGATCTCAGAGCTCTTGTTATCTTCCCAGTAACTTCCACTTAGTTCACACAGTGGAGACCAGAGTGTTACAGTGAGACACAGATGAGACACAGAAAGAGATCACCAGCTCTAAGCATACTCATCATTAACCTTCCCACCATTCTCCAGAAATATCCTTTCCCATTATGCTTATGACTGAGTCTGAACCTTGCTCCAGATGGCAGTGGGCTGAGGAGATGAAATTTTACTGCAGTCAGAGCTCAAAGAGGCATAAAAGAGGGAAATTGTGAAATTGCAATGACAGGGCTGTTTGGGTGGCTTGTGATGTTCTGGCTTTAGAGAAATCCATGCCTAATACGCCTGCATGGCAAGGTAAACTAAAGACCATATAATTCTATTTAAGCTTAACAGGAAGAAACCCGTGTCTCCAGGACTCCTTGCTGTCTGCAAGCATTAAGGCTAGTTTCTACATGTGTTCCTCAGTCACTCCACGTTAAATCGCTTAGGATAACTTATTTCTGGGATTTGGTTACTACAGAGCTTAAAGGCCTGGCTCTGCCATATTCACACTTTCTTTAGACGACATCATGATCAGGCACAATGTGACCATTCAGGGGTTCATCATAGAGGAGAATGACCCCCTTGGTCTTTGCACCACCCTATCCTTCCTTCCTGCTCCCCTGCTGCTGTACAGAGGAATCTGGCTGCTTATTTTTCTAGTTGTCATGAGGCTGAGCTTGAGATGAGGGAGGAAAGCTCCTTCCGGAAGCCAGACAGCTATGAATGGAGTTTGTTTCATGCAATGACAGGATGAAAAGCTGGTATTTGAATTGCTGGGGTGAACTGCTCATCTTGGACAAAGCATGCACGAGTGGATGGTGCCTTGCAGAGATGGAGGCTCAAAGAGGAGTAAGAAAGCACCTTCCCAGGTTGTGAGGTGTGGTGCTGCATCGCTCTGTATCATGGTCTGGGTGTCCCATGATGGGAGCTGAAGTCCTAACTTGGCTGACAGAAGGGGAGTTGGTGGTGTCTGGGCACACCTTGAACTCTGTCTCCACATCTTCACTTCCTCTCTCTTTTTTCCTGCTTCTATTTCATTTCCATTGGCATTTGTCACTGCATTTTCTTTCCCCACCTTCCTGTTTTGTTTTTGATTTGTTTTGTTCTCCTGATCTTAACAGTCCTAAAAGCCTGGAACATTTAGGATTGTTGGAAATAGGCAAATATTTTCTGTTCAATATGGGACTTCTTAAAAGGTTAGCTGTGTTTTGATATGGTATCATCAGTAGCAGTACATTGACGTTAGAGCATCGTATATTACGCATGAAAACAGATACTTTTCACAACAGCTGCCTCATCTTTCACTGTATATTAATAATGCAGGAAGTTCTAGATCATCTGTCCCTGTCATTGCTACTGCATATTGATACAGTTACAAGACCTTGCTGTTAGAGAGCAAAATATGGGAGAATGTTCCCTGACCCTTTCCCTTCTCCCCATCAGTAAATTCTGTAGGTTCTGTACAGGCAAACAACACTGTATCCTGGCAGCAATATTTTGGTAATGCCCATAGTGTGGAGCCTGGATATAACCAAGAACGAGGTGAATGCTATTCAGAACGGTTATGCTAGTGCAGATCTTGATGCTCCTCTGACTTATATGATCCTCTTCTGTGCCAGTGAAAATCTAATTCCCATTTATGTCTCTGATCTGTGTCTCGCATCATTGCAGGGTAAAAGCATCCATCACTGGACACATTCCTACCTGGAAAGCTGTAGGACAGTATAAAGGAGGCTGCAGCAGTCTTGGGGACTTTTAGTCCACCCCACAACCCTCAGGTTGCAGTGGGTTTCCATTGTATGACGTAGATTTTTGAAGACTGAGTTTGTGGAGAAGTGAAGTGGTGTATGTCTCCTGTAACAACTCTTTTTGTTGAAGTGGTAAGAGAGAGCTGCATTGCTGAGCTCCAAAAGTGGACAGAGGCTACACAGATGGGAAGGGTTGTCTGCCTACAGCTCCCCAGCTACTGCTCATACAGCCACAGGCAGGGTCTCTCCTGTCTCTACAGAAATGACTAAAGCCCTAGGAACCTGGGTACTCTCCTCACGCACTGCAGTATCTGTGTAGTGAAGGAAAGCCAACCCTCTATTTTTCTTCATGAAATTCAGGGTCCCCTCATTTGGGTACCTGCAAGTGGCTGAGCTGGAGTGGATGGCACCCCTTTGTGTCATCATCCATGCAAGCAGGGCTGGCCCTGGTGGGTGTTTGCAGGCATACAGCATGCATTAGAAAATGTGGGGTCTCAGGGTCTCCACTCCAGCTGGCAGGCACAGCTACCACCTGCCTGTATGGGCAAACACTGGCAGCTGCTGTTGAAATGCTTCAGTTCCCCTCACTCTGAAAGCCACAGTGCAGCACTGCCTTGTTATTCCAAATGCAATAGTGATAAACACTCCTCCTTTAGTCTCCATTATATTCTTGGAGTTGATGGCACTGTTGGAAGGTCAGGGCTGGGTTTTCCCTTGCTGGTGTCAGCGCTGGATGCCCAGCTGGAGCTGTGCCCTGCTTGCATGGGGTGAGCACGAGAATACTCTTGTCCTCGGGGGGCAGTTCATGAGAGAGGTGACATTGCTGGAGAAATGCAGGCTGGCACCCATGGGCAGAGTCATAGCAAGGGTGCTGGGAGCCAGACCCTGAGCAACAGCTGGGGTGGGGGTAATGGGTGACCCTGCAGAGAGACACCTTGGGGCTTTCTGGAATGAGGACAAGGACTGACTATCCCAGAACTCTTCCAGGCACTGGTACATTATAGCCCCCAGACTGATGTAATTAATGAGACATCCCGCTTTATGTAATAATGTGTTTTGTGTGACTCACCCTAATGAACAAAAACAATACCATGTGCCTCCTAATGGGACTCCTGGTCTTTATGTCCCAGTGTTTGCTATGAATTATTTAAGGCATCTGGAGGGATTTGTGAGTAATGAAATCTCTGCTGATGCTGTCTCACCTCAGATGACTCCAAAGGTCTGGTTAGCAGCTTTGGTTCTGTTTCAGGCTCGTCCTTCACCTGCAGATCAGCCAGCGTGAAAATTTCTCCGTGTTCTTATCCTCTACTTTCATTTAGCCCTTGACATGGTTTCTGTTGCCTTCCCTCAACTTAAAAAACAAGATACATTTTTCCATGTCACATGACTGCCTTGGGTATGCTAAGGCTAGGTCTGTCAGAAAAGGAGGAAAAGTAATTTAACTCTTTAATGACAGTAGCAGTAGTCATGGCAGGATCTTATTCAGGGAAGTGTGTGCAAGGTGTGCTTAAGTGATTTCTGATGTTCAAGCTCTTGGACCTCACGGACCCTCTCCCTTTCATTGCAGGCTTAATCCTAAGGGTCAGAGAACCACAGGACAGGCCAGGGTGCTGGGTTCCCTTTGCTCATGGCCATCCAAGCTTCAGACAGTTAAAGGCACCCGGAGCTCCTTCAAAACCATGGTTATAAACTCCCATCATTGATGAACCACTGTGTGAGTCAGCCATGCCATCAGTAGGCTCAAGGTAAGCAAAGTGGATGGGAAGTGCAGATACCATTCAGATTCTATGACCCATTGCAAACCCAGAGGTTCAGTGGGTCCGTGGTTGGTGCTTCTCTTGCAATAAAGAAGTTTGTTGAGGAGGAAAAAAAAGGATGAGGAGAGAAGGAAGCACAGGACTTCTTGGCTTTGATGTTCGAAGGAATGAGCAGATCAAGTCTCTTCATGGGTGGGGAAGCTGGCAATCACTTTAATGGTAGAGTTTTTTGTGGTTTTGTTTTGTTGTTTTGGTTTTTAAAAAACTTTTTCACTCTATGCCTTGAGGTTGCATTGCACTTCTGGACTTTGAGGCTGTGTGAAGATATTCTTCTAGCTCTGGCCTTGGAACACAGAGCCTGAAGGAAATGTTGGAAAGATTAAAGATTGCTTCAAGAGAATGAATGAGAGTAGACAGCTGGGATTTCCCAGAGCTAAGAGCTGGTGCAGAGCCTTAGCGCTTTGTAGCAGCTCTGAATCTGCCACTGTCGACGGCCAAAGGGGATAAAACCAAACATCTGCCATCTGTGACTTTTGACCAGAGAGAGGTGATCCTCTGTATTCCGGAGAATGAGAATTTAATTTAAAGCACTTCATGCCCTGCTTTTACTGACATTAGAAGGGCACAGATGTTAGGGTAGTGTTTCTATTTTTAGGAGCCTGTTTGAGATTACAAGCCTACAATAGAGCAATGAGCAAGGGAACCAGTCTCCCTTGAAGGAAATGAGTTCGGAGGCTTTTGTGGAAGCAAAAGGAAAGGGATGGATGTTACAGTGCCGCAGAGAGTGGGACTCTGATACAGGCTGCACTTGCACTGGACACAGATGCCTTGTTCTTCACTTTCTCTCTGATTTGGTGCACATTGTCTAAATCCTAAAATACCTAACCTGTCAAATGCTCGGAAAAAGCAGTTTAGGGGACAACACCTTGAAATACCTATCCTCAAAAAAGTGGTGGTTGTTACAAGTGGCTCAATTAGCCAGGTGTTGTGGGATATTTTTATCTTCTTTCCTCGAGTAGGAGGATTTAAGAACACTTTAAAAACAGGTCCAATATTAGTTTTAAGCACAACAATTTAAATAGCTCAATTTTTCTACAGTCATCAGATGGATCTAGACCAGATCTTTGTAAGGTCCACCCCCGTAATGTCACATTTAAGGTCACACAGGGGACTTTAAAGCAGAAGCCAAGGGGGTGTGCAGGTCAAAGTGAGTGGTGGGGGCATATCCTGAATGGCAGTGTGGCCTTTGGCAGTGGTTATCTATCACTACTAGTTAAAGAAGCCTTAAAGTGTTTTTAAGTTATAGCAGAAGCCAAATCAGAAAGGGTGGTAAAACCTACTATTACATCTCAACTTCCCTGGTGTTCCTGAACCAGTGCTGGTAAGGCTCGAAGGAATGGCTCCATGTAAGTACCTGGCCTCGGTAGTCTTAATTGGATATCCTTCTATCCTCACCTTCTCATTCCTCCTTTCTTCAAAAAAGGCCTAAGAAAATTAATCTGTCTTTGCATGTATAGTTAAAAAGAATACAAATAATAACGTTAACAAGATTTACACTTATTCCTGGTATAATTTTCCCCACTAGGGAAGTTTTTCTTAACCTCTACAACAGGCTGCAAATGCCTTGTCCAGTAGATAGATGTGCTCTGTGAATTAACAGGTCTTAGTCAGAGGATGACTTGGCTCTGCTCCCCTGAAAGCAATAGAAACATATGGGATACCATGGGAAGAAAATGAAAAAAAAAAAATCTGAAGACTATAAGAACAGCATGATTGCTAATTCTTCCCAAGATGCAAAGTTTAAAAACAATTAGATGGAGGCACAAACTGTGCTAGCAAATCCATCTCCATGTGCAAAATTTTCTGTTAGCAATTGTAAATTGGACAGTGAGTTGAAATTCTCCCCTGTGGAAAAGGGGGAAGCACAAAGGCTTCTGCCCCTCTAAAATCTTGTTTGTCTCTGTGGTACTTACAGAGCCCTCATTAATGAAGTATTTAAGCATGTTACAACCTTATTGCAGCCCATGAGAATAGCATTCATTTTGCAGGCATAAATTGAAGTACAGGAGCTATGTTAATACTTACCTTGGCTCTGCTATCCTGGGAACAGCAGCCTGCAGCATCCCAAAACTCAAATCTGCACATCCGTGTTGCCCTTATGGACAGGCTGCACTGCAAATCCCATCTGCTGCAGTGGAAGGTAACAAGATCTTTTTAAGATCCTTGGGCCATTTTATTTTCCCAGCCTCAGTCATCAGGTGACTCTTACAAAACAGATATGTGGGGGACAGGCACAGCCCCCATGGCCTTATCTACCTTTTACAGCCTGCCCTGCGGATCCCGGAGCTGAACTGTCACCAGGGTGAGCATCCAAATCCTCCACCAAGTGAAAAGCATCGGCCATCTGTAAGTTTGGCCTCTGGTCAAGCCTCAGGGGTGATCTTTCACTTTAGAGCAGATGCAGACTTTAAGTGCAGTTTGTTCAAGGTCAGGCAGAATGTCTGTGGGCAAATCTGGCTTTAAGTCCTTGAAAGCCTGGCGAAGCAGCTATGGCTGAGGTCCTTGAGTCTTTCTGCCAAATGAATGGCTCTTCATACCTTGCAAAAGTCTCTCTGCCTTGGACTGTGCTGTGGGTGGAGCACAGCTCAAGGAGGTGACATTCAGGGCACAGACCACTATAAAAGGGAGCAGATTTCCCAAAGTGAGGTTGAAACCTCACCTCAGAGCTGAAGTGGCCTATGGTAACCTCAGGAGGACAACACACTGTGGTCCTTCTGATCACCCAGGAGGGCCTTTTTCAACCCCAAATTCCTATAGCCATCTATCTCTTTTGAGAAAAATCTGAGATCACCGCTGAATTGGGGATGATTTCCATCCTGTTTGTGAATGCCCTCTTGCTTCCAGTAATCCAGGTGGCTGAATACTTTGCAGATGAATCAATGTGGAGGAAAAAGAAGTCCTAATTAGCTGTGTGCTTTGGCTTTTCAAGTAATGACAGACAAAGATGTTTCAAAGTTGTGGCTCAAAGGTACTGGGTAAATAAGATTTAAATACAATGCTTTTTTTTATCTCTGTTAGTTGAAATGTTAGATGGTTTTGAAGAAAGTCCTGAAACAACAAGGCAAAGATAGAATAGTTATACATGAAAATGTTTGTGAATTCACACGGAAGTCAGGAAATTTTCTATTTATCCCACAATGCTTCCCTGGACTGCTTTAAAAGCCAGGAGTTAAAGGCTGTCTTCCTGTGTTCACCATTTTCTGTGTCTGGAATATACTGAACTATAAATTGAACATGAATTTTCAGTTCTCAACTTGCACCAGGAATTTTGGTCCTGAGATTTTCTGCTTGGGGTGTTAAGGATAAGAAAGTTTGTTCAGTGAGCAAGAAATTGTTTTAATGTGAACCAGTGACTTTAGACAAAGGTTTCCTTTCAGAACCAGTTAAGCTCAGCAGCTGTCTTCCCATGTATTTGAGCATGAAACTTACTTGCTGTCACTATGGCTTTAAACACATTATTTGGTCAGTCTGTGCCTCAGTTTTCCCTTCTGTGTGGAGGAAATAAGTATCTGCACACCTTTGGACAGTTCACTGATCCATATAGACAAAACCCACCAGCTAAAATAGCAATGTTAAGGATGACTCATCCTGTTGTGGGTTTTTTTGTTATTATTTTCCTTACTGTGGTGCCTGGAAATCACAGTTGTGGATAACATTGAGCAGTCCAGACGTGTAGTCCCTCTGCCCTGCTCAGGGGATCTCCAGAGACCTTGTGGGAAGGGAGGCAGGTGAGGCAGCCCACTTTAACCAGCTTGACCAATTTCACGGTCGCTGTTGCTGCCTTTCAACGTCCCATGAATATCCACTCATTCTGGCTCATTTTGTTCATTTTTCTGCTTGCCTGTTTCAAAAATTCAGCTCTTGTCCCTGCTAATTCAGAATGAGGAGCACTGGGGAAACGTTCAGAAGTGTCCCTACGCCAGAAAAGAAGGCAGCAGCCACTCAGAAGGAAAACACAGGCTGGGTATGGAAACACCTGAATGCTACAGATGCAGATCAAATTAAAATGCTTATTAAAAAGCAGGGGAGAGCTTTCAAGAGGGAGAGTGCTGGGAGCCATTGCTGGTAGGATACCCTGCACTGTCAGGGAGGTAACAGCAGCTTTTTGATGGCTTGTCATCTTAAACAGGCACAATATAAAATTCACCTAAAACTCCAGAGCAGCCTTGGGCTATGAAATTAAGCAAGTCCAAAGAATACTGTGGGGAGACTAAATGAGGAGAGTCCTTGGAACTAGTCCTCTAGAAGATGTGCTTTTTGGAATATGCTTTTGAAGAATCTAAAATAAATCATTAGCAGACTAGAAAACAGTTTCCTTTCACACACAGTTATTCTTGGTTGTGATAATCCATCCTCTTAATAATTTTAAAATTCAGAAATTTGTTCAAACTTTATTTCTTAGTGTCACTAGAAGGCATTGGAAATCTTTGCCACTTTGCCATAAAGACCAGTTGACAAATATACGAGTCCTCATGGGACTGGGAAAGTTTATTTGTATTTTTTCAAGACATACGTAAGGTCTCCTTTCCCCCTTCCTCCAACTTTGGCACTTTTTTTTCTCAACTTCTTGTTGACACCTGAAAGGGAAATAAGAAAAAGGGAGGGATCCATATCAAGCAACCCTTGCAAGATAATCAGATGTAGCTGTAGCTTGTTCACAGTTCATGTTATCACTTGTGGGCCTGATCCTGCTCACATCTGCAGCCTGGCATCTCTCATCACCTTTCAGTGCCATCGGACTGAGCAGCAGAGCCTCATGCAAAGATGGTTTGGTGGACTGGGGTCAGGTTGTGCACTATCCTTTGCCTAAGGCTGTTCTTTTGTCTACCTGTTGCAGTGTGCAGACAGAAATATATTCTGGCTCAGGGCTCTTAATGTTTCTCCACAACTATTTTTACACCTGTTTTATGGCTCTAGGTAGCAGGGAGTAAGAGGATGTAAAATGACTTTACCGCAATTGAGAATCAGGTCCTATAGATCACAAGAAGTCTGTTAGCAAACTCACCGACATGTAGTAATTAGAGGTGCTTAAGTGTTTGTATATATGGATAATGCAGTTTCTGTGAAAAGATCAATTTTTCCATGTAAAAAATTGATTTTAAATCAAATCAATGCATAGACTTTTCTCTTTCATCAAGAAGATTTAAATAAAACCTATCATTCCAGTCTAGTGGATCCAGATCGAACTATCTTGGCATATTAAGCCAAATCAAGACATGTCATTTTCAGTTAATTCAATATTCCTTTGAGTTTGCCAGAGCTGGTTCAGTGCCCTGCAGGAGCTGTAGTTCAGATGTGTGCCGTCCTCCTGCTGCCTGGACAGTGTGATGGCTCATCTGCCTCCCCAGGTTTGGTCCAGCCAGGCAGGACAGAGGGACAGACAGCCATCCCCCTGAGGCTCTGCTCTGCATGAGAGCTGGGAGATGGTGTTTGGGTTGAAAGCCCAGGCGGTGGAGGTAAGCTGCTTGGCTGCTGTAACAGTTCAACAAGGCAAAGCAAAACTTTTTGATTTATGAATGTAGAAGTGTTTCTAAACAAAACACATTAAGGTAATCAGATTTTCTGATGGATAGGAACTCCAGTTTGCAATATTCTCTAACAACACTTGCCTATGACTCATACTTGATTTACTTTTTCTTCAGGCAAAACTCCCACTGTGCTACACCTTGCTGTCTTCTGGTCTGAACCAGCACTGGCCAGATCAGGAGAGACCACTCACAAACCCTTTTTTGCAAATTTGGAATAATTTTCAGATTCAGCCATATCTGAACTCCTTTTCTCTCTTCATCTCCTAATTTGCAAAGCTTCACAGATACCTTTGTAGCTGTAGGCTTGCACAGATACTTGAAACCATACCATTTGCATCACTAATCATAGGTGTCTAACAGACACAGAATAAATAGTCTGTGTGCATCTTATGGACTGATAGAGTCAGATCTACCTCTAACCTACCTTCTTTAAGTGAGTGAAATCCTCTGGATCTCCATGAATTTGCATAAATATAAATCTGAAGCATCTCTGTGCATGCATTAAGTTGGATGAGTCCATCTAATTAGGCAAAGTCTTTTCCTACAAACATCATTTGTAAACACTGGTTGCGTTCAAGTGAAATGTCAATTGACATTAATCCAGACTTTGCCCCTGGTGAGGAGCAAAGCTCATAAGGCTGCCCACAAATTCTGATTTTGTTCCCCAAACTGCAGTGTTAAAGCTGTGAAGGATTGGGGTGGCTGACAACCACTGAGTTTGCCTGAGTAAGTGAGTAATGCTGACTTTCCCTCCCAGGCCCGCTGGGTGCTGAGTGTGATTAAAGGCAAGTCAAGAAGGACTGTGCGCTATTAATTCTATAGAGGAATTCTCTTGCATTATTCATTAGATGTATACGGCTTATTCTAGGAGGAGAGAAAATAGAGAAGCACCTTTGGTTGTATTGTAACACCTGTGAGTACAGCTGGCTCTTTTTCTCTGTGTTCCACTTATTATGTACAATTTGTATGTTTTCTTTTCCATCCTCAGGAAAAAAAAAAGGCAACAGCTCTAAAGAGAAGAAACTTGCAATGCTTGTTATTACCACGGCAAAACTCCTACTCCTTCAGTAGAGACAGGAATGGCCAAGCCCTTGTTCAGCCTTGGCGGGTAATATCTGCTATCATTTGTCAGCCTTCACATAATCAGGTAATTTAATGTAATTCCTACACTTTCAATCAAGCCTGGTGAGCAGATGGCAGAATTCAAGCCTGTAGATTTTGTCTAATGATGCATTCTGATTCCAGACCCAAAGCCGACTGCCGGTGCCGTCCCTGCGTTCCTGGCAGAGCTCAGCTCCACTCATGCCACTGTGGCATGTGCTTGGGAAAGGGGATACTCAGGGCTGGGGCAGGGTCATCAGCCAGGCAGCCTCACCTGGATGGAAACGAGATTAAACACTTTCTCTTTCGTTAAGTGGCTGGAACTGTCTCTTGCTGTATGACCACAGAGAGAAGGTGATGGGTGTGCTGAGATGAGGCAGCATGGGGTTTCGCAGGGCGGTGGGACTTGGCTGGTGTTACACAGCTGCTGCACCTTCCCATGCCCGAGTGGAGGGGCAGCTCCATTGGGGTGTGAGCACCGTGCTTTGAGTGGGGCATTACACACAGATCCTCTCTGCTTGCCAGCAGAAGTCATTTAATGACAGTAGTTTGGACAAAAGCTTGATGGTGCATCCAGCACTGAGTAAATACTTTCCAGGCACGGGTAAGAGAACAGTCGCTGTTTTTCAGAGCCATGATGCTGCCATCAACATCTCAGCTGATGAGAAGGAGCAAATACGTGGGAATGAAGGAGCACAGATGTCAGGGGTTTGTATGAGCTCTGCTCTGTCTTGGTTCATCAGTTTGGCCAAGAAATGTGATGCCCCATGTCTTATTTCTCCTGTCTCTAAAAAGCAGCAACCCTCACCTTCCATGCTGAAGAAGTGTAAAGTTTAACCCACAAATGGCCATGAAGTGCTTTGATGAAAAATAACAAGGAAATTTGAAATGTTTGTAATTAGGCAAGATTTGAGCATTCCTTTCCAGAGAGCTGCTCCAAAATAACATTTTGCTTTTGAAATAGGGAAAGCCTTGTGTGCACTGCCTCTGTGCAGAGAGAAATGCAGACCAGCTTCTCCTGGGAAGTTTGTCTCCACCAGCCTCCTTTGGGAAGCACAGTCTGGCATGTCTGCTGCTCCAGGACTGGGCTTTAGTAGCTGGATCTCAAAACACATGACATCTCCTTCCCGTCTCGCCTGGCTTACTCCTGCCTGAGCCCTCCTGTTTGCTCCCCAGCTTCTCCCCTTTGCCTGACTGGTGTGTCTGGCTCAAAGGCAGCTTTGACAGGTGTGTGTGTGTTTACACAGTGGCAGCACACTTGTATGTGTGTTTGCACATGCTGCTGAAGGTTTCAGCATTTCAAGCAATGTCAGGTTAGCTGGACTTGCTGCTTAGGACTGCTTTATTAAGCAATAACGAAAGATGTACAATCTTTTCATGCCTGCTCCCAGAGGAGGGCTGGAGGTGGTTGCTTGGCATGTATCATTAACGTTACTTTTCTGATTCTGAGTTGCTAAGCACCCCAAGAAACAACCTGAGAGCTACCCTGAAGAAAGAAAACCTGGAGGTATTGATGTTGCACAAGCATCAGTGACACCCCAGGAGAGTTGCACCGTGCATGAGATTAACATGCTGTATGTGGTAAGTGACTGACCCTCCTCTCATTTTCTTGAGGATTTCTCTTGTTGATGCTGCAGCTTCTGGGGAAACACTGCTGCTGCCAGAGCACTGGTGCTTCTGGGGAGCAGGATGGAGGGGCCAGGGGTTGGAGGCTGCTGAGTATCGCAGGGCTGTCCTGGGGGCAGCATGGTTTGTGAGGGGGCTCCCAGAGTTGCGATGAGTCTTATTGCCCTTCCTGAGGCAGGCTGCTCATTTCTCCATTTCTCATTTCTCTTTTCTGGAGTTGTGCTAAGAGGCCCTTTGTGCCAAGCACAGATGTGCTAATGATTGTGGATTTCTGCTCAGAAGGGGACTGAAAAGGACTTAAAAGGCCTTCTCGAAGAACGCATAGCTCCTGCACAGGTGGTCATTGTTTTGGAGTGACTAGAGCCTTATAAGCAAAAAGGCACAGATATATAGATATATATGCACTTGTGCACTGGGGTGCTTGGGTGTTGTGATGCCATTTGTATGGGCACTTCCCAGATGTCTGGCTGAATCAAGGCAGAAGGTGAGCTGTTTTCTGCATACGTGGCCACTAAGCTTGTGAACTTTGTGGGCAAAGCTTAACCAGGTTGTTGGAAATGTTACACAGGGACAAGGAGAGATGCATTTTGTCTGGTGGGAAAAATGACAGAAACAAGAAAGGAGACAAGCGTGTTTCTGTGTTACTTTTGTTGCATGTGCTCATGTTTTGACGGATGGTCCTTCTGCTCCCTGGTGCCCATGGCTGCTGTCCTGACATGTGTGGTTGGAGGACTGGCAACGAGCAGGGGGATCCACTAACACCTTGCTTCCCCCTCCCTCCTCTGGCCATGGAGATTGGAGATAAAATCTCAGCTGTGATAGTCATTGTCTCCTTGTGCAGGTTCATCGGGTGCAACACGGACTCAAGCTTGTCTGAACCTTGATGATAAGCTCTCCTTGTTAGAAGCCATTATATTTGCTACTAGCTGAGTATAATTCTGACTGACTACCGCAGTTCTCCTCTGCATGTAATTGAATTCATATTCATCATAAAGCAATGAAAAATAAATTGTGTATGTGTTTTTTTTCCCCCTCATAAAGCAAGGCATGCCGCTGGCTCTGCCTTCCCTGTAATCTTCTCCTTTGCAACGTATTGTAATAGAATTCATGGGAACAGAACAGCTGAAATAGATTGTGCATTTTTGACCCACCTAGCAGAAAGCGAGCTTTATTTCAGTGCCAAGGAGGAATTGATTAATTCAGTTGGCTTCAAGGGAAAGCTAAAGTCTTAGTTTAAGATGCTTCAATACCAAAGAACAGTGCTGGCTCAGCTGCAGGCTGACTACAGTGTTGTGACAGAGGACTTGTGCCTCAAGTTGTGGTGGGGGTTGCCAAAATATGCCACTCATCAGTTGGTTTGAGTCTAAGGTCTCAAAGACTTAGTGCGTTTCCATGCAAGGTTTCCAAGTTCAAGCCTCTAACTTGTGTGGGTGCAGCATGCAAAACATCCAAATTCAAAAGAATCTGCTAGTCCTGTGTGCAGTGCTGGTGGGTCAGTTCAAGGAGTCCATTGTACTTTGGTTATTTGCTGTCCCCATGGCAATGACATGAGCTTGGTCCAAAGGAGGAAGAGAACTGGTTTGGGGCTACAGGGACCTAAGTTGAGGGCACAGGGCAGTGCTATGCGAGGTGCTCATTCCCTTACACCTCATTCCTTCCCTGCAGCTGGTGGCTTCCATTGTGTTGGTCTACTGTAGCGATGTCCTCCTCTGAAGTAGATGTGAAAACACTGGTGCCCTCTAAATAATTTTTAAAACCCTTTTGTGTAGGCATCTCACAAATGGCAGATGGTGGGGAGCTGGTCAGCTGAGGCCATTGCCTCCTCCCTATCCATGTTTACCTTTTTCTTTCATTCTCCTGTCTTTGATAGAATCCAGACACCAGGAGCTAATAGTGCCTGTGAGCAGAGCTGCTACTGCTCTATAGAGGCCTGTCAGAAATGCTCTGACAGGAAAAAAGATGGGTTCTGCAGCCCCTGGCTTGCTGCCAGCTATGGGATAGCTGTTTGAGAGACAGATGAGACCAGACAGTCCTAATGCATCATAAAATTAGTGAGTTTTGTTCAACAAAGGGTCCAAATGTCTTTCCAGTTAATTATTAATTTCATTGTGGTGAAATCATTAATTACATTTTAATACTGAAAGATGTTACTTCTGCAATTCATGAAATGAACATTAAGAAAAGAAATAAAGAGGAACTGATGGGTAACATGTCCTGAGTGTTGTGTGAGTGAGCAGCAGGAGCTAGAGAGGTTGTGGGGCACCCACTTCTCAGCCTGTCCTTTCTCCACTGCCTCCTCCCAGGACTTGTGCTGGCAAGTGCGTAGGAAGAGGGTGCCAAACGAGGCAGGCATGCATGCGAGCAGCACCGTGCTTGTGCTGCCCTGTGTAGGATGTACTTTATGTCCTAAATCAGTACTACTTGCATGCCAGCAATTCCAAATCCTTCCTTAACCTCGCTTGGGTTTGCTGTCCTCCTTTCCCTGTTGCAGTGGAATTTTCTTGAAGTAATAAGAAAATGTAGAGCAAGGTTTTAGTCTGTGGGTTCCTGAGGAAGACCTCTGCCACAGAAGAAATCTGGACCTGTGACTCAGGAGAGGAAGATATTCCTCTCCCATCATTCCAAATGATGGTACGTGACCATACAGTGGGACAAGGAGGGTTAATACATGACTGTGCTGCAAGATGATACAAGCAGCACCCTCCTCTGGGGACCAGGACTTCCTCACCTTTGCACTGGGTTGTTTGGTGGCTGTGTCATGTCTGAGGGAAGAGCTGAGGCTGTGATAATATAATTACAGTCAGCAATTGTTAAAATAATTCATCTGTTTTCTGCCTTATGAGGGAAGTCAAGAATTAAAACCTGCAAAAGGGAAATTTGATGCATGATACAGTAAACCTACTGGGCATTTGACAGTCTTCTCTAAATTAAAAGTCTGTTTTGATGGCTGTTCCTTGGAGTATCATATTATGCATAAACACTCTGTTTTCACCCTTATAGTTTTGATATTTTCTATAGCTCAGAAAACACTTGCCGCTGGAGATAGAAGTTGCCATGCAGCGTCAGAAAAATGGTTTCCTTAAGGCAGGACTTTTTCCAGATCAGTAGAGAGGGTTCAGATGCCACCAGGTATAACCCAGAGGAGCATTTTAAATTAAGTGTATTTGCGATATGAGTGGATGATCCCATGGATCATATAGTGCTTAGGTGAGCATCTCTTAATTTTTTTATCAATACCCCTTTTTTTCTCCCTAGCAGTTGGGCACTTCCAGCACTGTTGTTAATCAGAGAGTGACTATGAAGAAAATCCAAGGTGAATCAGTGACTGAGCTAGAAGAAAGAAGGAGGAGCCCTAAGGCCCACCTCCTTCAGGAGAGGGGATTACCATGAAGTGCTGTTTGGACTGTGGTCTTCTAAAGTTTGATGTTCAGGAGGTAGAGACTTAGCACCTGGATTTGCCCCTGAAACCACCAGATGGGGTAAGAAAAAAGGAGATCTAGCCAAGCTCCTGCTCCCATCCTAACCACACAGGATGTGTGTCCTTGCCTGGCTCCATAGCAGTGGGTGATTGCCAGCTGTCCTCCCTCTGAACTACAGTGCTGTTCAAGAAGAAAACCATCACATATTCTCAGATGCTTAAACTGATTGCATCCATGATCTGCCTGGTCAGCCTCTGAATACCACTTTGCCTTGCTTGAGTCATTTAATCACCACTGCCAATCAGCACTATTGAAGAGAGCAACAATACGTTTCAAAGCTCAATCACCTTCATAATCATCTCACTGTCAGCACATATGTCTCCCTGGAGGGCAGAATTACTGACAGATGAGATGCAGGGTGTTTTTGCAATTGAAATGTTCACTCTTATGTGTGTGTGTCTCATGAGCACACATATGACTATATATATACATGCGTATGTATGCTATGCTTTTAAATGTAGACTAAGTGTTGGGAGCAGCTTGCATGCAAGCAGGGAACTATGCATTTAAACAGAATTTGCAGTTTCTTAAATTTTTGGTCGGCTGAGAAATATGCTTAAAGACAATGGTAATGTTGCAAGGCTTACAGTGACACTGGTCAGTGTTTAAATGCACTGAGTGGAGAGGGCTCACATGGGGATGAGTCCATGATAGTCCCTGTGCTGGAAGGTCTTCCTATTGCTAAATCTCCTCATTGTCACCAAGTTGTGCAAGCTGCTAATTTTTGTCTTTTTAAATTGGCATGGACTGGAGCCTCAGAGAACCTGCTCAGCTTTGTGGAGACGGGCAGTCATGGGACAGTCCACTCCAGCCCATGAAGTCTCCCTGCCTGCCTTCCCATCTCTTGCCCTTCTGTCCCAGCAAAAAAAGTTTTTTGAAGGCTTGTATTTCCCTGTGAAAACCTTCAATTTCAAGAAATGGGTATCTTCCTGAAAAAACCTCTTCAAGTGAAAAATTTCCAACTCTGATAGCTATGCACTCATTCTTTTCCAGCTTTCCACCTGACTTTCTCTACTTCATCCCTCCTGACATGCAGCAGTCAGAGATAAACCTTCTTAGTCTCCATGCTCTGGAGCGGTCTGTCTAGCACCTGTCACAAGTCCTACCTTCAGTTTTGGGGAAAGCACAAGAAGCAATGTCACCCGCTAGCTCTGAGATGTGAGCACAGGCATCCGGTCCTGCAATGCTTGTGCTGAATGGCATTACTTGGAACATTAACTTCTGACCTGCAACATAGTGCAAGGCTGATGGTATATAATACTCTGCTGTGATTCATCACCCAAGAGTCTAGATACTAATTATAATCTGCCTCTTATATATGCCACTAGCCTATAATTTTAATCCCAAACATTTGTGTGTGTAATGAGGCAATGCTTTTATGGCTTACATCCTGGTGTAAGCCTGTGATTTGTAACATGCTGGAAATACAAAATCAAATAAGAGGGAATAAAAATAAAACAATAGGAAACTTTTGCCCTTTGAATTTGGCATATAAAAAGTGTTGTGATGACTTTTAAGTTTGCAAGGAAATCAACTGAATGTGCATATATCTACATCTGTGTATTTCTGGTTTTATACATCTATATAAAGGTAACTTTCAAGATCCAGGCTTTCTTCCCTGATGTTCAACAAAGCAAATCTTGATACCCATTGACCCAGAGGGAATGCTGTGAGCAGGATCAAATCAGAGTAATTTCTGCCTTTGACTTACCAAGACAAGTATAAGTACAACTCGTTGCACACAGAGCTGCTTCCTGCCCAAATGCTTTTCCTGGAGGCTCTCAGCAAAAACTTTACTGTCCCTGTCAGTAACTGCTGGGCTGACACTCAGCCTGTGCTGGGACTCAGACTGAAGGATGTAGGGTCTGGTCCTGGCCCAGGTGGTGTTTTTATTTGCTGCACACATAATTTTCAGGATAAAGACGCAGCTTCTGCACCTTTAACAATGTGATTCCCACAACAGACATAATAGGGCCTGATGGCTATGCAAGCTTATGGACTGTGGGACATACGGGCTGGGGAAGAGTTAAGAAGTGTGAGCTATGGGGAAATGTGGTCTTATTAATCTGTACCAAATCAGGAAAATGCCCCATGGGGAGGAAGATCATCAGTAAGAATTTGGGGATTCTGGGCACTTTTCCAACAAGGAACGGTAGAGCATCTGGAAAGGGGAGTCTGGCTGGGGACTGGATGCCAACACAAGAAAGGGAGGCAGGAGCAGCAACACCAGTGAATGCAAGGGCAAAAGTGTGGCCCTGTAAACTGTATCCTAAAATTTGTTGTGCCAGAGGCATGTGCCACATGCCTGGAAGAGCTGAGGGGCTGGAGAGCTTTAGGAATGGCTTTTGGGAGAGATTGGTCCAGGAGTGTTGCTGCTGCTTTACATACTGACCTGTTATGAACTGCTTCAGACCCTGTGTCCTGGTTTCAGCTGGGATAGAGTTAATTGTCTTCCTAGTAGCTGGTACAGTGCTATGTTTTTGAGCTAGTTATGCGAAGAATGTTGATAACACTGATGTTTTCAGTTGTTGCTAAGTAGTGTTTAGCCTAAAGTCAAGGATTTTTCAGCTTCTCATGCCCAGCCAACAAGAAAGCTGGAGGGGCACAAGATGTTGGCACAGGGCAGAGCCAGGGCAGCTGAGCCAAAGTGGCCAACGGGGTATTCCATACCATGGGATGTCCCATCTAGTGTATAAACTGGGGGCAGTGGGGGCGGGGGATCGCCTCTCGGGGACTAACTGGGTGTTGATCTGCAGGTGGTGAGCAATTGCACTGTGCATCATTTGTACATTCCAATCCTTTTATTACTACTGTTGTCATTTTATTAGTGTTATCATTATCATTAGTTTCTTCTTTTCTGTTCTATTCAACCGCTTTTATCTCAACCCCCGAGTTTTACTTCTTTTCCCGATTTTCTCCCCCATCCTGCTGCGGTGGGGGGGAGGAGTGAGTGAGTGAGCGGCTGCGTGGTGCTTAGTTGCTGGCTGGGGTTAAACCACGACACCTGCAAGCTTGCTGCCCCCTCAGCTGGGGCTTGAGCTTACCTAGTGCCCCTGTGCCAGCAGAGCTGCTGATGTCTCACAACATCAACTGTCAGGTGATCAAGGCTGATAGACCAAGCCTTGAGGCTTTGCAGTGGGGAACCAGGGGTTTGAAGTGCCATCCTGCACTCTCCTGGTGACTTCAGTAGGTCTGGGGGGAAAAATCCATATTTGTCATGAACAACCCACCAGTTTAGCAGGCATGTGAACTAGACAAATATATGGGGAGGGAGAGGCGTATACTTTGTTGGTATGTTTTTACTAAAGAGTATATTTGATTAAAAGTTGAGATGACATGAGAGAGTAAGCAGACAGCAAACAACAAAAAACACTGGGATTTGAGTGCTGGAAGAAGAAACCATCTTTCCTTGGAGAATGACACTGAGGAGGAAAAGAGAAAGTACTGAGCTGGAAACAATTAATGTTATATGTTTTAAAATAGTAGCACAAGCAATAAACTATTCCTTTTGACTGCTTCTTCAAGCAAACCACGTTGGATGGAGGCTTTTCCCTGTAATGAAAATTATGTGATCTCATCTTGAAGATTGGAGTGATGTAATAACCATACAGGGAGTATTTTGATGTCTTGCATGGGTCATTGAAAAACTGCCTGGCAAATTGGATTATGGACTATAGGGAACATTCCTGCCACAGCAGGAAAATGGTCTGGATATAGCAAGTGACCAAAGGGTTTTGAAAAATCCCACCGTATGTAGTAATTGTTTCTAGTTACAGTCACAGAAATGTTTCTTTTATTTTCCCTCTCTTATTTTTTGTTTTCTTTTAATATAGCCTTTCCTTCTCATTCAATAGCCCTTCTTATACCTTAATTTTCCCTCTGTATTAAGACCTGATGATCCATTAAGGCAAATCTTATATTTCAAATTGCACCTAAATTGATACTGGAACATGGACCGCCTGCCTCAAAAACCACTTCCATCCTCTTCTGCTGGAGATTAGATGGATTTTCTCTCTGAAAACAAATGAAAATTTTGATTATATGTGTCATTCAAACTGCAATTCCATCTTATTAAACGGTTCCAGGCAGTTGGTGCTGGGAACATTGTAATAGGGACTCTAACATCTGAGACTATTTGGCTGAATCTGTTGGCCAATTCCACATTTAGTCAGGAAATTCTGGCTGTGGCTAAGTGTGCAAACTGAAAACCATATGAAACAATGAAAATAAGTGTTTTATTATGTTACTAATATTTAACGTGGTTGAGGACAGCAGCTGTTCATTTCTGCGTATTTCAATGCCTTAAGGAAAAAATGCTCTCTGGACTTCTTGTTCTTAGTGTATGCCTTGGCATTATAACACAATTCATCTTTGCTCTCTAACATCCCAGATATCCCTAAAGTCATTGAGAAAAGAAACCACACATGAAATAAATGCTGGCTTAGACTAAAAGATTACATTTCAAGTGTGTGTTAATCTTTTTCTTTTTTTCCCAAACAGGTGCTGATTTGTCAGCCTAGATCCAAGGAAGGATGTGGGCTTTGCATTCTTCATTTCTAAGACATCGAGGCCTTTGAGAGAGACCCAACATCCTGGGAAGGTGCCTGGCTCTATACAGCACCAAAGGAAGGTCCGGCTGGGACCGGAGTGAGCCTATCTCAGACCTGCTGTTGTGGTTTAACCCCAGCCAGCAACTAAGCACCATGGAGCCGCTCACTCACTCCCCCCCCATCCAATGGGATGGGGGAGGAAATCGGGGAAAAAAAAAGTAAAACTCCTGGGTTGAGATAAGAACAGTTTAATAGAACAGAAAAGAAGAAACTAATAATGATAATGATAACACTAATAAAATGACAACAGTAGTAATAAAAGGATTGGAATGTACAAATGATGCGCAGGGCAATTGCTCACCACCCGCCGACCGACACCCCACCAGTCCCCGAGCGGCGATTCCCTGCCCCCCCACTTCCCAGTTCCTAAACTAGATGGGATGTCACACGGTATGGAATACACCGTTGGCCAGTTTGGGTCAGGTGCCCTGGCTGTGTCCTGTGCCACCTTCTTGTGCCCTGGTTGGGCATGAGAAGCTGAAAAATCCTTGACTTTAGTCTAAACACTACTGAGCAACAACTGAAAACATCAGTGTTATCAACATTCTTCGCATACTGAACTCAAAACATCGCACTGTACCAGCTACTAGGAAGACAGTTAACTCTATCCCAGCTGAAACCAGGACAGTATCCACCCCTTATTCTATACCATTGACGTCATGCTCAGTTCCCATACCTTTAGTTACATCCTGATTAATCATCACCACCTTTCCATTCCTTTGAGACATATGAACAATGATATATATATGTATACACACAGAGAGATATCATTCCTTTAGTTCATGAGTTACGTTCATAAAACATTTGTTGAGTTCAATTAGTTTCCGACTCTGGGCTCCATCTGTCATACCAGTCTGTCTGGGCAGGAGGAATGGTGCAAAGTCCTCTCAGTCGGTAGAGCAGAATTGGGCTTCAGTGCGGTGTGACGAGCAGATGACATTTGACGTAGCAGGAGGATGGTGTGTACTGTTGGATTGTTGCATGCTGGAGTCAGTTCTGGTTCCATCACTATTGCGTTTTGCTCAGTTTTATCGCAGTTCTTTCTTGCTTGATCCAAGTGATTCTTACTATAGTACTATGGATATAGCATATAACAATTATAGTAATGATAACATACAGTAGCAGGGTTATATAGCAACTAATATCATACAGTTTAATTTTGGCTATTTTCACCTAAAATCAAATCCCCTTGAGGCACACATCGGACTTCTCCATCTTTTCGCATCACCCACCAAGTGCACCCAGGCCCTTGAGCAAAAGCAATCCCACGAATGGGTTTACCTTTACCTGAGGCAGGAGTAACCCAGACTGTTTTCCCTAACATATTTTTCATGAGCACTACAGGGACTTTGTCCCCTTCTACAGTATGTAAGAATTCTGATTGGGCAGGGCCGCTCCGATTGGCAGATCCTCTGGTGTTGACTAACCAGGTGGCTTTTGCTAAATGTGTATCCCAATGTTTGAAAGTTCCACCCCCCATTGCTTTCAATGTAGTCTTTAACAGTCCATTGTATCGCTCGATTTTCCCAGAGGCTGGTGCACGATAGGGGATATGATACACCCACTCAATGCCATGCTCTTTGGCCCAGGTGTCTATGAGGTTGTTTCGGAAATGAGTCCCATTGTCTGACTCAATTCTTTCTGGGGTGCCATGTCGCCACAAGACCTGCTTCTCAAGGCCCAGGATAGTGTTCCGGGCAGTGGCGTGGGGCACAGAATATGTTTCCAGCCATCCGGTGGTTGCTTCCACCATTGTCAGCACATAGCGCTTGCCTTGGCGAGTTTGTGGGAGTGTGATATAGTCAATCTGCCAGGCTTCCCCAAATTTATATTTCAGCCATCGCCCTCCCTACCGCAGGGGCTTTAACCACGTGGCTTGCTTAATTGCAGCACATGTTTCACATTCATGGATAACCTGCGTGATAGCGTCCATGGTCAGGTCCACCCCTCGATCTCGAGCCCATCTATATGTTGCATCTCTTCCCTGATGGCCTGAAGTATCATGGGCCCACCGAGCCATAAATAGCTCACCCTTATGTTGCCAGTCCAGGTCCACCTGAGCCACTTCAATCTTGGCAGCCTGATCCACCTGTTCGTTGTTTCGATGTTCCTCGGTGGCCCGACCCTTGGGTACGTGAGCATCTACATGATGTACTTTTACAACCAGATTCTCTAGCCGGGACGCAATATCTTGCCAGAGTGCAGCAGCCCAAATGGGTTTACCTCTGCGCTGCCAGTTGCTCTGCTTCCATTGCTGTAGCCACCCCCACAGGGCATTTGCCACCATCCATGAGTCAGTATAGAGATAGAGCACTGGCCACTTTTCTCTTTCAGCAATGTCTAACGCTAACTGGATGGCTTTCACCTCTGCAAACTGACTCGATTCACCTTCTCCTTCAGCAGTTTCTGCAACTTGTCGTGTAGGACTCCATACAGCAGCCTTCCACCTTCGATGCTTTCCCACAATGCGACAGGACCCATCAGTGAATAGGGCATATTGCCTCTCATCTTCTGACAGTTTATTATACAGTGGGGCTTCTTCGGCACGTGCCACCTCCTCCACTCTTGGTGCCTCTTCATCCTTCCAGGACATTACTGCCAATGCGTTGGCATAGGACGATGGCGCGCTCCGTACAAACTTCCACCACATGGGTCGCGTGCATTGGACTTCGTCTGGGTCTTTGGGTAATTGTTGGTTGTCTGGGTCATGATGAATCGTCTCTAGCACAGCTAATTCCCTCAGATATTGGATACCTTTTTCCATGGTGGTCCACTTGCTTGATTGACAAATAACATCTTCCTTAAAGGGGTACCTTTCCTTCACACTTGACAGGAGTCGCCTCCAGAGGCTGATGGCTTGTGTCCCTCTTCCAAGTGCCTTGTCAATGCCACCTTCCCTGGCAAGTGATCCCAGCTGCTTGGCTTCCCTACCTTCTAATTCCAAGCTATTAGCCCCATTGTCCCAGCATCGGAGGAGCCAGGTGATAATATGCTCGCCTATATGGCGGCCAAAATCTTTTCGCAAATCCCGCAGCTCACTCAAGGATAGGGACCGGGTTATTACCTCTGGTTCTGCCTCTTCCTCCGGTTCCCGTGATGACCCTGGTTCACCATCATCCTTCGCTAAGCGAACTGATTTTTTTGTATATTTTCTTTTCTGTACGGGGGCAACCGATACTGGTCCAGGTTGGTCCTCTGGTTCAGTTGCAGTATCGCTCGCCGGGTTCTGGATAACCGCAGTGTCTGTTGTTGAGGTTTGGGTAGCCCGAGTTCTCGTTGCCGGGGCTGGAGGGGTCATGGTGCCTGTCGCCAAGGTCTGGGTGCCTGCAATGCTCCTTGCCAGGCCTGGAGGGGCCGCAGCACCCATTGTCGAGGTTTGGGTGGCCGCGGTGCTGATCGTTTTGTTGTTAGGTCTAGAGACTTTCTCTTCCCCTTGAGGGTACTGAGAATGTCGAACAGGGCTCGATAGGCACGGGCCAGGCCCCAGCATGTTGCAGTGATTTGTATCTCTCTGGAGCTGCCGGGGTGACAGCATACCTTTTCCAAATATTTTACTAGTTCTTCTGGATCCTGCACTTGTTCAGGGGTGAATTTCCAAAACATTGGAGGTGCCCACTTTTCTAGGTACTTGCCCATACTACCCCACACACCCTGCCACTCATAATTATCTAGCCTTGGGGCACATCTCTGGGTGATCTTCTTAAATAGCTGTTTAACCTTAAATGAGAGCTGAACCACATTCAGAAGTATGCTAATTCCTAGCAGTAGGGCTAGGACCATGCTAGTCCCAACACCCCAGGAGTATTCAAATTTTTCAAAATTCTCAAACACCATTGTAACTGGACTGAAGGAGAAAGGAGAGGGGAAGAAAGGTACCCCACCCATAGACTGGTTTTCCATGGAGGAAAGGTAAATGGTATAATTATTAATAGTTTCCCACACGTGGCTCCTGCCGTATAAGGGTGACAATGCTAAGTGCAAATACCGGATTAATCCCACAGCCGATGACTTTATCATACCATAAACCAGTGTTATACCATACATCAAAGCGAAAACCTTAATCCACCTCCCACGGATGATAAGCAGTAGAAGAGGAACTATATACAGCAAGCGAGGTGATACATAACAGAGCTTTAAAAGCCAGAGCAACAACTCTAAGAACACATAAATCAACATAATGAACGCTTGGAACAAATTTGTTTTAACAAGCTCTGGTCAGGTTTGTCGTTATCTCAACCCTTCGTGCCCCACGTTGGGCGCCAAAAGGGACTGTCGTGGTTTAACCCCAGCCAGCAACTAAGCACCACACAGCCGCTCGCTCACTCCCCCCCATCCAGTGGGATGGGGGAGGAAATCGGGAAAAAAAAGTAAAACTCCTGGGTTGAGATAAGAACGGTTTAATAGAACAGAAGAGAAGAAACTAATAATGATAATGATAACACTAATAAAATGACAACAGTAGTAATAAAAGGATTGGAATGTACAAATGATGCGCAGGGCAATTGCTCACCACCTGCCGACCGACACCCCACCAGTCCCCGAGCGGCGATTCCCTGCCCCCCCACTTCCCAGTTCCTAAACTAGATGGGACGTGCCATGGTATGGAATACACCGTTGGCCAGTTTGGGTCAGGTGCCCTGGTTGTGTTCTGTGCCAACTGCTTGTGCCCTGGCTGGGCATGAGAAGCTGAAAAATCCTTGACTATAGTCTAAACACTACTGAGCAACAACTGACAACATCAGTGTTATCAACATTCTTCGCATGCTGAACTCAAAACACAGCACTGTACCAGCTACTAGGAAGACAGTTAACTCTATCCCAGCTGAAACCAGGACACCTGCTTTTCTCAGTGGAAGGTCCACAGCCTGGAATGCTTTCCTGAGGAAGGTACTTTCATGTTCTTATTCAAAATAGTACCAGTCAAACTTTTACTAATTCACACATCAATGTATATCTCTAGTCAATCCCCAAATCACCAGGGAACAGACTGGGGTGTGCATTATGGTGTGTCCCTGCTAAATCAAGATTACTGTATAGAAAGGAGCAAAATTCATGGAGGGAGGAGAAGAATGAAAGCAAATAGGCAGCATAACATCACTGTAGGTTTGTGGAGGTCAGATTAAAAAAACAGTACAGATTATATTAGTTTGCATGGGTGTCATTCAGGCGTGAGTTGCATACACCCATATGCTGTGCAAACAAGACTAATCTCCCCTGCCTTTTGGTCAGTTGATCCAGCTGGAAGGGAGGCAGGGTTTTGTTCTTCTTGTTGTTTTCAAAGTCTAATCTCTATTGAATGTGAAATGCAACTGCTGCTGCTGAGAACTGCAACCAGTCCAGTACAAAGGGGATGGGCAACACTCCATTCTAGTTCAGTGCTTGAGTTAAGGAGATTGGAGCCACCAGTGGCACAAAATCCATAACATCTTGTCACTTCGGTGGCTCCTGCTTGGAACCTGCACAACACCTTCCAGGTTAAAGCAAAGGGTTTTTTCCCTCCGATCAGCACTGCTTCCCCTAAAGGCCCATACAGAAGTAGTTTTCTCCCAGCAATATCAGAGCAGGCTGAGAAGCACCAACTGGTGGTTAAGTAAAGGTGCCCACTGCAGAAAAGAGTTAAGAAATACCTGCTTTGCACGTCACTCCGTGTGTCTCCACCCTAGGCAAGGAATAATTTTTAGGAGCCTTTCTTGTGGTTTGGGTAAAATCCCATTAAAAGGCCACCAGAGGGGGTAGCTGCCACTGCTGCACAGAAGACCCAGAGAGCTGGTGCCAGCGTGGCACACATTACCGCTATTATTTATAGCACTCTACCTATACTTATGTAAGTGGTGCTAATTAGTAGATGGAATTAGCCTACTGCTCTCAGCAGCATAATTGTAAATAATTTCCTAACGTTTCACTCACTGAGTAATGAGTTTCTGCTGGAAATACAAAAGATGAACTAATGATAATCTGGCAGTTTACAGCAAGATGACAAACATTAATTATATGGGATTACGATGTGATCCTCCAATTTAAGTCAGTTTGGCATCTCTAGGCAGAGTTGGATCTTAGGACTTCAGTGGATGCTCTTGTCTGCAGCATTTTATGTTACTTTTTTCCTGATTTCAAGCTGCCTTTTAGCTTTATCTTTTATCCACAGATCTAACCACCATCAACTACTTTGCAGGCAGAACTGTTAGGACAGATTTTTTTGACAAGACAGTTGTATAATTGTGCACAAAAAATACGTACGGTATCAAGCTTAATTTGCATTTAAAAATTACTATGCCGGCAGACCAGACCACTGCATGTAGCTTGGCTTTGATTGCATTTATGATCGATAAACTGTAGCCTTAAACATGGGACGTGTGATTTACTACGGTCAGCTCCAGAACAGTGGTGCAAATAATGCTGGGATACAAAATATTCACTGAATAAGGTCATGTCAGCAAACCGGACTGTATATTTGATGTTTGTCAAGGGACTCTGCTAACTACTGATGGTCCTTGGGAAATTCCTTTGAGCTAAGGTGTGAATCCTGGATTTTCCAAATTTCAGGGAAGTTCCTCTCTGCCTGATCACAAAGAGAAGCTCTATCTGCTGACACAGACGTATTTCTTCCTGATCCAGGAAGTTTTTCTCAGGTTCCTCTTATCCCAGCACTGAGTAAATCTATCCTTCTTCTTTGGGAAGATCAGAGTTATCACTCATAGGGAAAGAGATTTAGATATGAAACTGGGTGTAATGATGTAGACTAAAGCTGAAAAAGTTAATCTTTAAATTTTTTAACTGAGATCTGATCATCCTTATGTATTCTGAATCAGACCTAGCATAATTATAATTTCCATATTTGTAGGAAACTGGAATTTGGAATATGGTAACCTTGCTGTTTTCTCCATATTCACTAGTTTTCTATAAATAATACAAATTCATGATAATCACCGCTGGAACTCCTCACTGAAATGAGAAAGAAGACTTTATTCACTGAAATAAAAAGATATTCATAGATATTGGTTGGCATGAAATCCCCAAACAGGATATTCAGAAACAGTGTTTGGTTTCTGAGCTTGTGCAAACAGCTGCAGTGCTGGGCATCAGCAAAGCCGATTTCTATTCCTGCTGCCACTGTTTGCTGCAATGTGATCTCAGGCCCCTAACAATCTTTTAGTTTCTCCATCTACACCCTCGGGATAATGGTACTTTGTCATTTACAGAGAGCTCCATCTCTCTCTCTAGATCCCAAGGTGTTATGCAGGGATGTGTAAGTATTGCGGTAATTGTTGTATAGCTGCCAGTGTTCACTGGGCTGGAAGGACGTGAGCTGACTGCATGCTCGTAACAAAACGCTTGGGCTACATCTGCCAACTTCTTGTTTTCAGGTCCCACCAAGCCTGTGTGGACCCAATAGCTGCTAGTAGTATAAATACAGTGTGGTTCTTGCTCCATCTTCCCAGACCTCTTCCAGTGCTGGCTCGGCTTATTTTGATTTGCTCTGATTTCGCTAAATACTACAGGACAATGCTCAGACATTTCAAAATATTTTGGTGCCCAAGTCCTATTGATTTCAAAGGAAATTAATGGTCTAAATGCCTTTGAAAATCCATCCCTTGGGGCCTATTTTCGCAGATACATCTGCAGACTCAGCCCTGATTACCGAATTTGGTACCTCAGTACTTAAGTGGGGAGTAGTTAGGTAAAAGCTGGCTGATGTCTCTTACCCACAAAGTATTTCCCATCTTGCACCATGAAAAAGGAGAGCCAAATCCATCCTCAGGAGCTGATGTTTCCAATTTAAGAATCATTATCTTATCATTTACATTTGCAGCTGTTCTCTGAAAAATATTTTGACCTTTATCTTTGCCTTTGTAGCAGGTGAAATCTAACAGTGCTGAGTGCGTTGCAATGCTTGCAGCAGCTGCCAGCTGTGTATTTCCATATAGTGAGTGCTGAAGGGTGCTGTAACTCCCTTCAGTGCCGCACCAGCCTGCATCCCAGACCTGTCACGTCTTACAAAGCTTCTTCCATCTACATAGAAGAATAATTATATTAGTTTTCCCTTCCTGTGACTTTTCAATCAGTAGAAACATCTCTTCCCTCAATTCACCTAATTAAGTGTCAGGAGTTGATCTTTGGGCTGAAATTGGTACCTGAACTAGAAACCTGTGAACAAGCTTTACTGATAGATTTTGTTATTTATTGGAAAGTCAAATACAAACAGCCAGGAAGCTGGCTCAGCTGAAGGTTACTTAATCTGTATTTTGTTTGTTGGGTTTTTTTTAAATGTAATAAATAGATATTGAATTAATTTGTTTACCACACTGGCCTCAGTCACATCCTTCCTTTTAGGTGAATCTTTTCTGACACCTTAAAATTACTGATAAAATCAATCTTTAATTTTACTTCTATCTTTCTGTCTCCATCCTCTCTTCAGCCCTTCTTCATGCAGGGGTGTTGCCTGTCATTGAGCCCCTAACACATCTCGCTGCAAACTCCTTGTGATTGTGCCAGACTTTAAGTATTTGGGCTGAAATTTTCTGCAGCAGGTGCCTGCTCCCAGCTGACTTGGTTAGGAAAGAGTTCAGGCAAAAGGATTTCTGAGTTTCAAAGAAAGAAGATAAAGATAATTACATTGTTTTACTCATTCTAATGGGGGGGGGGGGGGGGGAGAGAAGCAATCTGTCCTTTTAGAAGGTGCTCCTTACTTTAGAGATGGGATTTGAAACCTCCTTTGGGGATTTTCCTCTGTCTTGAAACTACAGCAAATATGTCCCTTCATGCATTTGGAAAAATGCAGTGCATGAAAAGTGAAGATTTGCAAGGTCTTTGTTGCTGAAAATGCTGTATTCTTGTTTCATTTGCACCAAAGGTGCTCACGTGTCAGAGAAGGAGGATCGCTGCTGCAGCAGGCAGTGTAGAATGCTGTGAACCTAAAGAACCTGAAGGCACATATAGAGCAAAGAACTTTCCCCAGCATTTAGGGCCCCTTGCTGATCCTCAGGCAGGGTGACATGAGAAGTTATCAGTTTCTCTTTTGAACGAGACCTGCAGAAAGAGCATGGTTTGGGACCTGTACTATGGGGAATATGACCAAGCTTAGCGCTTGGTGTCAAGGAATAATAAAACATACATAAAACCCCCAGTATCTTAATTTTTATTTTTACCTGTTGGCATTTTCTGTTGTCTCCTATCTTCTTCCCTTTGCATTCCCTTTCATTCTGAATGTACGACAAGACAAGGAATCCTTAATAACTAAATTGATTGAGTCTCGACCTGTATCTAAATGAGAACAGTTCAATTGCAGAAGCTGAACTGTCAGTTTCTTATATATCTCCTTTAATTGTGCTTATTGGGAATCAGAGAGCCAAATTCTCTACTGGCAGAAGCTATTGTCACTAGAAGAGCATTTGGCCATCAAAATCATGAACGTTTTAATGTTGTGTATTATTTACTAGCTTATATAGCACCGTTAGTAAATGCTGCTGCACAGTGATGGATATCCATTAATTTTGCATTAATGCATACCCCATCAAATACATTCTGGAGTCTAGCACTGAGATTTCTGGGCTGTTTTGCCTCAGATACCAACTTGTGCTGTCCTTGGGTGTGTCCGGTAATCACCCTGTGCCTTAAAGGAGCACTGTGAAGTGGGTGGGTTAATGATACCTACCTGAAATGGTGCTGTGAGACTTGATGGACTGACACTTTTACAGCAGCACTTACAGATCTTGCAGAGAAAGCATGGTGTGAAAACAATATTTAAATCTGGATGGATTTGTATGATAACCCTTGGTATTCTGGATTTGTAAGGGAGGACAATGCAATCTACAGATATTTACTTATGCTTTAAAAATTCTTGGAATACATCTGCACAGGGAAGTACTGTGCTAAATAGCAAAAAGGGGGTGACAGAAATAGAGCACACACTGGCTAGGAATGAAGCTTGGATAACTGGGAGAAGGATCCCAGACTAGTGCAAAAGCTATTTTTGCAGAATGGAGATGTAGTCCTGCCTCTCTCAGGTTTGACCCCTTTCTCCAGGTGTCTGGATAGTTCAGGGTTTCTTTCCAGAGCTGCCCGAAAAAAAAAAACCCACCAAAAAACAAACCCACACAACTCCTGAACAGATAAGACTTTAAATTTTATTTAATTCACATCCAGCCAAGGGGACTGGGGGAAGAGTCCCACCTGGATGACTACCCTGGAGCACCATGCAAGTGTAACACGACTGGGGATCCTGTGGCAAGTCAAAGAGCAGAGGAAATTCAGAACAAAGAGCAAGCGGCTGGGCAACAAATGGGCATGGTATGTTCATTGACATCTGTGAGCCAAGTGGAGTCTCAGCTGGCTGAACACTTATGGATTGTCTGCATGTCTAAAGGAAAAGAAGTATTTATTTCACTTTTGTTTATGGTCAGTATCTACTAAGATCCATTTTCTGGCTGCTGTTAATCTTACGCCACAGTGTTTGGATCACAGAAATAATGAGACAGTATTTCACACCCTGAAAATACAGCATGAAATCCTGGCCCTCCTAAGCACTGTGTAAAAATGCCATTAACCCTTGAGGAGCTGGGACTTCATCCCCAATCCCTTCACTGAATGTCTCATCTTTATTGACCCTGAAAAGCTTTCTAAAGAAGATATGCTTCTGAATCAGTCATTAAGTAGTCAAAATCATCTTTTGACTGCTATTTGGAAGAGAGGTTTGTTCCAGCATCTTCTGAGCTGGAGCACATGAGACAGTGGGTAGTAGCAGCCCTGGGGGAAGGTTCTATGGCCCCATAATTCGGTCCCCTTCCCTGTTACTGGGGCTGTGATGAGGTGGTCCCAGGGAAAGCCTCTCACTGGTGTGAACGTAGGAGTCTTGAGCTAGTCTCCACAATCCACCACAGTCCCCTTTTGGTTTTGTCTTGTAAAGCTCCTGGTTTGGTAAGTGCCTTTAACAGTAACCTCTCACTTGGAGTGAAGTGCTGCCTTGCACACACAGTGCAGCTCTACCCATGATGGCCTCTGGATTTGTGCCAGGGGTAATATCTTTCCCTGAACTGGCTGCTACAGATGGAAAATGAGACATGCTTTCTGAAGAGGGTTTGTGTGCCACCAGCTCTCTCCATGCAGAGGTCAGGTCCCCTGGCAAACTTTGCTCCATGCTGAAGGGTGCTGTGCATAATTACTGCTCCCTTTTGCTGTTTGCTGCTGGCAAGACGGGTGCTTCCACAGCTCCAGACATCCCTGACATGTTGTTTCCACATCTCCCTTTCTCTGCTTCTACAAAATATCTCACTTTAAACAGTGAAATGGATCTCCACAGGCATGCAATGACGCCTCTGTCCTCCCATGCGTGCCCCACCAAGTGGAGCCAACATGGACCTCCAAAGCTGCCCCACTTCTCCTCTTGCTTTCCCTTCTCCTTCCCTCTCCCCCTTCTGCTTTGCCACCCACCTGTGTGCAATTGGTGGGAGCAGTGGGTGCCCACGCCACGCCACCGGTGGGTGGTTGCACGGCAGAGCAAGCACTCCATGAAGTAACTAAGCATCCTGGCACATCACAGCCCATCTCCTCTCCTCCCGCTGGCATCTTTCACTCATTTTACACCTGTTAGGCTGCTGCTGCTCCTGATCTCTCAGCTCCTGGTGCCTTCCCCTTCCCTCTCATTCTCACGTTCTTTCACATCCGCCAGCATGAAATACTCGTGTCACAGCAAAGGGGAGATTTTGGAAAGTCACTTTTTTCAAAGCACGGCTGCTGAGATGAGTCTGTTTTATCTGTGGTCTCCTTGGACTCACCTCTTCCTCACACCCTGCTCTGCCTCTCTACCCTCTCTTCTTGAAGTAGCCATGAATTTTCAACTCCACGCGCTTCCTGAGTTGTCGGTGTTGTCTTAGTCCCACCAAGGCATGTTTGTAGGAGGAAAGGGGGGCAGGGGTTGGAGGAGGAAGAAAGCTGGGAAGGAGACAAAACCTACTCTTTAAGACCTGTCCCAGCTACACTTCATTCACGGGAGCGAGCGTGGCCTGAGAAGGAGCCTTTGCTGGCATTGACTCCAGGCTGCTCTGAGACATACAGAGTATTTTATTTTTGGAGCTATGTCTGCAGGCAGCATAGTAATGGGATGGATCCTGATTGTGCAGACATTCATCCAGACTCTGTTCTGCTAGATGTGTGGAAAGAACAAGAGCAGGATGGATGAGACTAGCCTAGAGTAGACTAGTAGTCAAATCCACTGTAGGCAGGGATTTATACCAACTAAGGATCCAGCCTGTGCAATCTGGTTGAACCTTAATTTCTGCTCAGATTCCACTTTCCATTAGCACTCTCTGAGAATTTATGTGACAGCAGAAATTTTTCACTGTCTTAGAAAAAGCAGTCACGTTTCATGGAAAGCTACTGCGTTCAGTTCATCTACACACCCGCATGCACTCCCAGACATGCACAGAGCTTAATTTTGCATAATCACATTGGTTCTTAACCATGGCAATATATTCAGATCTTCAGACACCTGACAGTCAGACCCAGCTCTCTAGCAGCCTCCCTGCTGGAAAAGCAATTATATTTGTGCAAAGGCATCAGTGGAGAGTTTAAAGGTACCTGTCATCCTAGAGGGAGCAGAGAGTTTTCTGGGCTAACCGTTGCAAGGGGGGCATCCCACTCAAACTTGTTATCAAACTCAGGTGATCCAGAATAATTGTAAACTACAGCCAGCAAAGGAAAATTAACTTTAATTCACTAATAAGCGAGTTGATAAGCTTGCCTTCCAGTTTGTGGTGATGAATCAGCTTGTTGAGATGCCTCAAACTCTAGGGATGAAATTCTTTGTCTAGCCAAAGGGGAGGCAGAACATCTTTATCTGAAGTCAAGGGATTAAAAAAAAAAAAAAAAAAAAAAGGCAAGCAAAAGTAGCCATTTACTACCTCTCCTTTCCAGTTTCTTTTCTGTGCAAACCAGAATGCAATAACACTTCCAAGCTTTCCCCACTTCTGCTCACTTGGGCTGAGCTAGCGATAATTTGGTCTCCTGCTCACAGCATTGCTTTTGAAAGAGACCATCTCCAATTAAACAATCCCAACTAACAATAATTACATTTTCAAATTAATAGTCACTGTTGTTGGATCCTGGTGCACTTCATTGAATTTCAGTGCCATTCCCTGTGGTCTGACTGAAGACGCGTGTGGCTGACATCTGTCAGGGATGATGCAGAGAGGACTGATCCCGCCCTGGGGCGAGAAAATAAACTAGACAATCTCCTGAGGTTCCCTCAGGCCCTGAGCTCCTGCAATGCAGGAGTCACACACGTGCTTTGCCTATCTCTCTATATTTAACTAGATAAAAGAAAAAGCCCTGCCATATGACAGAGAGATGGCACTGCCACAAAGCTGAGAAAACATACTTCTTTGGTAGAAATAACGTAGAAAATGCAACTGTCTCCAAAGTTTTTGTGGACACTGGAAGGCAGTCTCCCTTCTTTCATCATGTGATCCAAGACCTTAGGTGGCTTAAATGAGAAACTTAAGAAAGTTAAAAGAGGAGAAAATATTTTGCTGATTTCTCTTTTTTTTTTTTTAACATAAAGGTCATTTGGGCACAATAGATATGAAGAGCTGTAATGCTGTCTTTCCCTCTCATCTACCTTCAAAAAAAGGAAAACATTTAGGGGTGAAGCCAGAGTATGATCTCGATTAATGCATCCAGATGTAACACTGAAGTGAATCTCATGCTATAAATGCAGCTGTTTCAGGCTCTCACTTGTGTAACAGAGATAAAAATCTAACACAGAGGTTCCAAAAAATTCTCCCGAAACTTCTAAGGCTCAGTCAGGCCCACATGCAAAGTCCAAAATAAACTGATTTTACTGGAAAATCCCCAAGATTATGTCTAGAGTGATTCCAAGACTTTTCTTTTTTCCAATTCAAATGAGCCCTATTACACATAGGGAATGTCTGGAGGAGAAATACAGCCTATTTCATAAAGCCTTATAACATATTTTAATGCACACAAAGTAAACATGAAAATGTCTCTTGGGCATTTTGTTGTTTCAGTTTTCTAATTTTGTGTGCTCTTTGGTTACTTACAAAATGTCTTCATAAAAACCACTTTTGTGATGTTTATTTTATCTCCACAAGGGCTACAGCTGCTGAATCAGACTCTGTACTTCATGGGTGCATTTTAGCCACTTGGTTAAATTTGATCAATTGACAAAAGGGTAACAAGTCCCAGTGAGTTAAGCAATGCCATTTAGGAAAAAACTCCCAAACCCAAGTGGCAATAAGCCTGCAGCAGGTACTCATCCATCCCAAAACTAATGTTAAAGATGTTCTTTCCTGGCTTCATATGACCTCCAACATCAGTTGGAGGCTTCACTTGGATCACCAGTGGATGGCAAAAGCCACGTGTACCTTAATATCACCATATATCACAGATGACCCTAAAGATAACCCCTTCTACTTTATACCCCCTGATCAGCACTGGTGGCATGAAATGCCTCTCTGAAAGAAGATCTGTTTCCAAAGGCCCTGTTAGGGACTTTCACACCAGGTACAAATTGGTGAACAGGGTAAAAATATCCCCTTCTGCCAGTGGGATGAGGTGCTTCTGGGTCAGCTTTTTCATCTTGCCTCCGTCATGTCTCTGTAGCTATCTCTTCTGTGTGCTGCACAGCATAGTAAAAATGGAGGTCAATACACAGAAAAGGTCTGTCCTTCAGGGAGGCAGTGATGGGTTTGGTGTGGACCTGTACCCTGTAGCTCGTGGTTCAGTTCTGGGCTACAGAAAGAGGGAATTTCAAATTCTTCCGGAACTGGACAAAGACGTGAAGAATAAAACCCAAGTGGGTTTGCTTGGAACAAGCAGCCTTGTAGCAGGATCTCATGTCGCTCTGAGCCAGGAGGTCAGGCTGGCCCTGCTGAGCCAAAAGCAAGACAGTGGTGTTCATGTACCGACATAGGTCCTATACCTAAAATGCATACTCCTCTAGCACTAGGATAGTGATACTGGAGCAATGCAAATAAGTTAGAGCTGCTATCGTGAGGGCTCTGCATGCACTAACAGGCTCTAATCGTCCTGCTGAACCTCAGCTGGGCCTCCAGCCCTGGCTGGGGGCTGCATTTAAGCTCAGACCTTTAACTGCCCTCCTTCCCTGGTCAGGGCTGTGTGCGTGCTGAGCCTGGCCTTGCTCCTTGCTGCCACTGACCAGCCTTGACCCTTCCTCGCCTCCTGTGGGCTCTCCTGGGCTGGCTGCTGGACCTGCTTGTCTCTCCTTGCTTGTGTGGTCCTGTGCCTCCATCTCAGCCTCTTCTTCTGAGCAGTCTGCTCTTGCTGCACCCAGCAGGTACCTCCTGTGGGGTCTCCTGGTTCTCCTTTAACCCTGCTTCCCAGGACAGAAAGTGTGTGGGGACGTTACAGGAGCAGATATGCAGACCTGTGGAGGTTCAAGTGCCAGGTAGGAAAACACCCTGACCCCTGGGATTCTGTCCCCTTTCCATACACAGGGTGAGAGGTCCCCCTGGATGAGGATCTTCACAAAGCCACAGTGAAAAGCTGGCATGAGCTGTAGCTGTCCTCCAAGCTCCAGCTGAGAAAGTGGCATTTCAGCTGAAATATGACTAGGCTGTTAACACCCTTCCAACACTGAATTGAGTGCAGGGTGACACTGCTGTGTCTCGGTACTGGTAAAGGCTGGTGACCTTTTAACGGGTTCCCTTTTTAGTAACAGTCACACTGTGTAGACCACTTCTTAAATGCAAAACACTGTATTTTTCTTTAAGGTGCAGAGATGTATAGTAACGGGGCTCTGACAAACATCTGTTTCACTTTTCATTTTCAATTGTGGCTCAGATAATGGGAGCTCTGGCACAAGAAAGAAAAAACCAGCAAGGGTCCCCATTATTTGCCAATCTAGAGAGGTATAAATCACAGAGACGGTAGAGCCCTGTTCCTGTGATTTCAGTTTTATGGGTCATTACTGTAACTGGCTTGCGATGCTCTTCTTTTAACATACAAATGGTATGGCTTTATTTATTGTGGGTGGGATTGATTCCCCTCCCAAGGGGTCCCCATGGAACCTAACATTATTTGCACTGAGCATGGAAAGAGAGGTGTTATTTCTTTAGTCATGAGAAATCCTTCTTTAAGGCTTAGCTTTGTTTTCTCCATCGCGGAGCACCCTCACAGGCTGATAGCTATTGTGGCACTCTAAGTTCCAATAGGAGCTAAAAGGTTTGTGGAGGTAGGAAAGCTCAATATCGGTGCCCGTGTGTCTGCTTAGTTATACTGAAGGCAGTGCTACCTAGCCTGTGTTTTTTAAGGGAGTTTCAGGGTATGTTGGCAATGTAGATAATAACTGTTATAAAAAGCAAGGTACCTGATTTCTTTCAGCCCCTGTAAAAAATTGTGAGCAAGTTCAAGCTGCAGGACTTGAATTCTTTCTCTTTGCTTTTGCAGGTGATTGGGAACTTCTGGATCTGGTTCTGCTGCCAGGAAATGGCTGTGCCATGGCATTACTGGGGCACAGCTCACCTCTGCAATAGGTCCGGGGATGTTTTCAGATGCAGAGTGAAATACAACAGCAGCAGTGCGGTGTGGTGCTGCTGCTGCTCAGGGTTTGGTCTCTTCATGCAGAGATTACACCTAGATGTACTGACTGCCAACTCAGATACTTAAGGGAAGGTGCTGTTACAGCTTTGCAGAGACCTTTGCTTGGGATTTTTTTTTTTTTTTTTTTTTCTCCTTCAGCTTGGTACAGTGCAGGACACTTGATATTCTTGGGTCTATTGGAGGAATGTACTCTACGTTCCTCCAGCTACCTGAAACCATATATATATGTGGCATAAGATTCCTAAGTGATTGGTTATTTAATAAATCTGTGCAGAAGTTCAGCATATGGATTTCTTATCTGTATTTCTAGAAAAGATAGATTGAACAGTTTCTAAAATCCTGTGCTACAAACTTTGTCTCATTTTAGAAATCAGATCTAAAGATGAGAACTTTGTCAGTAGTGCCCTGTACAATGGAGTCCAACTGAAGATGGTTAAAGGTCTTCCCAGATAACTTTTTCAGTGTGAAACAGTGGCAGGTAAGATAAATAAGAAATTATAGGAGGACTGAGAGGGGCAGAAGGGAGGCTGCAGGAGAGGAAAGAGGGATGGTTTGGCCTGAAGTTGAGTCAGTTATGATGCAGCTTTTATGCTTTTTCACTCTCCCAGAAGTGGAATGACAAGGGCTGCAAATATAAATATTAATTTTCTTCCTGTAATAAAGCTGTCACTGGACAAAACAAAAAGTCAGGCAAAATCACTGCTGCTTTCCAGATGGGGAAGCAGCTCCATGGTATAAGTGTTGTCTTGAGAATGAAGTACTGATGATGGGGTTTGGGGGCTCGGGGATTAGGGCGTTTTGGGGGTTTGGAGGTTTTTTTTGGCATGTGTGGTGTTTTTCTGCTATGGAGGCAGCCAAACCTTGCCAATATACAGTGGGAAATGACTGCAGCATGATGCTGACTGAAAGTAAGTGAAGCTGCAAAAGCTGGTGATCTAGCTAAGTGGACAGCAAAACAAACTGAGGGCATCGGGGCCATAAAGTTGTCAAATAATTGCAATGTTGGAATGTTGCGTAGCAACAATAAAGATCCTCAGAGTGTGCGTTATATACAAGCCTAATCTGCCATTCCATCAGTGAAGAATTGCATCCAAAAACCTGAAGCCAGTGGGCACAACATAGCCAAACACAGTTAGTGAAATTGTTTACTTGCTGTGGTCTTCTGTGTTTGCAGTCGATGTTTTCAATTGATCCCTCTTAAAAGTCTATCCTTGATAAAGGTGTTAAATTAAAACGCAGTTTTTCACAGCTGATGAATACTTTTTATCCTCTTTGGCAAGGGGATGAGTCTTCCTACACATCACTCACTGTCTCAGAACTGATTAATACATGATTAATACTCCCTGTCTCAGCCACTGATTAATACATTTTGTTTCTGAAGCATGAGATGCAGGTTCACATGCCCATGCCAGCACCTTCTTCACCTCCATCTTTCATTTGGATTTCCTCCTGCCTTTTGCTGTAATCTTCGTCAAGTAGGGAATCTCTCCTACCAGTAAAGTACTATCAGCTAATTTCTGTGGAAGCAGTGATTAGCAATAATGTTAATTGCTAAACTGTTTAAATCAAAAGCAGCAGTGAAAAAGTTCCCACACTGCACTCACCCTCCTGCACCACCAAGCCCTCTGCCCCATGTTTGCCACAGAAAATATTGACTGTTTTAATTGTTTCTTAATGCACATGGCTTTGCTTTGGAATGAAGCATCTTGCATCCTGCTGACTAGCTTCAATCTGCATGGACCCAGGCAAAGACATTTCCAATGGCCTTCTCTCCATTGCAGTTAGAGGGGCAAGGTCAAATAAGCACACAACGGAATTTCTCTCTGCTTCTTTGCAGTGATTTTTTGGATCCTATGTACATCTGCTGGGGGTGACTTTCATATAACCTGGAACTACTCCAGAGCTCAAAAAAACCCCCAAACAAACAAAAAAACCCAACAATGACAAAACAAAACAACAACAACAAAAGAAATACTAAACCAAACAGCTTTCAAGGTATTGCACGTTATTTTGTTGGACATAGCATTCTGCCTCCTACTGTGAAGGTCAAAAAGCAAAAGCTCTTTTTTTCCCCTCCAAGTGTCATGCTAGCAAAAGCTAACACTGACAGCCTTGGAAATGAAAGCTCAGCTTATATGGCCCAGGTAATGTCAGTCTGGTCTTTCTCAAGTGTGCGTACGTTGGCTGAGAGTCCTGACTAAGCCTTAAAAAGGCTTCCTCTGGGAGTGAGCAGCCCTGTTAGGAACACATCCCTCAGTTCCTACTGCAGCTCTGACTGCTGACAGTGGCGGCAGGTCGTGCCACGACTTGAGTTACGTGGACGCCTGACCACAAAGGGCTGTTTGGAGACCTCCCTCAACTAATTTTATGAGTCCGCACGTTGATTTGGATTCACAAGCAGCTCACATTGACTCCGAGCTTTTGGGTGAAAGCTCAAGACTCTATAGCTTACTGCAAGTCTCTTTTGTGTTCAATCAGATGAAGTTAATGACAGACAAGACAAAACCACCTAGGCTTTTTTAGGTTTTCTACTCCAAGTTGAAGGATGTTCAAATACTTCATTCCCTTTACTGCTAGGCTCCTTCCAATTTCCAGCCTTAACTTATTCTCCCCCAAGACATCATATCTCATTTGTTCTTGTGTCATGGTTGTATTTTATAGCTGCAATGAGGACAAATTGCAGATTTAAATAGCATTGATGTTGCAAAGTTTTGCACTATGTACAGATGGAACAACTTGCTTGCAATAATTACAATATAGTTACTGTTTTCATCTGATTAGCTGCAAATACACTGATTTTTCTCCTCCCATGCTTCGCATAAAAGTTCCTTTTTATCAACAGTTTATACAAGTGTTACTCTATGGGGGTTGCTGTAGTTGCTATAGGTTTAAAGAACACAATAGCTTGTTTGCAAATATGCCTGATCATTTGTTACACTGTCTGTTACTCCCTTTATGACATTCTGGAAAAGAAACCGCTGAGGAGGACATGGAGATCTGTAAAACTACAGGAGGGAGAAAGAGAGAGAGTGGATTGAGATTGATTGCTCACTATTTCCTCCCATACAGGAGTTAGGGGGCCTCATATGAAGCTAGAAGCAGCTAGCTCCAAAACAAATGTTACAAGAGATCTTCCAGCTGATAGAGGATGGATTTGTTGGACTCCACGCCACAAACATGGTGGATGCAGAAACATTGTGTGGATTCAAGGGGAGGTGAGTTCATGGAAGTCAGTCTGAGGGTTTCCAAGTAGACAGAATTTCTCTCCAATTCAGGAAGCAGTTTGAGGCTAGGAGGGGGGATGTCACACAAGTTTGCCCTGTTGTTACTTTGTCCTGGGCAAATCACACCTGAGTTAGTTTACCACTGGTGAGCTTGGGCAGAAGTACAGCAGAGCTGTGATGGCAACCAGAGCTTTCTAACCCTGGTCCACAACAACCTTATTAAAATTGACACAGTATGCTCCCCCTCCAAATGTTCAATGAGCATCTTCACTGTATTGCATGAATTTATATTATCTCTTATAGTATTTATATTCATAACTTGTTTAAAATGCAAGTAAAGCCCTGATTTTAAGGTGCTTTTTCAAACCAGAAGACTTACAGAGGTAGACAGGAGAATTTTTAAATGCACCAGAGCACCTCCATTGATTTCAGTAGCAGTCAGCTTCATAAAAGTACCCAATTTACAAGTGTAAATAAATAATTTCAACAGTGTGACTCATTGTAGTTGTATATATCGAAATTCCAACTATAGTGGCTTCTTTTTCTCTCCGACCACTTAATAGCTCTTTGGTACTTTTAAATGGTTTTGTTTGTGCTACCAAAGCAAAAAAAAAAGAAAATAGATTTTGCTGAACCTGTTCCAAGGTTAACTCTTCTGAGTAGCATGTAATTGTTCCCACATTGTTTCTGAATAAGCTTGATTTGAAAATGTCAGGAAATCACTTTTCTTCCCAGTAAAACTCTGTTCCAGGTATCTTGCTGTTGGGCAGAGGCTTGTGCAAATGCCGTTCCTCACATCCCACCTTTGATGTCATTATGTTGCTGCTGGCTGCATTTCCTCGCTGTCTGATGTTATCTTGAATTTGGGCAGAAAGTCCAGAAAAATTCAAGGAGAGAAGTGTTAATTCTCCACCACACCTAGGGAGGGATATGGAAGTGAATCTCCTAGGCACCTCTGTTTCATCTGATGCTCAGGAAAAGAAAAAGAAAAGTAAAACAAAGGTTTGTATATTGAGGGTTTTTTGCACATGGACTTTCTCATTGCCTTGCTTCTTCTCCTAAGTCTTCCTCTCTGAAGCAGTGAAAAGGGGAGGTGACTCAGTCTTCTACTCTTTCTGAATAAAATAAAATAAAAAAAATAAAATAAAATAAAATAGTCTCTGAAGGCAGTTTTACACCAGTACAGTCTTGTTGGCTTCTTCTAGAAACTTCTCACTTGCACCGGATGGAAACGAGCTCAGTACCAAGTCTGGTTTTGTAAATATGAAAGTACAGCTTTGGTACATGTGATGTATCGAAGTACATGCTTGTGAGTCTCTTTGCTTCTTTATATATGCCTTGGGAGGTCTGGTTAATGTTCCAAGGCACAGCATTAAGACCATTGTAAACTGCATGGTTAACAGCTGTTAGTAGAAAATAGGCTAGTGTTTTGTTTTATGAAGAATCGCCAGGGTGGGGCGCAGGATGGAGAAACGGATTAACGTGTACGTGCTCCTGAGTGAATGGGTGTAATCAAGGGACTGCTGTGCCTGGGGAAGCTCAGGTGAGTGAGGAAACAAACTCCTCCACTCTGTGCTGGCCCATCTCTGTCCAGATAATTTCAATTACTGGAAAATGAAGTCCAACTCTGGAAGCTCTTATGCAGGTTCAGTTCTCATTGAAAGGGTGGAGAATCATTTCAGAAAAATCCTTTGTGAATCTAGAACTGGTATTTCCAGGGCAATATAATGGCTTTTCAGCGAGTATTCATGGCGGTTTGCTGATACCATAGCAAAAAAAAAAAAAAAAAAAAAAAGTGTCATAGTGTGGGTAGCAGGTGGGGGTTTCTCTGGGAGTTTTATGGATTCAGTTAAGGAGGTATTGATCTGCTCAGCAAATGCTGAAATTTCTGAGTTTCTTCCTGCAGTCAGGAGATCTGGTGTCCAAAATATTAGATTTTTTTCCTGATACATGCAATATATTTTATAGCTTATGGAACTATTTGCATCTTAAGGAGTTCTTCTCTGGGCCTAGATATAGGCCAGCTTGTATACGTACCAAAGCCACAATACACAGTTATGCTGGCCCAGAACTTCCCATTATAAGACCTTTCTATCCTCTTTTAAACAAACAGCTTAAGCTGAAATTTTCTGTGCTGGGTACCTGTCTCAGTCTGAATCTTTTTTGAAAGGTCTCAGCAGAAGTCACTGTGAATAGGGCTATGGAAAAAGGATTATTTTATGAGCACGAAGGATGTCTTCTGTTTGGTGAAGAAGGAGAGCCCATACACTAGAAGATGGTCTTGAAGGCGCAGAGTTGGTTTGCTCTACCGATGGGGTGTTGAGCAGCCCTGCTTAAAGTTGGCCACATGTTTAGCTGTCCAAAGTCACAACTGCTCCACCTGCCCCACTGCTTGCCAAGCCTGACCGGTCTGGACCTGGGAGAGGGGACAGCTCTGCTACAGGGAGGGGGATTCTCCATCACAACCTGCACCCATGGCACAGGCATCATGTTAAGGACCCTGACACCACCATGTAGCAACCTCAGCTGTCTGCAGAGAGAATCAGCTGCCAGGGCAGCTGGGGCAGAGGGCTAGATGAAGGTTTTTCACAGCAGACACCTGGCAAGCTGGCATGTGGCAAGGGAACACCTTGGGGCAAAACTCCACAGTGGTGGAAGCTTTCATGTGGGGGAAATGGACAGTGGAAGCAAGAGGTTTATTTTTAGTATTTCTGTTGGGCTGAATCCAGAAAGCCAGATGATGCTCCTTCTGATAGGCAAATGTGTTTTAACTGGCTTCAGCAAACCCATATGTACAGTCAAGGAGTTATGCTTCCCTTAAGTAAATTCTCCCTATGTGAACTTCCAGTCTGAAAAAGCAGTTTAGCTGCAGGACCTTCTTAGTGAGCACATCTGCTCTACACATTTGTGCAACATCACATCTGCCATATAATTTAACAGAACCTGCAGAGCTCTGGGAGGAAAAAAAAAAAAAAGGATGGGTTCATTTCTGGCTTGCACATTGCCAACAGAACAAACTCAGGACAAGTTGTGGCTTGAAGCTACTTAAAAGACCAACACTTTTATCATCCTGCAACTGGCTAGTTCTGCTGAGCAGCATATTGTGGGGAGGAGGACTGCCAGCACAGAGTTGAGCCAGGATCTGAGAGTTGAGACTTAGGGACACTGTGGGAGGAAGATCCTGCAGCTTTTGAGTATAGGAGAGGTCTGCTTCGATCTTACCCAATTGTTCATATGCTGTTACCAGTTTTTTGTAGGAAAATTTTTAAAGAAAAAAACCCTGACACCAAACAACAAATCTCCATTAAGAAATCTCCTTGTATTGCTGCCACAACTGCTACCAGCACTCAAATTGTGTGCCTAAAGACGAACCTCTTGCTCATTTCTTGCCTCCAACCACAGTCCTAGCTTCTGCGTCAACTGTTCCTTTACTGGACCACAGCAAATCTCCTACATAATATGCCATGTATTGGCTGTCCAGCTCATCAGTGTCTCTGGGCTGTTGCCTATGTTGCCCTTGCTCTCTAACCTTTACTCCAGCACAGTTGTTGGAAACAGACACAAGAGGAGGAGAATGAAAGGTGCCACCATGAGAACTGCAGGGGAGAATCTTGTGGCAGAGCTGGTAGGATTATGGTGAGAAGTAGGCTTTGCTGTCAGTGCAGAGATCTTGGATGGTTTCTTGTAAAGCTGTTTCCTCTGCCATCTTTTTCCAGTTGTGCACACACCAACATGTGAGCACTCCCATGTCATTGTTTACTACTTAGCCAGTGACCGGGAAAGTATTTCTCTCCTCCTAGGTTACAACTGCCTACAGTTAGCCTTCAGTAACATAATGACCAGCCAGTGTGAAACTGTTAAAATTACCCCATAAATAACTCTTAATGCACAGAGAACTAGGAATTGCTGTTGCTTATAGATAAATTACTCACTGCCATTATAGAGCATTAAACCATGGCTAATATGGAGGTCCCCGTAGGGGTTTCATTAAACACCAGAGGTATCCTATAGATTTAACCATTGGGGAGCTACACAGCTCTTGCTGCTTGTCAGCTCTACCATGTTAGAAGTAATGTACTTCTGCAAAGGGATACCAGGGATGCTAATGGCCAGGAAAATGCCTCTTAATGAAATAAAAAAATAAAAAAAATCCCAACGTTGTTAATGTTCAGTGGCAGAGTGCTGTTTGTAGCAAGATTTTTGATCTCTGTACAGTTTGAAAGTTGTTTCTTTTTGCAGGAAGACATTAAGGGAGTGTAATTGGAAATGGTCCTCTTCCAATCAGGAACCAGGGAAGGGGCAACACTTCAGACTTGCCTGCCCTGCCAGCGATGGAGATTTCCAAATCTCTGCAGTTAACTTGGCTGGGAAAGATGTGCCGCAGCATGTTCATTTGTTGCCTGTGACAGATCAGGGCTACTGCAGGCATGCCTACCTGTGTTACTATCACACCCCCGCACCGCCTGGTAGATGCACCATCTAACAAGACATATCCTCATCTACATCTACGTTGCCATGTGAGACCACTGACACAGGGCTTCAGCCACCCAGACTCCTTCCACACAACCATAGCCACTGAACAATGTTAGCAGAGCACCCAAGGTCCTTGTGCTCAAGGGAGATAGTGATTGAGCCCATGCATGGTCTAAATCACCCTTTGGAGACTCTCCATCGGTTGTGGACTGAATGGCAGTGATGGTCCTGTGCACAACTTCGCTGTGCGCTGAAGGTGTGTTGAGCACCCTCAGTTCCTCAGACTGAAGGAGAGCTGTGCAGCTTCCAGCATACAAGTGGTTCATGTGCATTCACGCTTGCAAGTCACGCACGTTCTCTTATAGCAAAGGCCAGAAGAACAGATGGTGCTTACCAGATGAGATCTGGGAAGGCTTAATGACCACCATGGAGGTATTTATAGCTCTGTCTTGTAAGAAACTTTTGGTAAGTAATTACCACCAGCATAGGACTAACTGTATTTCTACAGTGTGTTTTTCCATTTTTTGCTGTCTTTTTTATTGCTACTACAATATACTCTATTTTAATAATAAAATACCTAATTCGCGATTTATTTCTTAATACATTCACTGTGTTATGTCGAAGGTATGTCCTTTTTGGTACCCTAGTAAAATTTTAGTTATTCTCAAAGCTACATCATTGATGACTCCACTGACACTAATTAGAGGTGTGAAAAGGAATTCACACCCTGCGGTGTTCCCTGTTGGGTCTCCTATTCTACCATACCAACCCACAGTTTCAGCTAAACAGTGGGTGGATAACTGCAAAGTAACCGCATAAAGGTGGACTCATTGTGGCTGAGTTCACTGTGTTCACTGGAACACTGCATCCATGGGAAAACTATAGTTTTTCTTCTGTATAGTTGCTACCTGATGAAACTTCCAGTGATGTGATGGACTGACCCACCATGCCCTGCCTAGAAAACTTAATGAGAAAAGGGGAAAGCTCTTGTGGTTGCCAACACAAGTCTGAAGGGATCCAGCCATACCTGGCTTTCTGTGCTTCTATAGGAAGACTGGCAAATAAGAGAACATGGCTCTTGCACCTTTCTGGGCAAGGACAAGGTGTAGTTTTGGTTGGGAGTACTAGTGCCACACTGGATTAGTGCAACCCCTGTCACTATCTCCTCTAGAGACGTCAGAACCCAAGCCGCTGGGGGTATGAGGGGATTTGCACTGTTTAAGCAGTCTGTAGACCAAGTGAATGATCTTCTGACAGTTATTCAGGGCTTCTGTGCTATGGCTCTAGCCACTGCTTATCTCAAGCAAGCTGGAAGGGCCCGCACAGCAGGATGGGTCTGCTCAGTGATGCACGCCTGTCTTGTCTGCTGGCTGTCATGGAGAGGATCTAGCTGGAAAGCAGAAAGGGAGGTGAACCACACTGGAACAGGAAAAAAAATATAATAATAAGACAAGGATGGGCAGTGCTTATAAGTTTTGTGGTTTAAGCACAGCTTGAGTCTCCCTCTAGAATAACCACCTTGTTTCATTGATTATCTAGAGAAATACAGCTTCTGGCATTTAGGAAACTAAATTAGGTGATGTGATTACTCCTTTAAACTCAAATCAGATACTAATCCTTCAGGCACCCTGATCTTTCTGGCTTCTCTTCCATTCCATCCTCAAAGTGCAAATTAAAAAGGTGATCTATTATTACTTAAATAGTTTTCAAAACTCTGATTATTTTTCTGACCACCATTTTTCCCTCAGCAGGATAGAAATGATGCTCACTGAGTCTGGAGCAAACCTAACCCTTTACCACAAAAAAAAAAAATAAATCTGAGATCTGAAGGGAGAAGATAGGGGGGGGGGGAAATAATTAACTGTGCTACTGAATGATCAAGAATTTTAATCCTTACCTGTAGCTGGGCTGTGTTTTGCTGATATCGGGAGGAGAACGTAGTTCAGTTTAGCCAGTCCCACAGCATCTCACAGCATCCTGCTGAGTCCTGCCTGAGTTCTTGTCCTCTGGGTCCATTCCTGTGTGCTGGCGTGGGCAGGATCTAGCCTGGTGCTACTGCTTCTAGGTCATTTTTTTTTCCTGCTATGACACACTCATGTGTGAAACAGGTAAAGGGAATGTGTAGAAATATTGCAAGTCTTCAAAAATGTTTTATTCTGGTATCTGCATAACCCTGAGTCTGCCCTGGTAAGGTTATTGCAATGAATAACTGATGAAACAGCATTCAGTGGACAGTTATTTTAAAGTGCTCCCAATCTTGTTTGGTTGTGATAAAGAGGATAAATAGAGAAATGCACATATTCGCATCCGCATGAAAGCCAAAATCACATGTGGCAGAGATAGTCAGAAACAATAAAACCCAAGATTGAAAAATGAAAGAGAAGAATAAAGCCTTGTGGTTTAATATGAAGGAAAATATATGACAGAATCTTTCATCTCTGACCATGTTTGCTGCGAAGTAATAAGATACGTTGGCTCTGAATGGAGAAGATAAGAGACTGGGATAAAAAAACAAGCTTCAGTACAACAACCATGGGAGCTAAATTATTGCCTTGTTTTTATTACTACAGGCACAGAAATATAGTGGAAAGATGTAGATGCAGGGAAAAACTCCCAACAGCCAACAGGATGGGCTGCAAATGCTTGGGGTACGCTTTTAAAAGGGTGAATGCTTGAGATATTTTCCTCTTGTAAAAGTATCAGAATAATGTTTCCTGTGGATAGGTTGAATGCCTTGAAACAGTGGCTGTAGCTTACAGATTTGAGTGAAAATGTTGGGAAATTGGGGTCTCCTACTAGCATCAGTCAGTTTGTGCCAGAACTGAGACCATGTAAAATCAAAGACTTAAGGGTGCTCCCAAGATGACCACCTACTCTGCCACCACGGTGCCCCAGTGCCCCAGCCTCAGCCCCTCCCACTCAATTCAATTTTGGAGACCTGTGCAGGGTTTAGAGTTTTCTTTGTCCCCATTTTAAAGCTAGGGAAATAGAAATCAAGCCAGAATGGCTTTTCCAAGTGCAGGAGCGTACTGCTGAGTTCCCAACTTTGCATGCAGTTTCCTAAACAAGTAGGCTGGTTTTCCAACATGCTGAGCAGCTTCTGAAGCCAAATGGAAATTCATCTGGAGACATAGCTGGGTCACTAATGTGAAGAGGGTTTGGGATGAAAGGCACTGCTTGAAAGTTTCTGTTGTGTGGTTGCTTTGACTCCATAGATGTCCAGATAGCCCCTGACGCTTAAGCAAGGCTAAAGATGCAAGTGTTGGACAGCACTACTGGTCTTCTTGGATCTCATACATCACAAGTCTGAACTCTTAAAGAAGATTCTTCCTCCTATTGTCATTTGTCATCCTAGCTGTCCTTTGCTCCTAGGACATGAGTTTATATTTGTTTGTGTTTCTTATTTGGCTTCTGGCAGAAGAAGGAGGGACACGCAGATGGTGTGCCTCCCTCTTGGCCACCCTTTGTGCTGCTCTTTGCTCACAGTGCCTGAGGAGACATCAAGTAGAAATGACAGGTCCAGCTCTCAGAGCACCAGCGAGGTTCAGACTTGCAGTCAAACATTTTGGCTTTGACCCCTTTTTGGTAGCAGGTCAGACCAATCTTTGACCAAAATTTCCATGCTCAGTCCAGCCTGCTTTGGGGATGTCTGGATCCTGAGGCAATGTCCATCTATGCTGTTAATTCATTCCTCATGCAGTCCTGCTGCCCACTGTCCTCATGCTGTTCCCCAGCACACACCATATTGCAAGGTCCCTGCACTTGTGTTTCCTACCATACTTGGTGCTAAGAGGTACCTGGCGATCCTGTTTTCTATTTATTACAACACAGCTAAATCTCCCTGGGCAGAGGTACTTTGCAGCCCAAAGTGGATGTGTTTTGCCATGCAGATTATACTGCCTTTCTGTGGCGAAATACAATGCTATATTTTAGTGTATATATTATATATATGCACACACTCTCTCTAAGGCTATAATGCCTTATGTCACAGTGACAGCAGTCTCCCAGGTTCTTTACTACAGGAGGTTTCCCTGTTTATCAGAGGAAAATATGACAAATTTTGCCAAAAGTAGTATTTTTTTCTAAAGATCAAATCTCCCTAGAGCCTGTTTTCCCCTATTTCCACTAAAGCTTTTAATGATTTGACCTCTCCAGCTCCCCCAAGTGGGATTGCTCGCTAGCTTGTAAGCACTTCAAATTTGGACCGTATTAAAATGAACAATAATATTAAAACAGCATTTCCACTGTAGTTTGAGGAAAAAACTTTCAAAGGACCTGCTGAGATGAAAACACGGTTTCTGGACTTGAGTGCCATTATACTTACCAGAAATTAGCCTCACAAGACCTAGGAAAAAAAGGTAGGTGGGGTACTAGTAGTAGAGATCAGTAGACTTCTGTCTACTTCTAGCAGTAGACATCAGCCCATGCCAGTCCATGGCCTTACCACAGGCCCTGGTTAACCCTTCTCCACACCGAATCTAATTGTCTGGGAAGGTACTCAGAGAAAGAGGAGGCACCTGGGACCTGCACAACTGTTCTTGGCATGGTGGTACCTTTTATCCACATGTCCAGACCTGCTCGTTCAGTGCTTCCTGGCATGTGCCTGGGGGAAGCTGGAGTGGACGGAGGCAAAGGTGCTGAGACCAGAGTCCTGAAGGTTTAGAGGTGAAACCTCCAGCCTCCCTTGCCAGAGCTGAGATGAAGAGGGAAGGTCAATGTAGATTGCCCTGGGTTAGGAGTTAGCTTTGGATATGAAAAAAAGTGAGGGTGCATCGAATTCATTTCATGGTGGCAAGAAATGGTAAAGCAGAATTGCCACCATCCTGTTGAGGAGTGAGACCTGCAAGTCAACAAACACAAAAATTTATCCTGCCGGTGCCCAGGCGGAGGTGACTTTCGGGGGACTGAATCATGCCGGCATGCCCACCTCCAATGCAGCCATTCCCCTGGGCTAGTAGCAGCATGAGTCTCCCAGGCAGGGCCCTTCCTACTTTTTTTAAAAGCAAGGCACGTCACACCGCGTGATCCACTGCTTCCTCCCAGGATGCCTTAATCCCAGCATCCCAGGACATGTGGCTGCAGCATTTGCAGGAGCGACTTCTCCATCACTCATGACTCTCCTTTTCCTCAATAGTTTCTCCAGTTTGGGCTTGTGTCCCTGAGTTGCGGTGACTCTTCCAGAGCAGGTCTGCTGTCTTTTAAAGGCCGCCATGGTTAAGAGTGAAATGTTGTACCTGAATGCTAGAAATGTGGGATGCTTCAAAAAAACAGTGTTTCCTTAAGACACAGATTTCCTCATTTACTGAGAGTATAACAAGTTCAGGCATCTCAATTCCAAAGCACTGGAGCTGAAGGTATTTTTTTATGTGAAGTGATTGTTTCTATGGCATCAAAATATTTAATTCTATTTTCCGTTTTTTAAACCTTTTATTGCAAAAGTTGGTTCTTTTGAAGTGCCAGTTCAAGAAAAAAACTGGGCATTTCATTGTAGATCACTTCAGTCTTATCTGATTGCTTCTTTTGTAAAACAAAGTTTTGTAAGGTTGACAAACATGTTTAAATTTAAATAGCTTCTTTTGGTTTGAGATTTCTTTAGTGAAAAAAATCATCCCATAGATTCTAATCAAGACCTGCTGTTATGTGCCTTAAAAAAAAAAAAAAAAAAAAATCCAACCAAAAAGCGTCAAGAACCAGAATGTGTTTTATTCACTCCGACATAAATTGCAAGTATAACAATGCCTGTGAGAAACAGTGGACTGGAGAGAATTTTTCAAGCACTTCAGTGTGCCAGGAAAACTGTACACTCATTAGTAATTTTTGCTACAGCTCAAGATTTTCTGAAGTAGAGATATTTAAAGAGTTCTCAGTAAAACCCTGAACCAAAATAAATCACTTTTAAATTCTGAATATGAAGTGAAAACCAGGTTCCCTGAAAGTTTAACAGACATTTCTGACCTATGTGTGCCTTCAGGAGTGTATCTGATCCAGCACAGCCCTTTTTGTGTTTTTTTGCATTGAAGGCCTCAAAAAGGACTTTAAAGTCCCTTAATATACTATTGGTTGCTATTATACTTAGACATCCAAGAAACAATCAAACAAACAAAAAAGATAAATTAAGAGGGTAGAACTGGTGCTGGAAATTTTATACCTGGCACTCAAAAGTCAGATCTGGAGGTCATAAGTTTAGGGCAATGCTGGGTGACTCATCATCAGGTGATAATGCAGATCTTGGTCTTCAGTCTGTAATCATCAAATGTGCCAGGATTTGCCTGCTAGCAAACTTGGATTTGGAGTATCAATGTTATATGCTCACACACATTCATAAATCAGATTCTCCTCCCTTCAAAGTCTTGGCACTAGGTATCTTGGCATTACACAATATATTCTAAGTATGTGGAAATACTTGCATATATTACATATACTTCAATGTGTATTTCTGAATAGCATGAAAACCTGATAGTTTTGTAAAATTTTAAATATATGTTCATTAAGCTGTTTTGCAGGTGAATTTCGTGAAGTTTGGGAAACATCTTGTTCACACAGAGGAATATTGGATAATGTATCTTAACTAGGTTGGAGATTTCATAGTGTCTCCTCTCTCTGTAAGTAGAACTAAATACCTGGACCCTCATTCCTTCCCATAAACTTTTTGAGTTCAAAGACGACTCTTTATTATTATAAATACCTCTGCAAAGGATTTTCATCAGGGAAGCATGAAAGTGCATCTGTTTGGATTTTTTATTGCATGGGTAATCGTGGAGGGAAGGAGAAATGGAGACATGGAGGAAGGATCACAAGATGCATTGCTGGATAAAGTCCTGGCCAAGTCTGCAGCAAATCTTAATGCAGCTCTGGTTGTGATGAGCTGGGTTTTGCTACTGTTGACTTGAGCTCATTTGTTTTCGTATCTAAACAGGTTTCCAACTGAGTCTCACCTGGGCTACAACTACTGCCAGAGGAGGAGTGAACATCAATGGTAAATGGAGATTATTTTTAGCCAAATTCTGGAGTCCTGATATACCTCAGTTTTCACTTTCTCAGCACATTTTATTCAATTTTATTAGGTCATTTAGCAAATAATTTTAATTTTCTGCTTAGATCTGAATTTCTGAAAGTAATGTACTGTTGTACAGTTAATGAGTCTGCTAATAAGCTCCAAGAAAATGTGATTTGCAAATCATTCCAGGACATAACTGTCACTCAGACCCTATGCCAATTAGCATAACCATTAGCAACTATCCCTAAGAGGTCCTTGAAATTTAAATGAGATTTCCTAAGATCCCTTTTACTAGGGAGGTTGAAGATTCTGCCTCACATGGAAAATGCAGCCTGGTAAAAAGCAATAATTCATTAAAGACAAAGTATATCTTTAGACGTAAATGCCCACCTGGATTCTGAGCAGCAGCAATGTCTCTGTAATGCACTTGGTGTTTGCCCTTACAATGATGTTAAGAGGTGCCATGGCTGACTAACTTCTTGCTAACAACTTGAGCAGCAAAGAATTGCTGCTGAGACACTGATACAGCAACCAAATGGGTGGCTTTTTATTGCAAACATGAAAAACACGTTAGCATGGAGGTGGGACAGTCTTTAGGGAGCAATATTTTCCCCACAACGTTATTCTAAATCTTGGTGGATTTACTGACTTGGTGGACTTAGTTTTCTTGAAAAAAAGGCTGCATAAAGGCTGTGTGAGGTTGTGGCCAATGCTGCAATGCTCTCAGGTGCCGTAGGGACTAGAGATCCTCTGGGTGCAGGCAAATTTCCGTTGGCTGCAATTCCCACTGGACATCTGTCCTGAATGCTTCACTTCACAGGTGTGTGTGTGTGTCCCCAGCCTCGCCCAGGAGAAAGTACTTTCCTCAACATTTGGCTTTTTTTGATCTTTCCCTCCCCCAGCTCTTAGTTCTTTGGGATCCCAGGACCAATTCTGTCACATGTTTTAGGAAGAAACAGATCTTCAAGGCTTTGGTTAGTATAACAATCTCACAGAGATCTTGCCATAACATTGCAGACGCCTTCCTGAAGGTGAAGTTGTAGCCAGGCTATCAATCAGGCAAACACAGCACTTCAGATGAAATGCAAAAGCTTCGGACTCAGGAGGAGACTGCTGTGGCTTGGGAGTATAAAATAAAAAAGCATGCTGTATTATGCAACTTTAAAGACCTAACAGAGGTATTAGCTTAATTCTTTTAATCTTGCCTTTTCTCATTTACAAAATGAGAAGTCTATATACTTGCAACTGATTTCTGCCAGCTAGAGTCAGGTGGTCCGTCAGGGCCCTCCGTGGCCAAAGCCGGCTCACGGGGTGATGTCCTTGAGCCATCACCTTTCCTTCCCGGCAGCCCCCCATGACACAGGGGACAACCAGCCTTTGGTGCAGGGTGTGAATCCCAAAGCTGCACACCTCCTCTTATGTCTGTATACACGTATAGACCTGTGAATTACTGCTGCGTCCATGTGGATGCAGCCCAAAGTTGGTTCATGAATTTGACAAACATGAATTCGAAACCTTCTTCTCCTGAACTCCTAATTGTTAGGCTGACTCTATCCCACTTTTAACTGAGCAAGTGAACATGAAACACAGGATTAAATAAAGCAGAGATCTAACAACTGATGCAAGTCATCTAGGAGAGATTAAGGTAGTCAGCAAATGAACAAAGGAGGTAACACGCTAAGGTAAAAGGGGATAAAGTTTGTCAAGATCAGGGACCTGCCTCAGAAAATGGTGTTATGAATTAATGGCACAGTAAAGCTGAGCATTAGGCTGAGCAAATTCCTTTGGTGTCTTGTGAAGGGCTGTTTCCTCAGCTGCCTCCAGAGGGATTCGCCTGATGGCTCTTGCCCGTGCTCCCATCAGCTGGAGCAGCGTTCCCTCATCGCCTCCTGCCACCTTTCAGCAGCAGTGGTGGGCTGTTTCCCTCAGATCCCATCTGCTAATGACTTGCACGTTCATTTGTTTTCCTGTTTTCTTTTGTTTTAAAGCAACATTGAGGGCTTTTAGGACTGGGGAAAGGATGTATGCAGAGACGATATCATGCAAACACCACCAACTGATTACGGTGGTGATTATTAATAGTAACATCAAGCAGCAGCTGGGACCTGATTGATTAAAGATGACTGGGAGGTCCAGGAGGCCTTAGAGCACTTTCCAAGGTCTGGTTTTGCCTTTTCTGATGGAGCCTGACCAGCTGTCACCGGGACGTTGCAGGTTTGCACAGCCGGGTCCTGCTAACCCATTTCATGTCTCGCCAAGATTCTGCTGGGCAGGAGGAATCCTTTCAGAACTGTCAGTAAGCAGCTGTATCTCAAAGGATACTACAGCTCAGGCTTGTCAAAACTCAATAAATACCAGGGCTCCTTATTTAATATGGAGACCCTATGGAAATTCCTGTTTTCTGTAGCAAGCCTAGGAGAGGGTGGTTCTTAAAGCACCAACTCAGGCTTTAATATGTGGCTAGAGTTTTCTTGGCCATGTTGGCTGTTGATGGATGATCATTTGCCATCTTTTTTCACTTGATAGGAAAAGCCAGAGGTGTATAAATCATATTTTCATGCAAGAGACCAGGTACAGATTTTTTGGTATTTGCCCTTAATTGCCTTCTCAGTTTTTGTTAGACAAGAAAGGATATTAACGGGATTGCGCAATGGCCAATTAGTTTTAAAGGTCTTTAGTTCCATTACTTATCTGGAATAATTTGTAATCTTCCTTTGACAAAGGAAGCCGAGGAACCCTTTTTGATAATAACACTAAATCAGGCTGCTAGAGCACATACCGATTAACATATACAAGGGATGTTACACCAAACAGAAATTCAATTTAACAGATCTCATGGCTCCAACCATATCCCAATTATATTCATATCCTTCTGCAGACTTCTCTGTTTTACCCTCTTATCCCCATTTTCAGAGGTCTCGGCATGAATTTATCATGTTTTCTCTTGCTCTTGTTCATATGCTGCCTGCTCACTACCCACCATTTTTTTCCATAATGTTCTTTCATCTCTTATTTCTTTATTGATCCTTTATGATGCTGCTGGATACAGAGGTTAAGGGGACTGTTTACAAGGAAAGTGGGAGAAGGCATATGCACACTCAGGCCCTTCCCTGCATCTTAGAGATATGAGATAAGTGCACTGACTTTGCTGTTGGTCAGTCATTTAGGGTCTGGAAGCTGCATGAGTTGAACAAGACTAGTTCCGTAAAAGACATACCCTTCTATATTGAATCCAACCAGGGCTCAGCATCCTGGGGAGAGATGGCAGCTCTTGAAGCTCAGGACAGGGTACTGGGAGGGCTGGTGGGCTTTTTTGCCACTGGAGCAGAATAGAAGAAGCTTAAGTGCAGACCCCATCGCACTTAGACAGGGCACCAGCTATTTGCTTAAGCCCTTCCCCGTGCTGTTACCTATCAATCAGCTCTTGGGCAGTTGCCAGCTGCTGGGCTTCTTTCTCTGTTTTAAACCATTAGAATGTCAGATGGATATCTGTAAAAAGGTCCTTTGAAACAAGTGTGGTATCACTGCCCTTGCTACAATGCAAATAGGAATAATGTTTTTGCCTTTGACCACTGGAAAAGATTTGAGAGAAAAAAGCATTGAATGGAACAAAGGCAGGCAGCATGTGTTGAAGACTCTCTAAATAGAGCCAGCTGTATCCCCTAATAGGAAGTAAAATCCTCATTAATGAGCTGTTATTATTTTAAAAAGTAGAGGTTGAAATCAGTTCATAAGAAGCTGAGCCACTTAAGTGCATCTGCAGACAAAGCACATTCTTATTATAGGACCTGCCTGTCTGTGCTATCTCTGATAGTTTCTTCGGAGCCTCCTGTAGGCATACCAAAGTAAATCTTTTTTGTCAACTGAGGATACTGTTTTTTAAGTGGAGGTTTTCTCCTTTTTATGGTGTGCAGATTACATCAGCTTTTTATATAGTGTGGGAGACGCCTAAATGTTGTCGTAGCCCTAGTCAATAAAGAGCCAGCCACAGCAGCATCACAAAACAGAGGAAGAGGCAACTTAGCAGTCAAAAGAGCCAGCGGGACTTAAGTCTATGTCCTTTTCTCCCTCTCGCTCCCATAAACCTGTGCTGGAGAGAGCAGTGATGTGACATTACTTCTATCTTTCTATTTTCTTTCCTTCTGTTTTTTATTTATTCGTTCATAAGCTGGGAAGATTTCTTAACAGCACTTGTGAGTGTCAGCGATCAGAATGCAATGCCACGGAGACCGAAATCAGCTGTCACCTCTCAAACGCCTCTCTAGTGCTGAAAGTGTCAAACAAGTTTGTCAAAATGTGGGCAGCTGCCTGCACACAAAATATTCAGCTGGGGCTGGATTCTGATACCTGTTTTCATACTAAATGTTGTCTCTTTCTGCAGATAACAAGCAACAAAATCTGCCACTTTCAAAAAATCAAACAGGCAGAAAAATGTGGAGCAATGCATCTCTGTTACATGGCAGGTTCTGCTGCTTGTTGGTTATTGTACAGCTGTGAAAATTCAAACCAATTTAAACATGTCTGTGTGCCAGTGAGCTGGCAGAACTCCACTTTCTTGAGGGAAATGAGGATTTGCTCTGACTTTCTGTGGAAAGAGGTGGGGTTTTTTTGTCTGCATCGGTTGCTCACTTGTAGAAAGACAGGAGCATTTCTTCCCTTTGCCAATCTTCCTTAGGCTTCTCCAGTCACAGATTTCCTGTGGCAGAGACCACCTCTGCAGATGCATCTGCCCTGCACAGCGCTTCAGTGATGGGGGCCAGGTGCCTGTTTTGGGTCCTGCATCTCACAGGCTGCACAGAACATCCCGAGATGTGTCTGGGCACATGGGGCCAGGCCTGCGTGTGTCCAGCTTGAGCTGCTCCTGGGAAGGTGCCATCAGACATGCTTTCAAGGCTCCTCGCCCTATGCTGCGTGGCTCTGAGTGTGACTCCATGTACAAGGTACCAGCTTTACAGCAAATGCAAATACCACCCTTGCGTCTTGTGCAGGTTTCCCAAAAATAGGCTGGCAGGTAAAGAAAGAAAAAAAAGAGATAGACTCCATGAAAGCGCTCACAGAAAGAAAGGCTGATTCATGAGCTTAACCCTCATAAGACACCAAAGAGCACAATGTTGCATATCATGACTGCAGGAAAAGCTTTGTTCAATGGTCACACTTCACAGACAACAGCAACTCCAAACACGACACACAGAACTGTACGAACCAGGTTTCATCAGTGCCACACCTCATAAAACTGCTTATTATATACTGTGCCTTGCAGGATTTATTGTCACCTGGTCCATGTCCAATGCAGAGCGTTGACCTGGGAGTCATGAATCCACAACTTCCATTTCCACCTCTTCCACAGTGACAAGGTGGACTGATTTCCATCCAAGTGATTTAAATGAGCCACCAGGGAACCGTGATTTAAATCATCGATGTTTGCTTTTTGCATTGGCAGGAGAGGCAGCTTTAATGATGTATGGTCCTACTGCTGTGGCTAAAATCTAAATTCCTGGAATATTCCCTCTAGATAATCTCTAAAGTTCATGTATTTGCCTCTGGCTGGTGAGCTGCATGCAAGGGAGCGAATTCTTGGCACGGCTGGGCAGTTTGGAGCTGCTGCGCTTGTATTGGCAGCCTGAAATAGGCAGTCCAGAGTGAAGGTGCCAAATGGGGTGGTATTAAGTACCTCTTGGATTCTGCTGAGCAGAGGACTAAAAGAGAGAGTGCTCCAAAGACCTGGAAAGTGCAGGAAGGGGGTTGGCAGGACTGCTGGAGCAGGCGGGTGCGCATCTGAGCTGTGTTGCATGGTGCTGAGCAGTGACCGCCCTGCAATGGGATGGGGGCAGGAATTAGTCGAGATGCTCACGTAGGCAGGACAGGAGCAGTGTGAGCCACATGCAGCTTAGGAATTTAAGATTTCCAATGCAGATATGAAGGTATTCAGAGAAAAATTTCAAGCCTGGATGGATGAACAACCTATAGTGTAGATATACTATTAATTTTTTTAATTATTTTTTTTTCATGGAAAAAACTTGAAAATTTTGATACATAATTAGTAAACAGATGATTGATATTCAAGATGGCCTTTCTGTTTTCTGCTAGCTAGAAGAGTGCCCTCTACTTAGATAAAGTGATTTAAACAAGTATGTTGTTTAACCATACGTTAATCAATTCTTCATGTTTACATTTTGTAACCTTAAAAAAGGTGGATGACATACTTTTTTACCAGTGGAGAATCACCTTCTCACATGGGAATTGATGGGAAGCTGGACTTAAGAGGCAGTATTTTGCTCATGTGTCTTATTCATTAAATAACAGTGCATCAAAGAGTTGAGTGTAAAAGACGATGAATGAGGGCAGTATTTATGGTCATCTTATGGTGTGGTTTTAGAAAAGATAGATCTCTTTCTCTCATCCTTAATTTATGCCTTTGAATTGAACAGATCCTGACTTTTTGACTTTCTGAGTTGGCTGGTCACAGTACTATAGTAGTAGAATAAGCTGAAATAAAGAAAAATAGTCCTTTAGTTCCTGCAGAAGCGACCATGAGTTTACGCACTTTTGTGAACATCAGTTTTGGGTGAGACAGGTTATTGGTTTGACCCCCTCTTATCTGCAGTGACAAGCATGCAACATCCAGATAGAGCATTTTTAGTTTAAAATGTGTAATAGGTTATAAATTTACAGAGTCAACATTTAATCTTGGAATCTAAATAGACTTTTTTGTTTTTAAAACAAAAAGTATTTATGGTTTGAAAATCTGATTGTACTTTCGAAAAGTTATTTTTTGACTTTCACTTTTATCCATCCCGGTGTGCCTTTGCAGGCAACTCCTCCCCTTTCACGTTTTCCTTTCTCCATCCACAAAGTAGAGAAGATGCTTACCATATGTGTATAACCCAGCAGGATCCCCTAGTTCAAAACCTGCAATTAATGCTAACTACTATTATTTCTTTATTGCAGAAGGCACTTTTTGCACCTTGCATTATCAAAGCAGCATGATATACATCTCACCATCTCCTTTCCTTTGTGTGCAGCATCCCCCACCTTTCTAGATCACGCAGAGATGATTAACACCACCTGACACAATAGCACTTCCCTGACATGGCTTCCTGAGGTATTTTGTGAATGCAATAAGCTTCAGAAAACCTCAGGAGAGGTAAGGAGAGGTACAAATATGCCTCACCTGTGTGAGTCGATGCAACCTCAGAAGGTGTTTGGGGTCATGCTTTTCAAGGCCAAGCACTCAATGAGGTGGAGTGCTCTGTTCTTCTCTCTCCTGGCTCCATCCCTGTAGCCATGACAGTAGCCTGTCCTGTGAAAGATGCTGCTGGCACAGAGCACAGCACGTTCCCCTTATCACCTACAACAGGGAATCTGAGGAGCAGGAGCCAGCCGCCTTTTCTCACTGCGGTTGCATTAATGCAGAGCATGGTGTAACTGGCAGCACTGGTACTCCTGCACTGTTGTCCTTGCCCCCTCAGATGCCCGCCCTCCTCAAGCTCTCCGTCATACAGACACCCATCTAAGGGAGGGAAAAACAGACAAACATTGATAATTGCATTTGTTCGAAAGCCAGGAAGCTTGACTGGTCTTTTTATCATTGACATGGTAACGTAGTGAGTAGAGAAGATACCATCAGAAGTTACTTTCATCTCTGGAGATAGTGAATAACTACATATGTATCTTAGACTTGACAAGTATTCTCACCGAAGGCTTTTCTGAAAGTCCTAATCTCTGTGGTTCATACGTATATTTTGAAACTTGTTAACACCCACTCCCTCTCCCCAGCACAGGACTGTAATTGTGGAGGAGCTTCAAAGAGCTCTGCTCATGCTTTCTTGTGTTTCTGCAAAAGGCTGGGCACCAGGGCTCATTTACCAGACTACCTGTTAGGAGAAAACAGAGCTATTAAAGGATATCTATTTCAAACACTGTGACGAAAGAGAACAGTAACACTTTGGCCTCTGTGTCTCTTTTCATGTGTGGATCTCAAAGTGCTTTGGCATCACTAATTTGAAGCAGAAATCTCACTAATTAGCATTTATGTCTGGGATGGAGGGATGTGTTTTGCAAGTCAGAGATGATATGAACAGTCCTGATTTACCACCAGATGAGAGATAATGTATGGCAGAGTAGGCTTTGTTCATCAGTTTTAAAAATCTCAGTTCATTTTGGTTACAGAGAAGGATCTGCAGCAGAGCTTTATGCCATAGGTTCCCTAACCTGAATGGGAAGCCCAAGCATAGTCTTGAAATATTTGTGCCCAACTCCTTTCTCTCCCTAAAGTTACACAGATGTGGAGGAGGGGACTGATGTCTAAGTGGAGAATTGATTTTTTCCCCCTCTGTCATCTGTAGCGTCAGTAATTGACAACTGAACTCAGAGAAGTTTGATGCTGAACTTGGTCTAACTCAGAACCACGGAAAGTTTTGTGCGCTGTGTGTTGGAAAACAGGATTTTACAGAAGACATTGACTAAGAAACATTTCTGTGAAGGAAAGGCAGGGTTGATTTGCAGGTGGAGGACCAGTGCTTATTTGTGGTGGCCAGTGCCTTCTGGATTGCACAGAAGCTGCACTCAGTAGTAACAGATGATGGGCTTTATGGCACTGGCTAACAGGGATTGCAGTCACCTGGGTGCAAAGCAAGACCTGCTGTGTGCCCAGACTTTCCTGCCAAACAGGTCCTTACACCACTGCAGCTCTCAGCAGGATGAGATAGGGGACAACAAGCTACTTCTTCACCTGGAAAAACTGTTTTGCACTTCAACTCGTTTGCCATATCCTTTGTTTTTCAGCATTCAAAGCACAAATTATCTAGACAAACCCAAGGAGATCTGTGTGGACAGCTGTGAGAAATGAAGCCTCTAGATCAGGAGGGCTGGCGATCTTGATGGTGTTTCACAAAACGTGAGAGTTTAAATGCAGTTGCACAGTGACTTAGCTGGCAGAACTGCTGGCTGTGCTATGCCTGATGCAAATCCTTTTTCTTCCATTGCTAGACCCAACAAGCAAAGCCTAATAAGTCCCCAAAATGCAGTGGTATAATAATGAAGAATACTGTGCAGCACTTAGCAATAGAAAAGCTTGGGTAATGAGGGACTTAATTTGGAACATATCATTTGTCAGATAATTTGGAGGCACATCTCAAAACAGTGCATAAGAATGGAGTTTGCTGCACCAGCTGAAGTCACCCCAAATGTTCTTTCTTTGTTGCAAATCCCTTTTTAAATCTAAGCCTTCAGAAAAGAACCTGGAACCAATAAATGACATAAAAGAATAAATGTTCACAACAGAGATTTTGGGTTTGGTTCAAACACAATATTAGAAAGCTGAATTAATTGTGTTTGTATCAAACCCAAATATATTTTATGAAACAATGAGGCCTCTTAAATGGCTAACTGCTGCCCAGAATATATTTTCCCTGAACCAAACTAGATAACAGCATATCCGTCTTAAATTGGTCAGGAGAACTGGCTGCCAAATGACAGTTCTGTGCCCCATATTTATTCACCATCTGTGACTTCCACATCAATTTGCTCATTTTGAAAATCAAAACTTGATTTTTTTTTTTCTCCCCCCCTCTCTCTTTTCCCTTCTCTGCCAGAGCTGCAGTGTAAATCCAATGTCTGAAAACCAAGCTACGTTTTTCTTCCTGCTGCAGAAATGGCTTCTGATGATGATGCATGAGGCATGATAGAGTGTGGCTTGTACCTCTGGAGGTTTGTTGGTTTTGTGGTGTGTGCAGTAGTTAAGGCTTGTTTATGCCAACGGGCTACGGATGGGCAGCAACAGCGAGGAATTCCCTCGAGCGACCTGTCTTTCCCCAAATGAATGGTAGAGGGCGTAAGAGGGAAAGGGGAGAATCAAATTTGCCCTTCTGTGGCATCCTTTACCAAGCTAAAAGGCTGCATTTGCTTGATAAATGCTGGCTTATGTAGGAAGCAACCCGCTCCTGAGAAGGAGAATTAGGAAAATTGGTTCAGGATTCTAGTGATCCAACATCACGACATGTCTTCTACTTCTGTTCTTAAAAAACCCCACTTGTTATTTTATGAGTAAAGAGTATTCATGGTGCCACGTAGCAAGCTGCTTAGTACACCTCCATGTTCATCATCCACCTGCCATGGGCAGGGAGCAGGCAGAACCTCTCTGGGGCAGGGATTAAGCATGAAGAGTGTGGCACTAACTAATTAGAGTCTTTTTTTGCCTATCTCGTAACACAAGAAAATTGAGGTCACTCAGGGGCATTAATGGCAGCTAAATTTATGAGAAGAAATGCTGCTTCATGTGAAGTGAAATGAGCAGATGACACCCACCCACCCCACCCCACGCCCCAACGTCAAGGAGCCAAAACTAGTGCTGAATTTTAGGGGTGATTCTTGCACTGCATATTACATATGTACTCATCAGAGTACCCTAAGCTCAGGCTATAACGGAATATAAAAAGAATAAAATTCCCAGAAGGAATTTCTCTTGCTCTTCCATCTCCATTTTTTTGCATCCCTCCATTTGTAGCATTGCACACATGTTGTTATAGTAGAAGACGAGGGTATTTTTACCCTGAGCTGATATTGGCCCCTCTCAGAGAGAAATCAATGTACTACAGCAAAGCCAGGGCCCCTGCATTTGAGAAAAGACAGCTGCTATCAAAGCATCAAAGTAGTTCATGCTTGGCTTAGAGGTCTCGAATTGTAAATAACACTGGTACATTTAAATTCTGAGCAGAATTTATGATCGAGCCATAGATAAATACATTCTCGCACAATTACACGTTACTAGTAGGCTGATCTCTTGCAATTCCAGAGGGTGGATCAGTTAAACACTCCTTACGTTTGTTTGTTAGAGCTGGAGCAGAGCTGGAAAGCAGGGTTGCTTAGCACAGATTTTCCCAGCGTAGCTTGACATGACTGAGCTTCATCCAGCCTTCTGGTTTTGTTTGACATGAACTCGTTTTGAAGCAAGCAGATAACTTTCTGTATCTCTCTGCACAGCTTGCATGAAATGCAGCCCTGAGAGTTGGGCTCAGATTTTATGAACCTTTCCAAACTGCTCTATGAAATTGATGTAAATGTAAGCATTTTTGACAAACTCCAAAACCTGATGTGTTTTGCTTGGTTTTATGTTGCGCTGCATGTACTTTTGATGGCTTTAAATCAGAAACCTATCTGAACTTTCTTTGCTGTAGACATGAGGTGGAAACTTCACAAGAAAAGGTTGCCTCATGCCATTTCTGGCACTTAACAGGCTCTATAGGAAACATCAGCAGAACCTTTTTTCTCAGAATTGTTGGGATACTTCCACTCCTTCCTCTGCTTAAGGCTATTTCAACTGTAGCTATGAATCAGTTTGTCTTTTGGATGGAAGGCTCATTCAGTTGTCCTTTTATCTTTACCCTGTCTACACAGCTATTCTGCAGATGGCAAGAGAAAGATGTCATCTGGAGGCAGCAGCTGGCACGATGGGAGACGACGTGAAGGTGGGTGCGGGGGTGTTGCTCGCCTGCCTGAACTGGGATCAAGTCAAATGAACAGTGCGGTGAAAGGAGATGAAGGAAAAAGGAAACACTCTTCCAGGCAATTTTCTTGGAGGAATAAAATTACATGAGGAATGATTGACAAATTAGAAGCACTTTGCACCTAATTTTAATGTGTTCAGATCTTAGGGAGGAGAAATACGTTAAGTTTCAAATTACCCACTTTACTAGTTGCTGCCTTCTCTAGAATCAAAATCAACCTAGGCATTTGGTACTAAATCTTAAAGAAACAAATTGCTTTCTATGGTACACTGCATTCTTAAAACAGCTTTATTTGAAAGTCCAACTGAGCAAGTTAATTTAAGCAGTGAGCTGGTCCATGACAGTTGAACACTTGTTACTGAGGCCAGTTACTTCTATGAGTACAAATCACACTGCCAGGTAAAGTTAAGCTAAACCTGACCTTGGGCTCTGACTCAAAGCCATTGACTTAATGGCTCCTGAAGTAGATCTCAGGCAACATCGCAATTAGTGGTGGCCTCACTTGATTTACTAGCCCCAGTGACCCACATTCCCAGAAAAGAAGGAGCAGTTTCCCAAAGTCCTCTTTTCCCCTACTCATCCAGACAGCAGATGTTCTTGTGCCAGCCCTAGCACCATTCTACAGCTGGTTATATGCCTCTGCCCTAAGGGAACCTCCTGGAGGAAATCCGATGTCTCTGGAGGCTACGCCCTTATTCTATATGTCTACAGACATATACACGCATTGCTCCCAATACCAGAGTTTGTGAGGCAGAGGGAAGATCTGAAGCCAAGTTTTAAAGCGCTCTTCAAGCCGGGCTGCTCCTCAGTCTGTCTTTGAAGCTCTTTCCCATGACCTCGGTCCTTGCAGGCCTGCTGGCAATATGATGTGTCCATTTTATTTAATGTAAGTGAACTGAAATAGCCAGTTCAACATCCCAATTTAGTAATGAGACTTATTGAAGCTTATGAGCTGCTTTGGCTTGCGACACAATTAAATTTCAGGAAATAGAAAATATTCCAGTGAGGCTGGTGGATTCGTAATACTATTTGAAGCTTAATGCATAATAAAAACCTGCCATTTAAGGTTTAATATAATATGCAACAGCCCTAAATGACCAGTAAAAACATTATGCAAATTTTTAAGGAAGTTATTGCCTCCTGTAAATGACAATTTATCAATGGCTTGTAAACAAAGGGCTTTCCTCGTGGTCATGAACCAAAGAAAATAGAGAAATGAGTAGGCATAAATGGGTTGTAGAAACAGGAGGTCAATAGAAAACTGTACGGTATGAATCGTTGTGGGTCTTCCTGTCAGCCAGGGCAGGAAAGTAATGCACTATTATTTCTGTGTACCAGCAGACTACATTCAGCCTCCCCCTGCCTAAAAAAAATTTTGCTTAAAAATAATGAGATTTTTTTGTAAGCATAGTGCCTGCAGTTTACTTTTTCTTCTTCTTCTCTTTTCAACTTTTCGTATTTGTTAAACATATCCAGACTTCTAATTGTAAACGAAAGGGTAAAACCCACCACATTTATTGTCAGTACACCTCTTGAATCTGAATTATAAAGTCTAACGCTGCAAGATTCTCAATTAAAGTGCCCAGTCTTAGGGTGTCCAGGGGTCCTCTGGGGATATCTGCTACCTGACATCATCACCTTTAGGAGAGAGGTGAAGCTGTTAATGCTGCCCAGGAGCAAAGAGACGTGGGCTTGCATCCATCACTGCAGTCTGCCCAATGGAGGAGGCACAGAGGGAGAGCTGGGAGAGACATGGGCTGCCCCTGTGAGCAGGTAGGTGTGGGAGAAGGAATAAAACCACAGCACAGAGTTGCACAGTGATTCCCAGGGTTTTTAAAGGGTGGTTGGTGGTTTTTTTTCGGACAGTGCGGGTAGAGCTGGGCCCCAAGAGACAATCCCATCACGTCCCAGTACCTAACAGTATAATGGGTTTTGAAAAATGTTTCGACTATTATGGAGCCCTTTTTACAGTCATGCCATCAATTCAGTATGAGAAGATATTTTATTTTAAATGTGCTACGAAGACATGGAGGCATTTGCATTGTTAATTTCTCAGATGTCAAACAAACACCATTATTGCAAAATGAATGCAGCTACCCAGCCGAGAAACAGATCCATTCACTGCAAATAAGCAAAACTTAAAAAATGAATGAGTTCTACTGATTGCAAGTATCATCAGAAATTAATAATGCTCTAGGAATTTTTCACACAAAAGATAATGAAAGCATTGTGACTGTTTCCAGTTGTTGATCTTCATCCCTCTCTGAGGTGCAAGGGATCATCACCAGCTTCAACTTTAAAGGTCCTGAATAAGAGCACTGGTTTTGTTGTCAGTCTGGGGAACTGATCTTTCCAATGACTTATGATGTGACCCGCAAGCCTTGACAGTTGAGGCAGCTTTGCGTTCCCCTGACCAGCTGGACTCCTGAGCGAGGCACTTGTCTGCTGTCATTAGCTTATCTATGCCAGATCCTTCTCAATTTACAAGTATCATCTGTGAAATGCCTAAACCCTCTCTTTCAGCATGATTCTTCCTTTTTATTTCCTCTCACGCTGCACCCTTTCTTCAGCGGGTACTGCAGACACTGCTGTTTCTTACCCTCCTTTTCCCATGCCTACTTTCTTCTTCCCTCGTCTACTCCATGGCACTGACATTCTTTATGTCCTTGTGTTTGTAATAACAACTTCAGCTCTTGGAAAATTAGGTGAGATGAACTTGTAATGTGACAAATTAAACATAAACAGCTCCACAAACCATTCTGAAGTATTCGTCTGTGTCTGTGTATTCATCTACTAGATGAATCACTTGAGTTATAAAAATTGTGGAAGAGAAAAATCTAATGGAAATGATAATATGATTACTCCCCATAATTCTCACAAATCAAGCATATCAGTTACGCACAAGTAGGTTGTCTCAATGTCTGTGGGTTTTTTTATTTTATTATTTAAAGCTGATTAAACAACTGATTGTAGGTCCTTATGTACCTTTCCACACAGCTGATACTTGAAGTGAAAAGCAACAGCTAGACATTTATTTTCTGACTATGCAACAGTCAAGCCTCACAGGGCTGAAGGCTGTGTGCCCTTCTCTGTATCATCTTGTTTCAAATATTGAGAAAACATGAAACACATTTATTTACAGATGTACTTACTAAGAAGCTAATAAACTGGTCTCCATGTCAACCTGTATTTTATTTATTCATTTGGCCTTTGTTTGAAAGCCTTTCCTCTGTGTGTTGAGCAGATACAGCTAAGGAATTAGCATCCTTTTTGTACATTTAATGATAATATCAAAGCATGTGGCTGAAATACAGTGATCACCTTGCAGAATTAGTGACAAGATTCAGACTTAAAGTCTTTTATCAGGAAATCATAGTGCACCCAGCAAATGCTATTTAAAAAATATTCAGGTGTGAAGGCAAAAGCCCACTATAATGAGAAGTTACTGCAAGGAGAATGGATATTAATTGTTAAGAAGGTTATAAATCCTTGTGTTGATGGGTTAAACACATAGGGGAAGTGCATAAGAAGGTATTTATTCTTGGTATTATTTTTTAAGCTCAAAGAATTTATTGCAAAACAACCTAGCTACTGTTACAAACTCAAATGTTCTTCTGAACAAATCGAGTTCCAACTTTGCCCACCTTACACACCAGAAATGCCATGCTACTTAGAGCAGGCTCTAGCATGCAGCACAAGGAGATAAATTAGGAAACCCTCAGTCCACTTCTTCCAACAAAGAGGGCACCCAGCTGTGCCATTGCAAAGTAGAGGTGGACTGGGGGCGCAGGTGGGAATGAGAGCTTGGGGAATACGGGTTTCCTGTTGCACTAATGATGTGCACAGCACGTGCTCCTATTGCTGAGAGCAGGAAGTGTCCCGCTGGAAAACAACAGCATTTCTATCCCTTAAGGCTTGTATTCCTGATCCTGATTTTTATTTATCCATTCATCTGAAGAGAAAAAGAGACTCCCTGCTCTTCATGGCAGCAATATGGACTGGCCAGCCTGCAGCCCTCTGGGTTGGGCTGGGCAGAGAGGAGAGCAGGTCGGCCAGTGTCACAAGGGTGGCTTGCTCTTCCAGAGCAGAAGCTTTTCTCTCTAGAAGCCAAGTTGCAGCCCTCTGGGACTGCCTTCAACACTGGCTCTGCAGTGGCTTAGTAGAGGAAGCAGTGAGCCCACACAGCTGCAAAAAGGGAGTAGACTTGAGTGGAGCCCATGCTAGAAACTAGGGGATTAGCTGAGGAAACAAGCCAAGTCCTACCTGCAGTCAGTGTGGGATACAAGCCCAAACACAGGGCAAGCCCTCTGATGCAATTTGTGAGGTCCTGAGGGTGTTTCCTTTGTATCACGCCACCCGTTTTCCGCTCCTTGCCTCCCTCTCCCTCAGCTCTAAGCACAGCCACGCGACTTCCCTTTCTCCCCATGCCAAGCACAGCTTGTTCAGCCGGGTCCAGGCACACATGCAGTACGGCGGGGTGAGGTGAAGCCAGCGGCCAAGTGAAATCCAGGCTCACAGGAGTTCACCCCCAGCTACAGCCTAGCTCTGTGAGTCTCTGTCCATCCCGAGGCTAAAGGAAAAAGATAGTCTTGACATAGGAAACGGATAGGTGGGCAGCTCCCTCTCACCTGGAGGTTCTCCGCGCTATGCTGCACGGAAGGCACAAAAGATAAGTTTAAAAGCTTAAAGAGTCATTTTAGTTACTGCCCGGACTGTTGATAGAGCTGAAGAGTGCTAATTTGTACAACTATGCTCTGATACACTCAATACCACCCTAAGAGGATGTTTGAGTGTCTCTTGTGGGAGGTCCCTGAATAGTCCTTTGGACTAACCAAGGGTCTGTCTCTACATAAGTAAAAGGGTTGGTTTATACTTGAGAGCAATCCTTACCTTTCCCTGGATAAGGTTTTGGCTTGCTGAGAAGCAGGCAGGCTTGATATTCAAGATTAAGTAAAAAGAAGGGTCCCCTAACAATGGAGCTTTAGGATCCTCAGAGGAAAAGCAAAATATTCTTATTAAATACGGAGTAATTCATATCAGCTAGACTACCAACACATGCCAGTTGTGTGATTCAGTAAACGTATTTAGCCAAGATAATCAGATATAGCCTGATTCAATACACTGTTTACCCACCTGCTTTTCAGAACAGCTTATTGGTGAAGACATAGAGCCAGAGAGCAATGGATCTGGTCGTGCACATCCAGGCCAGTACATCTGCTTAGTGCTCATCTTCTGTTGATTTCAGTAGGGTCAGGATAGGAGCTATTGGGACTACTCCAAGTTTGTTATTTCAGATGAATTTCAAAAATATCATCTTTTCATTTGTTTTATTTTGCCATAAAGTCACTGACTTCATCCTGCCAAAAGCCACTGGTAATGAGGTGCAGGCTGTGTGCAGCACATACTCATTAAATATGTAGTGCGGTCATTCTGACCTGGGCACCAGAACCTGGGTACTACGCATCTTGTTCATGTGCCATTGCACTAACAGAGCATTTTGGAACTACTCAATTTCTGACCTGAATCCAGATTTTAAATCCAGTCTCCAAAAGGTATCTGATCATTTAATTCATTTGTGGTAATAGTCTCAAATGAGAGGCATTCATTTCCTCTTAACGTAACTATATTATGAAATTCTATTGTGAATGAGGCGCTTGTAGGAAATCTTAATTATTTTTTAAAGCTTTACTTCCTTTCAGCCAGACAGATTTAGAAGATACATTTGCCCTTGTACAAATGAGCTCTTAGTGTAGCTCTGAGCAGACTTTCCCAAGTGTTATTAGGCCCCAAAATTACATAGCCTTTCTGGGAAAAAAACCCCAAAGAACAAAACCTCCACCCAGTTTTGTGTATCCCACTGCTTTTTGGTAGTTGAAAAAATTGATAGAATACACTATATTCACATAAATAGTTTCTTTTTCTACAAATAATTGCATTTTTTCCCTACAATAATGACAGATGTAACTCGACAAGTTTGATAACGCCTAGCACCACTCAAGTGACAATAGAACTTGACAGCAGCTGGGAACCATAATAATTTCATGACTCTCTTCTGTTATCCTATAGCCCAGCACGTTGCTGTAGGCTGTACAATACAACTACTGCTTGTCAGGTGTCTTCTCCCATTGCCTGTGCAAATGTGCAGTTATATGAATTAGCTTTCTCAAGGGCTAGCTGTGCTAACATTTTACTTTGCTAATGGATTGGGCTTAGAAGTTCACATGCAGCCAGTTCAGAAAAAACAGGTAACTGCTAATATTTCCCTTGTACTAGACAATTCTTGGTGACACTTACAAGTGCTTTAATATGCTTGTATGCCAAATGGTGGGGAAGACCCAGTACAAGGGCAATCAGTCTTGACTCATATGGCAGGTAGGGATGCTGACACACTGCTGCACCTTCATGCTGTTCTTTATATTGCCCAGTTTCAAGAGAAAAAAGCTCCTGATCCTTCACTGTTATCTGGAATTAGCTTTGCAGAGGCAGCTAAATGTCTTCTGGTGAGATGGCCCTAATTTTGCCACAGTTTTGTAACCAGCTCATATAGCTTATGTTTTTGCTACTTTGTTAAGCTACTGTGGGTCATCAGAAGGTACATTTTGCAGCTAAGATGTTTGTAGTTGGGGTGGTACGGTCGCATCAATGGACTTTTCTATATCATGCTGCTCCTTAGCAATCCCAGTAGCAGTTGCTGCAGTACAACACTTTAATTAGAGCCATTTCTGGCAATGAAACCTAAAATGAGCGATGGGATTGGCTTCTCTGCTGCTGCCTGTTTGGTCCTTCTCTTCAGGGAAAGGTGGGATAGCACTTGTTCCACTCCCTGTGATGTTCAGGAGTTGCTGATGTAGAGTCTTCTCTAAGTCTCTGGAGTCTTGGAAGCTGCTAATGGACCAGTAGGTGATTTTCCTCCTATCACAAACTCCATTTCTCACACCAAAGGGCCATTATCTGGTCTTGGGCCCTCCCAGAGCAGGTTCATAGCCAGACTGAAAGAAGAACTGCTGGGACAGCTCCAGTCAGCATTGTGCGGCATTGCTGCTTCACGGTGCTAGGGACAACGGAGAGAGGTCTAAAGAAGTCCCTAAATCATTCTTGGGGAAAGACGACCACAAAGGGAAAACCATTTTGGTTGTACAGGCATTATTTTGGCGTGTGAACGCAATGGACACTTGGCGCTCAGTCCACAGCATGCAGTCTGCATTGCATTAAAGCACTGCCTTTACATGTAAGTTTAATATTTACATTGCAATTCAAGGCAGACATTTCTGCTACTCGTGATTAGGCTGGAACAGGGAGGAAAGGCAAGCTAGTTCCTGGCTTTAGCAAATCTTAGCTGCAACTGTGCATATGAAAAGGAACTGCCTTTCTGAAAGCAGAGAGGTCTTCCTCATTCATGCTCTGTGGCATGCACTAGCTGCTCTCTGCAGAGACCAAGAGTAAGTGCTACATCTATATAAGTATTGTTCCCAGTGGAAAAGTGTTTTTTCTTCATCTTAGCCAGCTCCCTATAATTTACCATCAGAACTAAAGACATTTTCAGTTTGGCACAGTGGATCACCACTCCCATGCAAAACCCAGGGATGGGCTAATGGGAGCTATGGCAGGTCAGGAGTGTGTCTCTTTTTGTCTTTCTGTCTGTTTGGAGACCCTGTTATTAAGCTCTTGCTGCCAGAAGGTTTGTAGCATTTGTTTGATAGATGTAAGCACAGCTAGCAAAGGGAAAGGTGAGGGACAGGGGTCAGGTAGGAGACAGAGCATTTTCAGCTCGGATTTCAGTGGTACAAAGGTACAGATGTGTTTATAATCCAGAGGATTTTTTTTTATTTTAGAAGTGCTTGAAAGATTAATGACAGCCTGGAAAAATCAATAGTAACTCATCACAGGCAAAATCTTCTGGAACACAAAATTCCACTGAGGGGGACAAAGCAAAATTATGGTAGTCTGCAGCAGGGTTAATGAGCCTGTGATTAAAATTGAGGACTAGCTGTGTCACTCTGCACCTCTCCTACAAGCTTGCTGGGAAAACTGGCCCATCAGAGTCCTAGATCCTGAAAATAATTTAGATACCATCTAAAAAAATAATTAGACAGCTTAGACTTCTAAATATGATTTGAGAATCGTGGTCCCTAATTTATCCCTGCCTCGGTTTCCCCTCTCTAAAATTGTGAAGTTCCCTTTCTCTCCTGTTGAAACTCTTTATCTTTTTCAGGCTGCAAACTGGTGAAAGGCAGAGAGCTTCTCCTGTCTAAATACACTGTGCTTTGCCCAGGAGACTCATGATCTTGCCAAGCACCTCAAACCCCTGCTCTTAACAGAAATAATTAGTGAAGAAGTTTGGGCAGAAATATGCTTGAGAGGCAAAAATCAGGTAAAGCAAGAAACAGATTTCCAAGAGGGAACTTTGTCAAATGAGTCCCTTAAATCTCATCAGGAAAAGCATGCTGTAAACGATAGGCTTGAACTGGTGGGAGATGAAGTCATCTTACAACGTATTTTGAACAGCCGTCATTAGGTGTTCAGGGTGGAGGTAAGGTACGTGAACTGGTGAGACGATCTCTCTTCCAAGAAGTCACCTGAAATGAAATAGCATTTTTAAACCACTGGATACCCTTATAATTTCTGTGAATGCAAAATGAAGACAGAAACAAGGTTGTGGAACATTTCTAGCACAATACCTTTGCAAGGTCTTATTTGGAAGGAGAGAATGAAACTGTGCATATGTTGAAAGCTATTGTAATAATATTTATCAGAAGAAAAAGCCTTGCGGAGACAGCTGCCAGGGCTAAATCAGAATGTGTCAATGTCCTACTGCCTGTGATCTACATCAGATCTAAAAGATTTGGCAAGAAATTTGGATCAGAGCAATTACCTATGTGACTATTTGTTAAGCGTTGTCTCAAACACAGCACTCAGAGAAATTGAACTGTCAGAAGCTAATACAGGAATAATAAGAGGACATTTCATCTCCATTGGACACCAGAGATGAATAGCAGGTAAGTCTGAATGGAAAAAAAAAAAATAAAATTGAATATGCATTTGGCTTTAGTTTTTGTTAAAGAACTATAACATGAATGATGAATATTTTAAGGAGAGAAGACTGGGCCTTCAATTTCTTTCAACAATGTTAGTGTTGTATATACTGGTTTGAATAAAATACATTTCATAAACCACCTACACACAGCTCTGCAATGCATTATGGATGGCTCCTCTTGAGAAATCTTACATTGCTTTCAATTTTGACACACTGATATAGTAATAATAGAATATTCAGGCATAATATTCAGACTGCATCTTTTCCCCCCCTTTATTACTTTGTGCCACACTGGGTGAGCATAGATGTGCTTTCCTGATGCTTACTTAGGCAGCTCGCATGGCACTGTGGTACTTGCAGGAGGAGGTATCATCTGATGCACTGGAAGGTTGTGTCCTGTGTAGTGTGGGCTGAGCGTGGAGGATGGAGCAGGGTTTTTCACCAAAAGGCTCCCAAAGGAATTGAGTTTCTGCACAGAAAGAGACTGCCAAGGCTGGAGGAGCTGCCACCAAAACACAGACACATACCGTGCTTGATGAGAAGTCAAATTGTGCAGCCCAAGAGGTGTCCCTTGGGAGTGATGGAGAAGACTTCAGTGTTTGGACATCAACTGGAGGAGCTCTCCATGTGTGTGGGAGAAGAGCAGGGAGAAGCAGCAAGAAGACAGCAGGGACAAAGCCATTGAAGAGCTGAACACAGTGTTTGAAGGAGTTTTCCCACACTATGCTAAAGGAACCAGTTCTGATGGTGCAACATGGTCTGGAAATAACACAGGGCAAGAAAACTCCTGCTTGTTTTCTTGTGTAAGCAAAGGTCAGCATGAAACTCAGTGGTGTCTTTAGCCTACAGCCTGGCCTGCCCACTGCCGCCAGCCTCACGAAATCTTTCACAGAAACCCAGACTGCAGAAAAAAGCCAGTTACGTGGCCAGAAGCCGGTTACCTGGCCAGAAGGTGTGGTGAGGCTCATGGTGAGGCTGAAGGCAGGTCATCGTTGCCCGTGCTTATTGCATGGCCTGCTGCATCCTGCCAAAAGGCTGCAAAAGCAAAATGAAGTCAGAGTGCGAGTGAAGCGCTGGGAGCCGAGAGGCCAAGACAGCCAGCAAACAGGCATCACTGGAGGTTAGCGGCTAGTTATTACCCAGTAAAAGGCCTAGAGTGCCTGGGCTGTAAAAGTCAATATTTCCTAGCTAGTTGCCATCATGAATTTTGCATTGATATTAACTCCCAAGTGAACAACTGCTCGTATGCTCAGATCAGGGCTGCTCTGTGTGGGGGACCACAGGGAAGCTGCAGTGTGCGGACACAGCCCTGAACTGACTGTCATTCACCTGCCAGATCTGCTTGGCCAAAAGGACCCACAGACCCTCTCCTTCTACAAGTGACTTTGCCTTTAGCCCTCTCCCCATGTACCCTTCTTGATAAATCTTCTGGATTTATTTCCCATCAGAACATGTGTCGGGACTCTTATCTGCTGTGTGGGTGGGCTCTTGTAGTAACAGCAGGGCAGATGCATTTGGCTTCCTGCTATGCATGCACAGCCTAATTTCTAGGCAACCCTATTATGAGGGAAATTGTGAAAGGCTGCAGTAAACAATCAGGCTTTTAAACTAAAAAAGGAATTTGTTATTGATGAACAAATGGTAAATCAAGCAGTGCTGTCCCCAGCTGGATTGAAACAGCAAGAGGGCAGCAAGACACAAGGATCAGGTGCTACAAGGGTGGTAAAGAAAGAACTAAATGCCATCCAGGGCCAAGGATCACCATGACCCACCAGCACTTGAGGTGGCCTTTTGCTGGTGTACCTGGGGCTGCAACAGCTGCTGGTGCCAGTACTGGAAAAGCCCAGCAACACACCCTCCCTGCTCAATGTTGGGTTCTGAAATTTCAGAGAAAAAACCTCCAGCTTCTCCCAGCTTTTAAGAAATTTTCTTTCAGTGTCTTTTCCAAGTCTTGAGAAGTCCTCAGTTAATCTCCAAGCATATAGTGGATCACAAGTATTCCAAAGAAAAAAGGCTACATACACTGTCCAGCAGATAAAAATAGCAAAAATAGCCAACAAAAACAACTCTGCTTTGGAAATGCTGTACAGGGAAAGAAAAGCATCATGGTCATGGACCCTAAGACCACACCACAGAAACTGGGAACAAAATGTACCCACAGACCCACATCCAAAGGTAAATTGCGACATTCTGCAGAACAATAAACAATCACAACATTATGTTCCTTCCCATTACTGTCAGCCAATGCCTGAGCCACCCACTATGTAAAATTATAGGGTTAAGAGACCAGAAGTGTATATCAGCTGACTAGCTGAGAACGCTCCAAAAGCTGTGCTACACAGTAGGAAAGTGTTTCAATGGACACAAAGCAGAAAGCGCATCAGCCCTTTGGGTCAGACCTGTGTGTGCATACACACACATGCACACACCCCCTTACACATGTGCACACAGAGCATTGAAAGTGCAATATTGTTGAAAGAATTAGGCAGGAAACCACTTCTGCTGATGATGGTGGGGGAATGCCTAGTAAAGTTGGGAAAATGAAGGTGCTTTGAAATGCAAGAATAAAGGAGGCTGGGAGTGAACGGGGCGCTCTGATTTACCTTTGCCATGTGCAGAACATCAGACTGTAGTGCTGGAAGAGCTGGTTTGGGACCTCTGCATGTCTCCAGGAGACTCAGCCCTGCTCCTCTTTCAACTTCATCTCTACCTGTGTGTTCACCTGTGCCAGTAATTTTGCACTCCTGCTGCCTCTCCAGCAGTTCCCACTTCTGCTGGCTACCATGTGTACAACTGTGAAAAAACAGGAAGAGCAAGAGTAAAAAGAAAGAGAGAGAAGAAGTGAAAGGAGGTAGGAGGAACTGCAAAGTTGCTGTCTGCAAGTATTCATGGCAACTAGGACGGTAGTGTGAAAGGGGGACCCCACCAAGCCCTTTTTTTCTGGGACCTTGTGATGGGTTGACCCTGGCTGAACACCAGGTGCCCACCAAAGCCGTTCTATCACTCCCCCATCCTCAGCTGGATAGGGGAGAGAAAATATAACAAAAGGCTCGCGGGTCGGGATAAGGACAGGAGAGATCATTCACTATTACCGTCACGGGCAAAACAGACTCAATTTGCAAAACATACTCAATTTATTACAAATCAACCAGAGCAAGGTAATGAGAAGTAAAATGAAATCTCAGAACACCTTCCCACCACCCCTCCGTTCTTCCCGGGCACAACTACCCTCCCGGATTTCACCACCAAGCCCCCCCAGCGGCACAGGGGGACAGGGATGGGGTTTATGGTCATCACACGTTATTTTCTGCCGCTTCACCTCCTCAGGACGAGGGCTGATCACACTCTTCCCCTGCTCCAGCGTGGGGTCCCACCCACGGGAGACAGTCCTCCACGAACTCCTCCAACGTGGGCCATTCCCACGGGCTGCAGTTCTTCACGAACTGCTCCAGCGTGGGTCCTTTCCACGGCGTGCAGTCCTTCAGGAGCACACTGCTCCAGCGCGGGTCCCCCACGGGGTCACAAGTCCTGCCAGAAAACCTGCTCCGTGGGCTCCTCTCTCCACAGATCCGCAGGTCCTGCCAGGAACCTGCTCCAGCGCGGGGTTCCCACGGGGTCACAGCCTCCTTCGGGAACCCACCTGCTCCGGCGTGGGGTCCTCCACGGGCTACAGGTGGAGATCTGCTCCACCGTGGACCTCCCTGGACTGCAGGGGGACAGCCTGCCTCACCAGGGTCTTCACCACGGGCTGCAGGGGAATCTTCGCTCCGGCGCCTGGAGCATCTCCTCCCCCTCCTTCTTCACTGACCTTGGTGTCCGCAGGGTTGTTTCTCTTACATGTTCTCACTCCTCACTCCGGCGGCAGTTTTCTCTCCGTCCCAACTTTTTTCCTTCTTAAAAATGTTATCACAGAGGCGTTACCGCTATCACTGATTGGCTCGGCCTTGGCCGGCGGCGGGTCTGTCTCAGAGCCGGCTGGTATGGGCTCGCTCTCTCTCGACCACAGGGGAAGCTTCCAGCAGTTTCTTACAGAAACCACCCCTGTAACCCCCCCCCCCCCCCTACCAAAACCTTGCCAAACAAAACCAATACAGACCTGCAGAAGACCCAGTGTATTGGGAAGCTGTAGGAAAGTCCTGAGAGAGCGTGCTCTCCCAAGGTCCTTCTTGCAATTTCTATTGCAAGTAGGATGTAGGACTCAGGAAATAGAGGAGCCAATGAGTAAGAAGAAAAGAAAAGAGAGTAATAGAAAAGGGCTAAAATGAAAGAAGGAAAGAGGAAGGAGAAGACCAAGAAATCAGGGGGGTTTACAACGTGCTTCCGAATAACAAAACCAGGAAGGGGACGGTGAAGAGCAGGGCAGAGACACACAGCTGAATCAGGTGCTCGTTCCCAGGTGCAAGGTGCCTCAGTCAGAGGCAGAGCTGTGGGCTGGTGCACAAAGATGTTCAGTCATTACACATCTAGACTCAAGCCTAACAAAATCATCCAAGCAGAAAGTGAAAACCTCCCCAGCTCTAATGGTCCCCAACTCAGATCCCATATTGTTAGAGTCCACCCTGGAAGAGGACCTTACCAGTTACTAGCAATATGCAGGAGAGACATCATCACAAGCAGCATTGGATAACGCTTGAGCAAATGCAATTATCGCTTTATCAGGAGCAGGAGGTTGAAGTGGGAGCTTGTGCTGGCAGCCTTTGTTCAGCTTGTCACTTTTGGAGCCCCTGCTCCGAGCCCTTTGCAACACTAACCCAGCCAAGCTGGGAGCACAAGGCATACCCTGGGTAGGGAAAGCAGAATTAGTGCTCTAGGACAGAACAGTTTAACAAAATAAAATAGAGTTCCTTTAAGTCCTCCCCATATGTAAGACAGAGTAAGTTTTTCCAAGGAAATGGAACAGTTCAGTATTATTTGTGAAAAATTATCTGTGGGGAAAAAATATAACTTCCCAGTCAGCTTTCTTGCTGAATGTCTCTGCCTGGTAGCCAGCTGTCTGTCAACTTTTGCTAACATCACCAGATCTAAAATTATAGTTGTGGGATAGCTGTTGCTGCCTGCCTGCAGTTCATAGGAATTGTCCAACTAGATCTTAGCAGTGGCTCATCCTGTCTAATGTCCTGTCCTGATGGTCACCAGAACAAGGTGCTTTTGAGGGTTGGCTCTGGTCTCTATTTCCTTAATCCCTTCTACCAAGCTCTTCCCTTCTTTTCTTTCCTGTGTCTTTCATTGTCTTACATCTCTCTCATTTGCCATCTTCTTCATTTTTTCTGTCATCTCAACCTCCATTGCTAAATCATTCTGTCTCTTCCATCTCACAGTCCTGCTTGATATCAATAACCAAATCCATTTCTGCACTGATACTATGGGGAACTCCATAGGATTCGAGTGGAAACCAGAGCCCATTGTCCAAGCTTTGCATGTAGCATGGGATCCTGGTAACAGAAACACGCAGGCACCAATCAAAAATGGGAAATGAGTTTCATTTCAGGTCTGCACAAAGACATTTAGAGCTAGTGCTGCTCGGCATAATTGTTTGAAGTCCCCATAGAAAGCCCAAGGACTGAGTAGGCCACAGAGGTTTTCAGAGCAATATGACTCATTATGATGATATATGCCTTAGCTGCAGAGTAACAAATGTAATCCTTGAGATATCTTAGGTCTAACTTGCACAAAGGCAATAATAGACCTGTGGCTGTAAGAGATTTTTTTTTTAAAGAACAGAGACTAAATACACTGACAGTCTTTCAATTTGTTGTTTTCCGGATACTACTGATGTTTAATGAATAAATAAGTACAAAATTAAAGGCTCATTACCCACCCCAAAAAGTCCCTGTCATTTGTTAAAGCTTTCAGAGGAAGCCAGGAATAGGGAGAAGTGCCCATTAGAAGGATAAACATATCACTGATCTGAATGTCAAATCAAATTGAGCAAAAATTAATTAACTTTGTGAGCATTAGAAGGGAGTCTGGTGTCAGCAGAGAGACTATGTTTACCTGGTTGTACTTTCTCGGCTAGCTTGAAAGGCACTAGAGGCTGTGCAGGAATTGATGTGTGCCAGGTGCAATCCTCACAGCCCACTTTCATGGAAGAAACCTGTTCCTCATTTCAGAAACCACTTTTCTTCTGTCTTGAAGAAATTGTCTGTAAATGGGTTTCTCCCTGGTGCCAGGTGCTCTGAGAACTGAGACTCCTCTCAAGCTGGGGACTTGTTAACCCAAAGGTGTCCCTGACATTGCTGTCCAAATCGTTTGAGGGAGTTCTGGATCAGGCTCCCTGTGCCAGCTGGTTTATGGCTACAGCTCAGCTTACAAATGATGCCCTGAAACTGAACTATCTGTAGCTGAGAGTTAATTCCCTTAAAATCAATAATTCCTGATCCCTGAAGCTGTAGTTTCAGTGATGGACGGCTGGCAAGTGAGAGCCAACTTTCTGAAATCGTCCCTTTTTCTCCCCTCTCTGAAACAAGCTTTTTTCTATTATTATACCAGCTGATAAAACAAATGTAATCAACTCTTTTCTGCTCCATAAAATAGTTACTGCTAATTACTAATTATTGGGAATAAGCTTCCTAGCGTATGTGGAAGCATTATAGTAACTGGGAGTTAACAGTAATCATTGCTTTTGGAAGAGCCACTATTCACTTGCAAGGGGTTACATATGGCACACCGAAGAGTTTTTAACTGACACAAGCCAAAAAACTGTTTGAAAGGGAGGTTGATGATTTGTCAGATATTAATACACATACACATTTTTACATGTGTTTGCATATGCGACTATTCATTGCAAATTGAAATTCAAGCCATTTCATCCACTAGATGCTTACTGGCCATTTGCATACAAACCCACTTGATTTGTGTAGACAATCACAGTAATTGCATGGGCAAATAGTTGCTGCCTTGTGCTTTCCTCATGCAAAAGTTGTTTCTGGGCATTGGTAAGTGCTAGCAAGCAGAATACAAACTCACTGGAAAGTTATGCCTGTGAGGTTTCCAGTCTTTCTTCACTAGGATGTCACTGTTTCTGGGGAGAGGAATTCATGAGGATAAAACAAATGTAACGCAACTACAGAACAATCTCATCTTCCTGACTAGGAAAACTCACTCTATAATCTTTGTATAAAAACTACTATCAGCTGCAGAGGGGAAAATCAGCCAAATGGATAATGACATATCAGAAAATCCTGTTAAAGCAGTGAAGAGTATATTTGTGCATCAGTCCCATGATGTGAGTGCAGCACAAACTCGTATCTTCTGGACAGTACAGGTAGCAGCAGCAGTGAGAGTGACACAGCAGGTCTGCAGGACTCCAAGCACCCGTATCCCACCCAGGTTGTCTCAGGAATAGTGGAAAGTGGGAAAGATCAGATAAGAACTAACCAGAACATAAACCCAAAATGAACTGAACAGAGATCAAACTTCACTGGGAGTTCAAAACAAGGACTTCTTTTGTGCTCCTTTGCTTCCCTTTCATTGATATTTCCTAAGGTAGCCAAATATCTGGAAGTCCTAGGACTCACTTAGGATATCAAGTCTACTTCTGCAGTCCCAAGAAATATGTCCTCAGCTGGAATTGCCAAGTGCTTACCCAGATCAAGAGAAAGCCATGCCCAAAGATTTGCCTCTATTAGCCGTAGAGACACACCAAGTGAGTATGGTTTGCCCATATTTGAATCAGGACTTGTTTATGGAGTGTTACAGTGGCCAGATGCTTTTCCAAACTTAATTCAGAGGTGATAGCTATATGAAGGAATTAAAGAACTAAATGCTCCTTGCCAGTATTTTAATCAGACACAGGAGTGCACAAAGGAAGAAAATTTCTTGCTGCTTCTGGGTGCTGGCATAAAACTTCAAGCACAGTCTTTGGCTTCACCACAAATTCTCAGGCAAGGCTTGGAAACCCAGAGACCTGCACAGTGTTTGAGTTGTGTTGCACAGCGTTTGAGTTGCTCAGCCAGTTAGTTGCCTATCCCTTTCTGCAGTCTCAACTGTGGCCACTGCGGCAATCATTGTCCTCATGACGCAGACCATATGGGAACTTCTTCCTCCTTCACAGGAGGAAAAATATTTTCCTCAAAACCTTTGTTGCTTCTCCAGAATAGGCTGTTGCCAAATTGCTTGCCCCCTCCCTTCACTTCCATAAATGATGCTCTGGTGGTTCCTTAAGTTCATTTCTGTCTTAGCCATTCCTATCTGCACACTCAGGTACTCATCCTTTCCTTCTCTGGCTAACCTTTCCTTCCACTCTTCATATAAAGCCCACTGAAAGCAAGCCCTTTTCTTTCTATACCTGTATTAAGTAGTATGTAAAACTGTTTCTCTTTATTTTTCATTATTTTGCAAATACGTTAAATAAAACACCATCTTAAGCAAGTCTCAACAATAGCCTGAAAGTGCTCTGAGCATTGGCTGGGAGTTTTTTCTCTCTTCATTGCATCTATAAAATAATATGTGATACTAACCAAGGTGCAAGTAACCCACTTCAAAAATGTACTCTACTTTATGGACTTACAGCCCCATTAATTCTACTACATAATTCCCCTGAAGGAGAAACAGAAATTGTTCATTACAAGTAGAACAGAGGAAATTCCATCGCTTTTGATTTGCAGGAACTAACACAAACTATAGATAAGTCTTAAGTACGTGAAGAGAGATATGGAAGAGAGCTTCATCAGTGGCAAAGGGCATTTACTCCCATTCAACCATGTATTACATGGGAAAATAAATTTGTAGCTCTTTTGTTGTGATTTGGTGTGAATAGCAATGGACGCAAAGAAGCGACAGCACAAAGTTAAGTTTGACTCAAACTCCCTTTTTATGCATAGGCTTTTTTTTCAATAATTGGGTTAATTTATTGAAGTAGAAATTTTGTAGAAAAATGGAGCTCCAGGAGGAAGCTATTCACGGGGTGGGTGTGTGGGTGTGTGGGTGTGTTCCTTTGTTTGTTTGTTTGTTTGTTTGTTTAATTTGGCAAACATTTTTGCTGTAGAAGTAGAAAAATATTTTAAAAAGTTTTGTTTTTTCAAAAATGCTTATTTTTTTCTTGGACTCCTAAAAATAAAACTGGCACAGATTTTACAAAGTTTAAAACAGGCTTAAATAATGAAGCACTTTAAAACACACTACAATTTTTAAGTTTGATTAAATGCTCTCAGTTAATCCAAAACATTTGCAATTCAGGGTTTGTTTTCTGTTTCTCCACCCCCAAAAAAGGTTAGTTTCATTAACCCTTTCTCTCCCCACCCCTGCACAAAAAAAATCCCCCTAAACCTCAAATTGTATGCTACTTCAATTTGACAGAAATAAATTTCTTCCATACTATTTTTCTATTTTGCCTACGGACACTCTCTTATCCTGTTTCTAGACCAGCTCATGCCAAACCCTACAGCTTATGAAGACTTTCTTTTGAAAGTGGAGATGAACTCTGCCTCACTTGAAGAGTGAGCCCAGGATCACTAGGGTCTTGGGTCCAGTTTCCAAATACCTGTTTCCATCCAGAGATGAAACCCTGTCTTCAGTCATTCACATCATAAGTTTGACTCAACCCAAACTTCAGCTGGAAACTTAATGAAATACAAAAACTCCCTACAGCTGTAAACACAAGTCAGTCATCGATCTGTGTGTCTTTATTATTTTCTATTTGTTCTAGCCTGAGAGAGGCTGTGTAACTTGTGGAGTTGAGTCCAATAAGCAGAGACAGTCCCCCAGTTTGTTCCTGTGGGGCGCTACGAATTCAGCCAGTATTTAATTTCCTTTTGACTGTCAGCTGAGAGAAGTGTTGGCAGATAAAAGCTCCCCTTGGTATGGGGCGGCTAAAAGATTTCTGTGGTCTGTGAAAACACCTCAAATAGGCGAGGAAATGTGCCCCAAGCTGATTACTCTTCCCAGGTGCTACAGGTGACGGCTGAGGAGATCTCAGCTGGCAAATCCAATCCAACCAGCTATCTTTCTGTACTGCCCTTCATGCCAGTTGTCTTAGGCAAGTTCAAATGATGAAGTAGAGCCCAAATCTGAAAAAATCTATTTGAAATCCTTTTCTTTAAAACTTTTTAAAAGTTCAGCCTCACAAACTGCCAAAGGGTAGTTAATCAAAACTCTTAGGCTTGCTACTTCTGAGCTCCTGCGTGTTGTACAGACGTAGAAGAATCACCAGCTAGACAGTATTTATAACTGATCCTGCATCTCATAAATCACAACACAATACATCCTGAGTTAAGAGGACCACAAAAATGTCTAGGAACTAAGCAACCAAATAATCACTATAATAATTAATACTGATCTTGTGTAAAATGCTCTTTTTCACTAGTAGATTTCAAAGTGCTTGACGAAGTATGTCATTACAGACCTGGTCAGTGTATTTTCATCTAAACTGTTTTCCATTGGGAAATGATACCTCAATAAACCTGAGATGTCCCATTACGTGTTGCCCCTTCTTTTGGTACTGCTAACGCATGGTGAAATGCCATACAAAAATAGAACTATTTAAAAACATCTTTGTTTTTCATCTGAGCCATAAATTGTGTTTGAAATGAAACTTCCAGAAATAGTGCTGGGCTGGGGGAGAGGAATTTATAGTTTACAACAGATCTTGCAAATAGCTGAGTGTTGTTCCAAGAAGAAAAAAATTAAGAACTTCCAGATGAAAACACTTCTTCAAACATTTGCCACAAAATTATTGGTCAACCAGTTCAGCACCTCCTAGTAAAATAGGGGCAGATCAGGAACAAAGTCAATGTCTCGCATGTCCGTGACCTCCAAAACACCTTGAGTCATCTGCGTTCACTGTTCACTCAAACTGATGCCCTCACTGCACGTTTGCATCTGAAGGTACCTGGTAGAGGGGGTATCATTTAACAAGTTTCCCTTGCATGCTCCCAGTTGTATTTTGCAAAAGTGAAAGAGATATTGGTGCCTGTTAATGAAATAAAAAATTCTTAAAAGCCCTTTGTGCCCTACGGTTATGCATTTATAATTTACGGAGATTTTGCTACACATCCAATCTTGCCTTGCAGAAACCAGGTCTTTGCTAAATGCTGCTGCATATGCAGTGCACAGATAGCTTTTATTTATTTCTTAAAAGACAGTTGTTAATCAGTTAGAGCAACCAGTTGCAAAATACTTTGAGCCAACTGGATTAAAGTGATTATGGGATTATTAAATGGATTAAATTCTATCGATAACTGGTTGTCAGCCAGAAGAGCTAAAGTCCTAATCAGCTAGTGAAAAAAGACCATGCCAGCCACTTACATTTGTGGATCACCTTGAACTTATCTGTAACTTCTGCTTGTTTCAGTCATGTTTCTATAGCAACCAGGGTAATTGACATTAATTACCATATTTTGTCTGTGGTTATTTCGTGCTAATTTCATTTTTTAATGCTTTGAATTATAATGTGAGACCACAGTAACAGTTTTTCACTCTGTTTTTCCTAAGGTTTTGAGGGCATGAAGATGCATTCCCCCTTCTCCCCAACATACACTCATGAGGTCCCATATACATACACAGGGGTCCCAGGGCCCAGAATTTGTTTAGCTGGGAGAAGGGAAAGCTTTAGGGGATCTAGGAGCAGCCCCCCTCCCATGCCTATGAGGAGGTCATTGAGAAGACAGGCCACACTCTTCACAGCAGTAAATGGTGGGAGGACAAGAGACACAAAGGGAGTACATTGAAACAGTAGTTCACACTGAATATAAGGAAAAAAATTCTCCCCATGAAGGCAGTCAAACATTGGAGCAACTTACCCAGAGAGTTTGTGCAGTCTCTGTCCTTGGAAATTTTCAAGACCCAACAGGATAAAGTTCTGGACTATCTGTTCAGGCCTCATAGCTGACCTTGCTTTGGGTAGGAGGCTGGACTAGAGACCTCCTGTGGTGCCTTCCCACCTTAATTATTCTATGACCTGTGATCCTACGATTATTCTTTTTTTTTTTTGTTATTTTTGTATAATCATAAAAATGATGAATGCACAGCATCTTGTAGGGTGTACCAAGATTCATACTCTACCTGAAGAACTTGTACTCTCTTTATTTATTCACTACTGGTATTCAAGTGCTATTCCTACCAAAGTTCATGGCTTCATTGTATATGTCCTCACATTTGAGATTTTGACTCCAAATCCCCAAAGGTATTTAACCCACTAACCCCCACTGAAAGCAATGCTTAGCCATTTTAGGAAATGTTACCCTAAGGCAAGAATATTTTCAGATTCCAGAAACTGATTGCAAGGAAAAATACATCATCTATTTTTGATCAATTAAAAATACAGAATAATAACTTAATGTTATCATTTTGAGGGCCTTGACTTCATGAGATGTTAGGTGTCCTGGAGGTCCTGGAGGTTGGAAGCACACAGACCAAGTCTGAGTTGGTCCTTGAGTGCCTCTAGTAAGTAAGTATGGGCTTTTTACTTGATATACCATTATGTTCTAGAGAGACCCCACAACTGTAAAGTGTCATTTCTCCTTTCTGAAATAGTTAAGATTTGCCATAAAAGTACTGTACAGCATAGCTGCTGTCAGGCTGGAGAAAAAAAAATGAATTTAACTCTAACTGCAAACATCAGATTTTTGCATAAGCATGAAAACTTCAAAGCTCCTCTAACAGCAATGAATGGGGCTGTATTAAACTCAGTGGAAAAAACCCAACGTGTAATTCTCTGTGTCACTGAAAATCTTACCAGAGAATTACAGTCATGCAAGTTGCAGGTTCAAAATGTAGTTAAAACTCCTTGTTCTGAAATATCAAATAATACTGTATTATACTAAGGTGTGTTGGAAAGAGACTTTCAACTGTGTGTATATGTGCATCAGGCAAAAAGCTGGTGTCTTCAGCCAGGAATAGCACATGACAGAAACATGTAGAGAAATGTATCTATTCACCAAAAGCTTTGGAAGGTCATTATGTTTGCAAAACAAAACAAAACAAAACAAAACCAACCCCCTAATAATAAAGTTTGGAAAACGTCTGAAAGCATTGCCCATTCATTTCTGATGCTCGAGCTAAGATGTGTTGAGGTTCATGCAAATGATGATACTCTCTGTCATTTCAAAACCAAAAATGTTTGTCCTGCAAAGCTATATTCCAGGCTGAGGCATGAGTGGGGCCATCTTCACTGTTAAGGAGATGGGATTTTTCACCTTTGGATGTGGCTGAAGCACTATGAAGCTCTGCAGTGTTACTGTGAGGTGAAAGGTATAATCTCAGTAACGACTTCTCTTCTGAGCTTCCCTTCCTTTAGCTGGCTGCATGCTTTGTCTTCCTCATGTATGACAGCTACCCTCAAGCCTAAAAACCCCATCCATTTTAGCTGTGAAAACTAGGTTTATGCAACTGGACCCCCCATGGAGGTGATAGGAGACCTTACAAGAAACACTGGGTAAGCAATAGTCCTTACATGGAGGACAAATGTTCTAGCCTTTCCTTTGCTTAGTGCTTCTGATGCTTTCTGCAAGGCTAAGTTGACACAGCCTCCTTCTCTTATGGTAACAGATTATAAACGGTTAGCCTTAGCAAGGCAGGTAGGTAGAAAAGGCAGGGTGGTAACTGCGCAGGGGAGGGATGAGCTTCATAAGGGAAACCCAGAGGGGAGTACTTCTTAGAAAAGCAAGATTTAAGCTATTATAATTAGTGTGTCCTCAGTGAGTTTTCAGGGTATTCAGATGAGGTGTATTTAGTTTTGGTAGTCATTTCGAATATTTTTAAGAAGCAACAACTTTCTGTGGATGAGTTCATGCAGACATTCACAAGAAAATTGCAAACCTAGAAGGACAAGGACGAGAGGAAATGGCCTCAAGTTGCACCAGGGGAGGTTTAGATTGGATATTAGAAAAAATTTCTTTACTGAAAGGGTTGTCAGGCATTGGAACAGGCTGCCCAGGGAAGTGGTGGAGTCAACATCCCTGGAGGTGTTTGTTAAAAAAACCACGTAGATGTGGCACTTCAGGAAATGGTTTGTTGGGCATGGTGGTGTTGGGTTGACAGTTGGACTCGATGATCTTAAAGGTCTTTTCCAACCTAAACAATTCTATGGTTCTATGATTCTAAGTAGAGGTACTGGAAGACAGGGTGGTTTTGGAGCTCAGGCCTTCTATTGCTATAGTTTCAGAGACAACATTAGATTTGCTTGTAAGTCTTCACAACTATTTTCAGAGCCTGAGTTATATGGTTACCCGTATAACTATATGGATCTGTGGGTCTGAATCACAAAAAAACACGGCTCTGAAAGAAGAAGGGAGAGGAAGGCAGAGGAGACAAGAGGTCTAACTATGCCTGTTCTCAAAGTGGCCTGGAGTCATTTCCTTACCTTCAGCCTTGCTTGCAACCGTCTCTCTGCTGTTTGATTGCCACGCACAGAGATGGCCTTCATGATGCTCCATGTGGAGGAGGCAACAAACCCTTAAATTGCACTGCAGCACGGTCTCTTCAAAGGAACACTGTTCCTGGCTATAAAACCAGACAGCAGAAATGAGGGGAGCAGACCTGGCTGATTGGTACTAGGAGAGATGAATGTGACACAGTATAAAGTACTGCACAGAACTTCTGAACATCTTCTCTTAACGAACAAATACGACTATTAAAAAAAATACATTTCATAATAACAATTCAGCACTGCAGTCAGATTCTGCGGTGTCTGAGTGATGGTTTATTAACTCAGACATTGCTGCGTAGAGAGCACTTGCAGTCTTTGGCCTTACACTTAATAACTCACTAAGCATGAATGGGTTCAGTAATTCATTCCTTGTCTTGTGTGGCTGCTCAAAAACCTCATTGGGTTGAAATTTATGGCTTGCTCTTGCAAGACTGTGAGCACCTCCTGCAGGTCTGTGACAGCCTCACGCTCCTGCTAACCTGAGTCAAGTGCTGCAGACAGCTGAGCATCACCAGGACCAGCACCTCCTCCTTAGCTGTGCTGAGATGGGATGAGTCACATTTGTGTTCGGCTTTCATAAGAATTTGGTTTCGACTGCACCCCAAACTTGCACTTTGGTCCTCTGTGACTTTTAGGCTACCCTCTTCTTGCTGTGTCTGATATCATGCAATTAACTGTTTAGATGATGGGGAGGGTGGAGAACAAGGAGATTATGACATTACAAAGGCTAGAAAGTAAAACTTAAGCAGCTAAAGGAAATGGAGGATGCACATCAGAGGAAATTATCAGAAGTTTTCTTTCTTAAGTTTTTTTTGATGGACTCCTGCACTCAGTGAGAGTAGCACTCCCTGAGCTGGGGGTTAGCAGTGCTTCCTCTCTATTTTGAAATCATATTCTTCAGCAAAGTGAGGCCAGACTCAGTATTTCTGATGCCTGTAAGGCAAAATCATGAAGGGAGGGAAATAAAAACTTAAAAAAAACCAACTCCCCCATCACTTAATGAATATGTAGTGTTATAGAACCTAACAGAGCAATTGAGGACACGACGGGAACAGTAAACACTAGCTGGTCCATATACCAGAGTGTATCTGAGGTCCTCCCCTCAGCAGGGGGACAGCAGTGGCATATGGAGGAGGATCAGCTCAACTCCTCAGCACTTTCAGCTAAAGTACAGTCTTTTACTGAGGAATCATATTGCCCTTGAAAAGCTGACTGAGGCACAAGAAACATGTAGCAGTAAACAGTCAACAGGTTCTGCCTACAGATGCTGATGCATCGTGCATTCAGTGTTGTCACTCAGCACTGGGACACCACAGCCCCGGCTATGAACAGATGTGGGCAGACGAGCAGCGACTCTTGAGGGGAAACTTGATATCCTCCAGTATAAACATAAGGCAATTAACTTTTCCTGTGATTTTTTTTTTTTGTTGTCCTCTTTACTCTTTTTAAAGATGGGAACGCCAAGTTGAGTGACACTCTTCCTGCTCTGGATCCTATTGCTATTTCCTTGCAGTAATCTCTAAAACTGGCATTTTCAAAGAGACTAAGGAAGTGAGAGTCCCAAAAGGGACATAAACATCAAGTCCCCTTGGGAAAGCCCAGACTAGACTATCTATGAACATGAAAGCATGGAGCTTCGCAAACCTGTGAGGCAGAGATGTGCTAGACGGCCAGAAACACAGATGGGATGTGATTTATTCAAGGTCATTCACAATGTCAGATGCAGAGCTGGGAAACAGCACGTGTATCATCAACTTCCCTGTTAGGATTTCAGTCACTGAAGTATCCTACCTCTCCCTCACAAATGCAGAGACTCTAATTTTTCACTCACCCAAGCTTGGTATAAATCAGGAGCAATGCCACGCAAGTCCCCAGTGTTACTTCATGAGCGAGAGGAGACTTGAGGAGTGTCTAATGCTTAGATTCACCAGGGATTTCAGCATGAGTTGGATGCCTAAATGCCTTTGTGAATTGAGGCTTGAGTGTCTCCGTTCATTAATGAAGAAAAAGGGGGGGGGGGGGGGGGGGGAAGTAGCTGTAATTAGAGCAAAAGGAATGCCAGAAAGTAGCTGCATGAATAGTCTCTCACATTGGAAAAGACTGGCTTCAAGCTCACTGGTCCTCGTTGGCATGAAAGAGAGTTTTGTTTATTGGTGCGTTCAGCAGCATTCTGTAAATATGAGAACCAACATATTCAGTCCAGCAGCCATTTGGGGGATCTACATTTCAAACTGGAAAGCATGAATGGAAAGCCAAGTGTCAGTCCCCATGGGAGAACACATGCAGTGGCAGTGTCCACTGCAAGGGTCACCTTTCCATGGCTGGGAACGGGGAACTCGATCCACCGTGTGTGACTGACCCCCAGCTTTTGAAGTCTAAATGTTAAGGACTCACATTCAACCCACAAGATGATAATAAGTGCAAGGGGAGAGTCAGCATAAAGCTGAGCAGCCAGGAAAAAAGTGACACCTTGTGAGCAATTTATGCGTGGGAGGAAAGGATACTTTGTTAGAAATGGCTCATGATGAGCTAATCACTGGGCCCCTTTAATGGTGAACACTGTCACTGCTCCACTGGCAGCAAATTATGAGAGTGCAGAGTAACACCTGCAGCTGCCCACATCTGTGGCTGGAGCCTGGCTTGCTTTCAAGAAAAAAAAAACTTCAAGAGACCATACCTTATCCAAAGCTCTTTTGAACACATGCTTCCTTGGCCATGATTCTAGTAATAGGCATCTCTTGGACTTCCTGGGGTATTATCTCCAACATGATGCTTGTGGGCAACAAACCCTCTAACCACCTGAATGACAGTCACCAGTTGTTGGTGAACCACATCCTACCAGGTCACATCTAGCCAGTTTTGCCAGTTTGGAAAACCGTAATGAAATACTTTGTGGGCCAAACAATTTCCATAACTTCAGCCACAGTACCGGTAGGTGCCTTCTGTTTGCTCTCTAAGAGCCATGGTTATGCACACACATCGGTATTGGTAAGCTGAAGTTTTCTGGCAATTACAGTGAGATGAATAGAAAGAAATTAGGCACCCAAGGGGCCTCATAAGACAAGAGCTTTACTAAGTGTAATGGACATGGGAGCAGGATGATTTGCCCTGGACACGGAAGCCACTAGTTTATTGTTATTTGGGCATAAGGCAACAAAACTGTGAGATGGGCTGAGACTGAATGTTAACATTATTTTGAGTAGGTACTTGTAATGTGTCAGATGCTTTGACACTGGCAACCGTGATAAATTATTTGTAAAGTTACTGTAATCTTAGTGACATAACCTGATTGGGATTTAACCAATACAACAAAGCTCCTCAAATATATGGCATAACTTTATATGTAAATCAGATGGCTTCAGTTACAAAACAGCGCATTTCAGGAAGAGTCCTTTCCAGCTATCCCCAGGACAGCACCTGCCCCGCCGGCTGGTAACCTTATTCTGCCACTCAAGCTTGTGTGGATGCGAAAGGGCCACCCGTGCCAGCAGGAATGCATCTTTGATGCTCGTGGGGCAGAGCTGGGACAGGGAATAGCTTTTCTTCGAACCTCTGATACAGTGGAAAAGCAAACCAAACTTTCAAAATCAGAGCCCTTCTTTGCATATGAAACAGGAATAACACTACACAATGGTAAAAGATGCATGGGAACAATTTCTCTAAATTTAGCTTAATTGCTTAATTTGATCTTTGAAACTAATAATAACAAATGCTAATTTTGCTTCCTGTTATCTTCTGAATGGAACCTGTGAATTTCTGAGAGAATTTGAATCTGGCTGGTGAGATCTAAATTTAGCTCAAGTAACACGTGTCAGCCCCTATCTAATCCCACTCTAATCTGACAGCTAACCCTGGCATTTGTGCAAAAATTAGCACCTTCTGCTGCACTCCCTTCTGCCGAAGCATGTGAGATTGTTTGGGCACTCAAGGTTCTCCAGGTACAAGCATAATTTGTGGATGAAATAGATTGTTTTATAAATGTTCACTGGGAAAGCATCTGCTTTATAAACATGTCATCAGGAAAGCCTCTACATCATTTTAACCCACAGTTTGAGAAATCAAAACAGTGCCTCTATAAGCCTCATTTTATTAGCTGGCATTTCTATACTTTTTGCCATCACAGACAAGGACAAATGACCTCACAGACAGAGGAAACTTCATCGGTGGAGTACACACAGCAAAGCAGCTGGGCACTTTAACTGCCTTCTGGATACATGGAGGGATGAGAGCCAGTTCTTGCTGCCTCCCACCCAGCCAGTGTTCCTCAGGGGGAAGCACCAGCGGTTTGCTCCATTGAGATGGCCCCTGGCCAGTGGCTGGGGCTCAGCACAGGTTGGAGCTCAGCACGGGCTGCACCTGCACCGCTGTGCACGGACGGCTAGCGTGACCAACCGTGAACCCTCATGGTGAGCTTGCAGAGGCCGAGGCTACAGGCAGCAATGGCTCCACTTTTTCTTTTAGATTTAAGCCCAGTCCACTACAGTGTAAGAGGCTGACGAGGGTGACTAAGAGGGTGACAGACAAGCGTGGGTGCCTTAGACTTCCCTGAGCGTCTGCATAGAAAAAAAAGCAACCAGCCTTGCTCATAGACAAAAAGGTTAACTCCCCCACCCCCCAAAAAAGTTCAAAAATATAATAGAGTATAAATACATACCTTCAAGTAGAGTGGTTTTTTCCTCTTGCCTACACAGTAGATTATAGTTAATTAAACCTCTGCTCACATAAACAGAACAAGAAAGGATGTAAAAGTAATGAGCTGACAACACGGTCTGTATTATGTTGGGCTTCTAAGAGAATTTAATTTGCAGAAGAATTATGCACAGGCTGAAAGACAGTCCATTAAACTAAGCCAACTGTCTGGAAAGAGATAAAACAAAAAAAAAAAAAGTGTTCTGCCTTCAGTGAAATAAATAGCACGCTGCACCTTTCTCTTACCTTGTGGGTGGCAGGGCTACACATGCAAATGCAAGTAGCCAGGTGGCCTGCGAGCCCCCACCGCAGGGACAAAGACACCCAGCACCTTCCTCCCAAAGGGAGCTGAGAACTGCGACAGCAATGGTAAGAGAGCTTCAAATACGACAGGGTGGAGAATGCCTAAGTCTAGATAAACGTTGGTAATACTTACGCTGGTAAAGCCCTGCACAAGTGTTGGATCCTGTGAATTGCTTCCTGTGCAAAGAACTGGGTGTCAGTGCCAAACAGTTTGTGGTCCAAACTCATGTGTGGTCTGCAAAGGAGAGAGATGGTGCTGCCTGTTACGATTCGATGAGATAAACATTTCCTTCTATGATTTTTTTTTAATCATAAAGATAGATAGTCAACAAATCAGCACAGTACATAGGAGGTAAACTGAGACAGTCCCTCTTGTACTTACAAACTCATGCAGCAGCATCCAAATCCAGGTCGCAGCCAGTCGCCTCCAGCGCAGGCAGGGAGCAGAGGCTGCCCAGCACCTGGGGGAGGATGCTTTCCAGCCACCACTGGCTTAGAGGAGGACGGGAGGGCAGTGCACAACTGCCCCTTTGGCTGCCTTCTGTCCCACTAGCTTCCCACGGGAATTGTGGGGACCCACCTGTTCACACAGGTTAACACAGAGTTATCACGTACTGGATGCACATGGTCTTGTCCTGGTTGCTGCTGGCATCTCTCTCTTCCTGTATCCCTTACAGGCTGTTACTTTTGTTTAAAAAAAAGTGTATAGAGGAATTTGGCAAAACAACATGGCAAAACATGCATGGCGGTATTACCAAACAAGCAAGCCAACTTGTGAAGAGGACTCATTTCCATATTGTGTTCTCCTTGAGGCAACTGCCAAGTATCCATAATAAACAGCTTTTAAATCAAATGCCTTTGTTTTTTGCTTTAATAAAAAAGGTTCTGGGGTTAAAGTGATTTGTACCACCTATGGATCTCCCCCAAATTATTTAACCATATGAGGTGAAAGGTTGTGTCACTTAATCTCTTCCCATCCCAGACCCTTCCCAGCTGCTGTAAAGAAATAATCCTGTCAAATGCTTCCTTCAAATCATTTTGCTTAAGCCTCAGGGGGATGACATTGATGAGAGTTGAGAAATCAAGACATTTGTTTTCTTCAATTTTGAGAAAGCAGGAGGAAATAATTTTTAGTAGAATGAAACTTTTTTTTTAAATTCTCTAAGCAAATTTAAAAAAAACCCAACTACTATTTACTTCAGATTTAATAAAGCTTTACAACTAACATCTTCTCTAGCCACTCTTAAGCGGAGAGTTAAAATATTTATAAGTAAGTCTGACAGAACTTTAAAACAAACATTAATTAATGTAAGAAATAAAAATAACAGCACTACGAACAGGGTTATTTTCATTTCAGTAGCCTTGAAGACATTCACCTTAAAGATCTTGCTATCATTTAGTCCAGTATTGGCTCTGAATAGGTTCATTGATTTCAGGGCAGGTATTTTAGGTGCACTGAAGTAAGTGAAAAATTTGAGTTGTTTCCTTTTGTCCCTATTGCTTTGCTCAGCGCTTTTTGCCTTTCCTCTATTTTTGGAAAACTTCAGGAGGACTTACATGATGTACAGGCTGAAACCATGTATCAGCCCTTAAAAAGCAAGGAACAATCTGAGAAGAAAATGAGAGAGAATATTTCCATTTGACTTGCTTTTGCCAGCTGGCCAGATGCCTGAAGAAAAGGATCAAGGGAGAGCGCAGCGTTGCATCCTCCGGATTTGCACAAGGTTTATGAATCGAGAAGTTCTATCTGCTCCCTCGCACATCCCTCTGCTTTTGTTTGCTGCCTGTTTGGGTGGGCAGTGATGATTGCTATTGCAGGAGCATTATCTCCCTGCTTCCAAAGGGATGAAATCTGGCGGAGTCCATTTGTTTTGTATATTGACAATAATCCTTTAGGTTCAGAGAACCACAAAAGCCCTTAAAATAAATAGCAAACCCAAGCAAAATAAAACTGTCAACATTTAGACTGAGATTCTCAGAAAAGTTGAGCAGTCAGTCACTCAGCAAAGCGTTTATAATACAGGCACAAAAGGCTGCTGCATGCGCTCCCCCCCGGTGAGCTCTAATCAGCTGTTTGCACGCACAGCTGCACACCGGAGGCTTGCGGACGCAGCGCTGTGACTGCACCCAGGCTCTGCCAGCAGCACTGGCTTCAGCCAGATCTCTCAGTTTCTCAAATAAATAAACCCTAGTAATGTGTTTGGGCATTTAGGCCTGTGTCTTGTAGGAGAGCAGATGGATGACATGCAGCAAGCAGGTCATCAGAGGGTTGTGCTCTCCACCACATGGGCTCTAAGGAAGGATGTGGTGGCTGCAACAGAGGAAAGAAGGCGATGTTGCTGAGCATGGCTGTGTGAAGGACCAAGACTTTGCTAAGGAACACACAGCATACCTCCAAGGGTTTTTCTCGTCTTCTGGGTGCACTCTGCCACTCAGTCACAGTTGCACTGAGTTCAGGCAGCCCTGGAGATGGTGAGAATCTGGAGCAGTGGGTGGCAGAAGAGGCTGAGTGGTCCTTCGGTGAGCTGTGCTCATCTGCTTACCACCTCCAGAGCTGAGGGAGTAAAGCTGAGAGATGCAGATGGCTTGCCTTGTGGGATTGAACTCTGGGACACTCTTTTTAAGGCTCCAGGGGTTGCAAAGAGACTATTTCCAGTGACATGTAGGGTAGCTGTATGGCATGAGTTTGTTTGGCCACATCCACGACGGTGTTCACACAACAGCTGGTACTTGCAGACTCTCTGGAAGCTGAGCTGGGACAAGGCTGATCAGCTCTTTGACATGACCGGGCAAACCTACTCTACTTTGTATAAAAGGTGGTGTAGGAAGAAGCTGGCTTAGTTCCCCAGCCTTGGAAGCATTCACTCATAGCCAGATCTCTTCTATCCATTTCTTTTATCCACTCCTTAGCCACCTTCCCATCCACCTCAGAAGAGCATTTCCATTAATCCTTTCCTGTGTTCTGTCTCCATTCAGGATGTATGGCAAGGATTTGACTCCTTCCAACATCCCTTTTTTACAGTCCTACCTTAAAATAAGCTCAGGGTTTCTTTACAGCTGGGTGTGTTGAACGAACAAAGTTATGGTGATGAAATGATGCTTGAATACAGCTTCAGCCCTTTAGCCGCTGGAGACGGAGGCCGCACTGTTTTGCACCTCTACCAAAGTTATCCTGAAAACAAACAAAATTCTTGCCTGTGGTTATTTTAGCAAAATCAATGGTCAGAGAGATCCCCCCAAAATGATGCGTCCCATGCTGCTGGTGCTAACTGAAAACCAGTTGGAGATTCTTACCAATAAATACTGATTTGCAGTTGGCCTCTGAGCGTGATCGGAATCCTTCTGTGCATTTTGTTTCCACGCAGTGTCTCCGGGCTGCCACAATTGCTTCCTAGACACTGGCACACTCGATACAGAGCCAAAGCTATTGGACATCCTGTTAGATCCTTAGCTTGCCAGGCCATTGTCTTGTTGTTATTAGCGGGGGATTAGAAGTTTAAGGCCTCAGAGCTTAATGGCCTCAGCAGGTGGAAAGCATGGCACTAGCTGTGAAAATGACAAAAATCGATAGCTAATCCAGTACAGTCAGTCAACCTTTTCAAAGCCTCATCCGTATTGATTTCCAAGTGCTGCTCTTCCTGTCCCTTGACGTAATCAGTCTGTTTGCTCAGCAGCCAGAAGCGCTCTCTTCCACTCTCCCCTGACTTTTTGGGGCTTTTTACACTTAGAAATGGATTACTTAGATCACCCCAGCTTTTCATCTCTCTAGCTGCTGTCAGAGGAATGATTAAAGGGGAGGCAGGGAAGACTGGGCAACCATCTCCTACAAATCAAGGAAGAGCTGACCTGCTGTGTGATGGATGTTTCAGGAAAGGAGCAGGTGGGCTTTGACATGGGAGGAATGGAGGACATCTGGTCAGGTTAGATAGTTACAATCCAGGTAGCGAACACAGAAAAAAAAATTTACTTCCATCTCCTTTCCCAATCACTTTGAAGATACGTCATAGTCACCACACAGATAGAAAAGTCCCTATGGCACTATGTGAAATTAGGGATTCGGATGCAAGTACCCTGGAGCAAGTTTTCCTCCTCCAGGGAGGACAGCAGACTTTTTTCCTTCACGCACCCTGCTCTGGCTATTTGCAAGACAAATTTTAGGGGGATCAAGACATGCTTTTAAAAACCCACCAATATAAGGACCCCTGTTGCTAGAAGCAGCCCAGCATAGTGGTGCTGAGCTGGGTCACCCCGGGCAGAGTGCTGAGCTGAGATCACTTCTGCGTGTGCAAATTTTCCAGTGCTGTGGATCCACACCTCAACATTACCCATCCCCAAAATACAAAGCTACTAAGAAAGCAGAAAGGCAGACAGGAACCGTTAGCCACAAGCTCAGAGCAGGCTCAGCTAGGGATGGTCCAGTCTTTCCAGCCTGATTGATAGCCGCCCACTGCCATTAAATAAGGGTCAGTTCATAGGAAAATAGAGTGTGTTTGAAATAAAGACACCAATTAATGGATGTGCTTGGTGACGTTTTGAACCACCTCTAAGAACTGAATTGACCCAAACAGTAATATCAGAATAAACATATTTTGCATTGGCAAATTAAAAAAAAAACAACCCTGTCTGTTCTGTAGTTCCTGAGCCCTGTGAGTATCTGTATTACAGCCAGGGCATTTGCAGAGCTGGGCTTACTGTTGGGTGTATATGCTGGGTGAGAGTACTCCAAAAACACTGAACAATGCTACAAAAAAATGGTAGAGGGTTTCTCTACCCGTAGCACTGCCATCTCTGTTCACTGCTCTGGCAGAGAGGAGGACAGTGCAAGCAGGCAGGGCTGCAGCAGCTGATGGAGGCTGCAAGTCAGAGCAAGGTCCCAGGTGCTAGCCTTGCTGGGAAGAAATCCCTTGCCCCAAACTTGCAAACTAAGCACAAGAGGGGGACCAGAAAGGGAAAGTGGATTAGCTGGGACTTCACAGCAGCTTCACCTGTGCCCACATCCCCAGCCCTGGAGTCAGACCAGGGCAGCACTGTTGTTTGAGCTTGGTGGGTATTGTCCTTTGGAAGACTTGTTCATTCACTACTCCAAGCTGATGTGGCACTGTTTGCATAGGGAGATAAGGAAGCATAATTTGCTGTAATGTTTTTCTCCCCAGGCTGCTTCACTGTGCCTCAAACACAGCAGATGAATTCTCTCTGTCAAATCCAGTTACATTTTATTCCATCTCCTGTAGCTAGGATCAGAGGGCAGACATTTATCAGGCAGGCAACTGAATTACCAAATTGCATTCCTAAAACAACTGAACAAAAAAGGCCCTCTGACTCTATTCTGGGTGGAAGACCCAAGCACCCAGTATTTTTCCTTGTAAAGAAAGAGCCACCAGAATGACTCCAGCAAAACAGCAGCTACGGAAGAGTAAGATCTTCTCAGCAGAGGTCCACTTCTTAACAACACTCTTAGTGCTGTTTCTTCTGTTAGAAATTGTGCCATCCACAAAAGTACCTAATTTCCTGAATCTACAAGTTTCAAGAGCAAAGCCACCTCTGTGCCTGTTGCTGTGTTTTGCTGCAGGCTAACAGGAAAGAATAGCTCTGGGCTTCCCAAAGGTGGTACTTTATTATACCTGCAGGTGGGACAATCTGGCAGCAGAGGTTACTGCTGGTCCCTTCCTACCCAGTTAGTGTTAATAGCCTTGTCTGAAGTCATCTGGTACAAAAAGCAGAGGAGACACTGAAGATCAGCTTTGCAGAGCCATACGGCAAGGTCTGCTGGCCAGTATGCTTTTATTTTAATGAGAATTCAGTGAGTGAGTCCCATAACATCTTCAGCTGGCATGATCCAGCACATGGAAGAGAAGGAATTAGTTTGAAACAACATCTGCCATCAGAGGATAGTTGGCAAACTTCTGATGAAGCATTTTGCCTCTAATGAGTTTCTCTCAGGGTCCTTGCAGAGTTAGACCCTGTCTAAGGCAGCAGCCTGCTGGTTGCCCTTGACATAATACGTAGACTTCAAGGAAGAAGTCCTTGAGAAGACCATGACCAGGAGACCATGCTGTCCAGCAGGACCAGCTGTGGGTTTTGTGCAGTTTTACTTCCAAACTATCGCCGTGCTGTACCACAGCCAGGTCCAGGCTCCTGAACCCTGGGGACATCACTCCTCCTGGTCCCTGCTGCAGGCTGGTGATTGCATGTGTCCCTGTAGCAGGATCTTTCCAACTGACAATCTCAAGGTTGGTCCCTCCCTTCTGCCATACATGACACTTGCAGACACTTTTACTTTGGCACCTGAGAACTGTATTTTCTAATTACAGAGAGACAGTTCTATCAATACAAAGAATGTTGTATTTGCCAAGAAAAACAACAGAAGGGTGTCTGAAAGGGTCAAAGGGATGTAGCTGCATGTATTCTGTTCCTGGAGGTTGGTAGCTCCCTCAGGAGCCCACCACAGGCTGACTTGTCCATGGAGTCCCACATTGCCCAAGGAACCAGAGCCTTTGCTCCTCTCCAACTCTCCATCTGCCTGCCTGCCAGAGCTGACAGCCTCCCTCTCCACTGCTCTTTCTGCAGGCTATGATCTGTAAGATTTAGTATCCCCCTTTGATCCTCAGCTTAGCCTTGGGAAGACTATGCTTTACCAGCCAGGAAGGAGAGGCAGAAGCATTCCTCAATTAGTAGCTCCCTGCTTTGTTCTTGTACAGGCTTGTACACTTGCTGGTCTGGCTTGGCTTTTTAACAGTCCTTTTGATCTCACTCCTGCACAAGTAACTCATCAGAGAGGCAAGGGAGATGTGTGAGCAATACCCATTGGAAATAAATGTGTTTCCTCTAACTAGGAGGGAAACAGCCAGTGCTGGCCTAAGTGACATGAGAGGTACCTTTTCCTTGCGACGGGTCTGCCCCGACACAGGCACTGCTCCCCAGCCCACTTCTACCCACCTTAACACAGGTGCCGGTCTCATCCCCTCATCCCCTTTGGCTTTGTGTAGTCAACAGAGAGAGTCTTGCTGTCACCAGAGCATGCTTCAGAGCACTTCTGCATTCTCTATGGACCAGATGCAGAGAACAGGTTGCTAGCAAAGGCAACTGAGATTGATAAGCGAAGTAGGCAATGCGATCTCCTCTGCTGTGTTCCTAAAGGTGCCATTTTTCAGCTGAGATGCCAAAGCAAAGTCTTGACTACCCGCAATAAATAAAAATCCTGCTTTTAATATTCTGCAAGGGGAAAGTTCTTATCCCAAGGGCAATGACTACATTTTCCTAAGAGTGGAGGTGTTAACCTTGTTGTACTGAGACTACATTTTAGCCTAAATTATTGCTAAAAACCATGAATTTTTTATGTGATGACGACCTTTTCCAGGAAAGCTCAAGGCTTTGTAGATGCTGCATAATGCTTAAATTCTATGGTAAGGAGCATCAGTGTTGACTAGACCATGCTAAAAAATAACTTCATAGCTTAATAGGACAAAATACTCCTGTTGAAGTGCTGAAAATTAGATTCCCAAATCTATATTCAGGCACTACATAGAAGTGCACCTGATTAATGAATGATGCATTTTGGAGCCAGTTTTAGCCACTCAGGTTTGCAAATTCAGTCTTAGTTTTCCAGTGGACATAACTAACTGCGATGGGGTTAGCTTACCACTATATAAACAGTAAATAGGTAATTACTTTTTCATGCATCCATTAAACATTTAACCAACATTTATACATGTAAGTGACATATAACAAGGTAGTTTTAACAGGTTCATTGGGGATTCAGATTGCAAAGATGTTAATTGACATTTAATAGTTTTGTAATTGAGCTCTGTCATCTTACATTGTGGAAAAATGCTAAAACGTATCTCAGCACGATGGAAAATAGTACAATGTAATGTAATATTAAACATATCATCAAGATACACATTTATTGCAGCTACATAAAGCTAAACTAAGCTACACAAGACATAATCTACTAGTTCAAAACTGTATCAATCTTCAGTATTTTGTTTCAAACCACCCACAGAATTTTAGGAGGCAACAGTTTCACATGGCAATTAAGAAAATATGCTTATATGTAATAACTGGGGAGCGGGGAGGGGGGATGGGTGGGTACATAGTTATATAGTATGCATACATACCTACGTCTTTGCTGGTTTTAATAATTAAGTATGTATCAGTATATTTACAGAAGTCCAAACACTGCCTTTTGTGAGTGGTGATGTGTGTGAAATAACTCTGTTTATTATTATAATTGCCTGGTGCTTGTACATTTATAGCTCTTTTCAGTGACCCAGAACTACACCAGGCTGTAAACTGAAAGCCTGTATATTGCTTGTCTGGGTATTTCTGAACAAATATATATGGATTTTGTCCAGGTAAAACATTTCTGGTACCTTGGAGCAGGACACTGAAATTTAACATGAGGTTGGCTTTTATAGCAAGGATACATCATTTGTCGTTTTTATGACAATTGAGCATAATTCAGGCTGTAAGGGGCATGGCAACCCAGGGGAGATGGAGACCTCTTTCCACTCTAGTACAAAAATAGGAATGAAGGAGTATTAAGAGGACTTGACTGCAATAATTACTTCCAAACATCACTGCTTGCATCATGGTGAGCTAAGCAGGCAGATAGGGTGATTCATGATCCAGCATAGGGTGTTTGCATCTACAGCCTTCTCCCTTCAAGCCAAGTCCCTGAGGTGAGTATGAGTTTACCTGCAGGAGGGCAAGAAACTGCCTTGTGCAGAGCATTGACTCAACAAGAAGGGCTTGAAATAACTTCACTGTGTTAGCATCCTCCAGAGCTTTAACATCAATGGAGACAGGGCCTAATTTATCCAAAGGTGCATGAGCTGGATTGCGGCTCTGGGGCTGTAATTTGTATCAGCCTCACTGGTTATTCCACCTGATATCATAAGATGCACAGAACTGTCAGAGGCATCACTGTTTGTCCACATCAAACCATCTTCTGAGGCTCTTGATAACTTAACTCCCTGTATTGAGCTGTGGTCTGATTATGTAGTTTTCTTCCCAGTATAAGTAATCTGACTCTGATGACTGTTTTGTGGCTTTTCCCTCACTGACTTTTGGTCTGGAAAAATGAGCAGCCATTCCTGATCACCTAGAGTTTTAATGCAAAAAGCCATAGGACAACGGTGCCATTCAGAATATTCTCAGTGATTTTTAAGGGTTACTGTCAAACTGAATCTGTACAAACTGAATTTGACAATTTTTGTATGTGTTGTGAAAGTCCCATTATTTGCCAAAAGAAATCCTAGTAGAAAGGATTGTTGGAGGTCACTAAAGGGCTGGGAGACTAATGCATCTGAGTCCTTGGTTTCCCATCTGCCCTATGTTGGTACTTAGCTGATTAGCTGGTATAGAAAACATTTAATGTAATCTAGACTTTGGGTTTGATATGAACACGTTCAAGATTTCAGCATTTACAGATGCCTAAGCCTGGTTTCTGTGCCTCTGAAGTAAATGTATTCAGTCTGCCACACACATACAACCTACCTGAGCAACTAATTCTGAAAAACAAATACAGAAGTGCTTACCCACCGATGGCCATTTGTTTACTTTCAAGAGCTGCTGAACGTGTTAAAATATTGACAAGACTAGCAAGTCCCAGGAGTGGCCTGGGAATGCTAGAAGAATAAAAACTTAATTATCATTTGCGTTCTTGAGTTATTTACTTTAATTTTTATGAGTTATGAAAATCGTATGTTTAGGTCTAGGCATATAGAAGAGTTTTTATACAAACAAATTATTGTGATTTACTGCTCCCATAATACCACTGTAAATGAACATTAACCCAGAAACAGTACAGATACATAGACAATCAGCCAGGATACCTCTTTTCTCAGCAATGGTCTTTGTGGAAACTTCTAAAGATCAGCAAATATGGACTATTTTCAGCAACAGGATGGTCTCACACATTGCCTTGAGTTGCAGGCTGAGCAGACTGTAGATCTGAAAATATGCAGGAGAAGGCAGCAATGCCCTTATTGTCCTTCTCTTGCTCTAGTTCATATCACTTCCATTGCAAGAACAGGAATACAGCTGGTCTCTGTTCATCTGAGGCCTATATTGATTATGCAAGAGGAAAGAGAAGAATAAGATCCAAACCCAGTGTTATGGATATAATGGGGACAGCTGGGGCATCCCTGCTACCCACAGCTAGTACAGAAGAGCACAGGTAAGAACCAGTCTCCTCAGGCAAAGTGATCTAGGAAGACATGTTGTAATTAATACTATGTGTGAACTGTTAGCTGAGCTTGTGCAGCAGGCTCCCTCCCTCTTTTCAAGTTTGCCAGGTAGGGACTGAATGGGCTAAAGAAAAGAAGCTGTTCCTACTGTGGGTTGTTGGAGCTGAAGCATATGAATGGGGTCTGCTGCTGCCCATGCACTTGCTCCCTGGAAGCCAGGTACTGTGGACACTGAAGGTGTTCAGGGTTCCTATAAGCTCCCACGGCCTGGAGAGCAGGTACTCTTCTGCTATAAAAATGTGAGCTCATGACCAAAGTGAAGACTATGCACAGAATCACTAAGGTTATATATTTAATTCATTCTGGCAAGCTAGATTCTCTGACCTGTTATGAGAAATCCTACACATTGGTGGGTCTTTGTAGAAAACAAGGAAGTGATTCCTTAAGCTACAAATGTACAAAAGTGGAAGCCTAATCCTTCAGCCAATCTGTCATTAAAATTTCTCCTCCAGTGATCTGAAGTTGGGTTTAAGCATGGCTGGTGGCCTATATATATCTATACATACATATATAGAGGAAAGTACATATTGTCCTGGTTTCAGCTGGGATGGAGTTAATTTTCTTTCTAGTAGCTGGTATAGTGGTATGTTTTGGATTTAGCATGAGAAGAATGTTGATAACACTGATGTTTTCAGTTGTTGCTAAGTAGTGTTTAGTCTAAGTCAAGGATTTTTCAGCTTCTTACGCCCAGCCAGCAAGAAGGCTGGAGGGGCACGAGGAGTTGGGAGGGACACAGCCAGGACAGCTGACCCAAACTGGCCAAAGGGATATTCCATACCATGTGACGTCATGCCCAGTATATAAACTGGGGGGACTTGGCCTGGGGGGAGGATCACTGCTTGGGAATTAACAGGGCATCAGTCAGCAAGTGGTGAGCAATTGCACTGTGCATCACTTGTTTTGTATATTCCAATTCTTTTATTATCATTGTCATTTTATTACTATTATTATAATTATTATTTTCTTCCTTTTCTGTCCTATTAAACTATCTTTATCTCAACCCATGAGGTGCAGTTTTTCAATTCTCTCCCCCATCCCACTGAGTGGGGGGAAGTGAGTGAGCAGCTTCGTGGTGCTAAATTGCTGGCTGGGGTTAAACCATGACAACCAGACTACATTAGGCAGATGGTCAGGCAATGCACACCACACTGACTATCTTGAATTCTAACTGCTCTGGGGGAGAAAATTATTTAGCCGATCAGATAAAATGCTTATACTGTTGCAGTACTGTGCAATGATATTTATGCTAATGCACTGTATACCTGCAATAGCTTACTGTGAACCAGATTGTATTTTGTTGACTTAACCGAGATAAAAGATGCAGCCAATAATAGGTTCAAGGCTGAGACCAAGAATTACAAAACTCTACAAGAGGCTCCAGGAATCAAGTCAGTCAGTCATTTACTCCCACTAATGGTTAATTCTCATGGGCAAAACAGTGTTTTCATTATATTTATTCCTTGTGCTGATCTGTGAAATTTTGGTTAATGCCGTGACATTTCACAGATATGTTTACTACTCAATGGGCTGTGTGGGCTTGTGTTTCTGCCAGTCAGATGGGTGCTATGGGGGAGAGACTGATTGTAACAGGTAAAATTAAAACGTGCGTACCTGTAATGTAGGTGGAGAACAAAACCACTTATGCACTGCAATTCTTGTCACCAGAACAACAGAAAGAATCACTCCTGTGCATGTTCCTGATAAACAAATCAGAAAGGTCGCTCCTGCCACAGATGAAAATTTGAGCTTTCTAATTAAAAATCTCTGCTTACAGATTCCTCTTCTGAGTTCAAGCCAGTCCTCAAGATTTCTGTACAGCGGCTGCTGTTTATATCCTCACAAGTAGAATCTGATCAAAAGAAAAATAAGAGGGGGAAAAAATTATTATCTCCTGATCAGGTTAAGGAGGTGTTATTTTCTTAGAGATTGTCCTGTATTGTCCTCTACTGTCCCATGTCCTAGTTCAAGTAGCCATCCCAGGCTGCTGCACTGGATATCACTGCTCAAGAGCACTTACACGTGGGGAGAAGACTCCGAATCACAGTGAACAATGCCCATTTTCAGAGTGTTGTGTAGAAAAGCAAGCATCTAGACCACCAGCAGCAACGTGCTACTTTGGTGCTTTTGCAGGTGCCTAGTTGTGAATCTCTACTTCTTACTGTTTGAGGCCAAGCTCCCAGTAATCCATCTTGCCTTCCTGAAGCCCAAAACCTAGGATTTAGCAGAGTTCTCCTCAATGAAGGATCGTTCACTAGCACAGAACTGTGGCAGCAGGGGACGTTTCGCAGCGGGGGATCATTAAACACCTGACTTAAATGAAAACTTAGAAAAGTTGCTTTGAATACCAAATTTCTTCTCAATGCCTCACCAAATGCCTGTGATGTTACCCCCCAGGTGGACAGCTTTCCAGAACAGTTTTACTCATCTGATTTTTGCTACCTCTGTATTTCAACTGTGACCAAAGTGACTATAGATGAATATGACATAGAGAGTGATTTTTGTTTTTTTTTTTTATTCTGACATGATTTGAAATGTAGATAGTATGGCAGAATTTAAATATTCACTGGGACTTTGTCCTTAATAAATACCACTATGAAATACTCCAATGCTGCCTTCTAAAGGATACACCACAAGTTTTATAAGGTGCACAGGTTAAATGTAAATAATTATCAGTTCTCAGATTCTCATCCAGTGAGGAGAGATGCCAGGATCTTGTGTATTTATCTTCAGATCTACCGGGAAATTTCCCAAGAGCATGAGCTCTCAGACATTTAGTCAAAACATCTAGTGATAACTGTTCTCCAGAACATTCAGCAGCTCTTTGATTGACATATTTCTCATCAACAAGTTGGCTTTGTTTACATGTCTCTGAGAGGTACATAGGCAATGATGGAAAAAATAGGAGACTTTTCTGTTCTTAGACTTTCTTCTTCTGGCAAGATGGGTTTTATTTCAGGAACTGTTACCAGCCCAGATTTGCTAGCATTAACCAGCTGGGCTATGCTGAAATGGCCATGCAGAACAGCTTGCAAATACTCCTTGAGGAGTCTTCCAGCAGCTCTGATCTGATCTGAAGCAGGATCAGCAGAAGGCAAAGCAAGCTACTCCCTTTTTTTTTCTTCTTTTTTTCCCTCCCCTTCAGCTCACCTCTGCTTTCTGGACTGAGCATGTTTTTGCCACTTCTGTCAATCATACTTTTTAGGAAGTAGATTGTGTGTCTCCACAAAACACATCCACAAATCCTGATACACCCTTAGAGCTGTCAGATCCCATTTTACTTTGCTTAATTGCATACAATTGTTTCTTATCGAATTGACCAACCCTAACAAACCCTCTCCTTCCTTAACAATCTTGCCACTTCTGAAGTCCTGCCAAGGATTGCCCAGGCTCTACTTCCAACATGCTGCTGAGACAACTCATCACCAGCTTCATCTCCAGGGACCTAGTTTATCTATCTCAAAAATATCTGTAATACTGACTTACCTCACAGGGTTGTGTTGCATTAAAGCAAAACGTTTGGCAAAGAATAAACCCCCTTGCATTCCAGCTTATCCTCAGATGTAAGAGGGGCTGGGAGCGGCTAGGTTTAATTTCTGAGTGATGTCCAGTTCAACACTGTAAGTCCAGTCATGTTCAATATGTTCAACTATCATGATGACAGATGCACTAATAGCGTACTGCACTCTCAGTTTAGCTGCGTTCAATGCACAAGAATTATCAGACTTAGGGAGTTTGGTTGCATTAACGAACTATCACAACTAGATTAATGAGCAGTGCAGTTTATTAAAGCAACAGTACAGGTTCTTTTGGATTGCCGGTGATAAATACACTGTCTGCAAAGCATGTGCAAATAATAATACAGTCAACTACAAGCACACTAAATTATGGAAAAAGTCTATAGAGATTTCTAAGTTTCCTAGGGAAGCACTCGGTATAACTGAGAGTTTGAATCTTACCCGACAGGCGTCTCTATGCGAGGGGGAGAGAGAGGTTCAGCCCGTTGACTGATCCCAAAAGTCAGTGATGTCCTTCTGACTTGTCTATGATGGTGTCTTCCCTTATCATTCCTCCTTTCTTAAGCCCTTTTATATTTTCTTATTTTTCAGGTGGAGCTTGAGTGACTCTAGTCATACATACCTTTACTTCGGTTGGTATAAAGTTCTCTTGCTTTGTTTTTAAAGGTATATGCTAGAGAAAATTCAGCACGCATGCTCAGTGAGGGGTGATTGCACCTTGAAGGTGGGTAGCTTTTAGGATAGAGGTGTGTTTTCGTATTTTAATGAGATTATAATGAGCAAAGTTCATCCAGAGAACATAATTTAATGTGTCACTACTCCAGAACTGGGTACTTAGGATATAAATCAGAAGTAAGACAATAGCGTTGACAGAACCCCATTGTTTCACCTCCTTGCTTCAGTGGATTCAATGCAGGCACCTTCCACTCTTGTTCCAGTAGTTCCAGTTCCCCATCCCTGCAGTGATATCACAGAGCCTGGCCACGGTGTCTCCACTCTGCTCCACCCTCCGTGTTGTTTCTCTTAGAGTCAGCATACCAAGCTCCCCTGGTGTTGCTAACATCTAAGGTTGCAGGTTATGTTGCTTAGGGAATTATAATGGAACAGATTCCTTGTCTATCCACTGCATTCCACCCTGGAGATTTCCCTCCCTTAGGGGAGAGGGACACACACACATATCAATAAGTCACCTCCAGCAATCATTCCACAGGTTGTTGAAGAATTTAATTTATTTATGGACACACTGAATTATTTTATTTATGGATCACCTCACATGCCTTCATCTATCTATGTTTTCTTGTAGCACCTCTCATTATGGTACCTAAATATGCAAACACCAAGCTGTTAGAGGGAAGAATTTTGTGGTTCTTTTCTTACCACATTATTTCATACAGTGGGACCCAAACCAGTCTAAGAAGAATAGCGGGTGTTGTCACGAATTCTGACTCTGACACAGGTTTCAACGAGGTGAACTACCTTCTGTCTACTGCCTTCCTTGGACTCAGTTTTGCCAGGGTCACAGCTTAAAAAAATACATTAAAAAAAAGTATCAGGATTGGAAATGCCCAACAAGAGTACAGCTATGGAAACTCAGAGGGTGCCAGCACATTGCTAAACACAGAAGATTAGAGCATTACTTTTTGAAAATATTAAAAGTTGAGGGAGGAAAGCACAGGGAATGCAAAATAAGCCCTCCTTCTCTCACCTCTATCTCAGCCTCAAGGTACTCAGTGAGCAGATGCCTTCTGCTAGCATAGCAGTTCCTCAGAGAAAGTAGAGTCCACTTAGCTGGAACAGCTGGAAATACCCTAGAAGAACTAGAAACTACAACACCAAAGAAAACCCTTCCAGAAGTATAAGGCGAGGTAACTTAGTCTTGTCTGCAAGCACACTGTGGTATTTTTTTGCCCCACACCGTATGGGTTTCCAGCTGCTGCAAATCTCCCAGGTGAGAAGCCTTGAATCTGAGCTGGTGGCTTGCATCCCAGAGGAAGAAAGCATTTCTTCTTCAACCCACACTCCTGAGAATTGCACCCTGTCAATCTGACAATGACAGCAGCAGAGACCACTTTACCAATTATCCCCATTGCCCTTGGCCAACTCTGGGTGGACCTCACCCACAGCCTGAACAACCTGCTTGCTTAAGCAAAGGCACTCAGGTGCCTGTCCCTCAAAATAAATCAATAAAACCTCAGAGTTAATAACCATGCAATACTATAGGACAGTCTACCATATTATCCAGCAATTAGGAAGATTTCCATTTTTACATCCACAGCTAGCGAGAGTTCTTGAAAAAAAATTGCTGTTTTGGAACAGAAAGAAGGACAAGCTGTTTCAGTCATCATTTTATTACTGACTCACAAGGGAAATCAGTGAATCTACCAGTGGTTCATGCAATTCTGTTGCCAGCTTCTCAGAAAGGAAATGTCATGTATAGCAACTTGTTTTTCTATTGCAGCAATTAAAGTACATAGGAGGCCACGACAAAATCAATACAAAACTGGTAAATCCGTAATGAATGACAGCAAAATACTGATCTTCTTGCCTAAAGAAACATCTGTCTAAATGCTACCACAGGGTTAGGCAGTAGAAGGCTTTTCTGGTTTATTTTTGAAGGGTCTGCCATTTTTTATCTCATTTTTATGTATGGATCACCAAATGGCCTTATGCTTCTTGCTTATTGTGTTTGAGTTTCCTCTGAGGAAATTATGTGCAAGTGCAAATCTTCAAGGCTTGAGATATCCCTGAGAAAATTGCAATTCATGCTCCATGAAACACATACCTGGGTTGCTGCCAGTGAAATCCCCACAGAGGCTCACCAGGGAGCCGACGAGGCAGTATTTGGAGACCTGTGGGGCTGCCTGTAAAAGGGAGGCCTCATGCTTTTGCTCCAGGCTTTGGGATCACACAATCCATGGTTTATGTCAGGATGACACCCATTTCTCTCAACTCATCCATCTGAGATGATTGGCAAGTGAGCCATGATCAGTGGTCCAGAGACGGGTATCAACTTCTGACCTCATAACAATAATACAGCAATTTTTAAAACAGAAAGAAGTTTTCAGTCAGTGAGAACTGCTTCCACATATGACTTTTTTGTATCTTACCACCACATTGAAGGTCTAAAAGGCCCTACTACTTCAGCCTTCTTCGCGGGGGCTGTCATCTTGGTATCCTGTCCTTTCTGAGACACCCTTGCATGGTCCCATTTTTGCCCTCTGCAGTTACTTTCAAATCACTTTTTTGCTTCTTTTTCAATAAAACCAGGCTGAGTCCCTTTCATACTTCTGTTATCCAGAGGAATCTTCACAGCTAATAGTGCACATATAGTTTTTGCCCTCCTCGTGGTATTTATAGGTAATTTACTTAGGTAGAGGCCAGCTATTGCCTCTGAGAGTTTCCTATCTGACCTGCAAAGCAACATACAGTAAGAGATATAGGAAGCCAGTACAGCATGATCTCAGTACCAAGGTCACCTACAGTGATCCTAAATAATTGCAGATCAGCCCTACAACCTTCACAGGTATAACCTCATCTATTGCTTTTGTTGTTGTTGTTGTTTTTTTAATTTCCATGTGCTCTTCCATCAAAAATGTGGCCAAATGCCTTTTTAAGCAGAACCAGCTAATACTTTTGACTGTAGCCAGGACCTTTGCTTATGCGCTGCATGTTACTACATTTATGTTTGTTGGGGATTTTGTTTATTTTTTTTATCAACCAAATTGTTTTCTGGTGCTGGAATGGCTTGATCTACTGTACTAAACACTCATTGTGTCTGTCACATGCTTATCCTACTTCAGCAGTGAGAAATCAATAGGAATTGATTTGAGATGTCCAATCTTATCAAGTATCGAGTAGGGCGCTGGGACAAATGCTGTGTTGATGGTATAACATATAGATTTTAACAAGGCATGTAGCTCCAAGTATGACAACCTTGTTTAAAAAGGATGGTTGGACTCCAAGGTGTTAAATGTGTTTGTTCCTCTCTATGCCCTCGGCTTTCAGATAGTGCCAATTTCCATACAAGCTCTTTCTCAGCTAAAAGCAGAGTGTAAGCACACTCTATACTCCTAGCAGAAGATTACATAGGAAAGAGAGAAAGTGTTGCATTTAGAAACATAAGCGCTGCCAGCAAATGCTATTTCAGCAATTACCTATGTTTAGTAATTATGCTAATGTTGATTCTCAAAAGGCTGTTATTTGCTCAGCATGTTCTTCATACTTTATCTCTCTACCTGCCTAACCCTTTATTTTCACTCTAGCTATTACTGGTTGTTTGTCAAGTTAAGTGATGTTTGCAGCACCAAGTGTTGTCAAGGTACTGTTGCTTTAGCTGAATTCCTATTTTTCCAACACCCGCTGCTGTGATTTTCTGCTCATCACTACTACAAGGCTTTGGGGATTGGATTTCACTGCTTACAAGAGACCTTGGGTGCTGCAGGTGTTGTTGGTACTTTGGGCTGCGGGATGAATGAGTAGCTCCTGGAGTCTGTAACGACACCTTTGACGAAGTGTGATGGGCATCAATTTGTAAGTGTTGAACTGACACACGCGGGGAGCCTGTGTGCTCCTATATTGCTGGATCAGCATTCTACCTTGAGCCAGTGTGCTGCCAAACAGCAACGCAGAATTAACCATGAAAAGACCCACAGCATACACTCCCACGAATATGACTATAGCAATGTTTAAATGACAGAAATACCATGCCTGGAGCAATCTGATCAGTTAGATTTGAGGAGATACCTGTTGAGATGCCTGCACATTTAGATGTATAATTGATTGACATACCATAGCCTGTACAGGAGTATCTGTGTGTATACATATGTATATGTGCGTGTGTATGTCTTGTACGTGCATATTAAGAGGAAAGGACTCAGTTACCTGTAGGTGCAGTACAAAACTGCATCAAGGCCAGCACACTTTAAAGTGGATGGACCATAATGGGTTAGCATCAAGGACATGTATACTGCTAACCGCCGGCCTCAGCAAGTTGCTCCCCCAGAACATGCAGGGACAGAAGAGAAAAATGTGGCATTGTGCATGGAACAGGGAAAGAGAAACACTAATTTGGGGGAACAAAAGGGAAAAACCTACTCCAGAAAGACATTCTGCATGAACAAGGCTGGGACACAGCACTTCATAAAGAGCCAATTTCAGAGGCAGGGCCGGGTCTGTGCCTAACAATGCAATATAGTGTGTCTCTGAGCCTAGAAACATTATGAATTTATCAGTGCTCAGTGGTGCCTAACGAGACGCCTGTGCTGCTTCCATGTCCCAGCCAGCCTTCCAGCATGGCTCTGCATGGTGTTACTGCTGCCTCCTCGCCTTCCTCCTCACAGTCTCTTAGCAGATACCTGCTGGCCAACATTTTTACAGCAGTCCCAATTTTGGCCCAGGCTAGCAAACCCATTTCTAGAGAATTCTTATGAAGGATTTGTGATTTAACATGTTAGAGCTATATCAACAAGCATCCTGCAAACAGCAGCCTACACTGACGGAGAAGTGAGCTGTATGGTATGGAGATGAGCCTGCCAGCCTCAGTGTCACACAGTAATATCTGGTATATTTAATTTACTGGTATAGACACAGCTTTTGAGAGCTTGACTCCACATTGCAGCCTTTCCATAACACACAGCAGCCTCAAACACATGGTGCTGCATTGTACACATTAATAAATTAATTTGCTCTGTACTTGGTGTCAAATAACAATTGTACCTTCCTTAGATTTTATGGACTCTAACTTTCTTTCTTTATTGATTTTTTTTTCTTGTAATTTTCCACCATGTTCCTGCGGTTCAGGGAACAGATCAGGAGTCCCCCTGTGGTTAATTTGGCATCTATTAGCTTTTTATCAACTTATTTGTAAATTAATTGTTAGGACTTCCTTAGAAGGAAGAAATTACATCTGATCCTCAACAGTCTGTACAGAGCAAAATCCAACCTACTAAGAGGAGCAATGCTCCCACGCAGAGATGTGCAATCTCTATAAACAGCAATGTTAGCAAAGAGCCAGCTTGTTTAAATGGTCAAGATAAGCAAGGTACAAATAGGGCTGACTTGGCATATGTGTTCATTAACTTAGATGTGGGAGCTTTGAACTGAAGAAAGAAACGATTAAGCTCTAATTGTATCTTCTTTAAGGGGGCATTTTGAACAGCTAACCCTTTTGTAAGGTGGCTCTTTTTACACATATCACGTCTTCCTATGGATAAACAGCCCTTTATCTCACTTGACTTTTCTGTTTTCCTTTCCTTGTGAAATGCTGGATCTGATTTAAGTTCTAATGTAACACCCAGCATACAGTGACTCAAAATTCAATAGATCTTCCTTGTCGCCTCTTTCCTGTCGGAAAGTCTTCATCAATGAAACCCTTGAAGATGTTTTAAATGACCAATATAGAGTAGTGCCCTTTAACTGTGCAATCAGAGATCATTTACTGAATGCATTTCAGGATGATTGTAGCATGTGTTAAGGAATTGTTCAAGAAAAAGAGAAGGTTGCTAAGGTTTGTTCGCCTCCCCCCAAAGGGCAATACAAAGTGATAGGAATACCGACTGTACGTACCACTATTACTATAGAATATGGAGTATCCGTTAAAAGACAAAAAAGCCAATACATCAGATATTTGGAAGCTTTCCACTCACTGCAGGACCAGCACAAAGCACAGGCCACAGTGACAGATCATGTTGACCTATTTATTTCCTAGACTGGGTACTGAATCATATGTGCTATTTGCACACTCATTATTTTCACCAAATGCATCTGCAGATGCAGTTATCTGCTTTGTGGATTCAGTGGAAGCTCACTTTAAGTGCTGAAAAGTGCATCTATCTTGTATTAAACACAAGTTCTTCCTACAACATATGTTATTCCTTTGTCTCAGGGCCAGCTGTCACACTATGCACATGTAGAATATATTCAGGATAACAAGAAAGAACAACAAAATATACTGATCAGTGGTAGATCTCAACTGGTATACTTTAGATTTACTCCATCTACTTTGGCTCAGTACAATTGCGCCAGTTTAAGCAAACTGAAGAAGTTTAAATCAACGTTTTTCCCACCCTGTGAGAGCATCTCGGACCAGGAGGTGATCTCACATCACATCTATTAGCTTCTGCAGCACTCAGACCAAGAGATTGCTGTATTCACTTTCTTTCTGCTGTTTCTTGACTTCATGTATGTAAATCAGCCCTGGAACATTATACAATTGAACCTTCTTTCAGCTTAGGCAGTATCAAATATTTATTTGTCTTTCTAATCTGAAAGCCTTTCTATACCTACTTATCAGCTGAGCTGAGGCCAAGATCAGGCTTTCAGCAGTAAATATCTCACAAATGAACTTGTGTAAAAAGAAAAGAAAAAAAAAAGAGAACTTCAGTGGTCTGTGTGAGGATTAGAGATTGTTATAACAGCATTGAATTTTCAGGTGCTTGAAAACATAGCAGAGGTCTGATTCAAAGAAGAAATATGATAATTTGTGGCCAGAGGGAATCACGGAGGGTTTAGCCAAATTGGAAATTACCTTTTGGTGCTCCTTTACTATGATTCCTATAACTCCAATTATAGTAATACAATGCGTTGTTTAACTCTTACAACAGCAGGCCTTATACATGACTTAATCCATCCAACACCTGTTAATGAACTCATTATTATTATGATGCCAAATTATGCAGCGGGGTTTGCTCTTGTTTAAGGGACAGTATTGAACAAATGTATATTTAGGAAGCAAAAGAAGCCCTTATGGGTAAGTCAATACAACCCTTTTAGGGATCCCATGTGGCAACACCCAACCCAGGAAGAGGATTTGATGCACATGGAAATACTTGGGTTACAAACCGATTTGGGAGTTCTGGGCGTCAGGCAAAACTGATTGGTCTGTTTGACCTGGGCTGATCCGCAAGTCCTCATGGTACCCTCAAACGTGGAGCTCATGCCCTGTATATTACTCTCTCTGGGGCTTTCTAATACTTATCTGAGCTTGAGCCAGCTAGGCACTAAAGCTGTTGAAAAAAAGGGTTTTTTTCCTGTTGTGCTTTTTTTCTTTACTTTTTGTTCAAAAATAGAATATCCTGTACGTCTATCAGAATGCCCCAAAGGAGATAAATTGCTTCAAGCTCCTAATTTTTCTCACCAACACAAATAACTTGTTAAGCTACGTTTTCAGGAGCATCATTTTCTCCTCTCCTTCTGAGGGAAGCGGTGCATAATGAAATCACAGTGTTACCACAGGCTCTGCACTATAATTTAGCTTGTGAAGCCAGTACCGGGGGGCTGATGGACACAAAGCTATGGTCCTGCACCAGCACTGGCCCATGCTGCATGAATATTGAATGCTGCACCTCCACGCAAGCTTTGATTCTGAGGTGAGGTTCATTTTTTTTCAATGAAAATTGAGTTTTTCTGCATAAATCTGATTCTTTTATCAAAGATAATCACTTACTAAATTGATATTATTCTCCTCCAGAGAATGACCCACATGACCCATCTTGATTTCCAACAGCTAGAACCTGGCTTAGGCCCTGTGGCTCTTTCGTATTTCCTTTCGTTTAGTTTGACTCGTGAGTCTTCTTCTTTCTAAACAGATTCCACATTAGGTCCTTTCCATAAATGTACTATCTTGCAGTTCTTGTTTATCTTCTCTTTCCCAGACAAAAGGATTTCTGTGGCTCAAAAATGGTATCTTTGAGTCTTCACACCTTGGTTCCTGGGAGGTGTTCTCACAATCTCCTGCCCATCAGCACTGTTAGATTTCCAAAACAGTTCAAACCAGTAAAAACCCCACCTTTGGTCCACACCTTTGACACGTTTTCTTTCAGAAGGTCCTTCCCACCCTTGAGAAACAGCCAGCAGAGCTGCCACAGGACCTGCAGATGGAGAGCTGTCCACAGACAGCCTCCTCCTTGCCCTCACCCTGTACTCTGCTTTCAACCATCTCAGGTTTTGTTTTCTTTTATTTTTAAAAAAAGCCTCTTTGCCTGCTGCTGGACAGCAGCAGAACAGATGCTACAGTATTATGTTTCATATCTATCTTTCCTCTCAGGCAAAACTCAATGTTCAGGGGCATGGTTGGGTCAAAATTATTTCTTCATGGCCTTTGGGTATTCATTAAATACATACATAGAGCTCTGGCGCATTATCCGTTTTCAGTTATGTTATATTACTTCCAATAATGGCTACAATTTAGCAAGTGCACATACACCAAAGCAAAAACACACAATAAAAGCTTATAGCTAAACTGTAACTCCATGAATTTAAAGGGTAAAAAAGGCGGGGACTTTATGGTTGTATTAAGCTACTTGGTAGGTCGGAGTTCCAGCACATATGTCCTAATTCTGGAAAGTATTCAGCCTGTGGAAGTTCACAACAATTCAATGGAGTATTTTTTTTTTAAACTGGAAACCTTCTTCCCTTGTTGAAGTCTATTAACTTCCATATGCTAAACTCATGCTTAAGGTTTGTTTCAGATAAGGATGCTTAGGATGTTTTCTAACTAAAAACCCATCTGAAATCACCAAAGTTTCCAGCTTTGGAAAACAGGTGCAGAAACAAAAAGGTGAAATTATTAAAACATTCAAAGCATTCAGTACTCTTCTTCAAGTAAAATCAATAGCACTTTGAAGCAGTGAAATCTGATGTAAAATCTTATTGCACTGAATTTCTGAACTTCGCATTCTGGTGTGGGTGTCTAGACACCCTTGTGATTAATACTTTCATGACTGCCCAGCCAGATGGATGCCTGATGCAAGACAGAAGCATAATACCCATGTAAATAAAAATGTCTTTACTAAAGGCCCTGCCAAGGCAGTGAAATCTCCTGACCTGAAAGAAAACAACAAAGTTAGGGGCGATGGGGCGGGGAGTAATTTTAATATGAGTGTTCCCAGAGATGAAACTCAGTGAAAACACTGAACATTCAGAAAGTTGTGGGAGGCTTTGTTGTGCATCCAAAATACTGTTGTTTGGTATTAATTGAAAACACAACTTATATGGGGTTGCTGAAAGAGCACCTGTGAAATAAACCTGCTGGTCACCTGGGCAGATGTAATGAGGCACCAGAGAAGCTACTCCTTAATATTACTTAAACCAAATTTGCCAGTTTAGTGATATTTTGATTTATCGTTTATTACTTCAGGGTCCACTTCAGCCAATGGCCTGGGCTTAGTGCCCTTTAGCTCAGTGATACCTGTGAGGTTATGCTAATCTTCCAGGATGAAACTGGGCTTTTTTTTACAATTCAGCACAGCTGAGTTCTTTTCACTGGACTGTGAGTACTCTGAGTAAGGATTCTGCCTGTCATCTTCAAAAGTTCACCTCATTAATCTCACAAAAGATGTGAGGCTCAATCCTGGTTGAGTTGTTCATAAGCAGACAGGACTAGGCTAAATGTGCAATCCAGCAAGCACTCAGGGAACAGAAACAGCAATGAGAAGGGGCCCTCTCCCACGGGTTGAGTAACCAACCATTATTGTATATAAGCCTGATTTTGCAAGCCTGATTTTGCAAGCCAGCCTCTGGGCTAAAATGTGTGTGAGAGTGCAGATGGACTTCAGCATTTAACAGGCAACTGTGAGAGACGAGCAGCTCAACAAAACAAAGGCAACCTGCTTGCAGACAGGGTAAAAAATATCAAGAACCTTCTGCTCTGATAATAATGCCAGCTTTTATTGCCCATCCATTACATTTTCCAACAAGCTTTTTCTTTCTTCTTTTGGCATATTACCATGCTGCCCATGGGAGGAATGCAAAAGTGTGTTGTCCTCCTCCAAATATCTCATTAAAATTTACCTATGACAAGATGCCTACAAAATACTTGCTAACAGCAGGGAAGGTTGCACTCTGACAGTCACTTACCACACCAAATAGAATTGTTTCACCTACCTTGGGCAACTTGTCCTGAACCACACCCACCTGTTTACTAGCCTTGACTAAACATACTGTGCTGGTGCAGTTGTGTGCAAAGCTTAACACCGTAGAGCCCCAGTCCATAACGAGTCATTAAAGGCTACAGGAATATAAATAATACATAAATCATTCATAAAAATCAATAGCTATATTCTTCAAATGCTTTATTTCCAATGAATAATTTCACCAGTTCAAGTTGTCAGGCATGGCAGCAGGCAAAAAAGCTGCAAGTGGCTCTGAAAACTTCCCAAATTATGGCTCCCCACAGTTCTTTTACCTATGGCAGCTTTCAACAGGCTTTAAAAAGCAGATGAAGAATACAGGAAATCCACAGGCAGAGTGACTATGGTATAGTGCTGACAGCCTGCACTGGAGTCAGGAATGGCATGAATGGTGGAGAAAATGAGTTTGCAAAGATAAAAAGGTTTCCTCAAAATTGAAGAGAAGGAGTTACACACAGAAGAGAAAAGGATGGACAACAGGGGAGTTATAGAGGGAGTATATACATGTGCTTCCTGATGTTTTCATGCCAGTTCCTGCAGTTTCAGAAAGGAATTACGGGAAATGGAGATTAAATAAGAGACTTTTTGGTTTGAGGGTTTTGTTTTGTTTTTCCCAAAATCTTATAGTCTGATATTGTATGAAAACCCTTCAGATGAACAGCTGCTGGACAGGCTGTAGTCAATAAGAAGTGTGTTGCAGCCTGTGCTGCCATGAAGATGTCTCATGGATATCCACCTCAGAGGGAGCTGAGAGGTTCAGACCCTGGGGACTGCCTGCAAGGCCATAGCAAACTCACCTGCAAAATAAGGTGGCTTCAGCTTTTGAGGTGTTCCTATGGTTCAAGTCATTTGTCTGCTCCTAATCTAGTTCGTTTGGTGGCATCTGTCGTCATCTGACCCCGTTTGCGGAGCAGACACCTTGGCTCTCTGGACATTTGCACTTTTACTGAAGTCAAGCTAGATCCAAGCCTCTGATAACTCACCAACCTGCTGTGCACAGAAAGAGGTTTTGTGTTTGGATTATGAAAAACAGCAGTCTCCTCTGGGAGCCCTTGGTTTGGAAGTATCAGGGACCAGTTATACAGTTAATCTAATCAGAATAAACTTCTGCACTTGCATAGCATCATTTTTTGATCTTGCCATTACACAAATGCTTCCTAAACACTGAATAATTAAGCCCTGCAGCTATCCTGAATGGTGGGTAAATAAGTACATGTATTTTCTTCTACCAAGACAGCCAGAGACACTCACAGCTTAAGTAATTTGGCAAAGGGCACACTATGAGCCTGTAGCAGATACCACCCCACCCCCACCCCCCAGCTAATAGTGCCTTGTCTGCTACCTTTGCATTTTGATTTGTGTAGTATGCTGGTAAAATACAACAGCCTCCTCCCCAGAACATCACCGTTTGTTTCTAAGGCCAGTCATGCAAATTCAGAAATACCTATTTTTAACAGATGCATTGTTGTTGTTTTGTGGGAGTTTCTTTTTTTCCTGGAAAATTTGTGCTGGCCAAAGCAATGAGTTTCTTGAAATGGGAGACAGCATGAAAACTTTTTTTATGAGTGGCAAAAGTCCTTTCAGATGCTCCTGCTGCTGGACACAACCTTATTAGAAAAATTGCTAAGGACCTGGCAACTGCATTTTGTTTCAAAGCCTTCATTTATCTGCCTCTGCCTGCCAGCATGGTGAAACAACTTCTGCTCTGGGAGACTTTGACACTTCCCATTGACTAAGTGCCATCCCTGTTGCAGTCAATCCAGAGGCACTGGTGACAGGCGTCCTTTACCTGCAGATGGACAGCAGAAGCCACATCGTCATGGAACCTCTTTGCAACACTGAAGAATTTTCTCTAGTGATTTTGACATGCAGCGCTCGCACCAGGAGGTTTCTCACTCAGCAAGACACTACCTACAGCACAAGCAGAACAGGATTTCAGTGAGCAGGCACTGGTATCCTGCTCTGATCTATCTGTAGTTAAATTAAATCTAGCTCGTGGCCTTCTCCCAGTGCTGGCATAACCTCACATATGCTAACACTGACACTTCCACCATATGCCTTCCTATGTTTATTCCTGTGCATTCTGGGGAAACCCAAGTGGTCATTCCTTAACTATTCTTCATCTTATTGCAATGCTTAGGTCTAAAACCTTTGAGATGAATTGCAGTCTAGAAGTGGGTGGAATATTTTCCCCACTGACTGCAAAGGGAGCCTAAATGGTTAGTACAGATGTAGATGTCTAAAATTAGGGGAGCTATGTCCTGTCCCACCTGCTTGTCTACATGTAGTGCTGTGTGGAAACACCCAGCCTGTGTCCCAGTTGCCAAGTGAGGCATGTTAACACTGACTCTGCCCAAATTAATACAGCGTACTTTCCAAAGAATAGGTTAACTTGTCCAGCCATGTGAACAAAGTTACACAGCTCCCAGGATCCAAGTAAGGGTGGAACTCCAAGCAGTCCAACCAGACATGCTCAGAAAAGATTCAGACCAAGGTCATACCATGATATAAAACCCCTGTTGTACCCCAGCAAGAGCTCCTGCCTTCCACTTACCTTTTTTAACCACTTATCCACATTTTCTATGTAATTGCATCAGTGTAATAGCCTTATGTCAGGCTTCTGCCATTCATCCATCATACATTAACAGTCTATTCTGAGTTCTGAGGTACATTTAATCTTCTCTGACATCCATAATTTTCATGTTACCCCTTTATTGAGGCAATTAAATCTGCTTCCAATCCATTCTTTTAGAGTTTAAATTTACATTTTTAGTACTAGTTTTTCAACAGCCCTGGTTCCTTCACAGTTGCAGGGTTTAATTCATGTTTATGTTCAGTTCATGCGGCACCCTCACCACATGGTTTATTTCTGTCAACTACAACTCCCTGCAGAACTTAGATTGCAGCCCAGGCTCACTTTGCATTTCCACCACAAGAGATGTGAAAACACATGACCAAAACCGGGATGTTTCCTTCTAACTTTGACAGTCTGCTTCTGTCCTATGACATTTTTATACAAAGATTTAAAAAAAAAATAAATCTATCATGATTGTAGCTATTCTCATTATAATGCATGCAAATGCATAATCCAGTGAGTGTGAAAAACACACAGACGGGAGAAAAATCCTAATGAAAAACTCAACAGAGCATGCAGTACTTCTGTCTAGCATTTCTAAAAAGATGTCCATCTTCATGGTCTTCAGGACCACTTATAGTTTATAGCAGAACAGGTCAGTGAATGCTTTTTCTTGCATGATTTGGATAATAAAAAAAGCTAATAGCAAAGTTTATTTAACTTTGCTGAAGAGGCTAAATGCAATAGAGTTTGGACCTCAGCAGCAGAAGGTGGCCGCATCTGGCTACTTCTCTTTCCCATATCAGCCCTGGGAATGCTGGACATTGGTATAGACCTCCCAAAAATGCTGAAACATGCAGCGAAGCTCCAGAAAAAAACCTTTTATTCCCCACCAGACTCCACATGCAGATGCTAAACCTCACCTTTGGAAATGCTTGGCACAGTGGCTCTGCCGCCTGTCCCTGCCCCACCAGCTCACTAGCAGGAGAGTTGCAGGCTGCAGTTCCCCAGCCCCAGCCATCAATCAGGCTGTTACTACCACTGTAAACACCACATTTGTCAACTGCTAATGTTTTTCACAATTAGGTGTGATGGATTAGTCTTCATTTGAAAGGAAGGGTCAGACTTCATGAGGATTAGATCAGAGCAGTGTGTGAGAGTCCCATGGGTGCTGCCCGGTCATGGTAAAATCCCAATCCAGCAGTTATTTTCCCATCTGCAGGACAGCAACCAAAGCCCTCAGGGAATAGTTCTGAAGGCACTTTCAAACCTGGGTGTGAGGAACATTTATAAAAAATATGACTATTTGATATTTATGCAGTGTTACCACTGCTGGATCCCAAAGCAGTGCCTAGTAATTCCCACAAGCCACAGTAAGCTACAAGAGTGGGACCAGCCAAACCCAAGCACCTCACTCTCCAACCCCTCCCAGCTCCTCACACAACCCACAGGGCCCTGGGAACAGAGGGCAAAACTTGCAAACCTTGTTTTTGCCTCACGTCAGAGGAGATTTCCCCTGATAGCACCCAGCAGCACCATTATCTCAGCTGAGCAGAGGAAAGACAGTCCTCCTTCTTGTCTGTCTGCAGTGTTCCAAGCTTAGAGAGACCAAAGAGACCTTGCCATTTTTTTCAAGTTTCTCATGCTGTATGTCTGCATCCAGAGTGCTTTGTCACGTAAAGCAGAGAGTGCTGGGTACCTGTGTGCTTCCCTCTGTGACGCTGGCAGAGCTCAGCACCCTGGGTTGGTAGGTTGTGTCCTGACACAGGCATCTTTTCAGGTCCCAGGGCAGAGTTTATGCAGTTATTACATAATTGGTCTTCTACAGAGAAGCAAATGTAACTGATAGGTGGTTTTTTGTGGTTTTATCATCATTTTGGGGTGAATAAAACCTTGGAGAACCACCCCCTGAAAAGCCAAGAGTCTCTCCCAGATCAGTCACTAGTCCAAGCGAGCTCTTATTTTTGACTCAAAGGAAATGTAAAATCTTGCTTACAAAATGGACTTGTCTGAAACCAAATTTGTGCTACCCATAGCACACTTCATCTGTTCTCTGCTTTGATTTTATTTACAGGGCTCTCCTGGCACCTCACTTACTTAGGTCTCTTTCTCTGTCTCTCTGCTTCCTTGGATGGTGTCTTAGTAGATTTGTTCTCCAAACTGACTGTGACCACTGACTCCCCATCTTCCCTCCCTAGATTTTATTTATCCTTGACCTGCCCTGATAACTCTGGGTGCCTTGCCAAGTTGCTGAAAAAGCTACCAGTCATGGATATTTCACTAAGACAATACAGATTCACAGAATAAATGAAAAACAAATTTAAAAAAAAAAATCAGAAAAAAGACAGAGTAGAATTAATTCTTCTTTAACTGAATTGTCTCAGTCCTTCAGAGCCACTACCTTCATGTAGTGGATCTCTGTTACAAAGAAGTGATGTTGGGGGCCACTCCATTGTGCAGGACTGGATGCCAGTCACATGCATCTCCAGCAAGGAGCTCCCAAAGTGCCAGCAGGACCACAGCCAAGCAAGGCGGTACCAGGAGGAATTTGCAGATTATATTGAGGATGAAATTACTCCAATCCTAGCCGAGTTGCTGCCTCCTGGGCTTAGGAACAGTATGCAAAGGGATGAAAAGGGCAGCATCTGCTAGGTGGGTTGCAAACAGCCCTGCTCTGGTCCCAGAGCAGTGTGTGCATTGGTACCAGCCTGCAATACAGGCTAGCACCCTGCCTGGCCTGGCAGAGGAAGGGGGGGGGGGTGGAGGGGGGGGAGTGTGGCACATGAGCGAGAGGCACAAACTGTTTTGGCCTCCCCACTGGGGATGATGTGCCAGACTTTCTCCCATGGAGGGGGTCAGGGAGTCTCCAAGGGAGCTTGGACAAAGCATCTCTGACAGACCGTGAGCACTGCTGTGATTTCCATCCCGGCACAGAGGCAGAGCCAGCTGCATGCTTGGGCAAGCGGGAGGACTGCCAGCAGCAGCCAAAATGGCCTGGACTTGCTGCCTGCAGCACCTGTGCCAGAGCCCACAAAAGCCTGGCTGGCTTCTGCTGTTCACTGGCATGTTCAGGACGGGGTTTATGAGGGAGCATCCATTCTGGGGCAGAGAGCATCTCCCCAGTAGCACCGCTCCCTGCCGCATCCCTCCTTGCTTGGCAGCAGCAGCAGGAGCTGTAAAGCTCATCCTACCGAGCCATTCCCCACCCAGCTCTGCCCTGTACTGGAGCAGGACTGGAAGACCTCTCATCCTTACAGGGATTCAGCTTCATCTGCACTGCTGAGATGTGCACAGGACAGACACGGACATGGTATTGCTGCTGCCCTGGCCACCACGCCCAGCTGATGCAAGGGTTTTGGAGACCCTCTTGCTATAGCACAACATGGAGAGCCATGTTGCTATAGCACAACATGCAGGGTTTCACCTGCTGCCACCCATCGAGCATGTTGGGTGCTGTAGTGATTCATCACACCACCCCACACCCGGATAACAACCAAACTGGATCTTTTAATCATTTTCCACAATTAGTGAGAACAGTTTTTAGGTATCAGAACACTGATGCTGTCTCTTTTAAATTGGAATGGTGGTATTTAGGAGGCTGTTGTTACGTAGGAATATATTAGTATTGTCATCTTGTCATCAATTAGCTTGATTAACATGAATTTTACCTTCTCTATCCTAATTGGGGAAGGGGAAGAGGAGAATAATCAGCAGGATAGGTGTATGCAAAGTAGCCTCAACCACAATTTCACTGAGCAAACTATGAGCCACTAAACACTGATGGCACTTTCTACTGTGCACTGTAACCATTATGAACATGATAAGCTACATTAATTTCTAGTGCCCCTCCACATTTTTGACTAAGAGCCACTATTTAAAGCCAGGATTCACTCTTTCACGAGCACAATCAGGATGGCTAGCCACCAGGCAGCTATGTTTGTGTAGTTAGCTTCTCAGGCTGCAAAACTATGCAGCTTCTGAACTTTTGGTGGGATTTTTGCACTAGATAATCCAGAAAGGGGAAATCTACTCCAAAGTGGGGAAAGCAAACACTGAAAGAGAATAAGGTAAGTATCCTCTCACCTTCTCTCCCATTCCTGATTTATTTATTGCTTCGTTCTGTTGCATTTTATGCTCAGTGTGGGTGAAGATCTCTCCATTACTCAACTGCCATATGTGGGCCAGTTCCCCTATTAAATCTTTGCCATGGATTCCTGTTTGTGCAAAGCTCTCAAAAATATCACAAACTAACACAGAATTTTGGGTCTGTTCATGGAGAAAAAACTCCAATGAGAAGGAAAGTAAAACCTGGTGTTTCTATGGAGTCTGAGCTCCCTGCCTGAAAGCACACTGATTACGGTGGGGTGAGGGATGGATGGCAAGGTGTGGGAACCAGCCTAGAGGATTGCTATTGCAGTTCAGAGAGAGGTTTTAATCCATTAGAGGGGACACAGTAGATGTGGAGCCATTTGTTTCTTCCAAGTGAAGTAGTGATTTTGCTTCTGTCCTTAAGCACTATTTCAAGGTGAAGGAGAGAGACAAAGCAGGAATTTGTGGGCAGAATCAAAACTATTCCCAAACCCTCTTGGTTTAAGGGTTTATGGTACTTGCAGCCTTCGTTAAAAATGGTTGAAAAAGCACTCTGTTCACTGTACAGTTATATACAAAGAGCAGCATACTATTCATCTGCTTGCTACATGGCCATACATACCAATTTCCTTTTCCTGAAGGTAATGCTGATTGTACCTCTGCTGAACCTTTCTGATCAACCTAGTTTCCTTGCAGGACTGGTCCACAATTCCCTGACCATCTAGGCAAGCCTGTCATCGCCCCTTTCCCATAGCAGCATCCCTATCAGTCTGTCTTTGATGCAAGTCCTGATAAAGGGCAGAATTTAAGTCAGCTGCAGTCAGAACTAAATAAAAGGTTGGGTTTCTCCCCACCTCTTTTTGCCTCTTGAAATTACCTTCCAGCTCAGTCCTAGACTGGGTAATTCAAAGCTGATGGGAAATGAAAGCCATGGTCCATGGAGAGTTAATGGCTACCTAAGAGCAGAAAAAAAAGGTAGGGGAAAATTTATCCTCCCCTCACCCCTAAATCCACCTGAGTTGAGAAGTGCAATAAATCAACAAGTCTGTTGAAAGTTTCTCTTCCACTGCAAGCTTATCATCCCATTTTATCTGTCTCATCATCTTGTGGACCTACAGACCAGCAATAAATAGACAGCTCCAGGAAAACTCAAGATGACATTAAAGAGAAAAATGTCCCCCATTTCCCTGTTTGTTTATGCACACTGAGTCCACCTCAGAGTCATCTGAATAGCAGTCCATTCTCGCCACCAGTCTAAAATAAAATAAAAACCTAGATAAATCCCAGAAGCCTGAGGTTAGGGAAGGCTCAGCAGTCTTGAGCAATGACACCAGACACTGAATTGGGGGAGCTGACCCAAGGACCTGCCCAGAGATGTTTCTTCCAGTGACTCCCGCAGGGGATGTCACCCTGTCACCACCCGGGCTGGCCAGACCAGGGAGGGGTCCCGGTGAGTTCAGAACTCCCTCGGGCTAAATAAATTAAGGTGAAGTGACACCAAACGATCAGCTGAACGCCCCATTCGTGGCAGAAGCAGCCTGAACCTGGGAGGCGTTTCTCACAGCAGGAATTGGCGCGGAACCCCCTCAGTAACCCGCGGAAACCACGTACATCTACACACCAGTTCGGGGGAGAAGGCAAGGCGAGCCGAGCCCCCGCCTTGGGCCAGGAGTTCCGAGCGGACCCTCTGCTGTCCCGGCTCCTTCTCCCAGCGGAGCCCGGGGGCGGCTGGATCCGCTCCCGGCCCCAGCCTGGGTCAGCGGTTTGTGTCCGAAGGGACGAGCTGTGGGGGCTCCGGGCAAGGCCGGGGGGCTCCGGCTCCCCTCAGCCCGAGGGCCCCCGCCCGAGGGCGCGCACGCGCGGGGCCTCCCTTCCCGCCCTTTTACCGCCTCCCTGCCCCGCCCTCGGGCGGGCGCTCGCCCTCATTAGGCTAATGAGGTGTCACGCGGGGTCTGTGCTCGCGGACCCTTCGGGACGCGGGTCGGCGGGCTTGGGGGCCCTTCGGGGAGCCCCTTCTCCCCCCCGTTCTCTGATCTCCGGCCGCCCCCGGGGAGCGGCCCCGCTCGGCGCACCCGAACCCGGAGCTGGGCGTCCTCCGGCCCGGCCCGGCCTCCGCCGCCTCCTCCTCCGGCCGGTGGTGGTGGTGGTGGTGGCCGGGGCCGAGCGGCTGCTTTTCACCGGCCCTTCAGGGTCCCTTGTTCTGCACAGCTGGCCCCGCCACAGTGTTGGAGACATTAACTCCTTCAGGCTCTCACACCCCACCCCCCCTCCCCCAGCTCTCCAGGCTCACAGATGACTATACTCATCCTCTGTTTTTCCCCCAGGACATGCTGTTGGATGTCACCTCCTCTCTGGCCTCTTGTTTTCTCTCTCTGGCCTCAATTTTTGTCATATTTACGCTAAGACTTGTCTCTTTCAGACGTGCAGGAAGAGTCATGGAGGTTGAGAACAAGTGTCCATCCAGCCCCACACACTGGCCCCGGTGCCACCTCTGGCCTCACCCTCCTTTTAGCTCAGGCAACGTTTTGAGACTGGTGTGGCCTGTGAATTTAACAACCACCAGCATGTTTCTCTGCTCTACAGAGGAAAATTCAGCTCTGCCCAAGCCAAGGTCCTACAGCCACACTAAAGCGCTTGAGCTGGCCCTGGTTCTGGCCCTTTCGTCCCTGTTTGCCAGTGCTATCAGTAAAATTAGAAGCAAGGTGCTTCTGCCGGGGATTATAATGTATTTGGAGCTGTGACCTTACATTACAGTTAGCCACGCTTGCAAGCCTGTAACTCTTCCTGAGTCACTTGTCTCCGTTACCATCATGCTCATCTGTCCCTCAGGCTCTAAACAAACTTCTCTGCAAGAATCTCCCCAGCTGTGAATGAGACGACATGCTGCGATGGCTGCTTTGCAGGGAGGGAGGAGAGGAGCAAAGAGGGACTTATTTGACTGAGGCTACACAGGAAATACAAAACACAACATGAAACTGAAGTCTGCAAGGTCTCACTTTAACACTTGCATTGCCATGTCATATTCAGGGTAAAAAAATCTAAACTTGTCATTTGGAAATCTGATTATAAATAAATATTCATATATTACATAATCTTTCCACATTGGGATTTTCCTGTGAAAAGCCTGTCTTGGTAGTCATTCCTCTAGTCACTGAGCTAGAGAGTTAGAGGTCATAGTTCTCACTAAATGAGTCTGATGCACTGGCCATTTTCCGGATGTAAACCGCAAGGCTATTTTTGTTTGTATATTTTTCTCCCTCCTCATCCTGCTTGGCTCAAGTCACTCGTACCTTTTTGGTTTTTGATATAGTGTTGCCATAAGAAGTCCTGTTGCCTGCTTCGCTACAAGGAGTGCAAACTTTTATCTCCCAGCTGCAAGAGAGTAGTAAATCAGAACAAGCTGACAGCTTTGTCTTGCAGCCTGTTATCCATAGGTGAGAGGATGCCTCCCCCGAGATCCCATTAGATGTACTGTCTCCACCACTACACTTTCAACAAGCGCATTTGTGGAGACCTGCATGTCAAAGAGAACCCGCCAGCTAATGATCACTAGGAAGTCACTTTCTCTTGCTCTCTGTCTCCTGCCCCTCTCTCTCAACACTTTATTCTCAAGTTTATTAAAAACAGTCTCCATTGAGTTTCATCACTTAGAGCCTGTGTAACAGCTTCTGTTAAACGGATGCTGTGTGTTGCACTGCTTACAGGAGCAAAGCCTCCCCTGCACGGGCAGGTGTTGGAAGCCGTGAGAAGCAACTATAAATCCTGCCTTTCCTTTGCTGACACACACAAAAAGAAAGCAGGACAGAGTGACAGGGCAAAATAACTGGATGCACCAAACCCTCATTATGTCTAATATGCTGCTCACCTCCCAGGTACAATGCAACCATGATTCACAGACAGAGGGGGGAGGCACGGCTGGAGCTCCTGTGAATGCCTCTCCTGCTCCCCAAAATTATGAGCACATCCCCGATACTGTACCCATCAGTCAGTACATGCAGTGCATGGCGTGAGGGAGCTGCAAAGTGAAAAAATCCAGCAACATCTTGTATCCAGGAAGGTAATATAACTCTAGGACATCATTGTACAAGGCCTAATCAATATAGGATGTGCAGGCGTTGCTGCAATAGCCAGTCCTGACTTTACTGACTGGTTGTCAGACCAGCCTAAAAGGCCCCTTCCTCCCCTCAATGCTGGAAGGCAAAAATAAGATTTGAAAATTGCCATGTGAACCTGAGAGGAGCTGCCATGGATGTGTAGTTGTCCTGTGGCCTCCCACCTACTGTTGTATCTCACCAATAGCCTCTCCCCTGCAAGAGAAGGGTTGAAGACCTTTCAGCACAGAGTGTTTATAAAAGCAGCATCGTGGTGAAGACAGCAGAGCCCATTTTATGATTGTCCTGTGAGCACATGATGGGGATGCTGGAAACGCACTTACTCCAGGAGGGAAGCATGCCTAGGAAAAAGGCACAGTGGGATGCCTAAAAAATCCAGTGTACTCCTGATAAATGCACTAGCCTTTTCCATCAGTGGGTCTGGCTTTGGACTTGCACCATGTATAATAGGTAGAATAGCACATTTCTGCCTGAGAGCTCATAGCTCAATAGGGCAGATGCAGCCTAGAGCAGAAAAGGAGGACAGGAGGCATTTGAGAAGTAAGAAAAGAAACTAAAAATATGGAAGCCCTTATGAAGGTCAAGATGAAGGTACCATGAGCAGACATGAGAAGAGGGACGGGGAGGGGAAAAAAAAAAGCTTACAAAGCATTTCCTACTGCTGTTTTCTAAAACACGTTAGAGGTTTTAGTCACCAGCAGCCTGTTGGAAAGGAGTTCTCATCTCTGCCTCTGCTTCTACAAATAGTTTTCTAAAAATACCAGAACCCAGCAATTATCACTAGAATTATTTGATATTTATTGTCATTCAAATGCTTATGTAGACAAAAGGCAAATGTAGACATCAGCCAAACCCTGGACCACTTCTTCCCTCCTCCTGTGCTCTAGATGAGGCAAATGGAAATCTCTGTCCCTGGGTGTATAACTTCCACTGATTAGGCTTAGGAGGTGCAGGGCAAACTCCACGGCACACTTGCTCCAAGTTTTGCTCTCCTGTGATGAATCCAGCCTGACATAAGTTATAAACTCACAGAATAGTTTCGGTCCTACATGCACAGCATCATTACAAGCTAGCAAAAATACATTAACTTTCCTTATGGAGTTTTATACATAAGTGCTATCCACAGAGCCAAAGTGGTAGTAGGGACAAGTGTTGCAGCAGGGGGGCTCTGGTCTTAAATCTTAAACTGAGGTTGCGCCCCTTTGCACAGCAAAGTAGTGCTGAATGACCCTCCAAGCGCTCATTAAAGTGAAGCGCGACAGACAGCAGAGAGAACAAGTCAGTAAATCTGTGCCAGAGTCTCCAGAGCCCAGTGAAGAGGAAAGAGTCAGAAAATCATGCTCCCTCCTGACAACATTTCCTGAGGTTCAGAATCAGCTCAGAGGTGTCACTTCATGTGGGTCCCTTTGCAGAGTGCAAATGGGGAAGAAAGCAAAGCCCAAACACAAGCTTACTCTTCTTCGCTGAGATTTATTGCATGCAGAGACTGGTGATGAGGATGAACCAAGGGGTGCTGAAAAGAGAGAGATGGATGTAAATCAGGCTGATCTCAGCCAGCCTGGGGTCTCAGACCCCAAAGGAAAAAAAAAAAAAATTGCTTTCATGTCCACCTTGTAAACTTTGACTGGCTTCATTTCACAGGTTTGCACCTGGCACTGTTTTCCACCCACTTTCCCATCACTTTGCACTGAGGTGAATGGGAACATGGTAGAAACACACTGGACCACTCCCTAAGAAGCAAAACAGCTTGAGAACCATTTTTCTCAAGTTTAACAGAGTGGGGAAATTATTTTCACCTAGCTTGCAGTGAGTTCACAAGACAATCAGTTATTGCCTCTGTTGCAGTGATCTTGCAGGCAGAGCAACCCCCACCAGGGCAGTCGGTCCAGCAGGAGAGGGAATAACCAGAAGATGGCACAAGGCAGTGCAGTACAGAGAGTGCAACAGTAGCACTGCTGTATGTTGCTACGTATTAGCATGAGAAACCAAGTCTTTGTAGGGTGCAAACAGGCTGTAAAAAGCGAAGAGCTCTGACTTCTTTTCAGCCTGAAATATTCGCAATACACACAAGGGAGAGCAGGGAGACATAGACGAGCCAATGAAATGCAGAGAGAGACAGATACATGTGAAGTATCTCCCTCTGATGCAGTGGATTATTTGCATGGAGATATTAAATTACCTTTTTACCCCTGCAGCTACTCTCCAACTGAACAAACACACCTCATGGGAAAGCCCCCCCCCCCGCCCCACCCCATGCCATGCACAGATTGCAGGGGCATCCAAATGCTCATGACATACAAACCTTCCTAATTAGCTGTACCAAAAGCTGTTTTCTTCAAACTCAACCACTCTGAAAGCAGACAAACAGTCTTTTCCTAATCAGGGCTTCCTAACACAAGTCTGTCCCACCAAGGCATGAAAGAAATCCCATATGTTCCAGCATGAAAATCCAGTCCGCACATTGGGGTATTGGTGGGGTTTGACAGCCAGTGATGCCAGGGAGCAGTTTGGTGGTGCACAGGCTGGTGGGAGCAGGAAGGTGTATCGGAGCACAGCTAAGAGGAGTGACCCAAGGGCAGATAGAGGCAGGGAACAGAAATGGCCTGTGGACTCACCTGGGCTGGTTATTTTTTCCATGGCCTGCAGTAACAGTGGTGAAGACACGTCCCCTCAAATATTTTTTTACACTATAAAGTACAGCTATGAGGTAGGATGCGGGGCAAAATCCTGAGCTTGACTTGAACCCTTTCTAAAGATAAGGGTCAGAGTAAGGTTTTCTAAAAGTCCTGAGCAGGATCCAGAGGGAGGTTCAGGTTTGTGAGGTGTGGCTCACTTTCATCTCTACAAGAGCAAGAAACACACAAAAAAATACAGTTTAGTCTGTCTTCTATCTTGTGTTTTGCTGACAGCTCCATAGGGGACCTCAGGAGCAGAGTAGCAGAGATATTGCAGGTACAGCTGTGAGCATAATGGATTTTTCAGTTCATTTGGAAAACAAAACAGCTGTTCTGTGTTGACCTGAAACATTTTTTTCCACTGTAATGAGAGAAAAGGAGCAAATACTCACCTTCAATCAACTGAAACATCCTGTTTGACCCAAAATGAAAGCTTTCATTTTTTTTCCATGGTACTCAACCATTTCTTAATTCATGCTAAATTCAATACAAGAAATATTGTCAAGCAAAATGTTTTGCATTTAGCTAAATAGTTTTTCTTACCTTCTTACCCTCATCTGGGGTGCTTTGCACTAAATGCAAGATGAGTTTGCAAACTACTTTGTTTTGGTTTTGAACTACATGGAAAAGTGAAGGGAAATCTTACTACAGGTCGAACGTCCCCTGCTCCCCACCTGGTTTGAGGCCAGGCTGGTGATGCATTAACGGCGCTGCAGGTAACTGCTTGTGCGGGGCCTGCCTCCCCTCGCACGGATGTAATAACAGATACGGCTCCCTCATATTAGCAGCTTTAAACTCCTTTCCTGCCCCATCCAAATATCTGCAATAAAGGCAATTCACAGCTTGAGAAAGGTGCACCCTCCCTACCCACTGATGGCTACCTGCTAATCAACTGCAGCAGTGCCCCCTCATCTACATCTTAAAATGTGTTACTAACGGGTTGGCGTCCCCCGGAGAACAGCAGGAGAACTGAAGGTAAACCATCAGGATATGTCAGGATTTGAGTCACAGAGCAGCTCTAACTGAAATCTTCTCTGTCATTTACTCATCAGGAATGTAGAGCTCCTTCTTTGAATGAAACATTAGACACCAGCCTGACAGCTCCAGGTGGAAGATTATTCGGCAGCTTAATCGCTCCCTGACAGCCCTGGTTACTCCCACATCAGCATCTATTAACCTTCGTTTTATTCAGACCCTTTTATGCCTTTTTAATCGGTGGCTTTTGGTGCTTTGGAGCAAGAGCTGGTCAGAGCTCAGATGGGATGGGAGAGACACATTTCACCATAGCAAAGTTACGCTGTTTGATGGGGCAAGGGCTGCCTGTCAGGTCACCTCCTCTTGGATGGAAATCTTCAGAAAAGAGGTTACCTTCTGAAACTGTTAATCTGGTCTATCTCTGGGAAAGAGATAACTGTTTTGCCAGAAGCTGGGATGTTATCAGAAGCTTCAAACTTTTGGGGTGTACTATGTAAAGCCCCAAGTCATGGATGAAAAAGGCACTATGAAAAATTCAGCGCTAATTTAAATTATTTTTTATAAGTTATTATCAAGCCTTTATGTTTGCAGAAAAAAGCTCAAAACCAGATGTGAGTGCACCCTCAAGGCTCAGACACTAGAAGACAGATAAAAAGAACCCAAAGTTTATCCTCTCTAAATCAAGACTGGATGTCTCTTGAAAATTGATGCTATAACTCAAATAGAAGCTATGGTCTTGATGCAGAAATTATTAGCTGAGTTTTCCTGAGTTGTATTATGCAGGTAGTTGGGCTAGATGATGATAATAGTCCCTCCTAGCCCTCAAGTCCATGAATCCTCCTCCTGAGTGTTTTGCAATTGTCCCCAAATTGTCCTTCCCTGTGTTCATACACTTAGGTCCGGATTCTCAGTAGTATTCAGGCATCTTGCACCAGGCATGGGTTTTTCAGAGGGAAATAAAGGAATTTTAGCACCTCCATAACCTCTCACTCACCAGCACCAGTTTCTTCCATTTGCTCTGAACACCCAGCACAGACCCAGGGAGCCAGAAAACCTGTGGCAATGAGCAGACCAAGGCACTTTGGGCTTCTCATTGCCCTATCCTGGTGACGCAGGGCAGGTGCTTGTCACCGGTATGTGTGGGGCTCAGCCTCTCCTTATTGATACCACAGGTCTGCCTCTCCCTGCTCAGTAGCTATGGACCACGTGGTCCTGCTGAGCTCACGACACACATTTACCAAGCAGACGGGAAGCAGGGGGGACATCTCGAGCTCTATATTTGTGAAAAGGCTCTTCCCTTCATCTGCCACCTTTATCCCTTTCAATCTCATTCCTTGCTCCTCCCAGTTAAACAGCATTTCTCTAAAACACAACGAGGCTGGCTGGCTGCTGGCTCGTCCCAATTATCTGTTGTTGCTGCACCACACGCTGCTCCGCTCGACTCCTGGCTGCGCTGAGTCCTCGCTCCATCCATGGGCCCAGATGCCCAAAGATTCAATGTTCCTTTCACATGTGATACTGGCAGATTTTGCTCCAGCCTTGATCCAGATTGCCTTTGCTGGCTCCGGTTGGCTTGGCAATGCCATGTCCAGAATAACCCTCTTGTGAAGGGACACCAGCAGGCCTCCTGCACTCACATCTTTGCTATGCTCTGCTGCTATGTGTGAAAGTCAGGACCGATGAAATGTGTCCGAAGTTGTCTCAGTGGGGAGAAGACACAGCCTTCGAGTGGTGATGCTGCATTTCTGCAATGCAGCCCCAGAAACCTGAAATTCATCCTCCCACCAGGGGTTTCCAGCCTCATTAATAATCCAAAATAAGATTGAGTCCATGCCCAGCAGAGCTTCGAGCAAAGTCAGACAAGCCAAACCAGCATGCTAGATAATAGCTGACTGTTGGAAAGAGTGAGGAAACCTGGGTAAAGGGGAAGAGATGGAAAGGAATGCTGGAGGGAACACGCAGAAGGATGGATTTGTTGGAGGAGAGAAAAGGCTGCCTGATGAAAAGGAGAGGAATGTGTCCAAAGCAGGGGCAGCATGACTGAAGGTATAACACTGAGAGTGAAGAGACTGAGGGAATAAGAGAATAAAAGGGCTGTGAAATATAAAAACTAGACATAGGAATAACAGTGGAGATTTGGAAAGGTCTGTGTGGGAGGCCAGATTGAGCTAACCAAGTAAAAGAAGCAAAAAGCCCGATGAATGCATTCAGAATAGTACCAGTTAAGGAAAACAGAAATAGAAGTGATGGTCTGGGAGCAGAGACAGGGATGAAAAATGTAAAAAGACAGAAAAGGCATATTCTTATCTAATGAAGATGGGAGGTAACTTTGTGTCTTATAAACTGTTTCATACCGCAAATAGAGGTAAAAGAGGGATTAATACAGCTAACGAGTGTCAAGTTTCAGTTTAAATATGTATGTACACATAGGTAGACAGATATTCTACCATCAAAACAAAAGGATGAAAACATGCCAGGAAGAAGTTGCTGCCTTTCCAGACCAGCTCTGGTGTGAAAAGGAACCATCACCCTCCACCCAAGCACTAAGACAACTGAGGCGTTTGATGTGTCAGGGTCAGATGAGAGAAGAGACAAGTAGTAAGATGCCAAGATGAGACAAAAGGCAAAGATGACCCTTAATGCAAACCCCAACAAAAAACATTTTAAAGATTCTTTGTTTTCCAGACTTGTATTTATCAGACAGGGGTCAAGGCAACATGCAGCGCAACTTGAGTGCGGCAGCATGGGATGGAGAGCAGAAATGCTGCTGTACTGGTACCAGCTATGTTCCTCCTGATACACAATTGTCATTTCCGTTCCATCTCCCACTTCCCTAAAGGGAAGCAGCTAGAAAAAAAAAAGGTGTTAAACTATTCCTTTTTAGACACCACCATATCAGATATTTATATATCAGTTGTTTCATGGGAAATATTCAGATTTTACACTGTTAGTGTCTCAGTAAGTTCATGCAAGGTACCGAGAGACATTTAATCATTGGGTTTGTCTTTATTTAATAGAGATTGTTTAATAAAGTCTGCAAATCTACTAAAATCACAGTGTTTCAGCATGTAATAAACCACAAGGGAACTTGGTTTTTTTTTTGCCAATTGAGCATCGATAGCCTTGGATTTGGAGGTCTTCTTTCACATTGCAAGAGTTTGATTTTGGCTATGATGCTAGTGAATAGTAGCATTAACACACACACACATGCACACACACCGCTAACAAGAACCTCTGCTTCACCAGTAAATCAAATGGGGCACAAGCTATCACAGTCAGGTAGCAATCCAAACGTTCCCAAATGTCAGTAGTGCCTATATGCTTGAATTTAATTCAAACCTACCCCTAACAAGATAACAGAGGATATTAAAGGAGCACTTCTGGATTTAGGTATGATGGTAGCGTACTGACTGTTGGAAGAGGTTGAAGACCTTTCTGAGAAATACGAGAGAAGGTCAAGCACATGTATTAGGCACGTGGTGATTGCAGAAGGTAATTTACTTGCTTCCAGTGACGGTGATCCCAGCTCTGCCCCCTGCATACAGTTAGAGAAAGGATGAATATGTTTGCTGGCAGTAGGTGTGGAGTTCAGAATTGTGGGAGTTTGACATGCTATGACCCCCTGCTGAATAGTAAACCTAGAAACAGGGTCAGGAGGAGTGCTCACTGTGAGATGACTTTAACACCACCAATTCTATCTGCATAGTAAGCGTTAAGATTATAATCATTATTTATAACCCCCACAATGCAGCTCACCTGAGGAACGCAAGTAAAGAAAAGGCTTTGAAAGACAACGGTTGCAGCTTATTTACAATGGCTCCATTGGATCACAGCACTCTCCAGATGCATGTTAAAGCGCCAGTAAAGGAAGCAAAAGCATTTTTAAAATCTGCCTTTATAGCTGTGCATTGGTGACGTATTTAAATCATCTGCATGCCATCAAACATGGGTTCCAATTTAAATGTCATTGTGGAAGCTCTTTTTCTTATCCCTTCACAAAGTCATTTGTCACCTTCCAATTTGTGGCAATGAAAGGAAGCGAAAGAAAAATTAGAAAAACAAATACAAATCTATGTTTTTAATGTAAAATGCTACCCTGTAAACCTCTTACTGTATTTTTTAATATCATTGAAGAAACAGATGGAAAGACAACAAAACAAAACTACCACTAAAGGAAACAATAGACAAAGCAAAAGTATTTCTCTTACATGTTAGAAGTAATAATCAAATGAAATAACCATTATGATTGATCATCTGGCTGCCAAAGTGGATGTTTACCTTTCTGTTTATTACCACCACTGTTGTGATAACCTTGAATAAGTATAGGGGGAAAAAAATAAGTGGTAGGGCTTTTTTCACAGTCTTTAATTCTAAACTCAAGAAAGCAGCCTCATTTTCCAGATCACTGAAATGTGTTCTTTTTTTTTTCTTTTATATAAGACAAAGTGTCTTATATATTCCAATAATTCTTTCCAAGAATTCCCAGTTTATGCTGCCCCAAATTATAACATTCCTCTAAATATGAAAACCTTTGTCACTCTAATGCTTCTTTTGACCAGTAATCTTATTTTTATCTTAGACAAAATATTATGAGCATAATCTATAAGTAATATAATATGGTCTCCATAGCTGAAGACACTATTAAACCATTATTTCATTTTTACACTGCAATGCCAACTATAGAACAGCCACACAAACATGGATTATATGATAGGATTGATAAAAATAATGGTTACCTTCAGTCATACGGCCAAATGTACAACTCCTAAGGCATGCAACATTGCTCCTGATGCCAGCATATAACCTTCTGCCTTTTCACCTTTAGGTGGAAAATATTTCAAGTCAAAATAATTTTAAGATTGGTTGATGGCAGACAAGAGATTTCTGACTACGGTCCTTTATTATCAAATATGTATTTGTTTTGCCTTATCAGAGTGAAAGTTTTGAATTTTTCCCCCCAAAAGCACAGCCTCTGCAGTCTTGTGATTGAAATGAGAATCACTATTCTTCTATAAAAATAATCGAGACTGTAACTTGGACTCAGATGTAAGAGAAAATGCTTTGAAAATATACATCTCAGGTTATAATACCAAAAGATGCATTAAAAGGATTCGGAGTGTTCTTTCCAGGAGCCTCATCATTTAATGCCAAATCCAGGCTTTGAGGGAAGCTTGAGTCATAGGTGTACTCACAAAATCTATTAACTTCAGTAAAATGAGCTACACGTTTGAATTCCAAAGCCTCTCAAACTGGAATTTTTTTCCTATGGATGTTTTGGACTTTGGGTCAAGATTAATTTGCACACAAAATGAAGCATACAATTTCACCGCCAGAATAAGTCTCAAAGTCAAAACCAGTACTGGAAAGGGGATCTGGAGAATCCCCCCTGGTGCACAAATCCTGACACTGGCACAAAGGCAGAGGCAGGACTATGTAGAGCTGTGAGCAGCCTGGCTGTACATTAGTTTCACCAATTATGAAACTGCACCAAACACTACCTACTACCAAACCAAACTACTTGGGTTTACTACCATTGTGGTCCTAATTCAGCCGTACTTTTTAGCATGTGCCTACAGCTCAACCTGCCCAAAGCTGATCATCTCAATTTACAGTCTCCAGGGTTTGGCTGAACACTGAGAGCATCTGTGCCTGTTGACTTCAGTCCTGCTTTGCGTTCCTACTCATAGCACCAGTGTAGCTGCTACTTTAGGTCTCTTCTCTAAGAGGTGGGACAAAGAGGCACTGTGTCACACCCCAGTAATTTCTGCAGAAGTCTACCCAAGTAAATTTGTTAAAAATTTGCTTAGGTTTTTCAATGCAACTCCCAGGCTCTTAAGTCAGGGACCTAACTTTAAACATTTAAATTAAGAAATCAGTTGTTTATTTTAGTCACCCAATTGACATATCTGTCTTTTACCTTTTTTGCACCTGTTAAAGTTACAAAAGCTACAACAGAATAGCAAACAGCACTGAATAGCAAATGCAAGAAAATATTTTTCCACGGTCCATGAATTAAAAAGTCTCACAAGTAACGAGCATGGGTGTGTAAACACATTGGTTTAGCTAAAGAACACAATTTTATGTGTCTGTAATCAGTTGATGCACATATGAGTGAATTTGGCATTCATGGAAGCACAAGATTATTTGGTCTAGAGCAAAGAATAGCGTGAGCAGGTGCCATTCAGCATTCCCAACAGAGAAAGAGGAATAATCTGCTCTGCGAATTTGGCCTCTTGTTCTGTTCTCCAGTTATCCACAGGCAGATGGTGATTTTGCTGTATTTATTCACTATTGAAATGATTTGCTGGATAACCTCAGTAAACAATTCTTGCTTGACATATTGCCAGTGAACAGGATCTTCAGTACTTGCTCTGGCTCAATAAGATGTGAAGACCACCTGGAATCACTGCAGTCTCTGTTGGGATGAGCAGAGAAGCCTGAGAAACAGGTTTCCAATGAAAAAGGCTCTGATTTCAGTTTCAACATTCTCTTTCTAGGAATATTTCTGTAAACAGAGCTTTTTCCCATGAGCATGCCTAATAGTGATCCCAATGCCCAGAATTAGCCCAGGTACATGAGAAAGCACGTGAGCTCCCAATTCAGCCAGAGCCCTGGTCCCTGGAGGTTTCTCTTTTCACTTCCCTACCCAGACATGAGGCTTTCAGCTCTTTCTTGACATGACAGGCACTTGTCCGTACAACAGTCAATGTGGAGGAAAATGTAAGCAGTCTATGACTGCCTATGCAGTCTTTTAAAATATTTTATCATCCATAAAATAAAAGCTTTTCAGAGAAAAGTTACATTAAAAACAATAAGCTGATGCATACAAGGCTGTTCCTCCCCATTGCCTGGGTCCTTCAGACTCTCCCCAGCCCCTCCGATGATCTATCTCTCCACAGGTCTTTTTTAGATTCTGAGTGTTCCTTCAAACCCCAGGTTCCCCACTTCAGAAAAACCACACTTGCTACTTACCATTTAGCATTGTTGAAAGCCAGACGCAGCTCCTTGAACCGGGAAGGTTATCCATTGTCTGTCAAGCAGGGGGATGAATAGATAATATCGGAGAAGCTGTTTAGCTTCATGCTTGAATTCCACTGCATCTGGGCATCAGCGAGATATTACAAATACCCTAATACTCCAACATAATCTAGATCAATAAAGTCATAGGGAAATTCCCATTGGGTATCACAGCTCATATAATATCTGTCTAACTGCGCAACCTATAATATCTGTATTACTTTTCAATTTGGGGGATTATTAACCTAACCTAGAAGAGTCTACTGATCACAAGGATTCTTTAAAAATGTGCACACCTATTCATAAAAAATATTTTGCAGTTTGGTTTCATACTATATAAGTTGCCCAGTGCCTGCCAATGAATTGTGAGCCTGCCCCACTTTTCCAGATATGGATTTCTACCAGGCAGAAATAAAGCAAAGGATTACTTTTCTTATTTTATGGGCCACGAGAAAAATCACTGATCTCAGGACTTAAACGCTGGCCAGCAAAGCAAATGACCATTCAAAGGAGAATTATAGAAGCATAAGGAATTGCCAGTAAATAACACATCGATATTGAAAGCACAGGGTGAGCTACCAAGCACATCAGAGGAAAAACCAGTGTTCTTAACACTGAGATCCTAAACAATCCTGGCAGCATCTCCCAGGAGGACAAAACCATATATTCCAGTGACTCTGAAAAGGGCATTGGGATTTCATCAGGAACAGCCTGGAAATCATCATCTATACATGAGTGTAGAAACATTAGATAAAACCAGGAGCTGAGGCTTATGACATGCTTGTTGAGGTTTGAAGTAATGTAAAGATATGCTGAGCAGGCATTTTCCAGTGTAGAACAGGGCAAGAACTGAACTAGTTGCATTAGCAAAAATTCAGGGGTTTGCAGCTCAGTGTTGCCTAAGTATGGATGTTAAGAGTGGGAAAGACCAAGTTACTGCTCTTGGAAGGCTGGGTTTGGAACTGCAAAGGCCTGGACATCTGTGGAGCCCCACCAGCATGCTTTCATGACTGAGCTGTGCAATGACTTTTTGAAAATAACTTCTCTGTTAAACAGAGAGTTCTCACAGTACCATCCTCTCATGCTTTTGCCTGATGTAGCAAGCTGCAGAGGAAGCTGGCATGCATTTATAGAAGGAGGACTTAAGAGTTGAAGTATTCTCTCGTTTGGATACTACAGGTAAGTGTACGAAGGCAGAAATTCACACTGACCAGTCTGAGATGACTAACTAGTCTAATTTGACTCTTGATGTAATTAAAGGAGAAACTCAGCCTTCTCTGAAGCAACATTTCAAACAGGAACCTAATTTAGCTGCTCTGAGTCACACTCTAGAGGAGCTCTCCCTCTTCCCCATTGATTATAGAGGAAAGTAGAGGAGATCAGGTAGCTAACTTAATTGATTAAATTAGATGTCTGAAGTTGTGTGGCACAAATACCTTGCAAAGTGCCCTAGAACAGAAAGATTAGCACAATATCCAGGTCTGTTTAAAAGACTTTGAACTGGATCCAACACAAATTGCACAATCTTTCCAACTGCTACTGTTTCTTGGTAGCTGATGCTCCTAACAATTCACCGCATGAAATATTGTTCAAGTGCTGTAGAATGGCTTAGCATTGAAGCTAAATAAAAAGTCACAATTAACACTGAAATCCTAGATACAGGGGGGTTTTTTCCTAGTGGTACTAGAATTCAAATCGGAGCACAGGAGTGACAGAGCAGCATAGCAGATGTGCTGAGAGGGACAACTTCTTATGGTAAGTGTAGGTGTTTGAAATGGAAAATGTGGACTTTAGAAAAAATGTTTACAACAATGTTGGAGGATGAATTCTGCTTTATAAGACAAAAGACCTTGTGAAACAAAGAGTAAATAAATACAATTCAAAATAAAAATAATAATTAGAATGATTAAGCTTTCAACTTCTACTGCAGCCTGACAACTAATCTGACAAGTCAACACGCAGGGGCTGGGGGAAAAAAAAACCACCTTTTTTTTTTTCTATAAAAGAAGGGAAAAACCCCGTCATTTTGAAATCATTGAAAATTTTCCTATTGACTTCAGTGATACTGGCTCATGAACAGTCTTTGGGTAAGAAGTTTTTGACGTAGCTTCATGATCCTTCAGAAGATATAAAATGGAAATATATTTTCTTCCATAAGTAGATGCCATTTAGCAGCTTCACTTTTTCTTCTGCAGCACTTTGATGTAACTACTGCTTGGAAAAAGAGTCTGTCCTAGGTTCAGCTTGATTTGTTCCCACAGAGAAAAATCCTGAATTCATATGTATTTAGGGACTTGCACCTGCCTGCATTAGCAGAGAATCCTTATACCTAATGTTTTTGCTGTTTGAGCTAATTGAGCTCCCTTGGCACTGCAGAGGCACTATGCCCTAGAAAACCTCTCCCAAGATGGCCTTGCTTTCACGGCTCTTCTTCTCTTCTTGTTTTATCCCTGTAGAGCTGTAGCTTGCAGAGGCTCATTTTACAAAATACCTCTCAGTTGACTTATGTGGCCACCATGTTGTCCCTGTTCACTGGAGCACAAGCATTTTTCTACCATCTCCCAGTCCTCCAAGTCCAGTTACTGGAAATGAAGTTTCAATGTCTAAAGCACTGGAGCAGTTGCTCCTGCCTATGGAAGATGGAAGCACTAAACTGTTAAATTAACAGCTGCAAACAGCTCATGGAATTGGGATAAAAGCAAATGAATGTGACTCCAAATCATTCCTTCTGAGCAAAGCAGGCCCCCATGCAGCCCAGGGCAGAACCACCAGTGCTCAGGGCACAAAGCAATCAGCCTAGCAAGCACCCTGGCTGGGGCTATAATTCCACTTACTAACCCAACCTCTGCTTCTGAGACCAATCAGTTCGGATAAAAACACTTATAGGGAGAAAAATAATCTTGCAACTGATGGAGAAACCTTAAAAAAACATTGTGAAACTGAGATTTTTTTAAAGCTACACATTGCTGCTCAGCTGGGGATATTTTTTTCTGGACTGTTTCACCCATCCCTACATGATGATATAAAAGTCAGCGCTTCATTGAACTTTCTAATAGCCAGGACATATTTCCTTTGCAACCCCAGTGCTCTCTCTCGCTATGAGCTTTCTCCTAAGCAGCATGACACAACATATTGTAAAGGGAAAATGATAATTAGAAGGAACACTCGAGCAGAGGAACTTGTCTGGAAAAATGCTTTAGTTAAATGAAGCGATAAAGATTGTTTTTAACTTAATCTGTTAAACACACACACTCGTACGCACATACGCAGATCCATCCTAGTACAAGAATGTCTGTTCGCTGCAGACTTGCCGTCCATAGATAGAGAACAACCCTAGAAGAGAAGTGAATTCTTGTTTTGATTTAATGGAGGTTAAATGGAGGTGCAGAGAGATTAAAGGCACATCAAGTACCTAAGCTCAAGAGTGAAGTGCTGCAGGAGATACTTGTGTGACCCAGCTCTGTCACACACTTGTAGATGCACGGCTGCTCCTTCCACCAGCTCAGGAATGTCTGCACACTACGCGGCTGTGCCCCACAGCCCCAGGGGAAATCTGCATCACCACTGGAACTGAATTGAGTTTGGATGCCTGAATCTTTGCCTTTAGCACAAAACCATCCTTCTCAAGGGCTAGTGTTAAAACCATTGGTATTTTCAGACAAACGTGTATTAAGAATGGGCAATAAAGACATATCTGATATGAATTACAAACACTGGAGAGAGAAATAAATAGAAAATGTTGTCCTGAGGGAAACAAAACAAAACAAAACAAAACAAAACAAAACTATTGTCCTGACAGTCAATTCCTGTTTGAGTCTTTGGCTAGTGGCGTGGATGGTGGGACATAATGGTGATCAGAAACATCCAATATTTTACTTAAAAAACATACCCAACTATATTCTTATTTTTGTCTACAACACATTGTGAATATGCCTGGATAGGTAATAAGGCTTTACTTAAATTCATATCTATATATATCTATGTCCCTTGAAGGTAATGCCAGGGCCTCAACAATCCTTAGGTCCAACCATAGCAGCTTCTACATAGCAAAAAAAAATACATTTGCTCTTTGCTAAGTGTTAAAAATCACCTCAAACACCTCTGAGTGTGTCTTTTCTGCCATCCCCACCAGATTGTGCATTTCCTCTGCGATGACCGCTGAGCAGCATTTGCAGCAAGGCTGCACTAGTGTTACTCCTATGGAGCAGCTTCATACAGGGAAACCCCTTGCTTTCTGCTGCACTTATTCAAACAACAGCAGAGTCATAGGGCCAAGTTGCTCCCAAGAACCAAATCCTGGCATTTGGATGAGCTTCTTGAAAGGAATATTAAAACTGCTTGGTGCTGAACATAATCTCTGTTCAAGAACTGGTGTTAATTAATAAGTTGTATTTTTCTAACCAGACCACTGCAACACCAATATTTCCTCCACTCAGGAATGTTTTGCTTTTGATTAGAAGAGGGAACTGCACTTAATTTGATTAAGTCAATGTGGAGGAGATGAGCATGGAATTCCTTTTTTTGAAGCATAAAGACTGATTTTCCTTTGGGAAAGGTTCATGCTTCCAACAGTCATGGATCTTGAAAAGCTACAGGGGTGCAAGGCTTTCAGAAGTATTCCCAAGTGAAAGGAGGTGGCACAGTGCAGGCAAAAGGGCCAAAATTGTTTAATAGATGTGGTTTTTCAGGTAAATCACTATCCCATAAGTGTTCTGAAATGATCAAGATGGTTCTCTGTGTAGAGATTTAGGAATGAGATAATGAACTGCAAAGTAGTGAATGAGCAGGACATACAGAAGCAAGCAAGCAGTGCTGCAATTGCAACCGGACTACGTGGGAGAGGGAGATTTCTTACTGCTTGTAGTTCTGTCTGAGCTTGCAAGTGTAGTGCAAAACGAGATCAATACGGCAACATATGTATTCTCCAGAACAGAGATTTTTTCTTTTCTGTATTACTGTAAGATTTCTTTTCTGGTAACCTTCTACTTTTCTCTTTCAGCCCTTAGTTTTCTCTTGTCTTCAAACACAGAAAGAAAAGAATTGGAAGGCAGAGCTGGATTTCAGCTCTTTGCTGGGAGGCATAGGGCAGTGCAGCATAGCTCATTTGTGCTCAGGCTCCTTTCAATAGCGCTGCAAAGTCAGGTTGGGACAGGACAGCTGTGGGTCAGTGTTACAACCATTTTCTCTTATACTGTTAGTCAAAAACCTTTCAGAGTAACATTACAACTGTCAGCATGGATAAGAATCGGTGACCAATTCACCTAGTGACTTATCTCAGAAAACTATCAAACAAGAAACTTCATAGGAAAATACAAAAACCTGCCACCCAGGAAAATAATTTAACAAATCCCTAGTGTAATAGAAAATAAGTCTAAAGAAGAGCTATGAAATTCTTAACACATTCAGAAGCTTCCCTTGTGATTAACTATTATGATTTGGGATATTTTAATGGTCCTCTTTGAAACTAGCTAAAAATCATGTACTTGTATACAGGAGATAAACGAATCTATCAGTCCTGGCCAAGTCTCACCCTCTGCATTCTTCCACCCACTGCTCAGATAATTTGCCCTGTCCAAGAAGATGTTAGAGACTGGGTATTGTTCACTTATCATAACATCTGTCTACAAATCTGTTCTTCACATCTGCATAAATCTTGATTCATTCCACCCTGGAAAAGAAACCAATTCCTTGTGGCCAAATGAGAAGACAAGAGGATAATCCAACAGTGTGAAGATGGACTCTGATTAATTAACCACTCTTTCTGGATGGAAATACTAGAGGTGATCCTGCATTAGGAGGAAAAGAGTCATGGGAGGTAATATTCTCCAGCAGAAACTCTACAGCAGACTATCAGCACAAATGATGCATTTCTCCTTATTGGATTTTATGTTTCCAGTAAATTTTGTGCAGGTGGAAAGTGCCACCTTCATAGCCCTGGAGATCCAGACACTGTCGCAGAGGTTATTTCTTTTCCTGACACCCCTATAAACAAGCATGTTTCTTTTGTCTTTTTTTTTCCCCCTATTCTTTTATGAGCTCTCCCATTACAGTGGTGTCCAAATTCACCATTTATGCAGGCAGAACATGTTCATATATGTCGGGGAGAAATACTGCAACTGCTCAATGAAAAACTCCCAGTACCTTTAGTCATGCCATAATTTCACAGTTGTGCTCCAAGTGTAACCACTTCTTTGGCTTTAATTGTCATAGAACATTAATATCAGAGTTAAAAAAAAAATAATAATTATCTCCCTACAAAGGGAGTATTTGGGTGCTGCAGGTTGGTTGACTTTGGTATTGATACAAGCTTGCTTGTTTGTCTTTCTAATGTAAGCACCTGTTCTCAAGGAGAAAGGATAACTTTTGGTCATTCAGTCTGGATGACCTGCTCAGATCTTAAACACTGAGGTCACGCGTAATCTGTCTGTGGAGCTTCTTGCTACAAGACACTCTTGAAACACATGGAAATTGCTATTTTGCAATGTTTTAGTGTGAAACAAGTAAAATTTGTTCTTTTGTTTGCTCTTATCATGTTTGAGCCTAAAAATCAAAATGATGGTTTACAAGTATGTGGATCCTCTGATGTTACAAATAATCAAAAGGTTTTTCCACTTCTGGACTTGTAAATTGGCTTTTGGCATCCTGATGGTTTCATGTGGCAGGAAAACATCTATGAACATGGCAAAACTGCCGGTAGCAGAGAGTTAAAGCTCTGGCACCTGACTATGCTTTTACATTTGCAAGTCCCTGCAGCACATTTCAGAACTATGTAGCAGCCAGTTTTTCTTATCTGTTTTTCTGTTCTTGAACTTTGGCCACTGCTATCAGCATCATTCTTGGGAGCTCAGAAGACTCAATACATTAACTCTTTTTCTAGAATAATCTGTTGCAGGAGGCGCTGTAACAGCACCTACTGTCAACACTGCACAGCTCTCATTTTTAAGGACAGTATATCAGGCAGGCTGAGTAAAACACTGTTCTGAAAGTACATCTGGCAGTGCGGATACCAGATTGTCTCTGAAGGCTGAGAAAGTCCATTTTCTGCATCAATGACAAAAAGACAGGGCACAGAATGGTTGCCGACTTTAATAGGAGCAGGGCAGGCTGTAGCTTAAAAGGAATCTGCTCCAGATGACCAGTCTGAGCTTGTGATTTATTATTACTCTTGCAACACCAGTGTTGTAGTAGATACTACTTGTGGGTGAAAGTCTATATGGGCTGTCAGAGAGTTGTTGCTTGTGTGCTTTCTCTCCCATAGTAGGAGTAAACACTCTGACAACTTCTACCCAGGAATATTTACTGCTACAGCCATGGAGAACTATCAAATTAAATTTTCCAACCAAGGCAAGCTTCCTCCAGTCCTATTAGAGCATTACAGTTTTACTCAATGATGGTTAAGGAACCTCAGGCCCTCAGCATTTATCATTAGGTTTGATTTCTGGGTAAAAAGTTAAAAATAAAATTCAAGTTCAATAACTGCTCTCCTTGCAAAACATGTGTCACCTATAAATATCTATCACATATGGCTAAGTGCTACAGCTCTCTCATTTACACTTTGTCTGCAGGTGGCAAACTAAACCCAGGAAATAAATATACTGTAACAGAGAAGTTAAATGTTAAAGAAAAACTAGAAGTTAAACAAGTATTTTCACATCAGAGGAACTTTGACTTTGTTACCATCATCTCCACTGGAGCACTGTACAGAAAATCTTCTAAAGGACTTCAGCCCATGCCGTGAAGATCCCAATCAGTTGACTGTAAAATACCATTTCCCCCCTTCCAGATCCCTTTCCCCTACTTTTACCTCCATGATGCCAGTGTAAGTAACTGTATCACTATCTTTATTTCTGTCAGGGAGTCCTGGCTGCTGCTTCTCCTTCCTACTTCTTGAAAGTCACAAAAACAACGTGCATTAAATCAAGATGTGCTTTCCTGAAGATGTCACTCATCTTTAATTTTAAAGGATGGTGACTAATCTCTTCCATTCTTTCTCTTTTATTAGGGAAATAATTGTCTGTACTGGACAATTTGTAGAAGTATAATACAGAAAACAGTAAGTAGGTATGTGAATAAATAGGATGAGTCAACATGGCTTTTGTTAAGTCAAATTGTGATCAGAAATCTCCTGGAATTCTTTGAAGGTGTTCAGGAGCTTGTAAATAAAAAGAATTGGTCAACATAGCATAGTTGGATTTCCAAAAGACTTTCATTAAATTTCCTCACTAGGGTTCTTAAAGAAGTAAGATCACCATGGGATAAAAGGACTGCTCACTTCGTGGATTAATGATTGGTTATAAAATAAGAAACAAAAGGAAGGATGGTTTTTACTGGTTTCCAGCAAGGTCTTAAAAGGATGTCTGCTAGAACTTTTGTTCAACAATTCTACATGACCTCAAAATAAGGATGAACACTGGTATGGCAAATTGCTGAGGATAGAAAATCACTTGCAATAACCAAACTTGAAATTTGTTTCAAAGAAGTGTAAAAGGCTCTCATGACACATAAAAACGGTAGAAGAAATTCAGTGGGAGGAAATTTATGACTGGATAGATTATAGGAGTCTGGACTACATTAAACAGATGGTGGTTATTCAACTATGGTGGATGAAGAAGGGTAAAAGATGAGATAAACCTATGAATTTATCAACTGCATGGAGAAGATGAACATGAGGTGATTATTCAGTTTCTTACAATATGAAAACAGGGAAGTACCTAATGAAAAGTGTTGGCAACAGGATTAAAACAAATAAAAATATAATTTTTTAAGCACAGAATAAAGAATTACTTTGAGGAGCATATTGTCACAGGATATTTCAGTGGCTGAAACCATGAACAGATTGGAAAAAGATTCATTGAGATAAGTTGTTGCGGCACATAGTTATTACACATATTGCATATTATCAAGCCCAGAAAGCACTGAACTCCAGAAGCTGGGAAAATCATCAACTGAAAATTACCTTTTTTCTTGTAGATGCCATCCTAGCTAACCTGCTATCAGCTACTGTCAGGAACAAGACAGGCAGTTACATGGGTCTTTGATCCAGCATTATACAGCAGTTCTTCTATTTTCACACGAGTAATTCCATAGTACAACCACCACCTGAATCTGCCTGGCAGAGAGACAGTCTGGAGGAGAGCTGGGCCACAGCTAGTTCTGGGTAGGGGCAGGAGGCCTACAACAATTCTGGATTTTATAGCCATTTATACCTTATATGGCATTCATTATGCCTTCATTATACCTTCAATCTACCTTGCTTTATACTAGAATTGCTTTATGTATTTGCAGTGGTATGACATAACACTATATTAAAAAATGGTCTAGTTTAGTAAAAGATTGCCTATCTATCTATAAAAACAAGTTTCCCTCATCTTAATAGGGCCATTGGTGCAAGTTACCTTGTTGTGCTTAGCTGAAAGGACAAGACTGTGGTAGAGTCAAACTTAGTGTGGGAAACTAGGGATGGTTATCAATAGAGAGACATGGGGGCTAAAAACAAAATGAAAAAGAGAGATGATTCACTGTGACCATGAGCCTCAAACCTTCCTTCTCTGAGTTCCAGCTCTTCCTTTCCTGATACTGTAAGAGGATTAGGAGTTTTTTGGAAGGTGCTTGGCTGTGAAGGGTGTCCAGAAAACATCCTGCTCTTGCCCCTATTCAAAGACCACTGAAGTCAAAGGGGTTCTTTTCTGCACCATTTTGCATTTAGGCTGTGGTTCTCAGAAAAGATTATCCATGGCAGATAACTGTCAGACAAGCAGTGCTACGCTTTCTTAGCCATTAATTGCAGATCCAAATCAGCGTCCCAGATACCAAAGACAAGAACTGTTGCCACTTTCTGAGCCTCAGTTAGTTCTTGCACTCAATCTGTGCACAGACATGTGAGTCCCTTCTCCCCGTCGCCCCCTCAGTGCTGCTTAACTGATCAGACTTGGACCCTTTCTTCAAAGCTTCTATATATTTCTGATATCTGCTGAAAACCACTCCCCTGATAGTTGTCACTTGTACATTATTAACGAACAAAGATACCATCTTTTTGTGTGCTAGCTATCAGCTCCATCCCATAAGAGGCTGCTTTTTCAGAGTTATTTAGGAGTGCGTGGGCTGCCTTGTCACATTGGTTGGGTAATGAAAGGGTATAGAAAACAATCTGAGACCTGGCACTGAAGACATGTAATTATTTCTGATATCACGAGAGCTTGTAAGTTTGGGGGTTTTATTATTTGTGCTTTGACAGTTGTATCTGAATGTTTACCTTTTAGCCTTATCCCATATTTAACAAGCTAAAAAGATGGAGGCATTAGCAGGGTTTCTAAGGGGAAAGGAGTGTAATAGAGTTTTTAGTCCGCTTTGCTGATATGTGAACCTTTCTGAAAGCATGGGCTACAGGTGCTTGCAGTTTGCCTGAGTGACTGTTTGAGTTTGTTTCTGTCCTGTATTTTTTACCACTGCTTAATATCACGTAACAAACACATCATGGCACAAAGCTATGTGGTGATATGATCCCTTTCACGCAGCAGATTTAATCCCATATTAATGCCTCATACTGCTTTTGCAGGAACATACACCTTTAAATTCCAAATGTTTCTCCACTTTCATTTGGCCATGGCAAAACACAAGATCAGCTAACTCTCCAGCCAGAAGGGAACACTCCAGGTACCAGAGGCCGTGTGTTTTCCACCAGAGAATTGAAATTCTTATTGCGGGTTGGAGTGAGAGGCAACCTCTCTGCCAGGAATTATTAGAAACAAGATACCAGTGTTGATCTACAAATGCACATTAAAAATTATAACAACTTTGACAATACTGGGAATACCACTCCATGTACCTACTTAGAGGGGAGAGTGCTAAGTAAAGGTTTAAGCTTCATCACTGCATCCCCATAAGTCTAACTGGTGTTCATCGTGGATTACGAGTCTCACATCACAGCATTTGCAGAGACCTGTCAACATCAATCAGCTGATGTTTCACACAGTGTGAAACCCAAGGATGAATCTGTGACTTCCTTTTTCTTTTATGAATCTCCTATATCTTGAGACAGACCAAAGTTATTAAACATACAAAAATACCTAGGCACGATTACCAAAACACAGTCTGATTTCAGGTGCTCTTCAGCAACAAATACTGCTTTGTTGGACCAAGGATTGTGTGCATTCGCAACATTTAAAGGTGAGGTGATATTTTAGGTGCCTCATTTCAAATTTCTAGGACTTAAAGACACAATTCAAAACTTTTTGACAGTTTCAGTGCAAATTTCTTCCCACCTCTTCCTGTCCCCATAACACACTCTGGTGAGTTATTGGTTAAGTGACTTAAGTCAGATAAAATATTGGAGTTTAGATAAGTTTACTCACTTTTTCTCCTTTTTTTTTTTTCTTTCCATTCTTCTTAGGAAAGGTTTGACACACCTGGTGCTGGGAGATTTCCAGGATAGAAGAAATGCCACTATCTGAAAATCCACACAAAATCTGGGAGAAGCACCGTATATTTTTGCCTTCAGCCATCACTTTAATTAAAATGCCCTGTTGCTGTAGTAAAAAGGCCTACCTATAAATTGTCACTAGCTTTGAGCTAGATTACACACTTGGTTATCTGCAACTACAATGAAAAAAGGTGTGTTGAAAGGCAAGCAACAGCATATATAAACTGAAGATGGATTGTGAAGGCACACCACGTATTTAATTTGCAGGAAAATATACCAGAGCAAAGATCCGAGCACTCAGTTTTTGCCACCGAAAAGCAGAAACTGCTCTAGACGTTGTCTGCTTGGGAGCAAAGGAGGAAGAAGGCCTCAGAGATGAGAAAAAAAAGCAGATTGCGTGACTAAACTATGGTGAAAATGAGCTGTGATGCATCGGGAGTGAGAGTCTGGCACTTGCCTCACCTTCATCCGTGCTGTTTCCTCTCCTGCTGCTTGAAGATAGCCAAGAGCTTCCTTTTTAATCAAGGACCATTGGAAAGTACCAGCGGGCTCCCACTCACAACGCATTGATTGGCTTCCAACCGCAGTGACAATTGCATCCTGTAATCAAAATAGCAATCATTAACGGCACAATTATTCCCCCCCTCCACACACACGCATGCACTCTTGTACCACTGAGTAATGACTCAGAAATGCAGACTATAAACAATGTAAAATGTATGCCTGGCTCTGGGAAAGGCGCCTGTCCCCGGCCTCGCACCAGGCAGCTCGTTTTTCAGATGCTCTGGGAAAGCAGGTGTTGACGGCAGAGTCTGTGGATCAAGGGACTGATTGGAAATCAAAAGGCAAATCTAGAGGAACTGAGATGGGAATCCAAGTTGATGCAATTGTCATTTTTATGCAGTGCCCCCCCTCATCCCTGTTGCTTGAGCATCCCTCATCAAGTTTTATCTGAGCTGTTTGCGTTCGGCTGGGGATTACCTTCCAGCAGGTTTCCTTCCCCATCACTTACAGTTCCCCGTGGCCATGGGGGAGTCATACTTTTGGGGATGTCTGGTTTTCTGACTGGTCTGAACACAGAGCTGGGGCAGTTTATTCTGGACATACCTAATGGTGCTGCCAGCTTTTCCTTTCCTTTTTACTTCCTCACCTGCTTTCAGCTCCCTTTCTGATGTTTCACTACTGCATAGGCTCTTCCCTATCTACACCCAGCACATGGACAGGGTCTCTTCTCCCACTCTGGGCCCTGTGCTGTCTTCTTTGGACAGCCTTCTCCACCAGTGGCTCAGAACTCCACTGCTTTAGCATAACTGCCTTTTCCCTTTCTTTTGAGTAAAATAAATCTCCGCAGAAACATATCCAGATGAAAGATGAATTCTTTTAACCTTAAAACTTGCAATCCAGAAGGAAAATACAGGTGCTAAAGAATCAACTAAATGCCATCTTCAAACCCAGTTTCTTGTTAGAGCTGGATGGACAATGGACCGCACAGTTTGCTCTAAAGGCAGGAGGGAAAAAAAAAAAGAGTTACGTAAAATCTGTGTGTAATTTACATTGAGTTGTGTTTGATAAAATAAAAATGAAAACTTATTTTGTGCCAGCCAATATCTAATATTCCTTTAGAAATTTGGTTTAATTTTACTCCCTGGTTATTTTACTTTAAAAAATATTTATGATGAAGGTTTATTTTTAAAGGTTGCTATTTTAAAACAAATAGGTTGCAAAGTTGCATGCTGAAATGTCAAAAAAGAAAAGTAATGACAGTCTCAAAATCCACACCTCTACTTTCTTCGTCCCCACCAAAGGTATGCACTGAGTTGTAGCCTATTTTGTGCATAAATTTTATACTTCTAATTTTCATTTTGGTTTTTCAGATTTACTCCTTGTAAACAGCCATCCACTTCTCACACGTATGCTATTTTTTCTCCCTTTATAAACACGCTTAACCATCCTCGATGGAATCAAAGTCTAGAAGAGTCCAGCTTAGAACAATCGATATATTTCTCTGTAAATAGAGATCAGAGCTGTTTATGGACCAGTGAAGACCCAGCTAGCAAATGTTGCCTATTTCCAATATGTGTGGCTATTGTATAAGGTCCTGCCAGTAATGTGCGGTACCTTTGGTGGGAGTGTGAGAACTACTGAGTGGATGAACTACTGACAGACCTTCTCCTTGCTGACCTGCCATTAGGATGGAATTGGGGCCCACTGACATAGAAGACAGCAAAAGCTTTCAGTATAACATGTAGGTAACTAGAGGGCCTGAATCTATAGGCATGATTGGCTGCAACATTCCACCAGCACTAAACTAACTTCACATATACATTTATAGAAAACCAGGAAAGAATACATCTTTATTTTCTATTTCTGGCATACAATGAAGCAGGTCCCAGACCTGGAATGAGATGGAGAGTTTACAAAATGTTACTCGTAAATAAATCTCTGGACAATAATGGACATGAATTCTCTTTAGTCTTCTGCAATGCATCTTCTAGAAATGCTCTCATGGCATCATACGTTGATTCTTTCCCTTCTCACCTGACTTCCAGGTGTCTATGGGCGAAGAAGACTCTTCTGTAAAGTAATCAGTATGAGATAGAAACACAAGCCCCTCACATTGGGAAAAGTATTTCCTTGTCAGCCTGCATCAGACTGACTTATTAGCAAAACATTAGCAACAAGCAAATCTCAAGAGTTGGGAATTTCATTCTGTTCACTCCAGATAAATATTTAAATGTGTTCGTCTCTATTACATTTCTCTGAGCTTATTCTAATATATTTGGCCTGGAAATCAGACTGAGGATTTCAGAGTCAGAATCAGCTTGACAGAGCCCACAGACTAAATGCAGAATAAATTAGTGATGCCTACTGGTTGTACTGGGTAGCTTGACAAAGCATGGTGTTTAAAAAACCCCATCAGATTGGATTTAGGACCTACAGTGGAAGAAATTAGAAAAGTAGAAAGAGAGCGCTTGTTTGTACCAACAGGAACCGCACAGACACTCATTGGGTCCAACTACCATTTTCCTCAAGGCTCACTTGCACCCCATGGTCATTTAAAGCCAGTTTCAGGGCTGCTTATGTTACCAGGCAGAGGTAAAGCACAGTGCAATGGAGAACTAGCCCCTCAGTTCACCCACGACTGAACCGTAACAGCGAGGCTAGTCCTTTGCTGTTGGACCTGCACACCCTCATGGTCCTTCTTTAAGCAGCCCTTCCTGCAGGTGACAGATCCTTCTGCTTTCCAGTGACACCAAGGGCAGGGAAATCTAAACCAACTTTTCAAACCTCAGTAAATAGTCCAGGACAGTTTTAAGAGTCTCTTTTTCTACAGCTTGTTCAGCTGTCTCTAGACCACTGTAGCAGAAAGGAAGTCCTAAGGTTTAAGAACAGAAGAGGTATTTCCCTGCTTGATTCTATTAATAAGTGCATTTATTTCCAGGCACACGCACTTTTTGTTGTTAACAACTAGTTCTGACCCATATCAGGGACTTCAGCCAAGGATGGCTGTCAACCAGGGCACATACCAACTCTCAAAGAGCATAACAGCTCCCTAAGCCACAATTTTCCAGCAGCTGGACTGTTGGAGAGAAGGCCAAGATCTTCACAAAAGCAAATACTGCCCTACAGAGGCTTTGTCGCGAGGGGAAACTTGCACTGCTACAAGCCACTCCAGCCACTGGGTTCAAGGCAATTCCCAGTGCAGGAAAAAGAATAAATAATTGGCTGGCTCCTCTACTACACAAACAGCCACAAAGCACAAACATGTGCAGCACCGCCTTTTCTTAAAGTGCATTATTATTAACTGGAAATAGCAGCCAGATCCATCATGTTCAGCATGCCCCACATCACCGCTTCACTAAACACCACAGATTATTTCCCTGTAATTGCCTTCCTGAGCTGTCTAGCAGCCTCGATTCATTTCCATTAAAGCTTGGGAGGATGAGATCATTTAATATTTCCCCATCCCCCCTTGATTTTTCCCTCTGTTTTTGTAAATTTGGCAATTATGTGCTCACTGCCATCCCCTCACTCACGGAAGTTGAAGTTTAGCTTGGTATTGCAGTGCAGCAGCTGAAACAATAGTGAAGTAACGACTGTAATATTCGCCACGTGTGTTCTCCCCCTTAACTTTAGAGGGAAATATATTTGTGCTCTGCAAAATCAGACAGACAACAGTTTCGCTTCTGTTACATCCCTTCACTTTGCACAGAACAGCTTTATGGAGCAGTCAAGAGTAGTGAAAAGAACCGCAGAAGAAAGCCCTGTAGCCTGGTATCATCCAAGAACCGACACTAAATTCATAAGTCGTCTGCTGATTTTTTGCCTTTGGTAGCTGCAAAGTGTTAATTAAAAAATGTTCTGGATGTAGATTAAGTTTCTGCACTCGGAAGTTATCATCAATGCCTCACCTGCCTTGAAATGAGAACTGCATATTCTTTGATAAATGGATTGAACGCTTTGCCTAGTTTCACTAAGTGTCTGCATCTTCCTTCGGAGGATTTATTCCTTAGCCAAGCCTGTATCGTCTCCTGTGCTGCAACTGTGCACAGGGAGTGTGGTCGTCCTCCAGCCGTGAAACAGCCTCCACCTGCTCATATCAACAGAAATACTTGGATGGGTTAGGATGATATTGGATTTGATGCCAGGATCATCTCCTCATAGAAAAATAGATATTAAGTGAACAATCCTTCCATCAGACATGTACAAATCCTTGAACTTCTGCCAGTCTGGAAGGATTGCTAATGTCTCTATTACAGTTTCAGTGCTGGCTTTGTCTCAGTGATGCTCTACTTTTGAGAACAGGATCCAAAATGCCATGTTGCCATTTCTGTTCCATTTCCTAATTTTCTGCACATGAGTTTTTTAATTCTGATTTTTTTTCCCCTTCTGATAACTGGTAATCTCATAAAGGAGCTATCAGATATTTCAAATCTCTCCTGTTCTGGCAATTACTACGCTTTGATGCAGCAAACTTTTGATGTTGCTACAACATCATTTTTTTCATTAATTCCCCATGCCACTGGTGTCAGAGTGTGACCTGATCTGAACCCATGCTTCCCAAAAACATTGACTGCCAGACAGGAGCCCAGAAGGTTTCAGGCAGGGCTTTTCATTCTCATTCCCTTGCTCGGTTGTGGAAGTGCCAGCTAAAACTTGGACCCACAGAGCCTGTGCTCATCTAAGCTCTGCCACCACTGAGCGCTAGCTGATCAGATCAAGAAGTGAAAGCCCACTTAAAAGGCCTGCTGAGGCAGCTCAGAGAACTTTACATAATTCAGAGGATCCCAGTTAGTGCAGAAATGCGTATTTCACATTGACAGCTCCATGGGGATGTGAACAGCAAAAATGTATACACTATTGGTTATAAAATGGCACAGAACAGGAAATATGATTAACAGGAAGGACAAACATGTTATCTTTCCAGTCTTCATCTCCTAAAGCAGCTCTGGGGCTTTTTTGCAGCATTACTGTTTTTAGGAGTGTGTTTTTTAAATGACCTCTATCCCCACCTTTGAGTGCATGCCAGCACACTGAGCCCTGGGCTCCCACTCCTCAGCTCTGCTCGGCCACAGAGATTGCGAGCATCGTCCTGGGACCCTGCCCTCTTGCTGCCTGCAATAACAGCGGCTCAGCCCTGGTGAGGGAAAGCAGGTAAAAGGGGAAACAGAGGGGCTTCTGGGCTTTAGAAAGGATTATGCACGATTCATCTCCAAAAATGATTAAATAAAAATAAATGGCCTAGCACAGACTTATGCAACACTTGGCCAGCTCCTAATTTTGACTTCAGTGGCATATAATGATTTACATCTGCTGGATGTCTGTCACTATATAGACATATTAGGACCTGACAGAGTTACCAGTTTGCCAGTGCTTAAAATACTCTGGGGATGAGGAGGAATTCAGGTATAATAGAACTGAAACATTGAACTAAACTGCCTCAGACTGCCTCTTTGAACCTCCAGAATGGAAAGCCACCCTCCAAGGACACAACTGCACATCATTTGGGGAGCAGCTGAGTGAAGCACCCACGAGATCTCCTTGGGGTCAGATCGCTAACAAAGGTGTGAGGGATTTATTTAATCCAGCTCTTTATCAAGGAGCCAGGGGCTACTTTCTGTAGCCTCTGTCTCTCTGAGAGAGGGACATCATTCTCTGAACTCAAGGCAGGAAGGAAAGGAAAGGAAAGAAGGGACATCATTTCCCATGGATAGGCATGAAGGAGACAGAACAAGACAAAAAGACAGGAGCAGGCACATTAACATTTATCAACATCTGCTAACAAGAGAAAAGCAAGACTTGTTTCATATGGGGTTAAACAGCCTAAGAAGCTGCAGGAGACTAAATAGGCTGGAAAGGTTTGACTGTTCCTCAGCCCTATGGACACAAGAGAAACTTAAAATGTGACCAGCATGCCACTGAGACAGTGATGCTGCTCAGGGTCAGCCAACAGCCAAGAAATAGCTCCATGAGCTACAAATGAGCTTCCTTTCCCTAGGGAACCTGAAGGCTTGTGAAGTTACTTTAAATGTTTTGCTGCAGATAGCTCCTGTCAAGGTAGGCTATGGTGGGAATATGCAGTTTGACTATCTTCCCTGCCCAGGTCAGACGGAGTCATCCACGCCTAAGGCTAACAACGGGAGCAGATGAAGGGGAAGGTACACCCCACTTCCCTGTGGCCTCACAGCCACAATCTCACGCTTCTCCAGGGCACTGGGTGTTGCCACCCTTGTCTGACCACCAAAGTTATCCTGTCCACCCTTCCCCACAGCTTGTGAAATTCGGGATTCGCTCCTAGAGCAATCATCTTCTCTGCAGCATTCTGCTGCCTCTTGCCTTGGTGCAGCACCAAGGTTCCTTACAGGACAAAGAGTCCCAAACTGTGTCAGTCTGACTCATCTAATGGCTAACAAGAAGGATGCTTTTCCACTGCATAACACCTTTTATTTAATTTTTTAAGGCAATCAATAAGCTCCTGATTGTAATGTTCCCTTCCTTGCCCTTGTTCAGATCTGTGTCAGCCTGGTAATGTCACCGAGTGGAACAGATAAAATTTTTACTAGTCCTTCAGGGCTATTATGCCAAATGAGGAATTGCTACATATTCACCCACAAACAGCTGCTAATGTTTAATTTTTTACGTAAAATGCTTTGGAAATAAAGATGCAATACACTGAGCAGCTGTTAACACTCTGTTTTGCTTGTGTACTGGCTGTAGTGTGGAGGGCAATGCTTATCTCCAGCATCGCTGCTGCCACGCTAGATTGAATACAGCAGCATAGGATGAGGTCTCAGCTAAACCCTTGTTCATATCAGCTCCAGCTGCTGGGCTTTCACAGAGTCCTGGAGCTTAGGCTCACATTGCAGAAAATTTTCCAACTTAAATCTCCTGTCAAAAAGAAGAAAAAAATCACTTCCGAGCAGGGAATACTTTTTGCCTTCTTTTGTTTCTGCACATCAAAAAGAGTTGGATTTTTTTCCCCATATCATAAGAAGCCAAACTGGTTTTTCTGCTTAACTGCATGATGTTTGATTTCTTCTGATTTCACTTCACAGCCTTCTAGGTGGGGGCCAATGGCGGAATGAATCTGGACATTGCCAGCGATCTACAGGCACAACAGGCTTTCACCTATTTCTCTAGCAGTACATATGAAATCAAACCATCAAAAAGGCTAGAAGCAAACTACAGGTCTCAAGAGGCTATAGAAAGTGGAATTAGTCACCCTTTGATATATGGAGGCCATAGCAAATGAGAATAGATGGGCTTTGTTGTCAGGAAGAGAAGCTGGCAGTTGAGCTCAAACTCTGATAGCTCCTTCTCAGAACCTTGCTCAGACTGGCTTTCATCTCTCAAGGTCTGGAATAGCTCTGTGCTTCAAAAAGAGCCTTTGAGGGATCTCTCTGTTGAAAAGGGAAGGAATTGGAGAAAGGCAGTCACATCACCAAGTCCGGCAGTACTCAGCCTGTGAATTGATGCTGCCCAAGACCTGCCATGTTTCCTCATGGGATCTATGTGTTAGAGCTGGAATTAGGAAGCTCAGGTTTGAGAAATGGCTGCTGATGCCCTTTCACTAAGAAGCGACTCTTCCTACTGCTGTCTTGACACTATCTGGGCACACCCCTTCCGAAAGTACATGGCAAACAGATTAATTAAGCCTCCAGTAAATAAACTATAGGGAAGATTTATCAAATCAAGGCACAGAGCCACAAAGTGATTTATGCAAGGCTACGGCTAAGGCTGGTCCCCAAATCCATTTCCTGTGCATGACTAGACCGTGGTTTTTCTCAAGAGCACTACCACCATGTCTTCCTTGTGTACCACAAAGCTCAGCCAGCCCATAAAACCAATAAAAACAGGTCACTTAATGCACATGCACTCTGGACAACTTCCTGGCTGGGTTTCCTCAACTAAGAGAACAGAGTTTAGCTTTAATGCCTCAAGGCAAATGTCTTTGAGCACGTGCGTGTGCGCGCCTGTGCATGTGCATGACACCGAATGAATTTGATCAGATCTGGTGTGACAAAATTATCAAGGAAACATTTGCATTGCCATTTATGCAGCAGGCTGTGTGATGCAAAGCAGAAAGAGAACATGTTCAGGGTGTCAGGCAGCAGTACACCACGATTAATGCAAAGAGACATGTAAGCCAGAGAATAATCATACTCATTAACAGCGACATCCAAAACTAACATGGACAGTGCCTTCTCACTAAGGGCAACTAATGTGTCTGAAGCTCCTCTGACTTGAGCCGCTGCTGCGGCGAGGCTCAGGGCAGTTGAGACACAGATTTGTCCCGACATCCTCCCTTTCCTGTGCAGTGCCCTCATCTCCAGCAGACCAGACAACAGCCCCAAGATACTGCACCACAGAGGTTGGGGAGACCCAGGCAGCAGGCGAAGGAGGCTGTGGGACACCACAGTGCATCACAGAAAGTGGGAGCCTTTTCCTTCTCTGTGCCCACTCCAGACCAGGACAACAGGAAGGGATCTGCAGCTTATTTGTTCTCCTAGCGGTTTAACATGCACCTGGAAGTCAGAGTAATAGATTTAACCCGCCTGTGAGCAGGCCATCTCTGAGAGCAAGGGTGATCATTTCAGGATGTGATATGCTTTAATGGTGCTAGGAAATTTTAAGTGTATTGCTTTTTTCCCTCCACCTTTGCACCCAGCGATGGGACTGGAGAGAGTAGTTAATATTATACCCAAGAGAACCTCTAAAAGAAAAAAAGCTGGAGAACAAATTCATTTTGCATGTCTCTACATTGGCTAGTTTTTGGTGTAAGAGCTCTCTTTAAAGAAAGACTGCCAGACCTTGAAACCTGAGCATTTTGTATAAGCATATGTGTGTCTGTGTTAGTGGCTTCTTCATCTTCAACCAGTTCTTCCTTTTTATTTATTCCTATAAATACAGTAGGATTTGGCAGGGAGAACTGCGCGGGTGGAACTGAGTAATGGCTCTCAGGGTTTCTATAAATTAAGAACACCCAACTTGACAATGTACATGTCGTCTTTATCAATTTACTCCCCAAGCCCATGCCAAACGTTCTGCAATAAACTTCCTCTCCGTTTCACACCTAATCATGTGTAGCATAAATCCCACAGATCGGAGACTGCTCACAGGGCTGAGGAAGGATCAGCCTGGGGTGTTTATCCTCAGATGTGATCAAGCGGAGACAACTATTCTCCCCTGCTCACCCTTCCACCACTGCAAGGGAACCTCAATCCAGTGAATAATTGGGGTTTGGCCTATTTTCTAATTCAAATGCAAAGCATCTGGACATCCCCATTTGCTATGCAGTCGGCCACCTCTTTTCATTCCGCTTTGCTTGTAAACAAGCTGCAGGTGAATAGTGCTGCTCAGCACTTTTCAGACTTTGTCCCACTATTTTTAAATACAGCACAAATGTGATTAGCACATCAGCCTGATTATCTCCGAAAGGATTCAAGAAGACGACTGCCAGACAGCTTCAAGTCTTTGAAAATCCTATTAAGGTTAAAGAAAGCAAGTAGCGTTCATAGAAACGAGTGGTGATGCAGAGGATTACTGCTGTAGTTCAGGAGAGGTGTGGAAAGGGAAAAGCTGCACCATCACGCTCTACCTCTTTGTGTCACCCCAACAGCATATGTTATTGCAGAGAATTGTTAAATCTACCCCTTTCTTTGATGACAAAGGTAAATATTGTACTAGAAACTCATCAAAATGTCCTCCCTTGGCCTCACGTGCCACATTTTGTCCTTTGCTCACAAATTACACTTTTCACATGTTGTTCACTTCCTTTCTGGTCTTGTAGACACTTGTCCGGCTTTTCAGACAGCCAACAGCCCAGGTAGAGCTGTTGCTCTTGACCAGTCTGGACAAACGGGCAGGCACATGTGCATCTTGTGACAACACACACCAATACTTTTAGAGGTATTCGGGTTTCTACAGACCTGAAATATGTCTTTTTTGAATTTAGTGGGCTGACTCTGCAAACATAGCACAGCATCTGCATTTCCATCTGGGAAAGAGGGAAGAAATCTGGACAGACATATGGGAGTCACTGTTTTTTAGATTTCCAACACTGATAGATAAGCATCTGAATTTTCAACAGTAGTATCCTTAACTCAAAGGGTCAGCTGCATTTGCTCTTTGTTGGGTGAAAGAGCAAGTATTTCAGACCAGAACTCCACCGATGAAGAGTCAGACCTCCTGTACATCTAGAAGAGTTGCACTCGCTGTTGGGAGGCCACACACAGCTGCTGGGACTCACTGTGTTGTCTTGATTCAGCTGCGTTAAGAGCCTGGGACAAGAAATTCAGCACAGAAGCTCTGAGTCCTTTAGTCATACTTGGGTCTAAGGAGTCAGACCCAAGTGTTGATGGAGATGTGAAAATAAGGACATTCCCTGTGCTACATAAACAAGATCTATTTTCAAATCAGTTCCTCTTTGCAGGCCTTATGAAAAGATTTTTGCTCGTTCTTTTCTTGCCTCACCTGCTTTTCATATTCCTTTTCTTCATAAGTTAGATTAATCCATCTTGCCGTTAGCCAAGTGTGGCTATATATACACATATATGTGTACATATATATACACATCTATATGTATGCATCCCAGTGCAAATTTTTTACATCCTTGCAATCTCCTGGAAAATTCCCCAGCAGGCATTAAAAGGCAGAAATCTCCAGAAAGGCTAATAAATCATTCTAAGTATGATGTTTGTAGGGAAAGACATTTTGGAGATGATAAAAAGAAGCACATTTTCAAAATGTCAATGAACCCACAGAAATGGTGAGCAGCTTTTCAGATGTCTGCCCACTTATTAGAGATGGGCAAAGTCAGGTACCTAAAATATTTGACTAGGAAAAGTTAGAGTATAAATGACCCTGTACCTTTCCAAGCCTATAAAAAGGGAGGCAGGGGTCAGAAATTATTGGGGGGAAACAATGAATCTCCCACAAGCCTATTTTTCAGAAACCAGAGTGCAGCTTGTTCCTGAGAACTGCAGGAAGCATAGCACAGGGAGGTAATTGCTCATGAGAAATTCTCTTTGAATACACAGGAAAACGTTACTGGGCAGCTAGGTAATGGGAGGAACAAACACCACATCTGTGTGTTACTCAGAAAATTGTTTGTATCAATTTCTTCATATCCATATATTTCTGTTACATAAGCTAATACTTGGGAGGAATGTCACCAAAGTCAAGGGCTTGGTGTGTCTATTATGACTTTCCAAATCCCAACATCTCACATATGCTTATACATGTGAGACATAAGAAATGCTGAACATAAACACAAATATAATATATAATTGCAGAAATTAGATGTGATGATTACTGTAGCTGATAACATATTCATTATGTTCCTGGTTTTGAACACTATAGGGAATAGGATGCCTACTTCCCTCCCCCCATCACAATTACAGAGTATTTTACAATAGCATCCTAGCTCTCTTTTTTTTTTTTCTTTTTCTTTTTTTATGATTAGTAGAGTAACCATTTGGAAATGCAACCCTGCAACCTTTCATTAAAGAAGATAGGAAGCCAAGAAGGTAGTATTATATATGGCATTTTTATGAAACATTAGGCACAAAGTGATAGCCATATTATTGTATATTAGAAAGCTCTGAAGGATGCTCAGCCAACAGGATAGCTTGATTGCATGAACATTCAAATACATCTTTTTGGAAAGGAGATATGGGCTAATGGAACAGCTAACGGGCCATGTTGCTGGCAGCTGAGGGGTTGATTTTTAGAGCAGAGCTATAGCTGGTGGTTTTAGTTTCCTAAAAGTACGGGTAAGTTTTGTAAGACAACTGAAATATTCACAGCTATTTTCTAATATGCCTAAGACCTGATTCTTCTCCCACATGTAACACCAGTTTCAGTGAATTTGTGCCTGATTCATATCAGTGCAAATGAAGAGAAACTCCAGCTGCATGTTTCTTTATATATGCCTCTATTCCAGAAGGTATTTAAGCACAATTTTAAATCAATCCCTATTCAGCAAAGACTGACACAGATCTTAGGCTTTCAGTAAAGAAACATGCTTAAGAACTTTGCTTAATAGGAATGAACTGCAAGCCAGGGCTTTAGCAGCTGCTTTAGGTTCGTACCTGCACGTTTCCTGATGAACTTTGCTACAGAGGAAAGTCATTATTTCAAAATGAAGATATCTGTGGTGTGAAGCTAGACTTATCTTGAGCCTGCAGGAAAGTTCATTACTTGGCTGCATCACCTCAGCAGAAATCTACCAAATGCAAAAAGAAAGAATACAAAAAAAGGAAACTAAATACCTAAATATTAGATTGCATTTTTAGCAGACTTCCCTAATTGCATCTGCAAAAACTGCAAGCCTGTCTATTCTATGAAAGGACAATCCTCACCGAAGAACGTACAACAGGAGTGCACACACGTGAGCTGCAGAGCCTACTAACTGGTACGTCAGTAAACCCCCCCACAAGCACACCCAGCTTTTGCACAGCCAAGATATGCTTGTGCATTTTATAGATGCAGTTTAAAAAACCAGCTGGAAACTTATTTCACTGTGTTTCACATTAAGTGCATGTTGACTGTAATTAAAATAATTTATATTTTGCAAGGGCAGTTTTGTAACGCTCTTCCTTCCACCCAGGGCCGTGAACTGCAGCAGCAATTAGTGAGAGACATGACTGATAGAAGTTACTGTTTCAAAAGGTCAGAGGCATGTTTCCTTGCTCACAGTAGCTGCATACAGCATCAGATTTGAAAGGAGCTAAAACCTGTGCAAATGGGTTCAGGTTTGTAGCGGGCATGTTGGACCCAGGTAGATGTAGATGGTACCGAAAGACCCAATATTCCTATACAATATCCAGTCTCTGAGGCTCCAGAATCCTGCTGATGAAGCCCCTCAAGGGGCTAAAGCCTGACGTATGTCTTTCCTGGAGGACATCTGCAAAGCCACCTCAACGGTATTCCCATACTAAATCCAAAACATAGCACTCTACCAGTGACTAGGAAGAAAATTAACTCTATCTGGGCTGAAACCAGGACAACGTGCCTCCCTGCCTCCTCCTCGCGCTGCCTGAGCTGCGGCCCTGACACCCTGGGCACCCCAGGGACAGCAAGTGGAGCAAGGGGAGGATGAGGTCTGGTGCAGGCTGGATTGCCTCCAACACAGGCCAACAGAGCACAGATGGGAAGATCTCCTTTGGCCTCAAATCCAGCAAGCAGCTTCTCCAATGCAATCCGCCAAAGGTGCACAAGAGAAACATCTATAAATAAACACATACAGGTGGAGGGGTTTAAGAATAAAACCCTTCTAAACTAAATTTGTTGCACTGATAGGTAGTTAGGGGTTAGAAAATTTTACAATATTGTCCTGGTTTCAGCTGAGATAGAGTTAATTTTCTTCCTAGTAGCTGAGTAGATGAGAAGAATGTTGATAACACATTGATGGTTTTGGTTGTTGCTAAGTAGTGTTTAGACTAAGTCAAGGATTTTTCAGCTTCTCATGCCCAGCCAGCAGGAAGGCTGGAGGGGCACAAGGAGTTGGGAGGGGACACAGCCAGGACTGCTAACCCAAACTGGCCAAAGGGGTATTCCATACCATGTGATGTCATCCCCAGTATATAAACTGGGGAGAGTTGGCCTGGGAGGGTGGATCGCTGCTCAGGAACTAACCGGGCATTGGTTGGTGAGTGGTGAGCAATTGCATTGTGCATCGCTTGTTTTGCATATTCCAATTCTTTTATTATTTATTATTATTGTCACTTTTTTATTGTTATTATCATTATTATTTTCTTCATTTCTGTCCTATTAAACTGTCTTTATCTCAACCCACAAGTTTTACTTTTTACCTGATTCTCTTCCCCCATCCCACTGGGTGGGGGGAGTGAGTGAGCGGCTGCATGGTGCTTAGTTGCTGGCTGGGATTAAACCACGACAAATATCCAGGGCTTCATTAAGGGCACAGGTAACTATGGATAACTAGAATTTGTTTAATTGTATCCAGACCTGAGCTTCATTGTTCTGAAAAGCACATAACAATTAGCAAAACGAGAAAAGAAGAGTTCAAGCAAATGAGTATATGACACTTGCAGTTCTGTGTTTGTGAAGGAAAGCTTGGAAACGTAACCTACCTGTAACAAATTGCTGGGATACTGCAAAATATTTCAGTGCTGCAGCCCTGGGGGTAACTGTGCTGGGGGCTTTGCCGGTGCAACTCCATTGGGGGCAGCAACAAATTCCATAGTTCTTGATGTTCACTGGCTGCTGGGATAAATGGGTGTTGCTGGGGCATGGGAGGAAAAGGGGGCCTGTCCCTCCATAGGCAGCATGACCAGAAACCGTCCTCCACGCGCCAGCCTAAAGGCACTGTGTGTCAGGTTGGCAGCTGGCTTGTGGAGCACACTGGGCCATGACCACCCATTCAAGGCTTGTAGAGATTGGCATAAAAGTTATTACGGAAGTCACCGTCTCTCCATCTTCCATAGATATTTTCTCATTCATCTGGGCATTGTTCTTACACTTAGTAATGCCTATGACCACTGTAAATTCTGCTTTCTATATAATATCTATATATTCTACACATCTAATATATCTAATATATTCTATGTAATTTTTCTGCTTTTCTATGAAATTAGAATAAATCCACCATCCTCTATAGGTTGTCTTAGACTGGTATGAGTGTATCCAACAGAAAGGTTTACTGCTTTTACTTTACTCCTTTTTTACTCCTCTACTCCTTTTTTATTTTACTCCTCTTGTCCTTGTTCTGTGAGCACAGCAACAGAGAAAATCAGCACAAAAAGTCCTTGGCTTTTCTTGTGGTTTTATTTATATACTTTTGTTTGAACCAAAGTTTTCCCCATTTAAATCTCAATTTCCTTTCTCCTGCAATTGGGGTCACCACGGCAGGGGTAAAGGCAGCGCATATCTGGTTACATACAACAGACACCAGCCCAGCAGAAATAAAAGAAAGTGCTCACCACATAACTATAATTGTTAGTGCAGAAATGTACCAGCCTAAATGGAATTTCACCTTGGGAGTTTCGGCTGAATTGAGTGTAAACAGAGGTGAAATTCCCCAGGCATATGGCAAGTCTTCTGGCTGGCATAGTCAGAGCCCTGCAGCACTTCATCAGGCCCTCGGAGCCCACCATTAGCTCTACAGAGCGCCGTTATTAGGGAGAGGAGAACAGCTGTAAGTGTCTCTTAATGCCAGTGGGGAGCTGGGGAGTGCTAAACTACTGCATGTATAATATAAAAGGAAGAAGAATATAGCTCCACTGAATTAGTGTAGGCCACTGAGGTCTGTTTGTTTCAATTATCACTGGTAGAGTCAAGTCCCCTGAAAGCCCCCATTAGCTCCCAACATGTTCTTTTACACATAGGCACCTTTTCAAATACCTTTTGCTTTAATGAAGCTTTTTTTTAATAGCACACATTGGAGCAGATACCAAAAAGAGAGCGTGAACGCTTAAAAATAAATGGGTTGAAAGTGTCCCTGGTGTATCACAATGGGATGTATTGATACTTTGTTTAGATCTAAGCTTTTGGGCAAGTGAAGTGGCAGAAAAAAGGGAAAAGAGGAAAGAACTGAAACTAAATAAAGACCTGCCTTGTCTCTCCTCCTGGTTTCCCTTCAACAGAAGGTCAGAGCGTGATGCTTCCGCTTTGCAGTGAGGCTTTTGTGAATAAGTAGTCACATCTATAATTTTCTACCTCCTAATGTTATTTACTAAACCCCTTCCAGGGAAAGGGTTAAATTCATGCCTGGTGCCTCCATTCATGCCTACACTTAAGTAGTTGGAGAAAAAAAAAACCAGCCTGCAAATAGGAGCATAGTTTCTTTTTTCTTTTGCCTGGCTGCTGCAACCTCACAGGGAGAGGTTTGAATTTGTTGAAAATTCCCAGGACTGCATCTCAGTTTAAGTTCAAAAAACATGAAATAAAGCCAAGAAGGCAGAGTTCAAATGTTCTGGTCCCTTCGTGCCTATGACAGTACTCTGGCACAAGCGTTACTCTTTGCCCTAGGGAGGAGGGATGGGTGAGCATAACCATAAGGCAGCAGAAAGGGGATGATGCTGCAGGACTGCAGTTCAGAGACTTCGAAGGCAGCACCAGCATGCCAGCAATCCAGGCTCCTGCCAGCACTGACAGACAAGGAAGAGAGGTTCTCACTGAAATTAGATGGAAATTCTTTTCTTTTAAAATACCAAATCTCATTATACACAATCACTTGCAAGTCCACAGCCAGCTCTGCTCAGTCTGGCTGCTAGGAAATGTTGTCTTTTTTCAAGGCTGCTTTTCTCCACACTCATTTTCCAGCCTTCTTGTTAGGCTCTATTTTGCAAGGTCAAAAGGCCCTTGACTCTCAAGCCCCCTCTCCATGTACATGTTCTTAAAATGAACGATAAAAATCTCCTCTCCATCTTTTAATAAGCTAATGAATAGAGTTGTCTGTGCTTCAGGTCATGTAACTCGTTTCCCATCCCCTGAATCATTTTCGTAGCTTTCCTTTGAGGTCTGTGTAAGATCTTCTTGTTGCTCCTGAAGAGGCATTGTCAGAAGTGGATGCAGTCCTCCAGTAGCCATCACTACAGTCCTGAGGACAGAGGTGGGGTTCCACTCCCCTAATTCCACTTGATTCTTTTCATTCACACTCAGGATTGCCCTTCTGCTGCAGAGCTGAGAGCTCACTTTGTGGCTGTTGCCCACTATGACCCCTGAGTCCATCCCAGAGCCACCATCTTCCAAGACAGAATCTCCCATTCTGTGGGTCCACCAGCAATTTTCCTTCCCAGGTGCATCAGCTGAAATCTGGCTGTATTTAACTACAAGTGTTGGGACTGTCACCACTGAAGTGAGCAATGTGAATGTCAGTACTTTTGCAGGAACCCATTTTGCTGCCGTCGGGCCTCTCCCTGCGCCACATCGCACATGTGGGCAGAAGACGATGAACCACCACAGTTTGCAGCCTGGCTATTTAGGTAAATCAGAATTGATTGTAAGGTTCTTCATCATGAATTGTGGCATTTCAGTGATTTACTGCACAAAGAGCTGAGACCTTCACAGGAACAAGCAGGCTGGGAAAGGTGCGGGCAGGCAGGACCTGTCGCAGGTATCTCATGTCAAGCCTTCCCCGCTGTTCGGCTGGCACCAAGGGCAAAAGAGGCCATGGTTTTCCTGAGACTGAATGAAGAGTGAAGTGGAGCTTAGCGTTATGAGTGGACGTGCATAAAAGCTGCAAGCAGAGAGCTTATGGCTCTTACTGATCTCTCCTTTCTAACTATAAGGTGGGGAGGCTTTAGTGCATGGGGCCATCAGTGCCCCGAGGGCTGGAAGAAGGGGGAAGCACACCATAAACCTATACAAACACAATCAAGTGTACAGCAGCTCTGAAGGGAATTTTAGCAAACATTTCCCCTTTTCAGAGATTTTTTTGAAAAGAACATTCTTGTCCTTCGGAGGAGATATATTCCACTGAATATACTATTTTTTACAGTAGCTGATGACCCTGCCAGCCCACAGGAAAGCAAATTGAGTGATTAGAAGAGTCTAAAAACTATTGCTGCAAGTGAAAAAGGACATGGAGCAAGGACAGCTATTTTTAAGCTATGCAGCAGTGTTGCCTGCTGATTCCACAGCACCAAAGTTGTAATTTCTTGTTGATCACACAGTTGTTTTTTTTTTTTCTCTTTTCAAATCCATAACCAAACTTGCAATCTATGCCCTGTGAATTACTACAGTGGCTACCAAAGAGAAAAAATGTATTTGTTTAAGACAAACACCTTAAATCTTAAATCTTTGTTTAAGACAAAGATTCATGCATCAACATTGTAACTCCTGAGACTTGCACTTGAGTGCAAACTGTATTTACAGATCTTAACGATGAATGAAAGGAAGCCCTAGATTAGATCAGCAGAAAAGACCAGGTGATTTTGGATTCACAAGGTACCTAGAGGAGGGGTGAGTATATATGTGTGCATGCCAGGCATTCCATGGATGGCCAAGCAACAGAGTTTCTGTTTATTTCCCCAGATCCTCCAGCTAAACACATTAGCTAGGGAAGAACCTGAGAACACGTTTCAGCAGATGGTAAAAACTTCTGGGCTAAAGCACTGTTTGTAAAAGTGACATGCTAGAAGGTGGGAAACATGTCCACATTCCCACAGGTGGAATTTAAGTAATTCCTTAAACCCCTGAGAAGCAAACAGGTGAAGCCAGGTGCTGGCTTGCTGGATTTTGTTTAATCAGGTCTGAACTGCAGGCAGTTTTCTTTATCCTGCAGTAAATACAGAAGATACCTCATTAGTCTAGTTTAAAAGTGGGGGAGGTAACAGAAGATATATACACTGGTGTTAAGTGGAATAAAGAATTATATACAAACAGTGCAAGCCTGCAGCAGCTGCAGTCAAGAAAACAAATCAACCATTTATTACTTCTCCTTCAGTGTTTTTAAACATTTATGGAGTGCCATCAATAACCAAGTTAATTGTGAATGGCTGATAGCGTATTTGCAAAGCCTTCTTTAACCTGCAAACGTCAGAACTGCTGTGAAAGGGACTTTTCCTCAATGACAATAATTATATGGCCCTTTAACAGCTTTCTGTATACCTTGTGGCATAATCCTGTTCAGCTAGCCACACTGGGCTTTGCGTGATATTATTAATGAGTGGAGTCCAAGAGCACTAAGCAAATGGAAACAGCATATTTCTTTCCGTGTGTGCGTGCAGGTTGAGTGCCCTCTCTGGGGAAAGACACCAGCCACCATTTTGCCAGGCAGAGACTCATCTACATCCACAGCTGAGCAAACGAAAATGCTCGATGTACCCTGCCATTTACCAAGGTAGAAATTGATCCTGAGTGACCTTGTTACTGCTGGTAGCGCCTTGCTTAACTAAGTATCTAAATAATAAAAAAAATAAAACAAAACCAAACTGCATACTTGTGCCATGACCTGGTGTCAGAAATGAAGAATTTGTCTCCAGACTGATTTAATCATATCAGAAGGATGGATGCCAGGATTCATTACTGTGACAAAATGCTTATTGTTTAATCCCATTATCCACCAGCTTTCAGCTAGTCTGAGACAAGCCAATCTGACATCGACCTGCACGGGGGATTATGCAGAGCTGCCTCCTAGCTCCTGCTTCACCAAGTGTTTGCTCTCAGGATGTTTCTGGAGCCTCCATGTGAGGCTGAGCACCTGAAAGTTGCACCATGCACTTCCCTTTGTCACTAATCCGGCTGCTGTATTTTACCTATTCCCTTTCTTTCAGTTAGCTGGCTTGTGTCGATACAGACTTTTCACCCAGGTGGACAGAAATAGGGCATCAGCAAACAGGTACCACAAAAAAAAAAGAGTTTCCAATCCTTCTCCAGTTGCACATTTTAATGTGAAATCCCATTACTTCCTGAAGACGAAATCCAAAGAGGTTTGTTATTTTGACTGATTCACAACTTTTCCAGGCTAACCTCCATTGAAGTTTGCCAGACTTCCTTCAGTCAAAATAAGAGCTCTCAGAATCGGAAGAAAAAAAGAAAATCTGCTTAAGGTATTTCTGAAACATTTTCCGTTTTGGTGACATTTAACAGATTTTAGTGTTCTGCTCAGATCTGGTGAGAAATATAGCGAATAAAGCAAGCTCGTGCTTTGGCCCGCTGATTTCACTGTGGTAGCAAGTACTAAGAATCTTCCTGAGAAGTGGGTAAGCGTTGCTTTCCTGCTCCCAGCTAGCAGAAGAGCTGTGTCCCACCGGTAATTTCTGTAACTAGGGTGCAGAACATGAATAACTCTCGTACAGACCCTGCTCAATGAAGCTGTAAATACATAAGCGTGTCCTACAGACAGCACACCCTCAAGCTTATAACTTCTGCTGGAGCTGTGACATATCTTTCACAAAGACATTTAGCCTCCAGCTAAGAGCTTCAAATGATGGAGAATCCACCTTGCCACCGGGTAATTTATTTCAGTGGTTAATTACTCTCACTAAAAAATGTGCACCATATTTCTAGTCTGCATTTGTCTAGCAACTGCTCTAGTGCAAGTTTTTAAATGAGTCCAAATGCATGCTGGAACAGGACTTTGGGAGTTAATTAATACTGTTTGGATAGCCAGACAGTGGAGACATGTTCAATAAAGCTGACATTTATGTATCACTGTCAATTCACAAAGATGAAACGCACTGAATTTCCTTGCAAAGCAACAGGCTTGTGCATTTTTAGACATCTTAGCAGAATTTCAATAAAGTCATAAGGAATAATCTACTTAATTTCAACCAAAACCTGCTCTCTATAACATAAGGATAGAATAGTTTTATTTCTCAGCATTTAGGGGAAAATATTCACTCCATAGTCCCTTGCAAGCCTGAGCTGAAAAACATTTATCTTACCTGTTTAATTTTTTTTCTTCATGATTTATAAATGCTGCTGTCTTTCCCTAGAGATGGGCATGAGGTTTGGACTCCTGACATTGATTGATTCAAGGGGAAAAAGTATGTAACATTTCATCTGACAAGACAAGCACATGCAATCCTTGGACAGATGTACCAGTGAGAAAGGTAATATTTTGAGCCTTGAACAGAGTTCTGTTCAGATGTTATCTGAGTTCAGATTCTACAGGAAATTATTGTGAATATGCAAAGAGGAATAAAGTACTGGGGGAAAAGTCTTCCCAAATACTGCATAAACTGAATAGCTCTGGCCAATTCATTTACTGCAGTTCTTCTTGAGATTCATACCTTGCCTAAAGTGAACGGACAGGACTTCTGCTCAGCTTCCAAATCAGTCGGACCAACAAATCTAGGGCACTGCCTAAAAAATGCTAAGACGTGCAAACTTTTTTGCTATCGCTGCAAAGGTAAATCTCTTCTTCCTCCCCCTACCAACACGCAGTCATCAGAAAAAACAAGATTTAAGGGGATTTCACACTTTCAGAGAAAATAATTCACAAATCACTCCTGCTAGTTGTCAAACAGTGCTGAGGTGACCCCTAAGGGCCAGGAACTGATTTTTCCTGTCCCCTGAAGAATGATGGGAGATATTGGCATTCTCCCCCCTGTTCAGATCAGCATAAAGCTTCAAACTCAAATCAGTTTTGAAAACTCAAGATTCCAAGGGAGATTTTTCACTTTCTTGGTTTGGGTAATTTCAAATATTTCAGTTCAGTTTAATTTGAAACAGCTCAGTTCATTCTGTTCTTCTGTTTTGTTTCACTTTTTTAACCATAATACTATTACGGTTAAAGACAAATGAATAAAATCAAGTTATTTTATGCTGGAAAAAAAGCAATAACCAAAGCCTAAAAATTTACACTTGATTATGAAAAAAAAATCAATACTAATTTTTTCTGTGAATGACTTCATTCACTTTTAATGAACTGAGACATTCCAAATGAAGAGAAGTTTTGTTTAAAAAAATTCCCAACCAGCCCCAGCAAATATATCTTCTTGTGTTTGTAAACCCTTTTTGTCTCCCTCTGCAAGTACCTGTTGTGCTTCAGTGAGAACCTCTTATCTTACCCAATAAATTCAATATACCCATCACCAAATGTAGGAAAAGTGCAGCATGCCAACATGTTTCCCAGTAAAAATGACTTCAACAAGCATTTCTCTTCCATTTTACTGATAGTAACCTGGCAAGCCTTCCAAGGAGCTGACCCTGAAGCAAAACACATGCATGGAGCCTTGTAACCCCTACATCTTCATTTCAAATGTATTGCTTTTAGAAGAAGTGTAGGTGTCTAATGGGGCTTGGGAAAGCCACATTTTCCTTCAACTACACCCTCAAAGTAAATCAGGAGTGTCGAGTAAAGAGGAACTAATTCTATTTTGCTTGCTTTCAATAAGAAGGAGAATTGTCTCTCCTCCCCTTCTCGCCCCAAGGAACAGTCTTGGCAGCAAAGAATATTTTTTCATAAAGCATAATGCAGAAGCAGCTCTCATTCACTCCAGAAAATCCTGTTTAATCCTTGGATTTGTATCGTTTGCTGACTAGACTGAGAAATTTGGCTGCATCTAATCCTTCGGCTTCTGAAGAAAAATGGCTTATTTAAATATTTAGCTGCACTTTGTCAATATCAGTGGGACAGGGGTGATGGATGACAGCAATTATGCTGGGTGCATCTCCATTAACATGCCACTTTTTCCAGGTATGGAGGCTGTGTCTTGTATGGTTTGTTTAATGATCAAGACTGAGAAGGAATTTTAATGACCCCTTAGCAGCTTGTGTTCATTTGAGGTTGGATATTATTTAGTGGCATACAAGTAGCTGGTGAGTCAGGATGATCAGAACAGTGGATTAGACACATCCTCTGCGAGCAAGTTTTCTCCATACTTCACGACACCCTAATTTGCAGCAACTAAAACACACCAGGAGAAAACTAGAGGTCCAGCCATAAAAGCTTAAGCAGCTCCTAGTGCTCTTCAATGTAAGGGATTACAATTTAGTACATCACGCAATGAAATAATTCAACATTGCTCACCAAATATCTGTCAGCCATATATTTCTCTCATAAACTATTTCTTATAGATATCTAGAGAGACAGAGACAGACTAAAGACAGAGATACCTTACGCACCTGTATCAGTAGGGGTTTCTTCAGCACCCTGGGTTTGGTCATAGCAGTGACATGCTGGCTCCACAGACATCAGGTGGGGATTTGCCAGAGTCACAGCTTGGGTTCAGAGATGGACTGCCTAGGATGCCTTCATACACATCCTATTCTCCTTCTTTTCCAGGCCATGATGGAAGAGCCCTTACAGTCCAGTGCAGAGATGCAGACTCAGCCTGTGGCTGTATGGCGGACACAGAGCTGGGCATGTACACTCATGATGACAAGTGCAAACAGCCTTGGGTCCTCTGAGTGCCAGAAGAAGTGAGTCAAGAATACATCTGAAGCCACCCATTGTTTTCACCCTTGGCATGCTCATCATTTATATTAGAATGGACCCAGTCCTACCTCACTGACCGATGTAAAGGCAAATACAGAAGAGACTGTAAATCAATGACAACAGGGGCTAAACTTATCACAGAAAAACTTGAGTTTGAACTTCAGTTCTTTTCCCCTTCTGTCTGGGCCAGGGATCCTGTTCCTGCTACCATTCCCTATAATGTTATTTGTAAGGTTTCTGCATGTAGGGTGAATTTATTTGGCTGCTACTTTTAATACTCATTTTTGCTTTTTCATATGTACCTGTATGCACATAGGCTTCACATGAACTATTTCGCTCTCTGTCAGAGCAGTACATAAGAAAGAAATATTTGTTCTGGATGGACTATTGTTTGTTAATATTACTGTGAAATATGTGAGGTAAGGTGTGATAATCTGGTGAACCCCAGTTAATTTCTGTGTTTCCTGTACATGTGGTGTAAATCTTGTGAAGTCAATTGGATGCCCAGAGGACAGATAAAAGCAACAGAGATTTCTGCATATAATTTCATTCTCGGGTAACAGACAGCCTTTTAAAAATATAGCATGCACTATAAACTATATTAATAAATTGAAGCATTGAGAACAGTCCCAACCACTAATAGGGCAGTAACAAGGAAAGCCTATAGTAGTGCTGTTCTCTCCAGCCTTAGTGTACCTAGGATTTGGAGCCACAAAAGGCAGCTCAGTATTTCCTCTATATTTTGGAGCGGGGAAAACCTGCTCTTCCCCTCTACCCCCCCCCCCCCCCCCCCAAAGTCTATTCAAAATCTGCCTCTGCACAAATAAAGGCTGCACCAGCACATTTTTCCTATCTTTTTTTCCTGCTACAAGGCATTATTTGCATTGGAAAGATCCTTGTACAGAAGGAGTGATGGGCAGGTTTAATCAGTCAGTCCACAGACCTGACCTCCATTCTCCAATTCAGCCTTCACTGTAAAGAAATATACAGAGGCCACCTTAAAAAATAATTAAAGGCAGACCACACGAGGGATCTACACAGCACTGCCATCTATTAATGGAAATGATGGATGCTCTGTATTAACCTTGCTGCAGTTGCAGCCCTACATACAGGGAAAGAAGCAGCTGTGTGAGTGATTCAGTGAGGTTACCTCTTGCAAATTGTATTAATAATTCACTTGTCTGCATGAACAAATCCCTCCTTCCCAGGCTGAAGGGCTGGACCAATTTAATGTTGCAAAGTTCAGATAGCCATATGTTCCTCCAGACAAAGCTGAAGCAGCAAATCTGGAGGCTAGCAACCACCCTTCCCTGGACTTTGTGCAACATCCTGGTGCTGCCCAACCTTTCTTGTGGGATGGTAGAAACCGAAGCTGTCTGTAGCCCTAGGGATCTGCAGTCTGGTGCTAGCCCCTGGAGCTGGCACTCATCAAATATCAGGAGCAGAAGATCAATATCTCAGCCTCGACAACGTCAGACCCAGTAGCTGGCACTCATATGTGGAGTTTTCGCTTGTCTTGCTCACCACAGACCAGAGTTTGAGAATAGGAAAGTAAATTAATTAACCATTTACTATAGACAGATCAACTAGTTTCACATTTCACCACCTATAAATTGTCTACAAAGAGGTCACCAAATTCTCAGATTTGTTTGTTTCTCACAAGTATTTAAGTATTTTCTCAAGCCCACCTGGCACTTCCCATAGCGGGTACAACTGCTGGTGCTGTGGCATGGCAAACCCAGCACAGCTGGTGGCCCGCCAGCTACGGTGGGCTCTGTTGAAACACACTGAAGGCTATCTGGCTAAAAAGCTCCCCAGCACTGAGCAATCCTAATAACTCTGCAGGCATGCAGTTAAAGTGAAGGACTGGGGGAAAGCCAAAAGGCTGCAAATATTCTTAGCAGACTGGCTTTGCTCAAGTTCGGTCGTCTCAGGAAAGGAAAAATACTTCCCAGGTTCATCTCTGCTTCTGATCAGTTAAAATTAAGTTTTCCAGAGCTGAGCGCCTGTGCCACCATTTATTACACAAGCCTTTGTTCCAGGCAAGTTGAAACTTGCAGGACTTCAGGAAGGGAGTAGGCAGTGGTATTTCTCACTGCCGCCATTATCTCCATTGATTTACCTCTCAGGCAGCACTCCCATTTCTCACGTATGCATTTCAGGGCCTGCTTTATTTAACCTTGTAGCTACAAGGCCGCTAACCAGCTCTGCTCTTCTGACAATCTCCTGTAGGATCCTACATGGCTTTATCAAGTTGAATACGATCCCATACACAACCCTGGGCAGAGCCCCATCAGGCCCATGGCTATGGGCATTTTCTGATGGCAACAGTACTACAGGTCTTCTGCAGTTCAGCAGAGATCCCACTTGCTGCAAACCTACCAAATGTATGTCCTAAGTAATTTACAAGAAACTGCAAAATATCATCTGTGTTCTTACAAAATTACTTCGTGTTTGCTTACAACTCATCTCTTAACTGGCAGTGTTAACTTACTCAGGTCACAGAGCTGAGATGGGAGAGAGGGGAAGGGAGATCAGAGGGGCAAGAAGATATGGAAGCAACCAACAGGCTCTGAGAAATGCCCCAAATCTGGACAGGAGAAAGAGTGACGGATTTCAAGATTGCAAGGATTTTTTAAGTGTTTGTACTCCCTTGTTGAATGTCACCAACCTTTTTTTATGGCAACCTGTAAAGTGTTAAATTTCCTTGGTTTTGCCTGCCTACACAGTCTAATTTGGAGTTACCTGCCCACAAAAATCTAATATGCTACAGAGGTTTCGTACCTTTTTTAATTCTGGATTAGTCATTTGACAACATGTGAAGTGGAAGCCGAGCACAGCCGAGACTGAGAAATCCTGTTGTCCACATCAAATGTGGGTGGCAGAGGCAGGGAATCTGGAAAGATTCAAAAGAAGCTGGTAATTACCCAAGAGCAGAGATATTTGAAGCAGACAAGCCTCACACAAACCCACGCAAATATATTTTCTTGCCATACAAAGTGCGGCTACCGTGCTTCCCGCTGGGTCTACCCTGCATGTATAGAGACTCTGGGCACAGGGTTACTTAAAGCACAGTTCGGGGGGGTTAACTCTGAAGATAAATAACATTGAGGCTTTAACCAGGAAGGGCTTAACATGACTGGAAACTGTAAATGTTATGGCTTTCCAGCAGTACTGTAACTATCACTTTGAATACATAGCTGTGATACCAGCTGTGAGTGCCTGTGCTGGATATAATTGCTTTTTTTCCTCCTGGTGTTCTTCATCAGCCACCCAACCAACATATGAAGCAGAGGAATACACCATATGAGAGAAGATATCAAGCGCAGCATTTGCTCCAGTTTCTCTCAGTGATGACCTGCTACCAAAAAGAAACAACAGTGACAACAGCTTACAGGATGCAGAAGTAAGAAAGGACCGTTTGCCTCAAATCCTGACTGAACCCAAAGACACAGGGGAAAAAAACCACGTGTGCTGTTTTCCCTAAGGAGCCCTGAGTCTGCTACATTTTGAGAAGTGTTACCACCAGTTTGGAAACTGAGACACCAACGTCTGGATCCAAGTCCAATGCAGCGGTGACAGCTGGATTTACACTGGATTTGCTCCATGTGCCTGGTGTAGCCTTTTCCACCTGTGGCTCTTTAGCTCCTGCTGCAGCCCCTTGGGCTGTCTTGTAGCTTCAGATTGACTCCCCAGGTCTGCCTCCTTCCACTTCCACTTCCACCCTCCACACTTTTATACATTCTTGTCTATAGGTACATCTTTTCTCTCTTCCTTATACCCAAACTTCACCAATATTCAGCACCAACTCTTTATAAAACCTTAACAACAAATTTCAAACTGGCTACACAACACAAGTAAAAAACAAGTCCAGTAAAATCCATCCTCCTTCTGCAGCATGTAAAGCAGTCAGTGGTAGAGTAGATGACCTTCCCCAGCAGTTCCTAAGCTACCCAGCATGAGATAGAGGTTTTTCCTTCCAGTTCATTCCTGCTCTGTACAGGTTTGAATGACACAGGGAGTGAAGACAGAAACCTGAACGTTTCTGTTTATATAGTAAGGCAAATCTCAAAGCAGTGGAGGAAATTTTCACAGCTGATAGACCCTGAGGGCAGAAATACAGAAAGAGGCTGCCAAGTGATGTGTTTCTTGTTTCTAGCTACCAACTTTCCCAGGCACTCGCTGGACCTGACTGAGGAGTCCTTGCCCACAACTCCGGGATGCATCTGGGACAAATGCAGCGGAGTTCTGAAAATTTTTACTTATTTCTGCCTAATTTTTGTTTACAGATCTAATTTACATTGAAATATGACTGTTGTGGACTTGGGAATCTACTTTCTACAGCTGATTATTTGAAAGAAACTACACTCACTCACTTCAAAAGAAAGGTTTTTCACTTTGAAGGGGAGAAATTACATTGCAATCCATTGAAGATTCACTATTCAGCAAACAGTTCAATTCAGAGTGTCATCTTCCCCGTTGGTTTGCAATACAGACTGTGAGACATTGTCATTCTGGTACCATTTACTTTACACAGTTTCATTGTACAAAGCTCTTGACCCTATTGAATTTGGCTCTGGAGTTACCATATAAAAGAAAGTATAAGACAGTGGCTTAAAAGGGAACCTGAAAACTCCCAGCATATTATTCATTTGTTTAGAAGAGAACACTAATGATTTTTTTTTTTTTTTTTTTTTCCCAGAAAGCCTAATGGTTACTTACAGGTACATTTAAAAGAGATAGAGGTGAAAAAACACAGAAGAACTTATTACCTCATTGACATTAGTAGGAAAATAACAAATAAAAATGCCTGAAGTTCCTCAGCAAAAACACTTTCAGAAACAAGCATTAACATTACAAACACTGCAGTGATGACAGAAGAAGGATCTCATAGATGTGGTATTTGTAATTTCAATTGTGGTGTGAGCACTGTTTATGAAGACTTCAACAAATACATGCCAGAACTCTAATTTGGACCCTTCATTTTCACTTGGAAATAATAATAAAAAAATTGTTTGTTTGTTCTTTCTCTGGCTGTTCCCAGGTACCTTTCAAGCCAGTCAGTTATTTTTAATAAGCAAACAGTACTTTTTGTTACAAGAAGTTCTGAATGAAGCTGCATTCAGAATCGCAAACGAATATGAGCATCATGTTCTGGAATAATTAGCAGGAAACCTTAGCAACAACTGCTCTGATTTCTAGCATTTTTAACAGGAAAAGTAACCTTTGCAGCACAGGGTTGAATTTCTGGAGGCAGAAAGAGCAACTCTGTTTGCTAACTTTATTTTAGAACTACTTATCTGATAGAAACAAACAACAGAGCCAGAAATTATGGGACTCCCTCCCCCTGAGTTTGCAATGAATGCCAAACCTCATCCTCCCTCACTGATTTATCCCCCTTTCCCTCCCCTCCCCCCCAAACACTGATGTAGGTAAAGCTCTTTCCTCCACAGCCATCTACATTTTTCTCTGCCCCCTGGGACATGATTGTGGCTTTCCAAAGCATGGAAGAACACAACAGCATGGAGGTGTACAGAGAGCAAAACATGCGACTGCCACAAAAGAAGAGGAAGAATAACCAAGAAAGAAAAAGGCAAATAGTGACATTCACCATGGGGAATGGCCAGTGCAGCCTTGAGGGACTCATGACGTATTGCCTGGGTAGGCAACTAATGGGGAGGACCTGTTTAGGGCCTGAGTGTTATAGAACGCCACTGTTGAGAAAAAGAATAATTTGGGTTTATATCATGGTTTTCACACCCAAGCTATAGCAAAGTAACTTCAGAAATGAGATGCATTGTAATTTATGACTGCTGGCAAGCAAGGGAGGTTTTACATGCACAGCAGTATTTTGCAGCCTGCCTTTGATAGCAGAAGTACTGCTGAGCAGGAGAACGCTGAATCTAAAGGCAGGAGCAAGACAATTTGTTCTACTGCCTCTTCCAAGGATGCTCCTCACAACCTGTGTTCTCTTCCCTGAGGACTAATGCAGCATTAGTAGTAACAAGTACATGTGACAGTCCTACCTTGGGACCAACACAGCCATCTGCCCTTTAACGGGATGGAAGAATCAACATGACCTATCTAGGTCCTGTCCAAGGTGTTGAGGTCTAAGTGTCCCCCTGGGCAAACCTGCTTAACACGTGAGAGTGTCCAGCATCTCCTGACAGAGCGGTGTGAGGTGCTATTATGTCTGGATGGCCCTGCCTGAAGTGACTGTGGAATCATTTTCATTAATGATCACCTAGTCTTTCACGGACGGGATGGCTGCAGGCAGAATCACGTGTCTGCCTTTGTAGGGAGAAGATACACATTCCCACTGGGTATGTTTTTCTAGCATATGTCGGCTTCTTCAGCAGTAGACCTGCATGACCTTGAGCTAACCTGCGATCCCAAATAACTGTGGTGGAAGCAAACCTGTCTGCAAACTCGGGCTGAGCTGCATGAAGCAAAGCTACATATGAATAAAACAAGCCAATTTGTTATCTTGTATTAAATTCTTGGCGATTTCAGCAGAGCTTGACTTGATATGGGGTTTCATCAAACCCAAAGTTCAGGGCAAATATGGCGGAAATATGTGCAAGAAGCCTGCAAGTCAGAATGATTGGCTTTGTCTTGGATGAGGAGAAATAACAGGCTGCACTTTGCAGAGGAATGGATGTAAATTATTATAAAAGAAACCTAGCAGCTTGTTTACAGTGCATGTTACCTAAATTATGTCAATATTTCTCCCATTTTTTTTTGTCAAGCCCTCCTTCAAGTGCAAACAAATCCCTTTCCCACCCCTCAGCTTTCAAAAAAATCAAGCAACCACATATACTCTTAAAGTGCCAGTCAATCATATGTTCTGAAGTGTAGGTAGAAAAATAAAACATCTCTTTTTTGTTACTGAAATGAACACAAAATAAAAATCCCATAGCATCAGACCATCATTAGTGAGCATTTCATCAGAAACAACAGGTTGCCCTTCATTCATCACTAATGACAACTTCTCTGCTGCAAAGTCTAACTCTGCAGGCTAGCACAGGGGAGCTCTCGCAGTGTGACGTGCACAGGGGTTAATTAATGCTCTCTGTGATCTGTGATTAAATTTGTCCTAGAGGATCACTGTAACTGACATGCCCAGGGCCATTTTTTATATACCCTCCTGAAAGGGAACAAAATTACAATGAATACCCTCTTCTGCTTCAATAAGGTAAAGCAAGTAATGAAGGGACTTGGGTTTTGCTAGACAATCAGGAGGTACAGCAATAACTCTTCTCAGCAGCCAGAAAGTTCTGGAGGTATATTGTTTTCTTGAGCTATCTGAAATAAATCCCAGGGGGTAATTACAGAACAGAGAAATAAGACATAAATCCTGTTTAATTGACAACAATGAGAAAAAAGAAATACAATAGTGTTTCATGCCTCCTTCTGCACTCCCCATGTTGCTCTTAATGTCTTTGGGACATCTGGAAGCCAGGGAGGGTCAGACACAGAAGTCTCAACATGGATGGGGAATCTGACTTAATGTAAAGCTCTTACGGGAAAGCATCCATCTCAATCCTTGGTAATGGGTTTACAAGCAAAACCAACAGAGCAGAAAACTGATATCAGCCTAGATTATCTCACTCTAGGACTTCTGACCTGGCAGGAGTGGAATCAAATAAACGACTCAAGAGCACAGCTTTCAGCTTCCACAGAACAGGCACCGAGCAAAACATGCTGGTGGCTCAAGCTGCCCAGAGCAGAAGGGAGAGCTGGAGCTGTCATTCCCATCTGTGCTAACCTGCTGCACTTCTCAGTCCACAGCACCATGGTCCAGACTCCCAAGTTTTCCAGCTGTGTCCTCTAGGTAGCAAAGGGCCTGAAAAGAAATGGCTAGAAATCTGTGGGTTTTTGTTGTCCAGTAACTAGCATTTTAAGGCAAACTCTTTGGAAAAAGTTGTGTGCAGTCTCCCTTCATCAATCAGTTTATAGGTAATTCAGTGCTGGAAGCGGCACCATATCCTGGGAGCAGGACAGCCAGCTCTATTCTTGCTATTGTCACCAACTTCTACATATTCACCTTTAGGGGAAAAAAAAAAAAGGTCTGGAAATGCCATTATTCCCTGAGCTGGCTGAGAACTCTGAAGGTGGGGTCAGTGTCTGATTACAGACAGAGCATTTGTTCTCTGGCACTGACATTCGAAAGGCAGTGCTGGGTGCTCACTCACTGCTCCTGGTACAGGAGACAGGGAGCAGAGGGATGCACCGAGTTCAGGATGCAAGGCCAGAGCATCTGTCTGCGTGAGCCTCACTGCTGCAGTGGCTGCCAGTTGTTAAAGCAGTGCATCCTCGCCTTGCTTGAGAAGCCGAGGATGAATGACAGCAGGGACTAAGTCTATGACCCCCAGCGCCAGTAAAATGTGTCTCCATCCTGAGCTACAGAAGTTGCTTTCAATAACTGGGTTGTAGCCTTGGAGCTGAGGGAAATGGGATTGCATTTATTAAGCCAGCGTAATCCACTAAGACAGATTTGACACTAACCTGACACAGAGAGGCAGCAAGGTTGCACCAAGCCTCCTGCAAAGGTATCCAGGATTCGGTGTGTCTCCTTCCGACCTGAGGGAGCAGAATCAGTCCATCCTGGAGGCAGAGACACACAGCAAGGTCCCAGGGCACAGCTGCTATGGCTGTTTGGTGGTGGCTTTCATTTTTGCTGGTGGTGATGGTTCTGTCAGGCCTCTTCATATGCCCACTACTGAGGGCTCTTTAAGCAAATCACCAGTGGAGTGCACAGAGTAGTGTTCGGCCAATCTGTCCACATATTTGTCACGATCTAAATCTGATCCTTTTGCCTACTGCTATTTGTCTTAGGGATAACTCTGCAAGATGCTAGTAGCCATGAGAAGCTACTATCCTGTCTTGTCCTGCTGTCCCAGCAGGCAAAGCAGAAATGGCAGGGTGAGGAGGGGACCTCGCTGCCCTCCTACCCCAGGGAGCAGGCACTCCCCACTCCCAGCTCTGCATCTTCCTTCTCCCGGTTGACCTAAGGAGATCGGTCAGACACAAAAGACAGGAAAGCATATTTCCATTACTCCCATGCAGGCACCTTTTACAGACGTACAAAGCAAAAAAAAAAATGTCTTTAAAATACATCATCGTGGAAGCTGAGAGAACACATAAAAGTCTGTTGATACCAGCACTGACCTTTAACCACTGGGAGCCTGTAGAGCCCTCTGCTCAACCTGCAGTGCACCAGTCTGTGGGAAACCACCCAGGTTTAAATGACAGCCTGGTACCAGACTCACACAAATGTGTTTTACACCAGCCTGGCCCCAAATACAGTTTATTAGAGAAGAAACTTCATAATGTCAGTTATGCTTCCCTGAATGTCACAGAGCTTTTCAGCCAGGGAGCCATGTAGCATGCCTCATAGCCCTCAGTTACAGATGGGCACACTGAGGCAGAGAGGCAGAAAGTTATTTGATTATGTCCACACAAATCATCTGAGAACAGAACATGGGTTTCTGCACAGCCCCATCAGGTGCATGAGCCCTGACATTGCTGCTCTTCATCAGGACACTTTACATCCATTTTATATGGAATACTGAAGGCATGGACCACAAAACTGATCGGTGGAGGGAACTAGTGACCAGTGAATACGGGTCTGAAAACTACCACCTGGGTCTTCAAGTCCACCCCTGGCAGTCACAGGCAATCAAGTAATCAATCATTTAAGTTCAGGAAGATTCACTAAGCATCCGCTCTGCTGCTACACCCCAATCTCACTGCTGTACCCTAGCCTAATGCTTTTAGCAGGAAAGGCCAAAAGCATCAGGAAGGTGCAGTGACCGCAGAGAGGCAGAGCAAGGGACCAAGGGCACGGCCAGTGCTGGAGCTCCCGTGGGCAGCGTGTTGGAGACAGTCTTCCTCTGTCACACAATGAAAAACCATAAAAGAAGACACTTAGATACCTGCTGTGCGCGCCACCCTGACACCTGATCAGGTCACAATAAAATGTTAGCTCCTCTAATGCTGCTTACACATTATAGTCACTGGATAATTACTGCCCACACTATGCAAAAGGAAAAGATATTTCAGCTTCTTTTCTTTTGACTTCTGAGGGGCCAAAGGGCACCTCATTACAGTTCCAGTCCTGCACACTATTTTCCTAAGTCAACCCTGCTATAATCCAACCTTTTTTTTTTTTTTTTTGCTGCAGCACAGCTCCATGTAGCTGTAGAGCAGAATGTCACCCCACACAATGAAGCCACACAGCTTGCAATCATCTTTGCCTCTGCTTCTCTGTCCCAGCTGGCAGAGACAGGCCCTTTCCCTCAAAGAGATGTAAACCAGCTATCAGTAAATCAGGATGTCACCATTGATACCCTACAGACATGAGAGCAGACTTCTTTCTCCAGGGCTCTGCAGAGAGGTGTTGGGAACAGCTGCCACTCGTTTTTGTTACTTTACTGTAGAAGATTAACTTGCGGTGCTTAGGAAGAGCAGAAACCAAATGGCAGGAGGAAGAAAACATCTGGAGCAGGAATTAAAGTGTGCCTCCCTTCTCTCCAATATACTTCCTTACATATACTTTTTTGTTTGTTTGATCACTGGATTTGAAACAGTAAAGTAAAAGGAAAATATTGCAGCTTTTTCACTGAAGTCAGTGGAATGGCACACTTTGTGAAACAGGAATTAGAGTCCCAGCAAAGGCCTTAGAGCAATCAGGGCTGCTTCTCCCCGCCTCTGTTTCTCCTTTACATAGTGATGCAGTGAGACAAGAATATTGTTGCTTACCAGTGACAATACCAGGTCTCTCCTGCCTTTCCTATGAAGACCCCAGTTCACTTCATCTCAAGTGGATTCATTCTGGATTTCAGGGTGGGGGGTGTTGATTCTTTTTCTTCATATTTACATTTCAGACCTGACATCAACCACAAGTTTAAAAGGCGGATCAAGTTCCCAATGCAGCCACAGTTCATCATGCAGCACCCCAGGGACAGAGCTTTCTGCCTGTGAACACTGGAGGGAAATCCTATCCATCACACGCAATTTAGGATCAGATCTGGGATGGGGTGGGCCTCGGGATTTTCATTCCAAACCATTGTCAGCTTAAAACCATTCCCTCTCACCCTCATTTTTCTTTAAATGTATACCTATTGCTGTATCTAGCCTGCACCAGTATAGTTCTTTCTTCTTTTGTGACCAAATGTAAGTTTATGCTTCTGCTGATTCTTGTAGCGTCCTCTTTCCCTCTCCCTTTGTTCTCTCCCCCTCTTCCCTTTCATCTCAGCTTTATTCCCTTTTCTATTCCCTTTTCACTGTACTTTTTTCTATTTTATATATTGTATGTGCCTTCCTTGGTGAGTGTCTTGTTCTGAAAGCAAACTCATGATGCTGTGTACTCTGGGAAGTTATATTAGCCTGTATTCTTTTGGTAATGCCAATGCTTTTAAAGAGGCAGCCTCGTTTTCATTAAAGCAATTTGCATTACATTACCCACATTTGCATTCAAATGCACTTATCTTGATCCTAAAACATAGGTGTATTTGGGAGCAGATTAACAGTATGTTTGTAAGTAGTTTAAAATACAGCAATCATAAAAATTCCAGCAGTTTTGGGAAATAGTCTTGCTGGCTTTTGCTGCCTGGGCTCTGCACTAGGCTGTACACCAGGGGTCCCATACTGTTTGGGATAATGGAACAAGCCATTTAAAAGAGCTGTCACAGTGGTGGATTGTATGGTTTCCAGTGAATTAAGCAGAGTCACTTAAATTTGATTATCCCTCTCTCAGTTAGTGCACCTAAAAGGGCTGGGGAAAAGTTATCCAGCATCCAAATCCTTCAATTAAACCATTTTGTGAATCCAGCTTTCAAACACGGTTGACAAAATTAAAGCCTTTATTGCTGCCTCTATATATCCTTCCTCCATCCTTAGGACATCCAGAACAGGGCTTACAGTGTCCATTACCATTTTTAGGTATTTGTACTCGTGTGTAACAACCAAAGTCTTTGAAAAGAACAACAGCAGCAGCAACAAAGGACAGCAAGGCCAATTTTCTAGATAGTATCATTCCTCAGATTTTGTACAAGCAAAAAGAGACAATTACATGTAAATTTAAATCTATCTTCAGCACCCCAGTCAAGTTGTAATTCCTTCTGAGCATCCCCTGAAAATGCATCTCTATCTAAGTCCTGGACACGCAAATTTAAACAAACGGCAGGCTTGGGGCACCCCCAAAAAAGACAAGGCAGCACAATCAATGTTATTCCCTGCATAGGGCCCTAGATGTTTAACACATGGACCTTCTAACCACAAACTGGCAGGCTTGCATGATGCCTGCCTTAGCTTGATGGGAGCCCAGCTTGGCCTGAGGTCTCAGACAGCATGACTAGTTTCTCCCATTTAAGATCATCTCTGAGATTGGCTACAGTTAATTAAATTGTTTTGCTGACGAGCGGAAAGGCGACAGCTCTTTTCTTTTTTGCTCAGTGCCTTTCCTGCCAGATGCAGAGAGGACAGAAAAAAAAGTCAGAGAAGAAAGTCCAGTGAGCGTGTGCTATATTAAGTGACTGTACCACGGATGCTCAGAGGTCCATCCCTGTCCCCTGCCCCATACTGTGCATTAGAGGCACATCATCGTGAGCAATGGCTGGGGTAAACACACACACACACACAGACATGCACCCACTGGAAAGTACTATGGGATGGGGAGCAGAAAAGAGAAAAAAAAAAGCAGAAAGCCAGAGCATAGCCAATTTCAAAATGAGATGGATGGTGCTCTCTCTGCTTGTGCGAGACGCAAGAAAAAATATCAAAGATTAATTTGTGAAGGCCCAGCAGGAACTGTGCATGCTAGGGATTGTGGAGGAAATAAAGTATATAAAAATACAGTTTTATTGTGATATGAGAAAGCCAATAAATCAAAGCACATTAGCAAATATCAGATGTATGAATAAATTGGCAGAGCCATTATGTTATACCAGTTTCATGTAGTTGAATGCAGATTGAGCAAAGTTCCTTTCTGCAAGGGATTTGCTGGTCACAAAGTTTAGGTCACCTAAGTTTTCCTCAGGAAAAAAACCAAAGAGCTTTCATCCTTTATTCATCTGATTGACTAAAAATGTGATTGTTTATATGAAACTATATGAATCTAGATGATAAATCCTACTCCAGAGTCACTTTTGCTTTCAGGTTCAGTGAATAAAAATACTCCCCCAGGATCTCAGTCTGGTCTTGCCCCCATTGCCCCAGCGTGCCTTCAGCAGAGCACACACTTGCCCAAGCCAGTGGGCCGCAATGTAGGCAGGCTTAGGGTCTGCATCGTCGGAGATGCACAAGAACATCCTTAGGTGCTATTTGTGAGCTGTGGGGATACCTGAGTAAGTGAGCACGTGAAGCTAATGGCAGGCAAAGAGGGGAAATGGCTGAAGTCCGTCATCGTGCCCAATATAATGGGCGACATCCAGGTGCCGTAATCAGGTGGTGCAACCACAGCGCACACATCTTTTTCCCCAGAGCAAGCAGGCACAGAGAGATGCGTACACCTCCTTAAGACAGTGCAGAAATACGATTCTCCTAACCATCGTTGAATGAGACAAAACTATGTTTTGTTCAGTTTTCGGTTGGATGCTCAACTATTTAAAGCATAGTTGTGTAGTATCCAAGTGGAGAAGCAGCGTTTTACAGAATCTTTTTTCTACAAGCAGAAATACTACCAAGACAACACAAAATAAAGCACTCCGAAGTCTCTGTCCTGCCCTTTCCTATTATCGTTTACATAAGGTTGAATTTTTTTCCAAAACTGCTGACTCTCTTCTTCTGGGAGTTCTTTTAATTATGCTTACAATATTATTTCAGGAGGAGCATTATCATTTCTATACTACAAAACTACTTGATCCGAAATAATGTGTTTTAATTCTCCATAGGTCCCAGCAATAAAGAGGAGATGTTCCATCCATGCCCTCTTCAACATGGATGCAAGACAAGGGGAGTGAATAATATGTGAACACCCCCACTGTTTCCTTGGTAAGGATTTAACAGCAATAATGAATGGGATCTTATGGAAAAGGAAGTGTTCTGTCCTCTGGGGGAGGAGAAAGATTTAGGTTTGCTACTTCTTGGATTTGTTTTGTAAACTCCAAGGTATCAGAAATTGGTAGTCACTTCTGAAAAATCTTAGCTTTGAATTCCAGCTAAAGCACCTCGAAGAGGAGCACTCTGCAAGCAGGATAAAGAGAAGTATTGTGAAGTCTCACTGGTTTATTAGAAATCATGCAGTGCTATATAGCCTTGTCCCAAAATGTTATAGGAGAGAGGCTCAGTGGTTAGGGAACTACACTGGGACTTGAGACTAATTTCCAACTCTCTCAGAATCCTCATATACTTTGAGACATGTCACACAGGCTTGCTGTGCCTCAGTTTCCCTTTGCAGAGGTGTGCCAAGAATAACGAAGTTCATGAGCTGTTAAAATGAAACATTGCTAAAGACCATCTTAGAAGTTAATTAGAAGCATCCCTACAACTCTGTATGCTGGTGTTATTGCAGAACACCAATGTATCTCTAAATTAGAAAAAGAAAAAGAAAAAAACTTCCCTTCTTCTTAGACGATCACTCGTGGGCATTTCTGGACCTCCTTCTACAACATGAGCTGGCACCTAGAGACAGACTTAGCCGGCACGTTCAGATCTGGAGCCAATATTCTGTAACATCACAGTTGCTAAAGAAACCCCAGGATTTCAATGCCGTGTTGTAGGGATAATAGGGAAATATTTTTTTCCCCTACACATAAAATGCAGATTGCTATTGTCAGCAAAAAGGAACTGTGAACATACCATTCCAGGATGTCATATTTATTTTCTGTGGGCTTGGCCAAAAGCCCGGGAAAGCTGTTGAGAGCTCCCCAGGGCACAGAGTCATCTCGCATAACATTAGCCACCTAAAGGGTTTGCTTAAGTCACCTAGGCTCCTTCAGCAATTAATGGAGCGGGAGAGACACACCTACCTGGACATGCTCATGCTCTCTCAGCATTAGAGAACTGGCTTGAAGCAGATGCCAGACCAGGGGCTTACCTGGGGTTTGGAGACATCTCTCATGCAGGCTCTGGACGTCAAGACTTCTTTCCCATTCTAGGTCATTCCTGTGACGAAGATAAGAAAATAAGAGCTCTGAGCAAGAATATAACAAATTTACCTTTCACAGCTATGTGAAATACATGAGAGGCTGAGTAGCCTGGAGCAAGCCAGTTTGATTTGATACCCACTGAAAGCAGGTGTGTTCAGGAAAAGAAGCAGTTTGATATATTTATGTCTAACCATTTCTTTTAACACTGATGTTCAGCACAGAAAGAGATCAGACTCTTTATTGTGCCTTGAAACAAATTTTGGCAGAATTCACATGTAAATGCTTCCTGAGACCAAGTTCAGTTTGTATTTAATACTACCTCTAAGTCGAAGTTTTTTTCAAGGATGCTATTGCAGCCCATTTGGTTCCCAGGCCATTTATAAGAACTCACCTCTGAATATTGTGAGCACATCTGATGCAAAATAGTGCAATGCCAGAGGTTCAAGAATTTCTCAGCTGAGATGAGCATCCCTTTCATTCACGAAGAACCACTATCTTTCAAGAGTGAAGTATTCATTAAAGCCTCATTCTTCTGTTCTTATTTACCACTTGCCCTATGCCATTTAACTAGCTGGCAGTGAGAAATGACCCCTGATACCCTGAATGGGGTCTTCTCCTTGGAGATCAATAAGACCCTACTAGGTCCAAGGCAAATCCTCTCCCAGGAAGGCTGAATGAGTGCAGTTATTACCCCAGCCAGGAGCTCCCATCTGGCCATTACAAGGCCACTTTTACTGCAGTAGCTGGTAGCACCGAGTGATAAGGAGTACCGTCACACATCAGCAGGGCTTGTAAGTGCTCCCTTGGGAAGGCAACTGTTCACTTGCACAACAGTCCTGGTTTATTACTGCTTCCTCGTCCTTGTTTTATTTCTCTCTAAAGCACCACTTCAGCCTTTAGAACAAACAAGTTTATTTTTAAAATAGCCAGTGTACTTTGCCCTCACCCACTCGCTCTCATTTGTTGTGCTGTAAACTTTGCAGATCGTTAGTAATTTCTTCAGAGATGTAAACCCCACTTTCAAATCTTTTGTTTCTTTGCTGGACTTACGGCTTCCTGGACAAAATTGCTTCAAGACCTGGGACCTTACAGCGCAAGCAGAGGTTGGGCAGAGAGGGGGAAAGCTGTTCAGATGCAAAGGGCTACCTAGCAAATAGGAAAAACCTAAGATGCCTCCCCCTATACTATCTTGGATGGAGCCAATGACCTTTTCACAGTATAGGGCATGTGCTTCATTCATTGCAGTTTAAGGGGATGTGTTATATGCTCACGATTCTTCAATCTATGCCCTCTTACCACCACCACCACAGACAGCTGTGGTTTTCTCAGCCTATTCCATATTTTGTGTCTGCAATTTGAATTTTAGTCTCTAGTACCTCCCACTGACCTCGGTGAATCCTACCCACCTGGATCCCAGGGAGGCTGGCCTCAGGTTGTCATCTTCTGGTACAAGGCAAGGCACTTGCACTGCCAAAACCACAGATGCTGTCTTAACCAAAGTCATTGCTCTCTCCATGTGGACAGACAAGGTGACCCGGGCTGTGGTTATCACAGCCCAGCTCAAAAAGTTTTGCATATGCAGTAATTGATAAAAGTTCTCTGCAGGGGAGGAGGCAGATCCAGCCCTGGTGGCCCTGAAACCATCAATCTCCTTTGTTAATAGCAAAAAAATAGCTTTTCTGAAGTTTGCACCTGTACTAAACTAAGCTTGTGAATGAATACAATTCTCAAGGACAAATATTGCTCAGTACAAAAACTGCACAAGCGAGGAAATGCGGGATCTTCCTACAGGAACACTGTTACCCCAGTTGCCCTTAGCAGCTCTATCCATTTTCAACAATCTTTGTCACGCTGCCTACATTTCCATCTTTAGAAAACCAAAACACCACATAGCAGAACTGAGGTGATGGTAGAGACAACCTGGAGACCAGCTGTAGACCTTGAAACTTGCAGCTCATCCTTACCCTGTTCTTCTTACAAGTGTAAGTACCCAGGGTTCGGAAGGTGAAGCCCTGGCTGTAAACCACAGCAGCAGTGTATTTTCTCAACAACACTCCTTAGCTATAAGCACTTCTCTCTTTTTTTCTGTGCCTCAGCCACAGTAGAGTTGGTAGAGAGGGAAGGAATTAGCTCCTCCTGGCTCTGAAGGTCCAACATCAGAACAGAAGAACTTAAATAGCATTTTCACATTAGAGAGGCAATTATGGATTTTTAGGAATTAAAAAGTAAAAGTGTTTCTAATAAAAAAATAATCCAGTTTTAGGAAGCCTAAAAATCTAAACAATATGAAAGGGGAATTAGATTTCTCCCCCCCCCCCATTTTGGTTTTGGTTGAATGCTATTTGCACTGTACCACTTAAAAGACCAAGCGGGAGAAAAAGATCACTTTAAGGGAAAGTTCAAAACAGTAAAACATTTTAAAACATCAGAGTATTCTGGTTTCTTTTCTAACGAATAATTGTTCATGGATTGAATAGTTTGGCATAGATTTTTAAGGCACCAGCTTTTGCAAAAATGGAAATATGCTTTTTTAAATGTTTTGATTTAAAAAATGTTCATTTGCTAGCTGAGGACACTGTTCTGAGTACTGCAATATGTACTGTCCTCTTGATAGGGCATCGATCTCTCTACTACACATTTTAGATCATACACACTTCATAAATTAATGAAAAAAATGTAATATTGTTTTCAAAGTCTGTTTCACAGGGACTTATCTTTTGCTAGAAATGAACTTTATAAATTCCAAACCCCATGTAGGCATTACCCACACAGGGAGGGACGATTGCAGTGAAACCCCATGAATATGAGATGATGACTGTGAGCAAGTGCAAGCACCGAACTGATATTCCAGTACCGTATCAAAATGATTCCCATGAAATGTTAACTCAAGGTTTGCCACTTAAGGTTAAGAGATGCTTTGAACAAAGTGGCTCTGAGCCACAGCTCCTAACCAAATTCCAGTTGTGGCTTAGAATATTCTGCTTTTCTACAGCACTCTCTTTTCTGTTAAGCCAAAAAACCTCATTTTCATTCTCTGTCCTAAATGGCTTATCATGCTTCTAAGTGATTTTTCATAATTGCTGTGGTTCCTCCTAGCAGTCGTCCAGAGGAACGATAACCAATTGTTGTATATTTTTAGTGTAAATCAAGAGTAATCCTCCTGAAGTCAAGAGTGCATAAAAGCAAAGTGAGAAGACAATTAAGTCCTGCTGTTTTCAAAGTGCTTTGGAATCTCTGGGAATAGAAAGGTGCTCTATAAATCAAAGATATTATTATATTATTTATTAGTATGTAATAAATCTATGTAGCATAATAATGTATGTACAAAGTCTAAATACTAGGCACAGGTCAGTAGGTTCTCCATGTGTCTGGTTTTTTTTCCTCTGGAGATCTAAGCCTTGTAAAGAGAAATGAGTAGCAAAATAAAAATGTGTAAGGGACAATAAAAACAAGCTGGTTTTTAGCCCTTATAACTGAACAGTTTATTTCAATGGCATCTTCACTTAATACTTCAATTTTTTCTTGTTTTGCAAGTCCACAGAGTAATGATGGGCTACAACAGAAAGCTTCAGTGCTAATTTCAGAATGCCTGAGTCAGCCACTTATCTTCATTTATCCTCTTCTGCTGGAATCTTCTTAAGAAAAAAACAAAACCAAAACCAAAACCCACTGCAATTTCATAATCCTAAAACAAATGGATTCCTCCCCCCCCCCCCCCCTTTATGTTTTGCTGGAAATCAAACTGTGTTACACTATTCTCCTGCAATTTCTTGTTACTGCCTTTATCCCTAGCTACATTTAGTGCCAGTAGTCATATTAGTTTTAACGTTAAAGCAATAAGAGCTCATATTTAGTGACTAAATTACACTTTATTTAAAGATTACAGAATGTCAAACACAACAGACCTTTCCTTTCACAGGAGCTTGCAGCTTGTCTGTCCCTGTGGTGTCGAGTCTTGTTTCCCGCTGGGGAGGTCTACATATTAATTCTGCTTTCTTACAGAATAATAATCATTCAGCCCAGGACTTCCTAAGTGCTCTTTAATTATCCGCAGAAGCTATGGGTATGTCTGTCTGTCATTGCCCTAAGGTGGCTGTAACCCTTCCATCATGGTAACTATATGGACAGCAGGTGTTTGAGAATGAAGGTCTTCCAGCTCAAACCCACAAATGCAAATGTTATTGGTGCAGCCAGTAAGCCTAAGAGAATAAGCACTTTTAAAATAGGAACCAGATCTTTGCTTGGCCTCAGGCACTGCCTGTGGATGGTGGCTCCAGCTGCAACCACAGCTTGAAGAATATGCAGCTACAGACAATGGTCATGCAAAGGGTGCTTAGGGTTCTGCATGAACATGCAGTGGTGGCCACCAGCTCCTCCTGGGTGCAGAGATGTCACCATCAGGACATTGATAGCTCCTTTGCTATTAGGAGATTGAGGGTTCAATTGGCACAGAAGCTCCAATCTCTGCTCTACAGATGCTTTCTTGAAGACACATCTGCCAGGTGACATGGCAAAAGGAGCACTGTAAACTGATGGCTTAAGCTAATTCTGCGCTTGGTTGACAGGAATGTGTTGGGTTAGGATGAGAAAATAATCCCTCCTTATCTAGGACAGCTTTTCTTGTGTTGGTGTCTTGTTCAGGACAGTGGACTGGCAAAAATTCAGCCACTGATATCCACTGCTTTTCACATCAGCACCTGAGCTGGAGGGGAGCTCTGAAGGTCCCCGGTCCAGCACCCTGCTCAAAGCGGGTCAAATCAGTGCATGTTGCTCACAGAGTTGTTGAGATTTGAACGTCTGAAAAAATGAAGATTTGAAAACTTCCTGACTGCCATCGTGTCCTTTGCAGGACTCACACCACTACATCAATGTTGTTCCATACGCTAGAGAACAAAAGATAAATTACGTAAATGATCTTTGTCATTCAAATAGTCACAAATGGCAATGTGAGCGCCAGAGACGCTGATGCATGGACACAACAGCGCAAGATGCCCAGCTCTCCAGGAGGTGTAAGCACCAAACCAAACAAATGTAGAAATAATACTGACATACTGTCATGGTTTAAGCCCAGCCGGCAACAAAGCACCATAAGGCCTCTCGTTTACTTCTTCCCCACCCCAGTGGGATGGGGAGGAGAAATATAACGAAAAGCTTGTGGGTTGAGACAAGGACAGGGAGGGATCACTCACCACTTATGGTCATGGGCAAAACAGACTTGACTTGGGGGGGGAACCCAAATCAATTCAATTTGTTACCAATCAAATCAAAACAGGATAATAAGAAATAAAACCAAATCTCAAAACACCTTTTCCCCCACCCTTCCCTCCTTTCTGGGCTCAACTCCACTCCTGATTTTTCTCTACATCTTCCCCCCGGCGGGAATGGGGGTTGGGGTCAGTTCGTCACACGTCTCTGCCGCTCCTTCCTCCTCAGGGGGAGGACTCCTCACTCATCCCCTGCTCCACCGTGGGGTCCCTCCTATGGGAGACAGTTCTCCATGAATTGCTCCAGTGTGGGTCCTTCCCATGGGCTGCAGTCCTTCAGTCACAGATTGCTCCAGCGCGGGCTTTCCCATGGCGTCCCGGCCATCTTGGGGGGCATCCCCCTGCTCCTCTCTCCCCGGGCTGCAGGTGGGCTTCTGCTCCCCCACTCCCCTCCATGAGCTGGGGGGGACAGCCTGCCGCCTCACCACGGGCTGCAGGGGCATCCCCTCCTCCGGGGCACCTCCTCCGCTCCTTCTTCACTGACCTCGGTATCTGCACAGGGGTTCCTCTCACATTCCAATCTCCTCCCCAATGCAGTTTCCCCCTTCTTAAATCTGTTACCCCAGAGGCACTACCACCATCGCTGATGGGCTCGGCCTTGGCCAGAGGGGGGTCCGACTTGGAGCAAGGGAAGTTTCTAGCAGCTTCTCACAGGAGCTACCCCTATAGTCCCCTCCTCTGCTACCAAAACCCCACACAAACCCAATACAAATATGAAGGCTGCACGAAGTATAAACTACTTACCTCATAGAACTAAAGGTTCAGAATTTGCCTCCTTGTTTGGAGCAGTCTGGACTTGATGAATATTTGAGCTGCCACACTATATTCTGCTGGGATATTTTTTCCCTGTGCTCTGCACTTCTGCATGTCTTAATATTTGCTGTGCTTTCTGGAAATTGCTTCCATTCGGTATTCTGTTCAGATAACAGCAGAGCAGAGGAGACATATGCTGTGCTGACAGGAAAGAGATTGTTGGAGTTATTCTTAAAGCTGGGAAAGAAAATAACAGCAGCAGAAGAGGAATCTCTTCCCCTACAAGGAGTTCATCCCCTTAGAGCACAAACAGCTATGTTCCATTCTGGGTTATGATTTGATCCTCATTTGAAATCAAGCACAGGTTTTGTACTACTGCCCATCATCATACTATCTCATCCCCTGTCTCTCTACATGGAAGCAGCTTTCATAGCAGTGTCTCTAGTGGGGCTCTTTCCCATTTGAATCTGTCCAGCCTGGTGCAGCTCTGGATGTTTTGTGGATGAATGAAAAAGCTGACAATGTTTACGCCATTCTGTACCAGTTTCTGATCTCTCCTGTGTGATATGTCGCTGCTCAGCTTCTTCTGAACAAGAATGGCTTTATTCCTCCCCTGCTCCCAACAACACATATTGCTACCCATTACTGCTTTGACTTCTGCCAAAAACCAGCAACTGGAATCTCAGTAACTCTGGGCCATCCAAACCTAGGATTGAATTTGCATTTTAAAGTGATGGCCAAGTACAACACTGGCAAATTGTCATTGCAGCCTTTCTACCAAGGAATTCTGTGCTCCAGATACCTTGAGTGTTGCGTAAGAGGAATCTGGAAATATGTCAAAGTATTGATCAATCAGCTTAAGTTTCCAAAGTTTGAGATGATGGGTATTGAATGGAAGAGAAAGAAAGAGAAGAACACTGGCATTAACAGAAAGGAGTTCAAAGGGTTTTGAACCAGGCCCAAGGTGAACTCTACAATATGTCCAGCTCTGAAGGTGACCTCTCAAAATTTTCTCTTGTTTTGTGTTTGTTCTTATTGTGGCACAAATATTCCTGGATTTAAAAAAGCAGCTGCATCAGATTTGGCTGGCAATGAGGAAAAGGGGAACTGAAAATTGAACTGTTTTAACTACCACATTTTATGATATATGGACTCCAACAACACATTGTCTTTCTGTGGTGTCTTCTGTGTGTGGTCCTCTAAATCCCTTTTCATAAATAAAGCCATCTGCCTCTTTTGAACTATAGTAGCTCTAATTTAAAAAGTCAGTATTTGCCAATGTCTACAACTCATTAGCTCCAAAGCTGTGAAAAACTTCCATATCCGGTGTACCATTCAGCAGTCTCTGGCAATTGCTGTGTTTTAAAAATTATGCCCATTACTTGTAAACATCCATTTTTATGAAAGATTTGTTTTGCTCTGGATATCAGGTGTTTTGAAAGGTAAGAGTGAGATTAAGAAAAAAAGCCTCGCACTCAACCTCCTGTCTGACAAAAAAAATCTCACTTGGGCATCTACCTGGATATACATGCTGGAATAGATAAACTATTTACTTCACTTGTCCGCATGTGGTTATCTTTCTTTACAATAACAAAGCAAAAGGGACAGACAGCATAATTCCAAATAAAAAAGATTTGCCTCTGAATGGACCTTATCAGCAGGGTTTCTGGGCCATCCTCTGTCTGTGAAAGAGAGGACTCTCGATGAGCTGGATTGTTGTCAGCAGGAAGATTGGCAGATGGAGGAAAAAGGAGAACATCCACTTGGAACATTTTTCCCCATCAAGATGTATTTTTTGATGGTACCTACACAAAACCTTTGTGATGCTTAATTGCCAAGATCAAAATAGGCAAGTACATTTGGTAAGAGAAATATTGTCTGGTGCAAAATGTTTTCTGAGGTGCTGAAGCACTTTGCAATGGTACAAACAATCCCCAGGGAGAGGTGAAGTGCCTTCCCTTCTGCCTGCCCACCGAGGCCTCGGAAATAAAGCAACAAGCCATCTGCATTTCTTTGAACCAAAGTAGCTGTGCAAAGATGATCACAGGGTTAATGCTTTTGCAGACCAGAAAAGATGACTGAAAAATGAGAGGAAAAGTATATAGCAAATTCACTGATTTTAATATACTACCTGTAGGGGAGAGCTCTTCTACAAAAGAATTCCAGCTACATGACCCTGTGACACAAGACCTTGCACACTTACAACTAAGTTTTTAAAACCTCTGGTAAATGCATTGAAAGAGAGAATAAATTCGGCCCTTTCTAATGGGTAAGTGGGAGCCAGGAGGTCTGTGTTTTGGCTGTGATTCAGCAAAACACATAGTGGATTCCCAGTGAGATTAACAAGATTTAAACACATTCATGAGCGGATTGTTGAACTGGACTTTGTTACAGGAGATTTTAGAAAAATCCCTTGCCACTTTTTAACTCTTTAAACAACTGTAATATGGAACTGATGCTGATATATGATAGTATCGTACCTCCCAGGCAGAGGTCTGAAGGTATAAACATCATTTTAACCTTTTCTGAGAATCTTCAGAGGAATTTCTTAAGAAGAAAATAAGCCTGCTCTAAAATAAGGATAAGGCCACAGCCAAAGGCCACTGAAGCCAAAAGAAAGGCCCTCCTTGCTTTCAAAGGATATTGAATGATACCCAAGACGTACTTATGAAGGGTCTCTGAAGAAATGGAGGATCATGAAAGAGGCCATGTGTGTGTGCGCGTGCGTGAGCACCTGCATGCGGGTATGTGTAGGAAGGAGATTAGCTATCGCTTCCATCTAAACAGACAACCACAAGCAATTCTGGAAAGGCCTTATGGATGCTCAGGAGCTTAAAGTAATCCTTATCATGCCGTGAAGATGCAGCTGGGCTGACAGAGCCATTCCTGTCTTGGAGAAAGGCAGGTTTTCAGAGGAGAGAAAGACAGTAAAAATTGTCTCACTCCCTAAACCTCATTTACTTATTACTTTATCTTTTCCCATTGTCTCTAAATCTTTTTTTGGTAGCAGATTCCTTTTCTCACCAGGAAAAAAAGGGTTTTTTATGAAGAAATCTGGGATATGAAAAGCAACTCTATGTCTACCTGCTTCCCAATGGCTTTTCTCAATGAACTATCCTGCTTTGTTATCTCATGAGGTGTCACAGAAGGTGTGAACAGGGCTGCCTCAGTTGTGTTTGCTTTCCAGACAAGTCAGGGCTGACTGTGTAATGAGAGACTTCTCAAAAAAGAATGAAAGGTATTGCAAAAGGTTACAGACATCAACGTGGCACTTAAATTCTGGGCTAGGCCTTATAAATCTTGTGTAACCAACTTACTTTCCTAGCGCTGTTTAAAAACTGATATGAGTTGAGTTAAATCTCCTTGAAACCAAATTATAGACCCTGACTTAAGACTGTTGTAGTGGAAGTTCAGCTGACTGAAGCACTACCCTGTTGCAGGGGGGAATGAGAGAGAGAAGACGGGTTAGGATCGCTTAAAGAATCACCTCCAATTGTATTAGCAATAGAAAAATGATTTAATAGAAATTTATATAAAAGTGTGACTTCACAGAATTTGATGGCAAGGTTCACTCTATTACTTAGTACATGGATGAAATGCACTCAGGAAAATTAAATTAGAATCAGACTAAATTTATGTATATAGAAACAGAAACATAATAGTGTAAAAGGAAATATTACAAAGAAAAAATTGAGTCAGAATTCATTTCTTGTGATTTGTGCAAAGATCAGGAATGTGGAAAAGCAGGGGAGACCCTCCTGTTGAGTCACAAGGTTCAGAGAAGACCCCCTTGCTTTCTAAACTCCTGTCGGAGTCTAAGTGTGGCTTGTTCGACTCCTAGTCCCAAACTTGGTCACCGGTTTATATCTAAAGGGATTATGGGTATAATAGCAGCCTGAAATTCAATCACAGTTGAATAAAATTCATGACAGTAATTTAAGTATAAATTTGAAAGTAATAACTTATAATATACTTGCTGTAATATACTTATTATAGACTATTAAGGTTATTACATGCACATGCATAAAGATGCTAAGTGATATACATATAAGAAAATAAAAGAGAGTAAAAAAGGTATACCTGTTAAAAAATCCCCTCGAGGTCAGTGAAAAGATTCACTTCAAATGCTTCAGCATCTTTCTCAACAGAGAAAGGGTCGAGCCGCAAGGAGCAGAGAGAATCAGCCCAGGTCACGTCTGCTTTTGGTGACAGACCTCCGATTTTCTCAAACAGGAAAGTTTGCGAGCTCTGAGGGGTGTCCCACCCAGAGGGAGATGCTGGTCACGGTCCGCTGCGGTCCAGGAGAGCTCAAAGAGCATCACTTGGTACTGCTGTTTATAGGTTTGGGAGGTGATTGACTTTTGTCAGCAACAAATTGCTAGAATACCAGCTGTGCTGGTACCATTTCACGTGTAGATAAGGAATGTTCCGAGGCTGTCTGAGAATAACTTAATACATAGATACAGGACACTCCAAGATTGTCAGGGAGGACTGTAATGTCTCAGGGTTGTTATGAGAGAGAACTGGCTATCTCTACTGCTGTCTCCCGCCTCTGCTGGGCAGCAGGAGTCCTTGAGACACACAGCATATCTCCCTGTCTTAGCTGTGCAAGAGTTCCTGGCACAGCCAAGGGTCGCTTAACTGCCTGACTCATTACACTTATGCTAAGGCCTAGCAAGATTTCCCAAGTTTGTAAATCAGCCTGGAGAGGGGGAAGAAATGCACCACCACATACCCACGCTACAGCCGCACAGGCTGGCTCATGCAGGAACTGAAGAATGTGACCTGAAGAATTTCCTTGACGTTGCAGCAGGGCTATAGATGTTGACTGGTGGGATTGTATCTTGCTGGAGAGTCTAAAAGCAAAATGCAGGAAAACAAGGAAGCATCAGAGACAGCCACAAAAACGCTCTGGGAGTGAGACCTCAAAAAATCCAAGAGTCTGCTACAATGGGGACTCAGTTAACTGTTAGATACTACTGTGATCAATATGATTAATACAAATAAGAGAACAAGGCTCAGCTTGTTATAAGCTAACTGTCTCAAAGTCAAAAAAGAGGGAACCTAGTTTGTAAAAAACAAATTTTTGTTTCCCTAGATTTGATAAAATCTTTCATCTGGCACTGCTTTTAGCAAGGGAAAAGATGAGGTGTGGATGAGCCTGCTCGCTGCTGAACCCACAAGTCTGGGACAGATAAGTGAAGTACTGCTCATTCATCACTTAAAGAACAACAGCGAGGAAGGGGGAGGCTCCATTTGCCTTCCTGCGCTGTGCCTCTTCTGTATATACAGGGATTTCTATCTCTAGGGCTGGTTAATATAGCACGTTTCAAAGACAGTGAATTCTCTTTAGAAATAGGGAGATAATGAGGCTGTTTCCACTGAACAGTGCATTTAGATAGAAAAACAAAACAAATAATGCTGTCAAGATTTATAGCAAATACATTATAAAGGGCACTAGGACATTTGTATAAAGAACTAAAATGGACCTGCAGTAGAAAACACACTTTACTTTTACGACTTTAACTTTAGGGCATGAAAGGCACCTCATTAATGATTAGAGGGATACAGATGAGCCATAACAGTCTATATATCCTTATAAATGATATACAGGGAGAGCTAAAAGATAGAAAATTACAGTCTCCAGTGCTGTGCTTTTTTCCTCTTCACCTCTTTCTTTCTCAGTCTTCTAGCTCAAAGGTGGCAGTTAAAACTTATATTGACCAACTGTGTATTAACTTAGTTAAATAACTAGCCGCTTCTAGAGGTGGCGTAGATAGTTGGTCTGGACTAGAGCATTATAGTTAACACCTAGATGCCTGGAAGGAGCCTGAGGACTCACAATGGTGACACTTACATGGTGACCATGGGTGACACCACTGGTCTCTGACAGCCAGCACTGCCAACAGCCCACCAGCACGGTGCTGGTGGATCTCTCTGAAAGGGTCACCTCTCAGCCAGTTTCTAGCCACCTGCCTGGTTTTATTGTGGACTTCCTAGTTTTGCTGCTCGCACACAGCTGGCCCAAGTGCACGATTTACCTGTTGTCCCCCAGGAGATGTCTTGCTGCAAGCCAGGGTCCTGACGTTGCCTCGCTGACCTCTGCTGCAAGGGGGACATGAGCGTGTTTGGACACCAGGGCTGCACTCTGAAAAAAAAAAGGTTTCATATTTTCTATAAATGTTTTTATTTCAGAGTCTTTGCTTTCAGGAGCCTTTCCTTATTTCCTGATTCAATTGCAGTAGGCTCTTGGCTGAGGTAACTCTAGTTAAGGTGTTTTATACCAACATGCTGTATTTCCTAGCAGAAGCCAGCTAAGAGCACACAGTCGGTTCTTGCTGACAGACAAGTGACGTAATTAACTTATTAAGTCACAGTAACTCAGTCTCTTTGGATCACTTGACCTTATGCTAAAAGACAACCCATTCATCAAAGACTTAACCTCCTTGTGGGCAGGAAGGAATAGAAGAAGGAAGGAAGAGGGGAGAAACAACGAGGCAAGGGAAAATTAAGTGACTTACTCAAGGTCATAAGAAGTCCGGAGGACCGGCACGGCTGCACTCAGCACTGAATGCCAGCACTGGCTCTTAGTGCCAAGAAAATGCCTCCTCTAATAATCAGGAAAATGTGCATTTGACATCAGGAGGCAAAACACTGTTTTCCCTTCAAGACAGAGAACAGGGCAGTTGTGGCTACTGGCCTTGGCTGTACTGAGAGGTCAAACCTTGGCCAACCTCTCCAGAACAGGGCTAGCAGAAAAGACTTATTTCTTTGCGGTGAAAAACACTGAAAGAGAAAGCTTTTCCAATACAGGGGCTTTCTCCATGGTTGAGATGCAAGTGATTCCTGCTGCAGAGTGGGCAAAGCCCAGCAAGAAATCCCGGGTGGTAAGTCTAGGAATATTATCCAGAAAAAAAGAAAAAAAAAAAAAAGTGAATCTTTCCAACCACAGCAGCTTACTGCGCAGCTGAAAAGAAAAGAAGCAGCTGGAAAGAAGCAGAGCTGTTATATCTCTTCATTATGCATCAGTCTCCAGCTGTGGGTTTTGGGTGATCCGTTCATTTGTGACTTAACAAAGTTAAAGAAGTCCTAAGCCTGCTCTAATGCAACACAGTTAGACAGTCTGGGCAACCTTGCAACCTTGCATTGCCCTCTGTGGTTTCCTTGGCCTGCAGTGGACAGACAGACGCGCAGACTGAGGTTGATGGATCCCTAGGGCTTCTCAAAAGCTGCTGTTATGCAGGCATCTTGTGATTTCGGAGCTGACTTCTCCATTCCCTTGCCATGTAATTCTCTCTTTATGGAGTTCTTACCTTGGGGGAAATGGGTTTTATTGCAAAGTCAAAAGGTAATTTTTACATAGCCTCCATTACCTGTTTATAATTAAAACCATAAAATCCCTTTGTAGGAGGCTTAATAACTTCCCCCCACACCAAAGAGGTTTTCATAAAAAGTCTCATTAAAAGCACTCACAGCTAATGCTGTAAAATAAAGACAAATATACAAAATTATTGGGACTTATTTCAGCATTTAAAAATAGGCATTTTTCCCCATTCATTTTTATAGCTCAAAGTGATACAAAAATGACAGGACAATCTTAGCCTTTCCAGTCCTCATCCCCTCCCTTTTCCCTCTTCCAGGAGACTCCTTGCCCAGAAGTGCCTGGGACTTACCAGGGCTCCGAGCATGAGTTGTGAGAAGCAGCTGTGATTTCTGACCTTGAGACCACACTGCAGGGTTCAAGGCTAGCAGTTCCTATGAGCTTCTCCATGTCCTGTTTGCTTGTCTTGGCTTCCCGCCATTCCCAGTCATGACAGCACAGGGTTAATGTAAGCAGTGAGCATAAATTTCTCTGAAGCTTTCTGTCATTTGGGACCATTGAGGCTGAAAGATGTTTGGGTTTTTTTTCTAAAGGCTGTTAAAAAATATATATCATTGAAACACTATAAAATGTGGCCTTTAAAACAAAGGGATGTAGAGTAAAATTGCATGTTTTACTCTGCAGTAACAACTGGCTAGGAATGTGGATGTGGAGGGTTACCACAGCTTGGCTATCACCTGGCCAATGCTTGAAATAGCATGCTCATTCCTTCCCCACTCAGGTAAGCCCAGAGTCATAACCAGTGTTTCAGCAGAGACAGCTTCTGAGCCTTTCTCACGGGTCACTGACCCTACTGCAGGTAGCACCCTCTTCAATGCAGTATCTGTTCATCTGAGTTACAGAACAAAAGCTGCATCATTGTGCATCTTCTTGGGGAAAGCTGGAGTACTGGTTATGGCACAGTTCACACTTTAGACATCCTTTAGCTGCACCTGAGCAAGAACCCTGCTCAATACATGAATAAGAGAAGCTGCCACTACAGCCACATTCAGGTGTCTGCAGCCTCTGGCTCCCTAGGACTGTCTGAGCAGTGGAGAGTTGCACTGCTGCTTAAAGCATTTCCAAATCACATTATGGTGGGAGGTGTAAGAAGTACAAAGATGAGAAAGTTGGTTATGTGTAAGGATAACCCCAAATAGTCAAGGCTTTTATGGCTGCAAGATTAAGTCAAAAAGATCTTAGAGTACAAGTATTAGAAAAAAGAGTTTGATTACACACTCAGTCTGAACTGGTCCTGGGACAGTCAGTGGCCTGGGGGAGCTGCATTGGTCCTTTTCCAGTTTTGAAGAATAAAAACAAGCAAGGAGAAGTACAACAAGAAAAAATAAACAAAACCTACATGGCAAAAATAAATCCTAAACAAACCTCTAGCAAGGTTTCTAAAAACAGGTTGTGCTCATACAAGCAGTTTGACCAACATGGATTTACAACCTGCACGCATCTCAACCAGAGACCAAAGAAGTCCTACCCTACAACCATCTTTGTTTTGTGTTTCATCGTCCCTTCAGACAACCTTATCTCCAGCTCAGATTTCCAGCCCATGTTTATTCTTTTTCCCTTGCACTAAATAACATGTCCTCATTGTCATGAGCGCTCGATGTCACCTTGGCAGCAAATTATGCGTGCAAATGAAATAAAATTGGATAACTTAAGTGGTAGCACAGTGGAGGTCAGTCCCTGCTTATGCCAAGTTCATGAGTTAAGAGGTAAGTGTCATCATTCCACACTTCTGCAAAGGAGGGTAGATCTGTATGAGTCTAGGAAAGTCCCATCTCTTGAGAGCCTGGCTTAAAACAGATCTTACCTTTAATAGAAGCAGAATGAGCAGAGACTCTTCTTGAAGTCAGGAAGTTTAGAACCATAATTTGAGGAACAAAGCACTCAGAATCTAGCCCTGCTCACAGGCTAATGACTGTAGAGACCTGTTTAACTACAGAATTGTTGCATCTCATTCCATCCTTCCTAGCTCAGTACTGATTTTCTTAAATTTACATTCTCCACTTGCAATCATGTCTCTAATATCTCTTGGGTTTTTGTGCAAATAATTTCCAGTTGGAAATGCTGACTCATGGGGGAACTGAGGTTAAAGAGACTTTATTTATGTCAGAGGAATTGATCCCTTGTAATTTAAAGCCTTCCTGCACCATTATTTATCTTATACCTCTTACTTCAGATCTTTGTCCCACATCTGGGCCATGGCAGGTGGAAAGCCATGTATCTGTCAGAACAGTAAAGCTGTCTCATAGCTCATTTTTGGCCTTCTTGACCTTAGGTGCTCACCTTACTTTATTAGTACAGTTCTTCAAAACTGGAAAAAGCAAAATATTCCCCCTTGATACCCTCCTTCCTTTAATATAGTAGCACTTCTAATTCCTTTTTCAAGTTGTAGCAACTCTTCAACTCCCTCGCCCCTGCCACCTTTTCCCTTCTTTCTTCTTTCTCACTTTGCGTTTTCTCCCAGCTGACACACGAAGTCCACTTGTCTCTTGAGCTTCTGGCCTTTTAGCTTCACCCTTATGTCACTTTGGCATACAAATAGCCATCACTATGTTAATCCCATCTGACTGTTTCCTTCACTTGGGGGCTGGGTTACTTCAAAACTCCTTCTAACACATCTTCATCCCTGCAGGAGTGGGGCAAACAAGACTTATCTAATCACTCAGTCTCCTTTGTACAGCATCTCCTACCATGACAGAGGGTTTCTTGATTTTGTGCTGTTCTCTGTGGCCTCTAGGACCTTCTGATCCTTGAATACATGCCTTTTTGCCACCTTTCACTTTCTAAGGTTTTATCCCCACAGCCAACATCACAACAGTCCCATCCTTTCAGAGTCCCAGGGGGAAGTCAGCCAAACCAGTAAACTGTTGGCCGTTAGCATCATCTGTTCATCCCACACAGGACCTCTTTTATCTGGAATGGCATAAACGCGATGGAGAGCAGAGAACCCATTAAAGTGGGCAGCCTTGGGGCTATGCCTGTACACCTGTGTCTCTGAAAGGCAGCAAACCTGTCCCATTTGCTAACTGATGCAGTAAGTCAGCTGCTCCCACAGCAGCCATGAGACACTGCAATGACGGCTGTAAAAAAAAAAAAAAGCTTTCTATCTCATGTATCTGTCCCTAGTACACGAAGGCACCTTGTAATGCTGGTTTGTGGCTTCCTGCTTTTTCTCATATTATTGGTAACTCACTCTTCTAGAAACTTCACAGTAATTGGCCTTGGTGGACTTCCCATCAATTTCTTTCCCTATACTTTAACCCACTTGGGTACTGCTGTGGTTTAAACCCCAGCCAGCAGCTCAGCCCCACACAGCCGCTCACTCAATCCCCCTGCACCACAATGGGGAAGAGAATCCGAAGAGTAAAAGCGAGAAAACTTGTGGGTTGAGATAAAGACAGTTTAATAGGGACAGTGAAAGCTGCACACGCAAGCAAAGCAAGACAAGGAATTCATTCCCCACTTCCCATGGGCAGGCAGGTGTTCAGCCATCTCCGGGAAAGCAGGGCTCCATCACGCCTGACGGTGACTCGGGAAGAAAAAAGCTGCCACTCCCAACGTCCTTCCCTTCCTTCTTCCCCCACCTTTATATGCTGAGGATGACATCCTATCATCTGGAATATGCCTTGGGTCAGCTGGGGTCAGCTGTCCCGGCTGTGTCCCCTCCCAACTTCTTGTGCCCCCCCAGCCTCCTCACTGGTGGGGTGGGGCGAGAGGCACAAAAGTCCTTGGCTCTGTGTAAGCACTGCTCAGCAGTAACCCAAACATCCCTGTGTTATCAACACTGTTTTCGGCACAAATTCAAACCATAGCCCCATACCAGCAACTGTGAAGAAAATTAATGCTATCCTGGCCAAAACCAGCACAGGCACTCAGCCTGTAGAGACTTTGCAGAAGGGGGCAATGCCCTCCTGTCACATGTGTAGTGTGCCCAATTCAAGGGGACCCAGACTCAGGTGGAGCTCATGAGTAGCAATGGAGTAATAATCATGAAAAGCCCTCTCACAGCTGCCCCTGCTCTTATTGCACCTTGGGTCTCAGGCTTTCCTCAGAAGGATCCTGAAGAATTCATACAGAGATCTGTGATGTAGTACATTGAAAGAATGGAATTTATCAGCTGTATACAACAAAAAAAACCAATCACAGTGGGAAAGAAAGAAAAATTAGATTGGGTTAATGAGGCTGGTGATGGGGGAAAGAGTCATCCACAGACAGATTAAGCAAACCAGTCATGTTACAACATTGCTTTTGCTGTGTATTATTTGTAGTTAATACATTTATACTTGCTTCTAAAGGAAAAGGACATTAAACTTAACAGAAGACAGTAAACACTAGAGGAAAATCTGAAGCTATTTGAAACACTGCACAACTGCTGTTATTATGAATGGGAGAAATTCCAGCTTACTGGGGGGGAATTCAGAGCCTTTTAGTTATAAGCCTGACTTCAGCAATCTGCCTCCGACACTGAGGGAGCGGGGAAAGCTCAGCCCTCACACGCACGTGCTCAACTTGGCCACATGCGAGCACCCAAGGTTGGACTCAGCTGATCAAATGCAGGAGGGCACACCATGTTCAATAAGGCTGATATATCATTTACAAGATGCTGTGAGATAGAATATGCAGTAATCACACAAAAGCGGAGCAAAATAGAGACAAGACAGGTATGAAGAATTGCAGACTGATTAGTAATTTGTCATAGACTTACAAGGAGTTTACCAAAGTTGGAGGTAATGGAACAACATGCACTTCCTGTGTCTTCAAACCAACTCAGGCACCAAGTTTTCCATTCCAGTTTCAGGAAACTAAATAGCAGTGATAATTGATGAACAGCTCTGAAATGTCTTCCCGTGCCCGTTCAGTTCCTGATTCTATCATTCTTGTAGGAGAAAATTTCCCCAACAAACAGTTTATTGATTGTCCATTAAACATTTTTCCTGCTTAAGTTGTTTGAATGCCATCCAGGCATCAGAGACAAGATACTAAACTGGAAGTTCAGCGAGGAAAGAAAGATATCTTTTTGCTGCAGCATTGGATCTGACATTCAAGAATCCAGACCCCGTTTTTACCTCTAGAACTTAATTTATCATTGCTGTACCTCTCCATTCATAATAGAAAAGCAAGAACAATTTCAGTCCCAAACTTCCGTGGCCTCTGATATTGATTATGAGGACCATGTTCGTGGGATGGTCTGGAGAGTGCCTAACATAAAAGAGCTCTGATTGTGGGGTTGCAGAAATGATTGTAATACAAAACAATAAATGATAATAACAGGTGAAGGGTACTATAATTTCCACGTCACGCAGTCTGCCTCCTGTAATGGATGGTTCAATTTTTTTTTCCTCCTTTTTTTTTTTTTTTTTTAATTTTCAGACACCTGCAGTCTGCAGCAATATCTATTTCTCCCTCCATAAAATGGCTTCATGTAGTACTCTGGTTGATGGTTAGCAATGTGAGCAGTAAACAAATAGGGGCCAGTAAAACCCATGCAGGTGCCAAAATACACACTGGGTGATGTTTTATTTTTTTCCTTTTCTTTGTTAAGACCAAGCACTAACATCTTTTAAGTTTTAAATACAGTAGATAGATTAGTGCTCCTAAATTTAGGAATTGCTAATGCTGGCTAGCAAATTGCATTTAAGAGACAAGTGCCTTCTGACTAAGTTTGCCTGATCAGTTCTGCCAAGGTGCCTCATTCCTGCCCCTCCTTAGTGCACAGGGAGGACAATTCCTGCCAAATTAACCCTTACCCCCGTAATCACATAGGCAGTCAAAAAGCTGACCCCCTGCTCGTCTCAACCTGCACCCAGTGCCTTACAGACTGGATCACTCTTTTACCCCAGCCTTGCACCCCAGCGCAGCACCTCATTACTTTTGTTCTTTAAAAAGAACATATGCAAAGAAATGAGTACGAAACATTTCATTTTTCCACACAAAGGAAGCAGAAAGACAGCCCAGAACAAACAGCTTCCTACAGGAACCGCAGCCGCTTCAGTGTGCAAAGGGCAACATATGCATACAAATGGTGCCTAATCAACTGCTTAAGGAGAGATTAGTTGCCATATGTTGCCAAGAATGATGGGTGTGCTTCCAGTGCAGAATTAATCGATTACAAATATGCCATCTCATGAAATACGCTGCCAGAAAGATGGGCTGTCTTGCACCCTGGGGAGCAAAGGGAAAGGAGTTGGGGGGGGGCGGCGTGTGTGCTGTGTTGGTTTTTTCCCCGTGCTGCTGTGGCTGGGTGCAAGGTGAGCAGTGTGAGAGGAGCTGGGGAGCAGGGCACGGCTGCAGGCACCCGTGTGCTGAAACTACAGGTGCTTGTGCCTCACGCTGACCCAGCCGCATGGGTTCGGGTGACCACAGCAGCAACAGCGCAGAGAGAGGGTCTGCTCCACCAGTGGTAAACAGCAATTACTCTGCGGGCAACGCAGTAATTCAAGGAACAAGTCAAGGCAGCAGCTAATGAGGCTTTTGCACAACACTTTACATATCTCAAGATGTCAGGATGGAGAAAGGGCAGGGTATCAGTACTGGCCTCTTTCTTCACCCAAGCCAGATGCCTTTCATAAAGAAATTCTTTCTGTCTGAACCTTGGGAAAGACAGGGGGTGGGGGAAGACAGTTCAGCTCTTGGTGCTTGCAGTGTGGTGCAGTTGTGGCTGCCACTGGCCAAAGTGGTTATGCCCTCCCCAGCCATCCCCTGGCCACGTACCTGCCCATTCCTATTCAACCCTCACCTCACCCTGCGGCTCCCTTTGCTACATAAAGCTAACCAAGGATAAATAATGATGTTCTGGAGCTCAGAAGGCTCAATGGACTTGTCAAGGGCTGGGAAGTTGACAGAAGGAGAGAAAGGATGGGGAAGGATCACACATTTGAGAAGCAATGAGCTCATCATCAACATCAGCTCAGCTGCCTTTTTCAGCAGTGCTTTATCCCATATGCATTAATCAGGAGAAATCATTTAATCTTTCTCACCTCCTTTTCTGTAAAATGGGTTATTGATATATCCCAACCTTGCCTGGTTTGGCATGGGTAAATCCATAACTGGCACTTTATTGCTGTGGTTATGGGACCCTGTGAATGGGTGTGCGTGAGATAGAAATGCAAACTGTAATTCATACAGATCCCCCCCCCCCCCCCCCTTTTTCTAAAATCACAAATTGCATCAGTTGAAGGCCTGAAGCAAAGTCCCTGGAAAGCAATGAAAAGACTCCATTGCAGCGCAGAGTAGTCTGAGCTCCAATATTTCCCCAGAGATTTCCCCTTGCCTGCCAAGACTGACAGGCCTGAAAGCAAGTAGGGCACTGCCCCAAATGTTGGAGCAGCAGATTATACTACAAGCTTCACACCATTGAAAATGGTATTATAATGAAGAGTAGATGACAAAGCAGTCACAGTGAGTGTCAGAAAGGTCAAGTGATCCTGTGCTTTCTTAGGAGCAGTTTATGCAGTGCTTCAGTAACATCTGAAATGGAATAATCTCGAGTAGGCATTGAGAGCTCTCATTCTACTCATTCCTGGACTTCAGTAGGAGATGGAAAACCAAGGAGATTTGTTAGATATTAAACAGAAGAAAAAGAAATGATCCTCCTGCTTTCTCAGAGTCTTTTCAACTTCTCTTCCCAGCACAGTTTTAAATGCCTGCTTCACACTCAGCCTGAATCTCATACCACTCTTTTACACACACACAAAAATAATACAGCAAGTATTCTATATAAATGCTCATCTGCCTCCTAGTGCTATTTAGCACTTGAAAAATAAGAAGGAACTAGTACCAACAACACAGGTTGATGTAAAAGGACAAGATACTGCCAGATAAAAACACCTGATGCTGAAAATGGGATATGAGCCACTGAGATCTGGGGCTTTGGTACAGCTCTGGAAGTTTTAACTACAGGAGCCTAAGGAGCTAAGAACTGAGAATTGTTGGGCTATAAGAAAAATCTACTTTAGTGCAGAAAATGTTAAAGCAACTTTTAAACCACAGCCAGGAGGGACCTAAATATTGCATTAGAATGGGCCATTGAGCATCACAGCAGCACCAAAGGAAAGTTATCTAGAGCACAAAGGAAAATTGAAAGGTAAAGGGAAAATAGGTAAGAGAAAGGTATGAAAAGAATTGAAAGGTAGGAGACTTGCTCCTGCAAGAGGCTTAGCACACCTTACATGCACAGAATGCCTCTTTAATAGAAAGTGATGTTTTGACTTTAAATTTAGCCTTTTAAAAACCCAGTGTTCTGTACAGAGGCTCCATTGTCTGGAGCAGGTTGAGAGCCAGCCCTACATGTGCAGTGTCACTTCTCAATTACCGGCCATAATCGCAGTTGCCAGTTTGTCACCACTGGGATCATGTAGTAGATTTAAGTAGACAGAAGTGTTAATAAACTGAACTCCATCAAGTAACATACAAACCTTAAATACATTCAAAATTACTGAGGTCAGACGTAAGATTAGCTCCAGAAGACAGGGGAAAAAAGTTAGAAGATCAGCAAAATCCCACAAAACTCACTGCTTTCTATTCAAATGCAACTCTATCAGAAAGCTGCACACATGCCAGACAGGATGACATTTACAACACTGCAGAGAGAAACAACAAACACGTTTTTTTAGAAGATAAGGCTTTTCACAGCCTTCTTTATTATCATTACACTAATTATTCTGGGATATTCATTCCTTTCTTGTTCAAGATACACGGAAAATTCAGAAAGAAGATGTGGTACAGTATCCTCCCCTTCCCTTTCTCTCCCTCGCCCCATTCCTTCTGAGAAAATTGTTAAAGGCTCTCTCTTAGGAGTCTAAAAGTAAGATACTAAATACAGACGGACTAGAGATTGTCACTTACATTCAGTGTTTTTACAAAATCCAGTAATTTATAGAAAAGCAAAGTTCTTCAAAATGACCTTTTAGGTACTAGACAATTTATTTGAAGTGGGAGAAAGAGGAAAAAAAAAACCAAGAGGACTTTCTCCTGATAGTATGAAGTGCACTTAGTAAGAGAAAGCTGTTGAAAACACTTATACTCTATTTTAGGTCTTTCTACTGTTGCCCATCACCATGGTATCAGAACATCTGAAATGTAAAGTAGATTAGTGAACTCTAAGTCCCTGTGGGATTTCTGGTTCTTTGTCATTTTTGGTGTACGCAGAAGCCCATGTGAAGTGAGTCTACGTGTGCTTATTTCCAGTGAGGTTGAAAGCAAATTCCATTTTTCTGCAGTGCTGCATAAGAGGACAAAGCTACACCATTTTCTAAATTGGTCAGGCTTCGGCTTTGTCCATTTTCCTCTGGAAGTTTATTCCCTAATCAGGCCCCTTTTTGGACATGATGCTTAAACTTCAAAATTTGAAACTGGTATTTTAGATTCTCTGAGGTCTAGATAGCTGTCATGAGGTGTCAAATATGTGTTTGACTTCAAATATCTCTTTTCTAGGTCTGAGTGGGTTAATTTTCTCACTGGCAATTCTCTGAAATTACTCAAATGGATGTGAATTCATGACACATTTTTTATAGCTTTTTCTTTTACCAGCATAAAAACCCAGTCCCTGTCACATTGCTGCATCTCTCCTAATATGACAGCTAGGACCATCACTGTCACAAGTTACATGATGTAGCTATTATTACAGTGAACATTACATCTCAAATGATGGGATTTTGTGGTCATCTGGTTGCGCTGTGCAAAATTATGTTTGACTAGTACTAACAACGAAACATTTAGAACCATTAAATAAAACATAAAAGGATGAAAGAACAAAATAATGAAGGGGTGGGGGAAGTCTTGGGGACATTCTCCAGTGCAGCTTGTACCCTCGCACAACAGTTCCTATTTCTCCTACAGTTCATGGTTACAGCTGCATAAATGGCCTGAGCCAGTCTCAAAGTCCAGGAGGTCCACTGCAACCATGCACAGCCTCTAGGTCACCTAACTCTGGGTCCCTGTCATGGTTTAACCCCAGCCGGCAGCTGAGCCCCACACAGCCGCTCACTCAATCCCCCTGCACCACAATGGGGAAGAGAATCCGAAGAGAAAACTCATGGGTTGAGATAAAGACAGTTTAATAGGGACAGTGAAAGCTGCACACGCAAGCAAAGCAAGACAAGGAATTCATTCCCCACTTCCCATGGGCAGGCAGGTGTTCAGCCATCTCCGGGAAAGCAGGGCTCCATCACGCCTGACGGTGACTTGGGGAAACAAACACCATCACTCCCAACATCCCCCCTTCCTTCTTCTTCCCCCGGCTTTATACGCTGAGGATGACATCCTATCATCTGGAATATGCCTTGGGTCAGCTGGAGTCAGCTGTCCCGGCTGTGTCCCCTCCCAACTTCTTGTGCCCCCCCAGCCTCCTCACTGGTGGGGTGGGGCGAGAGGCACAAAAGTCCTTGGCTCTGTGTAAGCACTGCTCAGCAGTAACCCAAACATCCCTGTGTTATCAACACTGTTTTCGGCACAAATTCAAACCATAGCCCCATACCAGCTACTGTGAAGAAAATTAATGCTATTCTGGCCAAAACCAGCACAGTCCCAGAGGTGAGGGTCTGGTTTTCTGGTGACACAATATCTGAGCTAATAATCTTGATATCTATAGGATGCTATGTGCAAGTAGGCAGAGATCCAGTCCCAAGTTAGGTCATCAAATCAGGCTACATTCACGTTCCTACACAGTCCTGGAAACCAAACTTATGTAAATAAATTATTCCACTGATTGTAGGGACTGACTTAATGCATTATTGGCTGTATGCCACGAATGCAAATTTGCTGCTCTGACGAGTCAAAAGCAAGCTCAACATCTGCACAGCAAATCCATGCCGACAGGAACACTACTACCTTCTCCTCTTTGCAACCCTTCTGTGAGGCCCTGATGGGCAGCGTACAGAGCTGTCTGCAATTTCCAGGGACTTAGTAAACTAAATTGCTGGCTCAATCCTCCACCCAGAAATCTGGGAAAATTAAACCAGACAGTCTGATCTACACTAAGTCTCCCTTGTGAATACGTTCTCTCTGAGCCCATCAGTCCTGCACAGGGGTGGGCTGGAGCCAAGGGGCTGGGCACCCACTCCCACCCACCCCAGGCAATGGAGAGCACCAGCTCTGAGGGTCTCCTGTGAGTGCTCGTATGTAGGAAGGTTAGGAACTATTCCACAGAACAAGGAAACAATCAATTACTGTAGTTAATACATTCAGTGAAACTACTAACAAAGGAGTATTTAAAAAAATGTCCTGAGGGTGCAGGGAAAGTTATGCTTAGAATAGTTTAGCCTGAGGTTTTTACCTTTTTTGGGGCACTACACATAAAAATAGTGCCTATTTAAAATAATTACAAAGCCAGTATAATTCATTCAGAATCACTACAAAATAAGTGTGAGGAGAAAGAACTTTAAAAAAATTTAAAAAGGAATGAAATCAATGCCTTGAAGATAAATGTAACTGAAAAAAGTATAAGACAAAATCATTCCTCAAGGAAGACAAGTCAAATTATTACTTCTTTGATGCATACAGAAAAGAAAAGCATCTTGATAACTACAAGGAAAACGATAGTATCACCATTATCACTGAAGAATGTGTTATCAAAAGACAATTGGGTCCCTGTTTTGTCTGTTGCATTCTGAAATCTTGAATAGGAGTGATTTGATTGAGTTGACCTCAAAAGAGGTCAACCAGACCAGAAAATCACAGGATGCGATGAATGTATCAGCAAAGGGCTCAGCTTTGGAAGAGCTCCCTGAAGGCAGAGCCATGCAGGTCCACACAACCTCTCTGAGCAGCTAACTATGGATCAGAGAAGTCACAGGGATGCAAAGTCTCAGGCATACAGATATTTTTGCATGTCCAACCATTAAATCCGCTTTGATGTAACAAGTTAATAACAAGAACATAGTTTGAAGATGATAAGGAGAGCAAAACATCAAGCTGCAGAGTCAGCTCCCCAAGAAAACAATTTATTTATACAGAGGTTTGGTTAAACGTTATAGAGGTTCTAAAGAGAGGTTATAGCAGAAATGGAGACAGGTTTTTCTCTTGTGCACAGTGAAAGGGCAAGAAGCAACGGTCTCAAGTTGCAGCAAAAAAATTGGACATCAGAAAAATTATTTACGAAAGTGGGGGAGCACTGGAACTTGTGTCCCAAAGGGTCTGTGAAATCTCCATTTGTGGAGATATGAAAACCTGGACTAAAGACTTCCAGAGGTTCCTTCCAACCTAAACTACTCTGTGCTTTGGAAAGACGGAGGGAAACCTGTCTCATGCACATACTTAGATAACCACAACTTTTTCTAAATACATCAGAGGATGCTAGATAACCTGATGAAATTAGATGATCTCGGATAGAGAAGTCGCTGAGGCTGAAGGAGCCCATACACCCAGCGAGCTCCCAGCATCCTAACTGGAATTTGAGCCTGCGGTTTCAGACTCAGTTTTTCCAACAGTCCTTCCCCAGATCTGAAACCCTGAGCACCAGTGGAGACCTGTGCTGGGCTCTGTGTACTGGAGCCTCCTGCACAGCAGCTGCCCTCAGGACAAGGGGAGAGAAAAGGAGAGAAAGAAAGAAGCTGCCGATTTCTACATGATAATTCACTGAAGTAATTGAGCTACATGTCTGTTGTGTTACTGGATGTGCTATTGTGCATCCAAACCTCACATTTTATTGTGCATTCAGCCTGCCCAGAGAGTGGGCCATTTTCTGGGATTAACAATCCCCCTGCCCTTTCATAACATACTGCTCACAAAATGTTTCTTGTGGTCACGTAGCTACCAAACATTTTAAAATATCAAGTGATCCAGCATATTCAAATACTTTCAAAATAAAAGAAGAACTAAAAAAAAAAAAAAAAAAAAAAATTTGTGGCTTCATTAGTGAGAAGCCATATTACTTCTTCCTTCATTGTTTGTCCCAATCCACAGAGCAGGGGAGGGGCAGAAGGGACTACTATTTCACACACTGATATACAGCCGGAAAGACACAGATCAGGATTAATCTTTTGCTGTGCCAGTCTGTTTCCCCCCAGCAAATAATCTGCCCGCTTTCCCCATTCTCCAGCCCAAGCTTCTCCCTTTCGTGCACAGATGAAGGATTCATCCCAGCTGCCTCCCTGGCCCCAGCTCTGCTGTCCCTTTCCATGCAGATACAAGCCATTTTAAGTAGCCACTGCTCACTGTATAAGGTTGGGATGAGATAGATATCTGTACATGCATAGCGTTGATCCCTCACTCATCTGCCTAGTGACACTACCGAGGCCAGGTTTGGATGGTTTATCAGACCAGCCGTGGCTTGGCCAGCTTTAGAGGATGGTCCTGCGGGAGGCTGGGCAGCAAAGGGTGACCCGAGTGTCCCTCCACCTGCCTTCAGGCAGGGGATATGGTGACAGCATACAGTAGATTCTGTTACATTCATTAAAGGGCTGATAGAGGTACTCACACATTGTCACTTGCCTGTCTGACGTAGAGTACTTGCTTCCTGAAAGGCTGAAAGAACTTAACAGAAATCGCAGCAGCAGGAGAAGCAGCAATGTGCAACTTGTAGCGGCCATGCTGCCTTCTGTGTCAGTTCTCACCTTCCCTGGAGCTCCCGGTGCGAGTTCGAGCTCTCCAGGCTCCGTCTAGGAAATCTGGGCAAGAAGTACAAGTGAACATGCATTAATTTGCACAGCCTTATTTTTCAGCTTGGCCGGGCTAATAATAGAACTCCAACTAACTTTCCAAGTTTGTTCGTTTTTCATTTTAAACCAGACTCCAGGATGTGTCTGCAGATAAGGACGACAGCCCCTTCCCTGCCTCATCTTTTCAGGTTTATGCCACAACAGAGCACCCTCCAGGTGGTCCAGCAGCATGTGCTACTCTTAAGAAGACTGTAGATTTGGGTTAAAGAAAAAAGAGAAAAAACAAAAACAAAACCAGAAAGAAGGAAAGGAAGAAAGAAAAAGAAACCTCCCTTCAGTGACGGCAGAGAATGGCACGGGGCCACCTGCACATGGAGACGAGATCCAGGTCTGCTACTCACCATCTGGGATTTTTCACCCCTGCAGGCAGCTGACTGATAGAGGCCGTGCCATGCAGCGGGATGGCTCATCACCTCCCGCTGCCAGCGGCAGCCCTGTGCCAAATGCTTCATAGTTCGGGCTGGTTGCGGGGACGGGGGGGGGGGGGGGGGGGGGGGGCTTGGTTTTTTCTTTGAAGCTTTTGCTCAAAAGCTGAAGAAGGGGCGGGAGGCACTGAAACATGACTAAGCACTGCCCAGAGAGGCCTCGCTGCTTGGACCACGGTGCATTTTATAATATATTTGGGATTGCTCTTCAGTTCCAACAAATTTAAGACTGGAGGAAATCCAAATGAAGGGTCTAGGGTTCTCTTCCTAGCTCTTTCCTTGCAAAAGCAATTTCCTTTATTGGCATCTTCAAAGCAAAAGTAATCTTTCTGAGGGAGGTTTGGCAAAAATGTGGAAGGTTTTTATAGTGACAGGGCCAAAGGTTTACAAAACCCCATTGAAGCCATTACAGTCCGAGGTAATAGGTAGCTATAGACTTTCCGGAGAATTAATAGAAGGAAAACAGCCTGGGTTTTCAGTAAAGGGAAAGGCAGAAAACTTCGCTTTTGCCAGTACTTTTCCTTTCCAATGCACTCACAACACCACCACCAAACACCAATATTTTAAAAGCGAGTTGTCATTTTCGAATCAGGCATTTCAGAATATTTGCAATGCTTTAATGCAATGAATTGTGCTGAAATGTCATTCATACTTGCCTACCAATCCTATACAACTCTAGAGTTCCCATCATTATCATCAGGATATGGAGGCTGTTCAACATGACAGCCCAATAGGATGTTCTTCCCAAGAGCCCTTTTGTATTTAGGATAGAGTTAGAGCAATGGGGGACAAAAGAAAAACAAGTTTGTGCAGTCTTAACAGCGCTAACCAAGCAGAGTAAATTTATCAGCAGAAAATGAAAGACAGTCCTACACAAGGCTCATCAGAGTCCTTCATGGGTGGATGTGGGACCCCATATTCTCTGGCAGAATTAGTTTTTCCCCTGATCATTTGTGCTGGAAGTCAGGCTGAGCTGTCATATATCAAGTTTTAAAGCCAACAAATGTTCCCATCTCCAATTGTTTTTCATGCCTGCAATTGCAAGTGTATACAGAAAGAAACACAGGCAGACAATAGGAGAAGGATTGTATTTCTCAGGCATATGTGCTGTGGGGATCACAAAGCTGGGACAGTAGCTGAACACCTCTTGGCAAATGCATCTCATGGAAGAAGCCAAAATATTCATTCCTTCTGGACAAAGGGAAACTGCTGCATTTATAAAATGTTATTATGTTTTTTTAAAAAATAAAACTGTAACATTTTCTGCTTTGGTCATAGTTTAATCAGTATATTGAGCTGAAAGAGAGGAAAACTGAAGCTGGCAAAATTTTGCCTGGAGGCAGCAGTTTTGTTGTTGTTAACAACGCTCATTAGTTCATTTTTAACATCTCTCTCTCTCTGCTGATGTCGGAGTTGTGTGACAAAAGCAGCCATCGGCATCTTCCCTCCTTTACTTATTTCAAGGATTTCCCCCCCGAGTTCAAGACCAGAGGTAGGAGGTTCCTCCCTACTAACAGTAGTCACTCGACACTAATGAGCTGGATAACACCCACAGCGCCATCAGTGACAACAGCACTGGCAGCACCAAGCATGCACGCAGGGTGGACTGAGATACTCTGGCACTCCAGAGTAGCCTCCACGTCAGCTCCTGTCTAATTAGATGTTGCCTATTTGTACTTTAAAGTATCCGTAGATTAATAAATATACATGTTTCTATTTGGTGTCTCCCTCAAATGACCGCCTGAAGGGATGCTTTACTTCTGCAGTGTAGCTGTTAGCCCTCACACACAGAACTTCTTGCCAGGAGAGAGCCCAGTGGTCCTCACTTGGTCCTTTCCCCATGGGCTGCAGCCACTTTTTAAAAAGGCAGGTAGTATGGGAAGAGCTTTGCTTGCCATCGGCAGCAGATCTGAACATGACAGCTGGCTGGACCACAAAGGTGGGTATCAAAGGATCCAGATTTTTGTCTGCACAGTGTGCGGTAGGGTAAGGAGGTCTTCTGTACAATCTGATTGCTACTATGTTTGTGGACCATGGCTTTTAAGAAATTGCTCTGAGTCCCTTCACAACTTTTCCTCTGATTCCCTCCATTTTATAGCATTCTCAGGTCCTGCACTGCTCTCTCCACCTTCTGGGAACATCCCAGCATTTTGTTTTGAGAATACAACTACAGAACAATGCACTTGACCTTATACACACACAGTCTTTTCCTTTACCCTTCCAAGTGGTTTTTGTAACATCGTAACAGAAAATTCTGCTCACAATTTTCTTAAGAAGCATGGCTATACCTGAGTTTCAGGTTAAATTAGTACTTTTTCAATCAGAAGATTAATACTTCTTTTTTCCTGCAGCATTACTATAACCAGGGCTAGACCATAGTGCTCACATTTTAAAGGCAGCACTTCAAATACAATTCAGAGCTTTGCAATTAGCCTGTCTTGGAGCGGGCAGGGAGGAAGGAAGACAGACGGAGTGCAAGTTTGCTCGGAGGTGTTTTGCTGAGTGGCACACATCACATCCTTACGTGACTCGGTAATGTCTGCTTTGTATGTGTTTTAGACCTGAAGTAGTCACAATTTTAAATTATGCTCATGTTGTCCTTTGGGTAGAAGTCAGAGCCTCCAAAGTTTTTAAGTCTGTTAGATTCCTACTTGGCTGTGGAGCCAAAGAAAACCTTAAACCTTTATACCAAAGAGTGCCGGGGTTTGGCAGAACCCCAGGCTGCTTGCTGTCACCTGTTTGTACCAACCCAAACAAGCAAGTCTCTAATCAGAAAAACAAATCCACTTGCTTCCATCTCATTGTACATTTTTATCACCAAGATAAAGGTACAAGTCAGTTTAAGCACAGATTTTAGGTTATTGCTTCCTTGAAGGAAGGATTGCATCAGGGAAGAAGTTTGTTTGGTTTTTTCTCTCATTTAAAGGACACTAAAATCTGTGATATCCTGAGACTAAAAGGTAATTGAGGTAAAACATTGAGTGATGACATTTGAGGCAACTAGATTGATTAGATCAGACTGTTCGTGTTTGCTCAGATTCCTCACCTCCTTTCCAACCCCTCTTGATTTTTTCTGTTTGTAGCTGAAAACACACAACACAAATCATCCTTTCAAACTTGCTCCTACCTTGATTAAAAAAATAAAAAAAACATGCTTTACAATTCTAATGCTGTAACTGCTGTGCATGTGCCAGAAGTTTGTTCCTACTGTGTCAGCTCATACAACAGCTTGGCCTTATCTACACAGCACAGAGATTTGAACAGGTTTAAGACAGCTTTCAGAAATTTAAATTCTCTGTTTACCACCTTGTAGCCCCCTCTGCTTCTCAGCACATAGTTCCTACCATGCTGATGAACAAACACAGCCCCCTCCTAGCACACAAATATTCCTCCAAAAGGAGTGATATAAATTAAGGTAAAGCCCTAACTCAGTTTGGCTTGAGGGAAATGCTTGGGCACTGGGTATAGCAGAAATAGGAAAGGGGTTTAGGCCTCTATAATTTCCCACACTTGAACTGAGATGCGAGATTGTAAGAGAAACTAAATCATTGTCACCTCATTAGCCAAGGGAAGCAGCAGTCACATTCAAAATAAAAGCAAGGTTTGGAAAGGTTTGGGAGAAAATTCCTAAGAAATCAAAATGTGGCCTTTGTAATGATGGAGGAAACACCCCCCCACACACCTCTCTTCCACCAGGTATCACTCCAGTGCACATCCTCCCCAGCTAACACCTTCCCAAGAGAACATACACAGACTCAAGCTTGCTAGATAACCCCACAAGAAGTAGCATAAAAGCTATTTTTATTTATATATATATATGCACACATATATGTATGTATGTGTAAATAGTTTACAAGTTGTGTGTATATATATATATAAAGTTATGCTATATAACAAGTTGCATGTTTGTACCTTATGCTACGTAAGTAGCATAAAAGCTATTTACACACACATACATACACACATATATAAAAACTGTTTACAAGTTGCATGTATATATGTGTTCTACATACATATGTATATGTACGTAAAGATACATAACGATATGTAGGACGTAAAGATATATGTCCTGACACGAGACAGTACTTACACGAGTTCAATTTTTAAGAATAAATAAGTCTGGATTGCCCAAGAGTGAAGGTGCAAAATGCCAGCAAGATCAAAATGATATTTAATCTAAATGACCGTGAGTCTCCCTTTCCAGAGGCCCAGGCTGCTGGAGCATCCTATGCTGTGCTATTACCTTACCCATTATGCAGGCAGGTTGGGTAGGCTTGCGCAGCTTCGCACAGGGATATGATGACCAAAGAAAATTGCTTTCCAATGAAGACCACTAAACAAGGTAAGGAAAAGGCAACAGAAAGTGATTTCAGTGCTTAGGTCATTTCAAATTGGATGGAACATGTCAGGAAAACATTTCATTTTCATCTTTCCACTCCATGTGACTGCATTTACCAAAAAGGTTAAATCCCTCTGCAATACTTTTTTTTGAAGATTGCCCCTCAGGTTCAAAGGGTGCAGCATGTTCTTATCAACCCCACAGAGCTTGCTTTGGGACTGATAACTCCTAAGCCTTCCCTTTTTTTAGACATCTGTGAGAGAGCGAGAAAATTGCAAATAATTGCATCCTGAAGTGATGGGAGTTATCTGCCTAAAAATCCAGTACGATTCCCAGTATGTTCCTCTCTGATTTCCTCATGGGCCCTGCTTGCAAAGGCTTGCCACTGCTCGAGCAGTTTCATGCAGGATCCACAGTAGGAAAATTCCTCTAAAAGCAGCAGACAGAAAAGAAAAAGTCATGTCCTGGTTTCAGCTGGGATAGAGTTAACTGTCTTCCTAGTAGCTGGTACAGTGCTGTGTTTTGAGTTCAGAATGAGAAGAATGTTGATAACACTGATGTTTTCAGTTGTTGCTCAGTAGCGTTTAGACTGAAGTTAAGGATTTTTCAGCCTTTCATGCCCAGCCAGCGAGAAAGCTGGAGGGGAGGGGACACAGCCAGGGCAGCTGACCCAAACTGGCCAACAGGGTATTCCATACCATGGGACGTCATGTCTAGTATAGGAACTGGGGGGAGTGGGGGCAGGGAATCGCCACTCGGGGACTAACTGGGTGTTGGTTGGCGGGTGGTGAGCAATTGCACTGCGCATCATTTGTACATTCCAATCCTTTCATTATCAGTGTTGTCATTTTATTAGTGTTAACATTATCATTATTAGTTTCTTCTTTTCTGTTCTGTTACACTGTTCTTATCTCAACCCACGAGTTTTACTTCTTTTCCTGATTTTCTCTCCCACCCCACTGGGTGGGTGGGGAGTGAGTGAGTGGCTGCGTGGTGCTTAGCTGCTGGTTGGGGTTAAACCACGACAAGTAGCAGCATTGAAGAAAAGGCAGTGTTTTCCACAGACCAATGCATATAAAATTCTGACATGCTTTCAGACCCAAAACTGTTACAATGTCTGGTACTGAGAGATCCATTCTCTTTCAGCAAGCTACTATCCTCTTTATACTTCCACAGTGTTAGTGGGTCTTTTTAGCCTGGTCCTATCATTTCCAAGCTGCAATTTGCAAAAATTAGTCTCCAAATTTGCAAAGCTGATTCAGGTAAGAAACAGTAGCAGCAGGAGTTTGTCAAAGATAATTATTTGCATGTTTACAGCCCAAACTGAGTTTTGACTTAATACTTGTTCGTGGCATGATGAATATTTTTGCAGCTATTGTGTTTAAAAAGGGATGCGAGACTGGGGGAAGGGGACTATTTGCCTTGGACCCTGCTTGCTAGTTGAGGGTCAGAGGACGGCGAGTGGCTGCGACTGGTCTGAGAGGTGCGGAGGGAGCTTGAGCAGGGGCAAAGCTCTCCTCCCCACACTCACTTGCTTCTCATTTTCCACCCCTGAGCTTGGGCCAAGCCACAGATTCAGACTTCAGTCCTGACCCGACTGCAGGGTGAGCACATTCGCACTAAGAGGGATTTGAATTTCTAGAGGCAGAGGATTTTATTTCAACACCTGCTGGAACAAGAACATTTTTAGATGGTGAAACCTGGAGCAAGCTAGATTAAAATAAAAGGGTCATATACCAGTAACACAGCAAGCAGTGAACATACATAACAGATCCTATTGATTACAAAACACTTGCAGGCTCTAGACTTCAGCGTAAAAATGTTACTAAAAAAGAATAGCGGCACTTAGTTCTTTCTTCACCTGGATACAAAACAGCTCTGAGCAACAGGTCTCAGAGTTTTGTGCAAAAGACAGGTTAAGGGATCTGTGGAGGACCTCCATGATTGGAAGCAATGAGCCCCTCCCCAAGTGTCAAAGAAACCCTTTTCCTATATCATGCATGTTTATTAAGTAAAGTTTCTGTCTGCAGCAATGGAGAGAGCATTACCATTGGTATGGAGTAAGCAAAAATCCAGATCTGTAAAGACTGACGTAATTTCTACATACAACCTCTGAAAAACGAGCAATTTCAGTAGGATCCAGAATAGAAACAAAACAAACCAAGTGCTTATTTTCGATTTTGGTATTAATTTTGACTCAAGCCACAGCTAATCCTTTGTACCCCGACCAATGCAGGAACCAGTATCACATGTTGCGATGCCTCTTATTGTACAACTGAGCTGGAAACTGGCTGCTTACAAGTGGTGACTTCGCACATTCAGCCATGTGGTGTAATTATAATTCAACTGCGTGTACACAGAAGCACAGAGAACTGGGGTTGCTCATTACGTCCTTTGTCAAAGCCCATTTTTCTTTGCAAGATAGTTCCTGTAGCACCAGAATAAACAATAATTTTGGTTCTTTGCACATCACCAGCATTTTCCTAGACAACCCGTTCTTTCATTGCCAGCACTCTGGATTGTATAAACACTGCCAATAAAGCCTTCCAGTCTCTCTCGATTTAGGGGTATATTTGTGCTCGGCTTTTAGGAGACAGAAAACACAAGCAAGCGCACGTGCACACACACTTGCATACAGAGTTGCACACACAATTGCTTCTCTACTTTGCTGACTGAACAGGTTCATTTGCAAGAGTGATGCACAAATTGGGACTATCTCAATCCTGAATGGAGATTCTTGCTGTACGTGCTCTTGGCATGCTCTGCTGTTGGGTTAGAAGCCATGGATCCTATAGAAGGGAAAAGTCTGAGTCAGTTCAAGCACAATTCAGCACATTACTTGGAAGAAAGATCCTTCTAGGTATCACCTTGCATTTGTGATATCCTGCACTCCGGCATTGTACCAGAGAAGGCCATTACAAACTTACAATGGTAAGTACCAACAACAAAAGTTTCCTAATAACTGCTTGTAAGTCCATGGTGGAGCTGAGGGCTGAGCTAAGTGCTTCCTACATAATAGGCTCAGGCAATAACTAATGGCCTCTCCTTCACTCTCAGCATACTTAGTCATGAAACATAAGTGAAAGGATACTCCCAGGAACAACTTTGGAAATTTCAAATAAAAGGATATTTAGTACAAGCTCTTCAGCCTCTTGATTCTACATGGACCAAGGCTCACATTCATCCTATATGTGAGCCAACTGAGGGGATTATTGCTAGAAACTTCCAGCTTTATCCATCTGCAGAATAAGGTTCTGCCTATTTCACTGATTTTTCTATGCAAGCTAGGCTTTCTCCCACAGTTGTTTTAGAGGGAACCATTTATATATGCAATAAAAAAAGCTATTTCACCATATTGCTGAAAATTCCATCAGGTTACACTTTATGTCAACAGTATATCATTTACAATGTATTAATAAAGGAGTACTAAATAATATATTGGTTTTGGCATAAAGAGTACATTATAGGTATTTATAAACACATCAGTAACTGTTACAGACTTTTAAGTAACCCTATTGACCTGCAGCATAAATGCTCTGTAGCTACTGATTCACAATATATAAACACTTTATGGATAAACTTTTACAAGCCATTTATAAATACACTCTTAGTAAGAAATATGACATACTCCCAAATAGACACAGAAATAACTCACAAAACCCAAGATCGTTTCAAGAAAGAGTACAAGTCTTTTTTTTTTTTTGTTTAGTTCCTGTAAATTAAAGTTATACCTCAGTGTAAAAAAGTAAAATTAACACAGAACAGTATTTTTTTAAAAAATATTTTTCATTGTTTTTCAAATGTGGGGCTTGACAAAAGCAAGAAAGGACCTGAAACTGCCAAGTTAGATGGCTCAGAAGAAGAATTTTCAAGCATAAGCAACAAGAGTTATGTCTGTTCCTTCTCTCTTTATGCCATTTTATTTATGACACAGGTCATTTGCTTGCAGATATCTACTAATAGGGGGAATATATGCCATCTAACTGCAGCCATCTCTAAATTAGTCGCCCAAGTCAGTATTGGTCACCGAGCTAAGTCAATCAGTGGAGCAAATCGGGCACACCCAGATGACAATCCAACCCATCCGCCTTAGTCTGCTTTATCCAAGAGAGACTCACCTTCTGGAAAGGCCTTTTGCCCACCATCAGGACAGTCATCCCTGCTCCCTCTCTAGAGTATCATGTAGACAGCCATGCCTGAATAAGTCCCAGTTTTGAAGTCTGCTGTTAAACAACAGCTGCAGAGTCAGCTCAGCATGAGATACAATATTTAAAGGTTTAACTTGTGAGAGCTTCAGCTCAGGCAAAGAGTGTCTGCCAAACTTGACAGACCTTGCAGTAGTATCAGTATGATGATGCTGGTTATCGTGGGGATGGATGGAAAAGTAGAAGCTGATACTTGGAGGCAATAACTGACCTGGATAAAATATCTGCTGGATTCGCACCTCAGCTCATGTCAGTCATGGTAACAGGAACAGGGTGTGAAGCACTTTGAACCCCAGTGGGTTTCAGGCTTCTGCATCTGTCTTCCCCCTGCAGCTTTGACCCACTGCTATCCTTGTGCTGGGCAGGCGAGAGGACAAAAAGGTGAATTTGTGTCAGTTTCTCAGTGCTGGCACTTCAACGTGTATCTTTGTAAGACCATCTGGAATATGGCAGAGCTGTCTCTGCTGTTTACCTTGCATAAATGCAACCTGTTGTTAATATCAAGTATCAGCAAAATACTTTGGATAAATCTAGATAAAGTGCCAAGATGAACTGTAATTAATCACTACGAATATACAGCTGTCTCTGTTAAACAGTTAGGACTGTATGGGTAAAATTTCCTCTCACTCTGACACAGTGGTGAGGAGCTTGCTTCGGTATCAACTTCTTCTAACTGCTTCCCTGGCATAACAGTAGCTATATGTAATTGAAGGGTGTTTTATACAGTCTAACCTCATTATAATGAACCCTTTGAATAAACAGTTGTTATACCTGAATGTTCACCACAATTAAGATGGGGAACTTGCTTCATTGGGCCGGTGAAAAATCACCCGCATGTGAGCCAAAGTGCAGTAACAGAGTTTTGTTCGTAGCAACAAAGAACTAAAACAAGGTCTTTTCAAAAGAAAATAGTGAATGGCTACAGAAAGGAATAGTGAAGTATGCTTCCCAAGTAGATTTACTGTGCTTTAACAAAAACAGGAGCTACATCATCCTTGTTAAGATGCCTTATTTTAATTATTATTTTTTTTAAGTAAAGCTAATTAATAATGCCAAAAAGAGTATTTCTTACCAGTTGGGTTGTATGAGCGTAGCATGACTGGACATGTCTCCTGTTGTGACAATGTAAGCTGTGAATCTTGATGCACTCCTGCTTGTATTCTGGGAATAAAGCAGTCTTCAGAGCATGGAAGCCTTGTCTGCTTTCTTGCCTACAGTCTACTCCTTTGCACTGACTGAATCAGATGGTGAGCACTGCCATGTGTGCCTATTGATAAATGAGGGTGGAAGACCAGAAGATGGCAGCTTGCTGGTAAATGTGTGAAAATATTCACTACTGACAGCCATATCCTATGGTTGGGTTTGGCATGCAACATCTGCAAAAAAAACCCCTTGTGTGTCTGTCTATAGAAAACACCAGAAAAAACTCAGTAACATATTAGCAATCTCTATTCAGCACTTGAATACCAAGGAAACAATACAGCAATAGCTGTTAGAAAGAAAACATTGCAAAACTATGCTTTGCTCTAACCCCTGCTGCTAAGACTACAATTTTCAAAAATACTTAGCTCACACACGCAGACCTTCTGAGAGGACTGACTCAAAATCTGCAGCTAGACTGAAGTACCCGGTGAATTCTCTTTGCTGCTCTTGAGCTCCTTCTGAATGATAACTGTGATGCAAAGCCAGCTGCCCATCACTGTGACAAGATGCTGGTCTTATTCTTTTCCATGCAATCACGCCATCGTTTCTAGTAGTACCACTTGCAATGCATTGCCCCCTCTAAGTGCAAAGAAAAGGCACAAGTACAAGAATCTCTTAGTAAAACATTAATCTCAGATCACAGATTTATTTTATGGATTTGCAACACAGCCCATATTACAAACATTGTCTGGGAACATTTACAAGAATAAATAAGATGGACTCGCAGTTGTAAAAAAAAGATTACACTTCACTGTAATGTACAGTCAAAAAATATATCTGATATTCATTGACTTGACATTATTTACCTTCCTTCTTTTAAGCTAGAAAGAAAAGACACTGAATGCACAGTGTTGAGATTTTTGTATTTATATTTTTTTCCTTTTTTTTTTTCATACGTGCTTTATCTATCAAACATCCAAACTGTACAAGTGAGTTTCACCAGTAATCCATAAAGGCCAAAGGGGGGGGGGGGGGGGGGAAGATGGGGGCGGTGTCGCAACAGCAGAGACTAGCTCTCATGCAGCATTCCTCCCTGCTGGCAAAATGCACCCAGGGAGCTGGAATAGGATACTGCTGATCCAGATGCAGCCACAGCATTGCTGTGTGAAGTAGTGACAAATCTGGCAACAAGTGATGCTAGTATATTTTAATTTCAACAGGATTGGCACGGGGGGGCTGGGAAGGAGGTGAAGGAGATTAAATCAGTATGGGAGTGAATTTTGTCAATGTGGTGAGTCAGTATGGGTTAAAGGCTGTGTTAAGGATACAGCTCAAACTTTTGGCATAGAAGTACAGCGTTTAAGTGCTGGAGATGCAAGAAAGGGCTATAGGGGCAATGAGGGGGTAATGCCAGTTCTGTTCCAGGTACACACAAAGAAATAAATCTCCATAGTGCAACACGCTTGAGGTATCTCATGAAGTCCCCCAAATAGTAGCGTTTCAGGGTATGAGATCTCCCAATGACAAATACCTCTACTGAAGCACTGTCATTCTGCGACAGGCACCTCCAATAAAGTAACCGCTATGCTGTTGGAAAACTATGTACAGAAGATCAGGACTGGTCTCAAAGGTTACATCTTCAAATTCTTGCTTCAGACAAAGTGGCGTGGACTGGCTCATGTTTATACTGCTTAGAAACAGCTCATGCTGCATTGAGTTGCAAGAAAAACATTTTAGTTCATTCTTTTCCCATTTCATTCTTTTTTTCTTTTTTTTTTTTTTTTTTTTCCCCCCACCAGGAAACACTATGGGAACATCAGCATCTGTCATTCAGTCTGCTGCATTATTTTATTTTTTAAGGCTCAGGTTGAAAAATCTGCTGCATGCACTGGGATAAGGATGGAAAGGCTAATTTAGATCTCTCATGTTTTTACAAACTGAAAAAGTTGCCAGGTTTTCACAATTATGCTAGTCCAACATGAAACTGTAGGATATTCTAAGTATAGTTAATTTTTTTACAAGGGAGGCTTTTAAAATATTTTAACACAGCAAATAAAGATTATAGACTAGAGGTCACTGGAAGTCAGCAAGATTTTTTTCTTTTTTCTTTCCATCACGCTCAGTACCACCAGGATTTGGTCTTGATGTATGAAAATGTATGATTTTGCTTGACAGTTACAGCAAATTGTACATTCTTCAAGTATGTATATGAGGAAGATGATTGATACCTTTTCCAAGTCAATGAACAGACAATACATGATGGATTTTCCTAGTAGTCCTTGCCAAAACTGCAGAAAGTGGGCTTTGCTTGCTATGCTGTTGGCTCGCCCTCAATGAAAAGAAGAGCTGTAGGTATTTTTGGGAACAGGGAAAGAAAGAGCACTTGCATTTAAATTGTATATTATGTATGTATGGCTATAGAAGACTGCAACCTAAATAAATACAAATGCAGGAGGGTTAATCCTTATTACTCACTTCTGTCTCCCTGTCTTTAATTAGCTGGGTCCCCTGTTTCTACTCCTGAAAAGGTTTTTGCAGGGAAGATGCAGTAGCCTGTTTTACCATTTCACAGTTTCCTAGGAGGTATACTGAATTTTTGACCCAAAGGCAGTGGTTATGCTGAATAACTTCTGCCGCATGGCCCCCTTTATTGTTCTAACAAACTGGGGTTGTCTGAAGTTTGTACACTTAAGACAAATGTAAGAATCTCAAATAAAAATGTAGCAGGCTGACAGCAAGTTCTTGAGATGCTCCTTGCACTGGCTGGAGATATTATAAAAGTTAACTGTGCTACCAATGTAATGGAGTCGATTGTTTAAATTTATTACAGGACAATGAAGTCTTCCAAGTGGAACATTTCTACTGCATTGCACATCCAGGACTGCGTCAGGACTGTGTGCTGTTCTGTGATGACTTGTTAAGAATTCTGCAAGTGTGACAGATAGAGGCACCTCGTATTTGAAGATTATTCTCTCAAGCAAACCTCCTTTTATCTTTGTCCCTCAGGATTTATTCCCTCTGTTATACTCTGACTGCTCCATCTCCACAGAGCTCCACAACATGGAATGTGCATTACTTGCTTTTTATGATGTTGGCATGAACTCGGAAGAGTAAGAAAGATATGAGTAGGTGTGCAAGAATGAGAGACAGAACAAGGTGCAAGTTTCCTACCTGTTTCGGGACTCCATTTAATCTGCCTTCTCCTCCAATGTTTGGTTTCTCCCAAAGGAGATTTCTTCTCCCTTCCTTCTCTTCCAGATGGCAGTTGGTTTAACTGCCTTCTGAATCACCTGCTGCAGGAGCCTCTCGCCTTTCTCTGACTCTACAGCCCGTTAAGAGCAGTGACCAGCAATACCTGGCTTGAGATTCCCAAGGGAAATCCCACAAACTATTCCTAAAGAGCCTGTGAAAAGTAAACGGAAAAACAAGTCTACCATCTGCAGGCTTAAATCTACTACTGCGGGGTCTACACTGCCACTGTTGTTTTTTTTACAGGGAGTCTACAGATCCAGAATAAAACGTTGGAAACTACTGACACACAGATACATGCTGCTCTAGGCAAAAGCTATTCTTTGGGATTCCCTCCTTTGCCCTACGGAGTTACACAGACCATACTGATTAGGGGTCACAGGCATTTCCCAAAAATCTCTGCCTTTTAGGAGTTTTCTGGACGTTCTTCAAATGTGTGTGCACATGGGCAGGAGCTGAGCAGGAGAGACGGGATACAGAAACTGCAGTTTGACTTGCAGGTAAAGGCAACAAAAGTTACCTCTTTTCAGTGCATGTAAAAACCTTTCAATGCTAACTGCTTGTTACTTGTGGACCAAAATGGACAACTCTAGCTCACATAAATGGCTAAAATGCAAATGTATTAAGACGGACCCACCAGAGCATGGCAAAGGCAGACAAAATTCTGTACAACCTTGCTGAGGAATTTAAATCACAAATTGAAAGGCCTCCTACTAACCATAGTCTAGAGAACTCCTTGATCAGAGAATACCAATTATTTCAATCTGCAGAGAAATAAAATCACCAAATTCCCATTTGCTTGCTTGCTACCAGAGGTCCTGGTTCAGTTACCTTCACATGTACACTGTACACCCTTTCATGGTCTCTTTTCTTTATGTTAATAAACAAGTACCTCAAGTCTATTTAGAGGAGGTCAAATGCCTTTTTCCTTACAGGTAATTTGAAGGAGGAAACAAGAAAAAAAACAAAGAGCCAGCATAGGACACAGCTCCTGCAGGGATCTTAATTAAAAAAACCAAACCCACAAACCACCACCAAACACACACAAAACTAAAAAGAGAGAAGTGTTAAGACCTACTGTACCTTTTAGGGGTTTTGGTCTATCTCTTTCCTGCAGACAACTCAGGGTCTTTCTTCTCCAGCAGCCAGCCTAGATAGCTATGGAATTCATTGCTTCAGTTACATTTCTCAGTAATTTAAGAAGTTACCACCTGTATGAGATAGTCACCCCTGAACCACCCTTCTTTACCTATTTCTAGTTCCTTGTATTTTAGATTAAACTTTAGACCAATCGTATGATATCAATAAGCAGTGCTTCCTCACCCCTGAAGGATGTCTGAATGGGAGTAAGTTTATCTTCATTACGACCAGTGAAATATTGTCAATATCATATTTTTTGAGCCTAAAATTTAGTCATTGAGGAATTCACCTTTTCTACTGTACATTATCGCTTTCCATCCACAGCAGGGGATGCTTAGGTTGGAAAGCTCACTCTATTAATCCTTTCAGGAGTGAGAAAGCCCCCTTTATCTCATCTCATAATTGCTCTTTCCCAGTAAAAACAAAGCCATCACCCATAATCTTGCTTCAAATACATTACCTCTTTTGCTATAGGCTGTTCTCTAGGGTTTAAACAACCTTAAGGTAATAAGGTTATTTAAAGCGAGCTTCTCTTCTCCTTCCACACAATTCCCTTCACCATTAGTTCACATTCAGCATATACACATTGTGCAGTAAGAAACTAAGGAACAGCATAAAGATCCCTGAGCCAACACAGACTGGAGCTGGGTCAGTCCCTCAAAAACAACGTAACTGCAGCACAACATAACAGTTTGGCAACATCATCTGTAGTGTTCACTGAGCATCTTTCCACACAGATTGTAGGCTGGACATTAGAAGAAGGTTGAGACACGTGTTTGAGATGCCACATAATAAGCTGTGACTAACAGTTGGGCTGTGGTAACCAACGTTTGCATTAAACTTGTTCTTTGCAAATAAAAGGAAAAATTTAGCTTAAATACCTTTCCCTGCAGTTTATGCTAGTGTCACTTGGCATTTGCAGAGGGCTAAAAACAGATGGCAAGTTGCTGTGGGTCAGCTGGTACATGCACCTGACCCTCTAGGAGCATTTTTCATACCATAAACCACATTCAGACCTACCTCAAGACCTTAAACATCTCCACTGCAAGTGCTGTTCTGCTCATCCAACACCTCCTCTCCATGCACACATCCCTCCCTATGGGCTTACTTCTGGCTTTTTAATCCACTTTCCTTCACGCTACTCTTAAGCCTTGAACTACCTCCTACACTCCACATCTCAGTCATATTGTCATTTCTTCTACCTCTCTGTTCCTTTTATCCTGGCTGTCACCATCAGTGCTTGCACTAGTCTTTCAGTAACTCATGAGGGGGACCTATCACTATGCTAGTTTCCATGTAAAATTAACAGAATGCTAAATACTAATTAGTATTTCCATAGCATCCACAGGGAGTGATTCCCTCTGGCTTTCTGGAGTTAGTGAAGTCATGAACACTTTGTTGACTTGTAGCTTCTTCCTGCCTGAGCAGTTGTTGAAAAATCCCATGCTGGGATCAGGATTCCCTCTACCCACTTCTTTGCTAATGGCTCCCAACTCCTGACCTACATGGTTACAGCAAGCCACCTGTCATCAAAACGCTAATATTATGTCTTCCTTCTCATTTTTATCTCATAGTTTTGCTTTGCCTTCTATTTTTCCTGCAGCATTATGTTGCTTAGTGGCAAAAGGAAAAAAAAAACCACAATTAAAGCCGGTAGTTTGTTTCATGAGACACCAGACATTCACCTACAGCCCCAACGGGAACTAAAGGTGATTTCGTGATTTCTTGCAGACAACAGAAAGGACCAACTAGAAACAGCGCACAGGCATCTGTGAGGGGGTTCTCACCAATACTTTATAGCACACTGGCTACATCAGGGACAATGTGGTTCAAGCTCATTTAAGACCTTCACGTATTCACTTGGAACAAGCCAAGAATCCAAAGCTCCTCAGAAAGACTATGATCTAGGCAGTTCAGCGTCCTATGAAGCCCCTCCTCTGCTTAGCAGGAAGAGGATTATTGCTGTTCCAAGTGTCCTTCCTTAGACTGTTGCAGGTCCTGGTAGAGATGACAACTTTTTGGTTAGATACTGGTATGTTTGAGTTGAGAGTTTCTTTTATATGATTTAATTTTCATCCTTCATTGTCAAGGCAAAGGTATGACTACTGAAAAAAGAATGACCATGAAGCAGAGATGCCTTTTGAATTTACATACAGAATTAGCAACATTTTTTGAGCTTCTAGCATGCTCTATACCAGGCATTGAGATGACAGAGCTCCCAGCACAGTCTCTGAGTATTTACCTGAGGGTGGAAAACTACAGAGTGGTAAGAAAGTGGAGTTTCCTTAAACTCTTACCTTCAGTCTATCTTTTAGCAAGTCTGTATTTGAAGAAACCTACATCTCCCAGAATGTAATTTACACACAGAGGAACCTTGTATCCCCGCACCCTCAAGATAAATAAGTGGCTAAATTGAAATAGTGAATATTGTAAGGCCTTGTTCATTCAATTACTTTTTTCTCCAACATTACCCTGCAGACCTTAATGATTAACTACTTAAACATACTCTTTCAGAAAAGCAATTTCTTAGCTGCTAAGAAATCAGAGTGAGATCCAGAACCATGGCAAAACACATCTGGTGTTTGTTTCAAAGAAGGAGAGTTGCACAGGCATTTTTGCAGAACAAAACAAAAGCTGTTTTACTTAAGAAGGAAAGCTGCTGTGCTGGTCTAACATTTTTCTTAACACATGTCAGATTAGGTTTCTGTGTATGTACATCACCTTTCGTACAGCTTGGATGGAATCTGAAACTTGTAGGGCCTGGAAATCTGAATAAATCACTCAATAACAGTTTGGAAATACTGAGAACATCTTGACCAAACCCAATTTTAACATTACCTTCAGTTTTTAAGCTCTGTTCTCTGTTTGCACAGTGCCTAGTTCAGCAGGGTCCTGTTGTGACTAGGGGTCCTAAGTTCTACAGCAATATAAATAATAAATAAAAAATAATAATACATAGCATATGATCAATAATACCTACTTTATACCCTGTTTTTCAAAGAAACACTGCACCCCAGCAAATACTTGAAAAATATGGTAACAAAGTTACCAAAAGTTGCAAGACAAATGCAATTTGTTTGATGCAAATATTTAACCTTAAGGTTCAAGTGGCTGGGAAACTTATTAATGGTATTGCTTCACCAGCACTGAAACGAACACAGACCAGAGAGATGTAACTGGTTCATGCACAGCCCTGGGAGTCTAGCAGAAACTGGGAGGAAACATTTGTGTAGAAGCCGAGGCAGTGAATCCATTAAGAGCTTCTCATCTCCACTATATTTTCATGCTAAAGGGAACTATGTATGGGAAGAGAATTCCAGTGTTTTTTTGGTTTGTTTTTGGTGTTTGTTTTTTTTCTTGTGTTGGCCTTTTCACTTGGAAAAACAAATAAAAGGAAACAGATAATGTAGACAAATTGTAGTGAAACATTTCATATATCTCCTATGGCTATCTCATTTTTCCCAAATGACTGCTGCATGAAATTAAAAAATTAAAGACTGGGATTTGAGAACAAAATTATAAATTAAAAAGGAGACATTTAAAAGAGAATTTCCTAAGGGTTCCATTCCTTCCCTACTCTGCAGCAAGTAGAGCAAAAATACAATCCAAAAGAGGAGAGAAGAAGTCAGAGGGGATTAGAAAGTCCAGTCTTTCAGCCTGTCTCCCATTTTGCTAATTTTTACAGTAGGTTACTTAAGAAGCAGTAGATGTTCCAATAGAAAGCAGGCAGCAGCAAACACAGGCATTGTCTCCTCCTTCCAACGAGGTCTGTGCAATCTCAGTCTCTTGCTCCGGGAAGGAGAGGTTTTCCTTCCCACACTTGTTACTGCCTTCCAGTGTGGAAGAGGGGAGAAACGTCTGCCAGAGATTGGGGTCTGGCATTTCAGAGCCTCCCCTCCCTCTGCTGGGCTAAAAGGAACTCAAGTATTCCAGTGCAACCTCATATACAAATTTATACTGTTCCTGAAAAAGAGAATAGAAATCAGTGGCATTAGAATACAGGTAAATTCTTCAGAGCCTCATTCTACAAGCTGCCAAAAACCCCTCCTCCCTCTTTCTTATACTGTTTGGCAGGACCAGGCAAACATTAATTCCATTTCTATGGGATCTTGAACAAGCATTACTAAGAGTAATTAATATTATCGTCAATGGAAGAGAAGGACACTCAGAGAGACAGCCGCAGTATGGGCTATTCATTATTTGCCTCATGGCCTCATTGCACGCGTTGCTTTTGAAGAAAGAATTCAGTGTGATCGATTGAGATGATTGAATTCAGGACAGTTTAATCTCTTGGGTTGCAGGGAGCAAGGCCTGGGGTTCTGACTGTTCTCCCTTCCTGGTTTCAAGGCATGTCACAGCATTAAGCACTGGGCTGTACACATGCACAGGAGGACAAATCCCACCCCCTCCCCACAGCCATGGTGACAGCTACTTGGGGTTTAACCTCCTGGAGGCAGCTGGGCATGGGAGAGCTGGGCATGGCAACTGGGCCAGGGCAGCTGTTCCCCTTCTGCTCAATGAGAGAAGCAGTGGGACCAGAGGATTCATTGCACATGCCAAAACGGGACTGATTTTAATTCGGATAGCTTCATGTTATGATTTGTTTTGATTCATACTGAGCTAAGCCATGAAATTTCCCCACCTGTCCTAAAGTCCCCCTGCATACACTGGGTGAGGTAAGGTGCAGGAAAAGCAACTTACCAGTGACTCCACCATGTTGGATTTGTTATTTCGTAATGTTTTCACTATGTGGAACACATCAATGATATTTTGCTGTTGAATCATTTCACACACGCTGCAGATGGCACAGAAGGTCCCGCTGCGTCCCCCACCATTCCTGGGTGCAGAAAAAAAGAGGCAACCGGAGAAGGTAGGTAAGGCTGAGGGAACGGAGGAGATCCCTGCTTACACAGCACCTCACACACCACATATACTAAGAAAGGACTAAGCTGATCCCTGACAGTGGTGGACGGGGAAGCCGCAGGGACTGCAGAGCTGCTCCTCACTGCTTAGGGGCTCACAGCAGCTCTGTGGTCAGAGCTGGACACGCGGCAGTGCTGCTTCAGTTGTGTCTGTGCTCCAGTCATGAGACCTACCGACACAACTGAAAGTAGCAGAGTTTTTTCAGCTACTCCTCACCACAGTCAGTAAAATCTCTGGGCCAGGATGCTATAATGCAATACAATATTCAACTTGAAGTGTATTACAAATGTAATTTAACTTCATTTCCCCCAGCTGAAGCCTGGCAAACCACCAAATTTCCATACCCATGATCAGTGCTCTTCAGACAGCATTTTGTGAGGTTACAGGCATTTTCCAGTCCTACTTACAGGCAGTGGACAACAGTCCGTCCATCTCTCCCATCGTACTGTTCCTGCCACTTCTCCAACCTTCTGACCACCTTCAAGAGGGAGCGTTTGGAAGGAGGGGTGTCCCTGTATGCCGGCCAGCCAATGTACTGCAGGTGCTGAACTATGCGATATCCGTCCTGAGGCTAAAACAAAGAGCATTTCCAAGATGCTAAATGGAATGGGGCAGGAAGCAGAGAGGGTAACACGGGGGGCACTGGTTATATGGCATCTTTCCCTCTGGATCTGATATCATCAATGTTAACACCCTCCACTCCAGATACCTGATACAGTGGGGAAACAAGGGCTTTTTGGTAATCCGGGTAACAGTGATGACCTCAGATATTACAGAGCCCGGCAGAAACCCGGTGCATAGGATCCCTTGTTTTGTTTCTAGCAGAGAATAAAATCTCACCAAAACTGTACGAATAGATCAAATAGATCAAGTGTGTCTGTCCTGGTTGCCTGTGCTGGAGACTGGTTGTGCCATGAAAACTAAAGGCAAAGAAGGCCCTCAAATAATCTCTGGGGACTGCGGCAGGAAAGGATCCTCATAAAGATTTTAGCAGCAGCCATTGCTGTTGAACATAGATGGGTGCAGAGAGCTGCGAGTTCACAGCATCCACCCTGCCAGCTATGCATTTATGAGCCAGCTTCATCCTGAGAGTCACAGAGCTTTAGTCTTACTAGCTATATGACTTCAAGACTGCCCCTGGTCCAGAGGCGGTTGACCTTCATAGCAAGGTGAATATCTAACTGATTTATTAATTTGTGTAGTCGAACCACAAGGTTCACTCTGCAACACCACGACTGAACTGCCGCACAGGCTCTGACCGTACAACCAGAGACTGATGAGTTAAACAGCATAGAAATGTAATTTGTGGAGCCTGTTTCCATTTCTGATTACAAAAAAGTAAAAAAAAAAGGAACAAAAAAGGAGACATAACCAATCTGGGAAACAGCTAATGAGAGAAAAATCCTCTACTGAAACCCTTTCCTGCAGCCCTGAAGTTGCATTGCCAGGGTCCAGTGTGCAGATAAACTTTGTTTCTATCATTTCAGCTGTCCTGGGGCTGAGGGATACAGACAAAGAGTTGCTTACAGAAATGACAGGTGGTTATTTATAGGAAAAACAATGGCAACTGGGAATCCCAGTCTAGCCAGTAAACGTTGCATCTGTCTTCAGAGACACTGCATAGCAGTTGACAGATGGAGACCTGCTGACACTATCCCAGTTTATTTCCTATGATACTGATGGTTTTATATTGGCTACTAAGTGATTAATTGTTCTCAAATATACACAGAAAAATGCTTTTCATTTAAATACAAATTTTCAGCTCACATCATCCACTTTCTACTTTCAGCCAAGTCTTTTACCAATACAGACTGATGCAATTAAATGTTAATTAAAGGAAGTAGCTACTAAATTCCGCAGTGGAATTTTGTTCCTAGGTGAGAGATTCAGTGTCTCTAAACCACAAGTCTTCGTTCCACCTCTTCCTCATGCCAAAATATATTTTTGAGAATAAATAGGAAATCTGGTATTTCACTGATCTTACCCTGGCCATGTTGCAAATCCGGAATATCCGGTTGATGATATCTTCATCAATGTCTGCTGAAACAAACTCTACTTGAATTGGGCCATAACAACAGGACGTCTTCTCTGGCCAGTACTGCATGCAGAGCTGGAGAAAATGCCAAAAGAAACATAAGGCATCTTAACTATTAACAAGGAAATGCATGTTCAGTCTTCTGTCCTTTCAAATGTATAACCAGCTCAAAATCCATAACCAATCTTGTATTGCATGTATTTTCTCAGAGAAGACCTCCTTCTAGCTCAGTAAAAGTTTTTTATATCATGAATATGAAGAAATATATTTTAGAAGCTTAGAAGCTTGACTTCCCCCCCCCCCCCCCCCCCATTTTTTTTAGTATGAACACAATTTGTAACTAGTTGAATTCTGGGGTGTAAATGTGTAGACAAGGTGGCTGAAAAATGAAGCTTTTCTAGGGGTATAGATTAAAATAAACATTAAAAGATTAGTGTCTGTAGGTGAATTTCATAGGAACCAGATAGGCTTGGTGTTAATAAGGAAAGAGTACATGCACCAAGAAAATTAACTTTAATTCAAGCGAAGTGGAACTTCTTTTTTTCTGTAAGATGAACTTTTTAGCTTTCTGACTTTACCAGTGAGCAAGGGAGGGAGAATGAGCTTGCTCCGAGAGCCACGAGAGCAACTCCAATTTCAGGGTGAACCACAGCTGAATCTCTGAAGTTTGTGAAGCAGGTTGGAAGTTTTTTTTCTTATGCTGATGTTACTGAATTGAAAGTACAAAAAAAAATCCTATCCACACAAATTACAGTCTAAGTATTTCAAATCCATCTGGAAATAGATCATGGAGAGAAAATATTTTGCATGAGATCTCATTAGCAGTTTCTGCTGAGATTGTATTTCTTTCTTTTTTTTTCTTCCTATTTTCAAGTGTAATTTTTTAGAAGTTTTGAAACCCCCGGATGCTCATTTGAACTTGATCTCAAGCTTTTCAAGTTCAATCATTGCTAGTAATAACGTCAAGTGTGTGCATGCTACTGCATTAATTCTGTACTCCTTTTATTCCTTCGATCATATGGGACTGAAATTGGGTGGGATATTCATGCAATCTTATGCATCTTTGCCCTTGTTAGTTTTTCACAATTAAGCAAGCCAGCCAAGACCACATAAGCAAGTCTTCCTTTGAAGGTTGTCTTTACTCTTCATTCAGACTTTCAAGCAGTCTACAGATCTCCTCTCAAAGCATCTGTCCAATAGGCAAGAAGATTCGAGCTGAGCAGGTGCTTTAGGAAACAACCTCAAAGTGCATTGGAAAGAAGAAAAACATTAAACCTTTCCTTAATATTGAAAATCTGCTTTTCGTAAAGCATGTCTGTGAATGGCCATCTATCCAAACATATATGTATATACAGTCCTTAAAATTGTCTGTTATGTTCTCTGACCTCCACATGGTTTTAGTTGCACCTTTTCCCTGCATAGGAGATTAAAGGTTCACTTACCTATTTATTTTAACTCTTTTCCTCTTTACAGTTCAGGGACAGCTTTTATATAAGCAATTTTTGTATTTGTGTTATACTCACAGAGATGAATAACACACCCTGCTCATGCACACAAATACGGTATCTGCAGGCAACTGTACACCAACAGTTTCGTAGCACTTACAGTACAGCGCTTGGATTAGGCAATGATGAACAGCTAGATAATTACAACATTGTCATAAAATGACAGTGCAAGTACAACATTGTGAAGTTTCCTTTTCAGAAACCTCACTTTCACAACTGATCTGCTGGAGGGTAGGAAGGCTCTACAGAGGGATCTGGACAGGCCGGATCTATGGGCTGAGGCCAATTGTGTGAGGTTGAACAAGGCTCAGTGCTGGATCTTGCACTTTGGTCACAACAACCCCATGTGACGCTGCAGGCCTGGGGAAGAGTGGCCGGAAAGCTGCCCGGCAGAGAAAGACCTGGGGGTGCTGGTCGGCAGCCGGCTGAATGAGCCAGCAGTGTGCCCAGGTGGCCAAGAAGGCCAACGGCATCCTGGCCTGCATCAGAAATGGTGTGGCCAGCAGGAGCAGGGAGGTGATTGTTCCCCTGTACTGGGCACCGGTGAGGCCGCACCTCGAGTCCTGTGTTCAGTTTTGGGCCCCTCACTGCAGGAAAGACACGGAGGTGCTGGAGCGTGTTCAGAGAAGGGCAAACGAGTTGGTGAGGGGCCTGGAGCACGAGTCTTATGAGGAGCAGCTGAGGGAACTGGGGCTGTTGAGTCTGGAGAAAAGGAGGCTGAGGGGAGACCTTATCGCTCCCTACAACTACCTGAAGGGGGGTTGTAGTGAGGTGGGGGTCAGTCTCTGCTCCCAAGTAACAAGTGACAGGACAAGAGGAAGTGGCCTGAAGTTGTGCCAGGGGAGGTTTAGATTGGATATTTGGAAAAATTAGTTCACTGAAAGAGTCGTCAAGCGTTGGAACAGGCTGCCCAGGGAAGTGGTTGAGTCACCATCCCTGGAGGTATTTAAAAGACCTGTAGATGTGGTGCTTAGGGACATGGTTTAGTGGTGGACTTGGCAGTGTTAGGTTTACAGTTGGACTTGATGATCTTAAGGTTCTTTTCCAACCCAAATGATTCTATGATTCTATGATATTAAACTGCTACACCTTGCCTTGAAAACTCATACAATACAAACATGAAAATTATCCTTAACTTCCAGTGCTAGCTTGGGGTTTTTGGCATTGGCTGCAGAGTCGAGCTAGGTGACACCATGCTAGAGTACCTGCCAAAGTGACTTTATGCATTGCCAAATCTCCTTTCTTGTGCCTACAGACTACCACATAAAAACAAAACTTTGCTAGGTAAAAAACAAAGCAGGTAAAGTCTTGTGCAGAAAGATAGTCACAAGAATAACACTGGCTAAGGCTGATAGGTTTGTGGTTTCCAACAATGAAGTGTGAGAAAGTGTGTCATTTCCATAAAAAGCCGTATTTTTCTTAAAAGTGTCAGAAAAAAAAGGAAAAGATGAAATTTGCCTCTGGATTCAATGCCAAGACGTAGAATCGGGCAGGGCAAGTTGGACATGAGGCAGCAAACGCACAGGACCTCCAGCTCCTCGCACAGTGGTGGGACTCTGCGGGTCACCAAGAGAGCCCACTTCTGAGCAGAGGTCTTATTGTGGCTAGAAATGAAATCCCATAGCGTTCACACTGAAGGGAGATCCCATCAATGAATGGGGTGACTAGCTTCTCCATTAGCATCAACAAAAAGAGACCACTAATCTCATTGCCTTCAAGTGTGGTAAGATTTTGAAGACACAGAAGAGACAAATGAAAAATTAATCCATGAAGTACCAACTACTTGAGGGTTCCTCTCCTCTTATTTAACAAGTGCTGTAATGGGCGAATTAGCCATGCCAAACATACTCTTCACACAAATTGCATGATTACACCTTTTTGAAAGCTGTTATCTTCCGCCACTCATCAGCAAGGTGGCTGGAAATGCTAGTACAGGAGGAACTCCAATGGCTCCTTCCTGGCAAGCTCAACTCCTGAAAATAATGGTGTGTTTAGTAGCCAAGAAACCAACTTACATATGACACTAGAAAGAAAAAAAATAACAACCCACAGCACAATGTACTTCTCCAGAAACTGTGCAAACCACACTTCTCGGTATTACAGAATTGCATTGGAAATCTCAGGGAAAAGATCCTTTGAATAATTTCAGCATCTCTCTTGGTTTTATTCTTCTGGAAATGCCATGTGAACAGACAAGCATGAAGCACACTGGGGTTGTGGTAGGGAACATTTTCCTGAACCAGACAGACAAAAAATATGAAAGCAAAGAGAGGAGGTTTGGGAGGAAGATTTAGGCCCACAAACACAACATATTTAGATATCCCTTTTAATTGCAGTAAGAATTTGCTGTCTTAGAAGGAGCCAAGCATGTGGACTTACTCTTCATTATACCTCAAAACACCTATTACTTTCCAGTTCCACTTCATTTATTTATTGGGATGGGGAGGAGGGGCCACAAGAAAATGGCAGCAGAAATGCTCTTAAAACCATCTGGATTTGAGAAGAAAGTTACGTGACGGAAATTATGAAAAATCACTTACCTGTGCTGCATCCATCTCATTCAGCATCACGACAGAGGAGCAGTTATAATCAAACACCAGCCTCCAGAAGTCTGCTATGGTGTTGGGCAAAGGGTGTTGGGTTACAATAAAGGCAGCAGGTTGCTTGTGGCTCTAACAAAAGAATAAGATTAGTTAAAAAAAAAATTCAATCAACTTTTATTCAAACGAATATTATACCCGGGAGGCTATGGCTAGGCAATCTGAGCCATTTAACCAGATTATACAAATCACATATCCTTCTCCTTGTTATCACTTTGCAATGAATGAATGTCTCATAATGGGATTCTTTTGCTCCCAATGAAGACATTTCATTAAAGAAGTGTCACAAGAGCAGAGATTACCCAAATCAATTATTTATATTTTGAGACTCAGCAAATAATACTAATTCTACTATTACTACTACTACTACTAACAGTAATATTAGTAATTGGAAAGAAAACAGCTGGAAGCAAATGCTATCCTTTTTGCTGCAATGGACTCTAGAAACTACAGAAGGGATTAGCCCCCCATCTGCTATCGCTCCCTGGTGATGTAGTGCTACAGAGGTGTCACATTTGGATCCCAGCCATCCTTTAAGAGCTTGTGGGGCAATATTCAGAGCCTGCGATGCTGGCATTTAATTTCTGTTGCTATTCTTTCACCTCAAAAAAGCCCCCTGACCTCAATCTCCCTAACCACGAAAGGGAGGAACTGTGCTCCTAACCTTTGCAGGGCTGTGTTAATGAATGTTTGCAAGGCACTTTGAGATGAGAGGGTACAAGCTCAAAACTTTATCGCTTTCCAACCGTGGCAGGCAATGCTTAGATGAGCCTACAAACTGCACAGTCCTTTGTGCTGTACCTCTGTGAAGCTGACTTGAATTAAAAGGCACAATATTTCTGGGTTAAAAAACCGCCACCAACTAAACAGATTAAGATTTTGGATTTAAAGTAAAAACATAAAACCCCAAGGCAGTTGTGGGGGCTTGCTTTTTCTCCCCCATATGAGTCAGATGTGGGTGGAAGTGCTGAGCAGACGATGCTGGGAGGCTGAGAAGGTGCTGTGCACACTCTGCACCAGCTTGCAGGGCGGCTGCACCATGCTTCTGGGTGTGCATGTGTGAGAAGGGTCATGGGACTTGAAGTAGAAAGAAGGAAAAGGAAATGATTTATTGGGAAATCATAAGTCTGGAATGGATTTTCCTTTCTCGCTACTCTATTTCAAACCTAGGAGCACCAGTATGGGTCAAAAGCTATGTAGTAGCAGACCAACGGTGGCAACAGACTGGTAAATAAAATAGTGAATCTTACCTCTTAACTAGAGTTAAGAACATAACGTTTCTGCTAGGTTTTTTCACTGTGCACCAATACAGCAGATTGCATAATTGGCTAAGCTGCTGGCTGAAGTTAAGATGTGTTTGTGGGTTTTGCCACTAGGACAAAAAAGAAATATGCCCCACCTGTTTTCTTCGCTACAGGTGAGGAAGCAGGTTTGCTGTCCTAATTTAAAGGGAAGATGACACAGAGATGTTAATTAGTCATGTAAGGGAACATGTGTAGGATCCTGGGGGAATGATGATGACAGGGACACGACATGGACTCATGTCTTTCTCCAAGCCCCATGCATTAAATGCAAACCTATCGCCACTTCTGTATGGCTTGACTCAGAGATGTGGCTAAAGTCTCTTTGTGTAAGGATTATGTTCAGTTGTTTTAGGGGAAGGTGAGGGACAGTATTTCCCCTTTCTTCTTAACAAACCATTTTGCAGCTGCAAACATGGCTTTCCAATGATTCTTATAGGAAAGATCCTAAGGTCTCTTTACTTGAAAGGGACAGAGGACTTGAAAAGGAAAGGTCAGGAATCTCAAAATCTCCTGGGGGAGAATTCCTCCTTTCTGTGGTCTACAGTAGCCCTTTGGTTGTAATCCCTAAAGCTAATGCAAGGCAGAAGAGGCTGGTTTTTAACGCTCTGCAGTCAACAGACTGAGACGGTCTCTAGCACAGTTTTAGCTAGAAGGCCAGACTGAGTGCTTCACCCCCTGAGGGAGGGTTCAAATGGTGTTCTGTGTCTAAGGTTAATTTTGGTGAACACAGTCCAGATTGCCTTCCTGGAACAACTCATGCTTCTAAACTCAGGCTGTAACCCATTCTAGGAGTACCATCATCCCTTCCTGCTCTAGCACTTCTTCCATCCTTTCATGTAATACACAGAGCAAGCTGCAAGTCAAATAAGGTTTGGAGAGAAGTTTTAAAAAAGAGATAAACATGAGAAATCTGTAAATAAAATGATCAGCACTGGGACTGTGTTGTCAAGTGTTCCCCAGCACATGCCTGTCTTCACACAATGAAAGAATTAATGATAGTTCAAGGCAATATGTGATAGATGATCTCTTGTAAGTGCCCATGCCCAAGACTGCAGACCTGAAGCTACTGGAAAAGACAAACAATTTGCAAGGTCTGTCCTCAGCAGGAATGCCTATGAAAACGTGGGACTTTGGCTCTTCCCCTCTGATTATTTGGTGTTTTTTTATTCAAAAGCTGCTGATTCCTCTATGGAAGGATAAAGGAGAGCCAGAGAACATCACAATGGCTGAATTTCAATGATGGATGAAAAATTCCCTTGTACAAAAACTTTAATTAGCAGGAATTTTGTGGGGAAGGATACAAGTGTTAGCAAAGTGATTTGAGATAATGAAGGCTGAAATGTGCAAACACATTTGCAGTCCCAAAGAAACCAGAAGAGAATTGATTGTGCTTCTGCAGATTTGCCAAAGCACAAAACACACTTTAAAGGAGAAAAAAAAAAAAAAAGTTTCCTTAGGCATATTTGCAATGAAAACATCACAATCTTTCTGAAAAGAATCTAAAATTATTTCTATGACCATTTGACTTAACCTCTTAAATGTAGTAGTATCACTGTTCCCCAAAGACTAAAAGAACAGACACAATGAAAAAAGACCAACCCCAACATTCCTAGGGAAAAAATCATGACATTTCACCCTGGATCATATTTACACATACTCCAACTGCAATAATTAGTGGCTCTAAAGACATTTCTGTCCAAAGGCAGTTAGGCACCACAGCAAAAAGAAACCATCAACATAATTCACCCTATACAAATGACCCGTGCTGTGAGATTCTAGCCTATAAACAAAGCAAGGGAAAATGCCTTCGCACAGATTCACATCAACTTAACTCATGTCCTTCAGCCTTAAAGAATTTTGCACGTCTGATCCCTGTACTCCCACATTCTTAACTGCATAAGTTGAAATAAATCACTTGCTCCACACTGCAAACTATTCTTTTCAAAGACCTGACCTGGCAATTCCTGGCAAACATTTCTTTTCCAAGTTATACAACAACCAATGTAGGGGAAGAGTTGTCCCACCACTTCTTTGTCCATCTGCCTTTCTACGATACAACCTCAGACTGCATGCTCATGAACTTCCTTGTCAAAAATTTTCCACCGATGTGAGGCAGAACTACAATGGTAGCGTGATAATTATAGTCTAGGTGACACATTTCTGTCACCTTTGCCCAGCTGGGAGATGTCAGCCCCAGAAACTGCAGGTAAAAAAGTTTTTTTTGCCTTGGATCCTTTTCTCCCAGAAAAGCATCCTGAGAATTAATAAAGTTGATGCAAACTAGGATCGATGGGGACAGTGCAGTACTGCTTACATCCATGAGTGCAGCATTGATGTAGTTACTTGATTCACCATCCACGGAGATGAGGAAAGGCAGGCACCGGTCCAAGGGCAACACATCCATGCAGCGGTTCTTGTCATGGTTCCTTGGCAAAAGACCAATGCTGCAGTCTTCTGGCCGAACACGCGGTGTCACAATATTGAGAGTCTGTGAAGGGGGGGAAGAATGGGAAGAAAGAAACAGGCTGGGTGTTTTTGAATTTACTTCCAAGAAGGATGCCATCTGCACAACACATTTAATTTAAAGGTACTTAGACTAGCAGATCTTTGGGATCCCAAAGAATGAAAAAGAAGGAGCACTGAGGAGCTTTCACCCTGAGGTGCTGTTCCGAAAACAGTAAGCTCCAGCAAAAATTGAGGGGACTATACACCTTCCAACAATTTCCAGCTCTAAAACCCCACAGCAGTTAGGTAACATTTCTGTTCTTTCCTGGAGGTTGGAAATAGCTGTCACAGGTACAAGTTGCACCTTTGACCTGGTCACGGAGTGAAACCTCCTTGTGTTTCTACCATCCCTAGGGTGGAAGCATGCATCCTTCTCCCTCTTCAAGTGGATCCTGTGCAGAAGTACCCCAAGTATTCACCTGGCTCACCCAGTAGGTCAGAGTGGGTTTAAATCCTCTGGTAATTCCTCAATCTATTGATTTATCTTAACAATGCATATAAAAACCTGAGAGAAAATGTTGGGTTTTTTTTAACAGGAAAGTCTATTTGTTTCATGTATTATTTAGATTGCTGCTTTCCATTTGGACTGACATATAGGATGCTTCACTTACATAGTCATACCGTATCTCTGGGGTCTTGCTGTCAGTCTTTTACTGTTATCTGTCTTTCCCACAGCTTGACAAACTCTGTTTCTTTAAATCTAATTTTCTTTTTTGTTATCCATTGTGGAGGACTCCTCACAAACCAGTTGAGGTTGGTCAGCAGGGATCAAAAACAGCAAATCAAAGTGAACACATCTCAACACTTGTCGCTTAAGTCATGGTAGATCAGTGGCTATCTGATGTCATTCTACTTTCACTTGTTATGTGTCCTGCTCCTCAGCAAAGCCCATGCAGTCATACAGTGAACTCCTCTGCAGTCATCAGAGGAACACACAATATTTAGGGGCTAAAAATTCTTACACAGAGCTTGACTTCTGCCACAGAGAGGTTATAAATGGAGAAAAGAGGAGGGTCAAACAATCCTAGATAAAGGAATGTGTCAAAGTATAAAATTTGCAATAATATACTTGCTCTAAATTATGCAGGTTCTGCATGAAAGTCCCTTTGTCTAGAGATGGAAAGCAGGCAGTCTGGCTGGGGCAGCAACATGAAATCTCAGATCTCTGACAGTGCAGATAATTAAGCAGGTGACTTGTTAGTGATTTACTCCTGTCTATTTTTTGCCCTTCCCCTCTTTCTCTTGTTTTTTTTTGTACATATTCAGATTACAAAAGCACTCCAGAACAAGCTTTTGCATGTTCAGACAACATGTAGTGCCTGAGAAATACATCCAGACTTACCTGAGGGCCACTGGGACCTAAATAACACAAATTGCACCAACAGATCTATAGTTAGATCAACTGGTTCATAAAGATTGTAGCAAAAGATACCATCTTATGCATTAAATCAAGGCAATTTGGGCTGAAGAATGCTGTGAGCCAAAATCCTGTAAAAACAGATTCTACAACTAGACAGAGAACGAACCTCTTATGCAAAGTACAGTGGAGCATTTCCTTCTCACAGGAGCTGCCAGCCCCTGGGAACTCAAAAGAACAAGCACACAGACAGAAAATCTTGTCTCATATCATGACAAAATAAGCCCAGCAAGTGGTGAATATTTTTTTTTAATAGCATAACAGCATTTGATGAAGTTAGGCTTTGGCTCCTTCATGCCAAACGTCCAGAACCAGATGTGGTTTTACAGATCTGATATCACTTGATAAAACCATATCTTTTTTTAATTGAACTGTCATCAGTTGGGATCCACATTCTTTATCTCACTGAACCAACCCTGATGATTCCCTGTAAGGTTTCAGATAAAAACCACACATTCTTCCTTTGCACAGAGAGGGAAGAAAAGAGGCATCTGACTCAGACTGGGGCTCCCAAAAGACATTCTCTTACTGCAAAAGATACTTTGCTGGGAAAGGTTGTGGGCACTTCCAACAATTAAAGGAATCTCCACCTTTTTACTGCTAAGAAGAACGGCCTCTTAACAAACAGCAGAGGTCTCCTCCTCTTTCCTAACTTATCTTGCCCAGATTTCCCACAATATTATGTTTTTCCATACCTCAGTGTTAGCTGAAAATCCTAAAGGGATTTACAGATGCATGGGGAATAAGACTGGAAAGCTTAGTCCAGTGTTCTGCAGGGTGAATTCTCTACTATGCAAGAGGGTCATGTGTCTCAAGCCCATTTATTAGGGTGGGATAAGCAATGGTGATAGCAAAAGGCAGAGTGGTCCTCATTTTATTGCTTGCCCCAGGCAAACGCCAGCACTTGTGAATTTTACTATACGTCATTTCAGTTCTCACCACCAGGTACTTGGCAAAACATACATAGTGAACTGAGGGATTCACTTCATTGAAAATTAGTAATAGAGAAAGTAATGATCACTAAGCTCACTTTCTCCTTTGTATGGAAGGACGTCAACAAGTTGATTGTCAAGACTTGGAAGCAGCATATGAACCATGAGAATGGATAATAAGGGACCTCGAGGCATAAATGTTTCTGCATAAATTACAGAGGAAAATGAACAACAGAATATTTGTTTAAATGAGAAGTATGACATTATCTGTGAAAATTAGTACCCTTGCTCTACTGAAGTGATGGGGAATTTTTTCCTTGCTGAAGGCTGAAAAGTTCATGCTCAAAAGCAAATCTCTGCTTGATCCAGTAGTAAAACAACAAAAATAAGCTGAAATCAGACCTTGGCTCGTGCCCCCCTTCTCTGCTCTGTTGGAAATCATAAAATAGCACACAAAAATTGATTAAACACCTTCAATACACCAACTGCAATGACTGAGACACATGAAATTACCTGAAACTCATCTTTTATCTGGCTGGAATTGGTCTGTGGATCTAGTCTGCTGATGTTGTAATATATGGATCTGAACTCACAAACTGGAATGGCCGTGTTGCCACAGAGACATGCCTCCAAAATGGCATCATGGACAAATACATACTGCTCCTGCACAGGGGAGGGGATAAGATATTAAAATCATGTTTTCCATACAGTTCATGAAAAATCACAGGGTTGGTCTTTTTTTTCTTAAATCATGCCCAATATGCATATTTGGCTCCATTTCGTGTAGAGACAAATTACAGAGTGTGTTACATGACAGCTTTGTGAGCATATTTCATCCATCATTGAACGTGAGGTCTCATGTATTCATTTCAAATTTACAAGTAAAATGGGAAGTCACCACTCTCAGGAATGCTAGGACAAAATGGGGGTGGGCTGAGGAGGAAATCAGGGTGTGAAGCTTTTCTGTTCACAAACACAAGGCAATGGTCAGAAATGGATTGTGCTCTGGACATATGATAACATGAGCAGAAACAATTGTACTAACAGGTCTTCTCCATCTGCCTCTTCAAAACTCCTGGACTCCTGGTATTCTGGGTAAAGTTTTTTCCCTGAACTAAATATGAGAATTCCAACAAAGTTAAAAGCCCTTCTCTGTTCCAGGTTATTGTCCTGTCCCTTAGGAGGGGAAGGCGTTGAAGCACATGGGAAAAACTTGTGTAGCAAGATAGGGGTTCCACAGAAGTTTGTGCAGCTGCTAGATGCTGCGTGATGGAGCAGCTTGCTTGATCAGCACCCAAAGCTTGAATCAAAAATATTTCATTTGTTTAGTTCGCAGTTGATATAAACTAGGTACTATTCGAGTCTGCAGTATACCTATGAATGAGTCATGAGAGGATTCAGGAGCTAGCTTTTTTCTACTGTGAGAATAAAATTAATCAGCAATACTAAGACCTTAGCTTCAAGGTTTGCCCTCCTGTCTTGGAGGCCCTGAGTAGCTGCCAGTGAATGTGATTTGGTGCACATCTGATCATGTTTAGCCACTGAAAGTTCTGTATAATCACATCACAGAGGAAGCAAGTGTTGACTTAATGAATTGCTGGGCTCCTGTTGAGCAGAGAAGCTGACAGAAAAGCAGTACTTTGTAAGAGGAGACCTGCTGGCACCTACCTCCGTCTGCACCAGATTGACCCTTTGGGATCGCAGCTCTCGCACACAGTTAAATATATCTACCACGCCTTCGTTCTCTGCCATGTCAAGCATGATGTCGATGGCAATAAAGCACCCTGTTCTCCCAGCCCCAGCGCTAAAAAAAGAAACAACAATGAGGGTCTGCATGATCAAGGGACCATGGAGGGGCAGGGCTTTATGGAGGAGAAAATCACTGTATCACAGACACAGCTGTCTTCTCTTTGAAGCTGCTCCCCTCTCCCTAATGGGTTGAGTTTTATGTGTAGCTAAATTAGCTTAGGATTTAAGAGAGTGAGGTAAAATAATATTTCTTGAAAGTGAAATGGACACAAGTACAGGAAAAAAACTTTGTGTTCTTGAACATCAACAAAATATGTGAAAAAATAGTTATGATTTTACAGGTCAGTTCACCTGCACACCTCTCATCACACAGGATGTGGGAAAGCAGCCTCCAGGTTGCAAATAGACACAAGTCCAGAAATTTTCTTCCATGGGACTCTTTAAAAGGCATGCACATGTTTACTCAAGTGGGCATAATGAAATGGGCTCAAGTCCTCCACCTCAAACATTTCCCTTTTCAATCTGGAGGAGTTTGGGTCCTGAGGAGGGCGATTTCAAGTTGTGGATTGTAAAATTATAGAGAAAGGAGCTCAAGGCTATTCAAGACCTTCAGTTTAGAATATCCTGCTGCTTGCAAGAATTAGACCATCTCCTGCAAAACTGTGTTGTCATTGTGTCCTCCTTCTCTCCTGGGAAATCATCCAAGCTGTTTAGGTGTGAAGGATAGAGAGAGGAGAACATCTCTTCACATTACTCTGAAGGAAGAAGGAAAACTCAGCTCAAATCAGGGAGACTTCAGTTGCATGAAAACTCCAGCAGAGCTGAACGCAAGGAGATATGAATGACCATAAATTAATGGACCAGATTAATCAACTGCTGAATAGAGAGAAGATATTTTTCATTTGCAGAATTTTAATGAATAAGTGGCATTTCCTCTCTCTTTATCTCTCAGCTTTTCAGAATTTTAACAAATAGTTATAACATTTCTATATTTAGAGGATCCTGGCACTTCATAAATATCGAACAGTGATATTATCCAGCCAGGCATCAGTAGGGAGAATTTGGTAATTACCACTTAAAGCAAGTCATTAAAATTCAAAAGCAGATAAATAACGGAGAGGAAATGGCATTTATTCATTAAAATGTGAAGGATGAAAAATTTCTCCTTGCTTTCTTGGTGACAATGCATCAGGTTCAGACTCCTTGCAGGGCCAGACCCATGTCATGGCACCAAGGTAGGAAATTCAGGCCCTGAGCTCTGAATGAATTCCCTTCTGCCAGCTCCTCAGGCTTTAGCTGTATTTTATTATAAAACTGATTCACTGCTTGCTAAAAAAAACCCAGCAAAGCAAAACACCCCCTCCCCCCCCCAACCCAAAACTGTTTTAAAAAAGTAAGATTTAATTGATTTTCCTTTTTTAAAGCGGTTGTTGGATATATTCTCTCTCTCTGGTCACACAGTGTGGCACTTAGATGTAATTGCCTGTGGATTGATTACAGGTGAGATTTTGGGATAGCCAGCTCTGCTTCCTAGCCTTGTGCTCCAGCCACGTCTCCTTTATGGAACTTGTGCCCTGAGCTGTGGCCTGTGCACTGCAGAAGTAGCTGCTACGAACCCAAACTCTCTTTTTGTAGCAATGTCTTTCCTCGCATTTGAAGCCATCTGACTGATGCCAGTCTATGTGTGTGTCTGCTTTGCCACTGCCAGCAGCATGCCTGATCACACCTCAGACTGTTAGTTCTTCATGTCAGGGACGCTCTCCTACATATTCATACAGTGCCTTGCACAGTAGGGCTTTAAGTTCAGTTGGAAGAAAAGAGTGCAGATGAGCCTTCACTGGTAACAGCAGCAGCCAGGGAGTTAGCAAGCACATGATTCAACAGTCTCCATTTTCACAGCTGTAAACCAAGCAGCAAGGTTTCCTCAGGCGTTCCCCTTTTATTTCCTGGCTGGAAGGCACGGGGCAGGTTTTCAGTCTGACATTCCCATTCCAGCTCCTGGGCTTTGAAGAGGCCAAGATGTACAACAGCTGGCATCCAGACCCAGGAAGACAGACTGACGTTTCAGATAAGACTATTGATGCTGGTACAAAGCTGAACTGCAGTGCATGTAGGTACAGAAAAGCAAAGTTGCTTTAAAATTCCCTGTCTTTTTGTAGGCATTGTCCCTTCTGCCATGTGAGGTTTGTTGTAGATAATGACTGGAATGGCTGTCCCAGATATTTACCATTTTCCCAGTTCTGCTATAAGCATCTAAGAGAGTATAGGCCACCAGAGAGTCTTCTACATTCAAATGGCCCTCTCTGACCTATTTATATCATCTCCAATTCATGCCAGCTAAGCTCCAGAGCTGCCACTTCAGAAAAGAAAACCAAATTCTACTTTGTTTCCTGGTGAGGCCCACAAATTATACTCTTAAACAAAATGTAGTTGATGGTTGCCAGATGAAAAGGAAAAAGGAAAAAAGCTGAAAAAGCTGATGAGGAAAGGCTCAAAGAGCTTGCGTACCTGCAGTGCACAACAATGGGTCCTGCTTCTGGGGGATTGAGAAACTTCACTTGACGAACGAAGCCGAGGAGGCCCGTGGCATAGCAAGGAACCCCATGGTCTGGCCAGCTGGTGAAGTGGAACTGACGAATCTCTCGGATCTCATGGTAGCCTTTCTGAGGAGACAACACAGCCTCTATTTTTCTTCCATCAGACTGCAGTCAGCATGTTCTGATCACTGCTCCTGTCCCTCATGCAGGGGACTGAACAAGCGCCACTTTGCACTCCGAGATATTTCAAGCTGAACTCCAAGTACAAATGAAGCAGGTAACACACAACTAAGGACTATGAAGGTGAATGCCAGCTCCCAATTCAAACCTGTGGTCTTAAGAGTTCAAACCCAGCTGATTAGGAACTTTACAGGGTGACTTCAGCCCCAGCACACCATGGCTGCATTTATACAGCCTCCTTTGGCGTTACTGCCGTAAACCACCAAGAAGTCGCTCTTAAATCCTTTTTGAGGTGTTGAAACAACAGCCTGGGGAACGAACACCTGGAGAGTGGGCATGCCCCAGGCAATGGTAGATTTTGTGCCATCTCCTGCCACAAAATCTCAGTTTGAGACTACAGCTGGTGGTGAAAAGGGCAGAAACTGGTACCCAGACCCATTACTTGGCTTTTCTGGCAAGACCAAGTTATTGGTACATGAAAATTGGCACCACTTGTATATGCCCTGCAAAGGGTAACACAGAAGTGTCAGTTAGCTGTGACATTTTATCGTACAGGCAAAGGTAGGTGGAATCCAGCAGCAGGTCCTCTTCCCTGTCAAATTTTGGCATTAGCATTTCTTACCAAGTTTTTCAGTGATTTAATGAAATATGGAGCTGATGTATTAGAAAAATGGAACAATATTCCTAGCGTGGCTGAAGTTCATTTAGCAGGAATTTTTGAAAAGCTTTAAAACCACTTACTGAGTGTTTGGAGAGTAATTTGGACAGACCTGGAATACTCTGACACTTAGACTTCCAATTTCTAATTACAAGTAACAAAAATCTTCCAAATCCTGCCTATTTGGGGATAATTTTTATGCTCTTGCCTTTATTATATTTTTGTTTCTGTTGAAAGGGGACCCTATCTGGCATCCAGTTAAACTGATACCTTTTTTCATCTGTAATTTGCCACTGTGAAACACAACAGTTATTATTCCTGGCATACCATCAACTATCTGCTGGCTTTTGGATGCATTTAAGCTTCATGCACTGTGGATTCTACTTTTGTGGCTACATCAAGATGTTCATGCAAAATCATTTGTCCAAAATTGGAATCCCTGTCAAAAATCTAGGTTTCTGAAGTGAAAACTGTCCAAATACTAACAGCTCCCATCTCCAAGAGCATTCTGGATATGTTTCCCAGAGCTCACATTCCTGAACGCAAATTAAGCGTTGTATCAAAATTTTGGCTGACTGAAGATTTCCTTACCTTTTGTACAGTAAATGTGCGTATGACATACTCTGCCAATGGTTCTGTCTCAATTAATGTGACTTTAATATCTCCATAGACCTCTGTGTCATCTGGCCAGTATCGAACACACTTTACCTGAGGGGAAAAAAGAAAATAAAGAGCAACTAGCTCAAGTTGAGTCAGAGCTGACCTACATTTTACTTCACTTTCAAGCTGAAGCCAACGCAAATTGGGCTTTCTTCTGAGGTACAGACCTTGTCAAAATTAACTGTATAAATTAGATCAAAATTCCTTTACTGTATATAGAAAACAGAGGGAGGATTTTTTTCAGTTCCCTCTGTTGTGAATACAAATTAAAAGGATGCATTTAGCTCCTCTTCTTTAAGATAGTCTTCCTTAAATTTCCATACATGCCCTGACCATCTATCAGGTTTACAGAATACCTGGCAGTCACTACCACCATTCCTTTTGAGAAATATTTATGCTCTTGCTATTGCTACTGTAATTCTGAACTTTCTATGTTTAGCCAAAGAATTTCAGTTCATAGGGATTGTGAGATACTTGTTGATACATTAAATTTGTTTGACTCTAAGCTTTCCCTATCAGATGTGGACACAACTTTGACATTTTACCAGCTGTGACAGGCCTCAGCTAAGGCTCAAGAAAGAAATCTCCTGATCGCATGAACACATCCCAAGCTTAGCCACTTTTAGAAGCCATGTTCAAAACTAACGGTAGAAATTAAAACCAAGGCTGTGAAGCTATAGAAGGGATGTTTAGGCTAACAAAGACTATCAAGTTATTAAATGCTCTAGCATGAAAGAGTGGAACAGTATATAAAAGCTGAAGCAATTAGCTACTGCGAAGCAGGTTTCATGTTCCGGTTCCAGTCGTAATTGGAAGGGGTTTTATAAATATTAAATATGATTGATGTAGGTTTGTTGTTTGGTTTTTTTTTTACACAGAGGCATTTATTTCAAACCGAAGTGTCAGTAGAAGGTAAAATAGAATAAATAACAATAAATGAACAGAACCAGCTGGCATTCAACTATAAGATCCAAAGGAAATCAAATATGAAGCAGCTGAATTACTAATGGCTGTGAGTAAACTAACATTTAAATTTTTCTGATTACCAAAGCAATGGAAGATGACAAACATCAGGACAAAATTTTTAAGATCTCCAGTTTCTGGCTAAGAATGTCTCTAAACCAAAGACCACCAGGAGTGGGAAGAATATGCTGGGGAAAGCCACCCCATACATACCTTCTTATTATTCCCTAAAGTCAAGCTTGTGCATTTTGAGTTATACATGTTTGCTCCCATTGTGGGCTTTGGCAATGGCCTTGTGCTGACACAGGGACTTCTGGTGCATCTGAGTTAAAAAGAGTGAAGTGATGGGTGTTGAGGAGGCCAACAGTGCTGAGTGGCCCCGGGATCCAGCTGTGCACAATCTCCTATCACCACAGAATAGTGATCTTCTGAAGTGATTGGAAACTCTAGGCTTTGAACTGTCATTTAAAGAGCTCTTTTGATAGTTTGAACAGCAGTCACATGTTTTTCCCCCCTCTGGATTTTTGTGGGTAGAGAAGTATTCAAATTATACAGATAAAGAATATTTATTACAGAAGTACATTTTTCCTTCTGTACTGAAAAAGGAGACAGTTTCTCAGTTAGCATAAATTTGTATAACTCTGCTAAAGCTGAGACTTACACCAGGAACATGATCCTTTTTAGTCTAGAAGGGAAGCAGCTAAGTATTACAAGATCTAGCATTTTAGAGAAAAAGCCAGAGTGGCTTAATTCTTTCCCTTACTACAGTAAGCAAAAGGCATTTCACTTGCTGAGCTTGCCTGAACAGCAGCACTGTATTATACCCAGTGCTGGTTTGGCTTTAGATGTTGGGAAAGTGGTACCCTTACCCTGCCCACTTCCACCAAGTTGGTGACCATGACAACACTTGCAGAGTTTTCTTGCCAAATCATTCTCCAGAAATCCTTCACTGTCTCTTGCATTGGCCCTGGGGCAGGAGAAAAGACAAAAGGACATCTTAAGAGAGTGTATCAAATACCACCAGCTCCCAGCTCTTTTCAGCTGTTCCCCAGCCATTGCCCTGGTCCCACGGAATCCTACTCTCCCCTTCAGAGCAATCCTCTGCGATTTGGGCTTAGAGACACAGAACAGCCCGGAGCTCTTTGAGAGATCAGACACCTCATCCTTCCTCACAGCCGGTATTTAGCACAGGGTTCTAGCACCCTGGAAAGAGACGTGATGCCTGTATTGTAAATAGTGGAGATAGTTCCAGTAGGTAATCATGTGCAAGTGGTGGGACATGGATGCACCCTATAGTGAGTCTGTAATTAAGGCTGTATTGAAATTTATACCTGATGCAGCACTAAAGTTCCTCCATTTCACATTTTAATATTTATTAATTATGAAGAAGGAAGAAAACATGAAGAAATTAGCCCTTTTCTGATGTTCCCCCAGAGCGAAAAATTTCAGGTTCCAACAGCCAGCCAGCCAGTACTCACAAGAGGTTTATTAGACTAGAGCGTCTCTCTGACCTTGTTATCTTCCTCTGTTCTACACTGTAGATGAAATCCTCCTACGGACTCCTTTTGCCCACTCTGCCCATACTCCATCTTCCATGTTCTCTGCCTTGCTGCATTCTGTATACCCATACATGCTCAAATGCCAGTTTTATTCTAATATGTTTCTTTGCTCTTTCAATAGGGACAAGCCAGCAATGAAGTCATAAAGCAGAATATAAGACTCTGCAAATATCACATTTGCAGGTACAGAATACACAAAAATGAGGACAAATAATGGCAGACAAAGTGGTCATGGCATAAGAGTTTGGCCAGTGATGCAGGAAAACAGCACCCTGTTGTAAAGAACAGGATTAGGGAGGTTTGTCATCTAACAGGGATAGCCCTCAGCATTGAATTGTGTTGGTTTTTTCTTCCCCCCCCCCCCCCCCCCCCCCCAAGGCATAGGAAACTCATCAACTAACTTATACAAGGTGGTGTTCAAATGCTTTTCCTACTAGTTCCCACTAACCACAGGTTCATCAGTCACCAGCTTATTCATCCTGTTCTCCCCAAGCAATTTCACTCCAGAAGGTAAACCCAAGCTCCGTAAAGTCCTTTTTAGTTCTAATCTCATACTTCATGCACAAAGGACACATTATAGATTGTACTGCCACCTCTAAGTCTGTAGCATTTTTTATTCCTGTAGCTGAGGTTTTGCATTGAGTGCCCTGAAGGTCTTAGAACATACTATATCCTTTCCTTTTGCGCCCCTATACCAAGTTTTCAGACGTTCCCCAGAATAGAAGATGTGACCCTATAAATAGCTCTCACAACAGCCTAAAACAGCAGTGGTTTTACAAATATTTAGACATACAAGAATGAACTTGCCTTGAGTTGCAATGTAATGGCGAGGCCGGTGGTAGCCCTGGAAAAAAAGAAAATATGTGATAGTCTGTGAGATCACAGCTCAGACAAAGCATACCATGTATTTTATACTTCCCAGGTACCAACAACTGTACACTTAACAGTGTATTAACAATGGTTATCGAATGAGTGAAGATAGGCAATTAGGTTGCCCTGTGATATTTTAAGTGGTGGTATCTGGCTCAGGCTGAATAATAAGATCTTATTATGCCAAAGAGAAGACAGGAATGGGGCAGTTTTCACTATTTCCTTAAAGAAACACGAGCCCTGTGACTAACGTGCAGGCAACTCTGCAAACTAATAGGCAAAAAGTTGCACCTTCTGGTTTGAAAAAGAAAAAAGGTGTGCATTTGCCTCTGCATGAAAATGCTGCATATCAGTCTCATGTAACTTTATTAGGTGTATTTTTCATCCCTTAAAGAAACTCCTCTGAACGTTGTCATGTTCCTACAAATTAGGAGTTGCATACAAGAAACACATGTTCATTTGATCATTCTGTGTGTGCGAGGAAGGCTGCTTTTTGAATCTTATTTTATAAAACTAAAAAAAAACCAGTCAATCTATTTACATGCTTTCTGCACTGCAACTTTATAAGAAGTCAATAAGTCTTATGTATCTACTAATGCTATTCTGAAAGGCTGATACTGATTTCTGCATACGGCATTTAGCCCACATTCCATTTATGTTGGTGGATCTGTCAAACATAGGAAACCTCCATCTGTCCAGACTGGTCAGACAGAATAAACCAGAGCCCGAGAACCTTCTCCCTGTCACAACACAGTGTTTGTGTAATGTTCAGCTGTCATTCATATCAGATCAACAGTCTGTCCCTATGTAAGATGCACCAAATTCATAAGCAGATTGTCAGGAGGAGTGTTTTTGTCATAGTGGGAATGTCCAGGAGCCTTACGTCTATGTAATTGGCGTTTATGTAGTCGGAGTGAGGGTCCCCATCCAGCAGTTGCAATCTCACTCTTGAATGATCATCTGAAAGAAGGGAAGAAAAAAAAGTGACAGTAACGATAAAGAGGACTTTGTAAATGCTTCATTTTATCCGCCGATTTCTGCAAGTGGATAACTGAATACTTACAATAATAAAAAATGAAAGAACATCAGAGATATTCCTGTTCCTACAAGCCCTTTCTTTTGTGTTTAAGTTGTAACATTTAGATCCTTAGCTTAGCGTTCATTTGTACTCTGTGTTCATTAAATTCACTGCTATCACCATAAACCTTATTGAGCTTTTATGCAGACCAGAAATGTTGCTTGGTTGCTAAGGGGGTCTTAGGACAGATCTTTGCAGGATGTATCTCCATTACAAAAGCCATCTTCATGCCTGGAATTAACAGCCTGCCTGCCTTCATCTGATCTATGGAAACTGAGGCAAGAACTAAAACTGTCAAGATCAGCATAAAAATAAATAGGTCACAACAGAGAAATAAAAGATTATGGAAGGTGAAATGGCAATGAAATCCTGAAAATAAGAAATGGGCCAACCCGGAAACCTGAAAGGAAATACCAAAGGAAATCAGAGCAATGTTCCTTTATGCAACCCACAGAACTCATGGCAACAGAATGGCATAAAGGCAGTGTTAAAAAAAAAAAAAAAGCAATATTCATGTTTTTGAGGACTTCAAAGTTACTTTAGATAAGGCAATAAAATAACAGATATCAATCTTTTCATCTCCCAGTATGCTCTACAGTTCAGATGCAGCAAGGAACTACCCCAGTGGGCAGATTATGTCATGATTTTCCACCAAGGGAATGTTTTGATCTTTCTCTGGAACAGCTGGTGCTGGGCTCTGTCACAGGAGATACTCTGTTTGCTGGGCTGTTGAGCTGATTTGGTCTGGCAATCCCAGCACTGGTATGCAATTAATTGCAGAAACGCTATCTGAGGGCCAGTTGCTTGGCAAAAGCTACTACTGGGTTACAAGAGGTCACTGCTGGGCATGCTGGGCTCATTTTTAAAGGATTTCTAAAGAAGTATAATACAAAGTCCACTAAGTTTATTTCCTCTCTACCAGCTCTGTAGACCCTAGTTCTCAGTCAGTTGAGCATTAATGTTTAGAAGCACTTTGCAAAATACAGGCCTAAGCATGATTTACATTCAAGTAAAAAGAATCATAGCAATGAAACATAAAAATATGAGGTGTGATTCTGCAGTAACTCAGTCAAAAGGGGTTTTAGTCATCACTTAATTAAATGTAGATTCAGATAACAATTGTGAAGACAAACGTGCATGCAGTTCTGAAACTCAAGATTTGGGTATATATTAAATATTCATTCAGTTATGTAAAGCGATGCTTCTCATACACTGTTCATTCTTTGGGTGACATTTTCACACCCCAAAAATACAGCCACATTGCTGTATTTATCAAATGCCGTATTTGCATTCAAAAAAGGTTACACAGGTGAATCCATCCAAAGCTCTGTTATATTTGTATTAATAAATACAACCTTCGTAGACACAGTAGAAGTAGGTATATTTCTCAGAGTGCTGATGTTGTTCCCAACTCTAGACAATTACCCGCGCTCAAGGCAACTGCACTAGGAGTTGCAGTAAATCATGTGGTTAGACAGACAACAAAAGAATTTATACTTAGAGCAATTCACAAAGACAGACAAAGAGCTGATTGAACTGGACATCTAGATGAAATACACAAAATCTCCTGTAGACAATTTCAGACTTGCAATTCAAGGCAGCAAACTAAGCTAGTTAAGAATCACACAGAACAAAAGCAATGAAAACAAACCCTACAGCTAATGACTGGGAGGGGAACATTTACTAGCTCCTCTTGTGATGCCACGATATAATAACGTTATGGAAGTCTTAACTTTAACAACAGTAGAACTAAAAAGTGATGACACCAAAAATGACCCTAATGACAAGTGAAAAGAATCTCAGGTTGATTTTTTAAGTGGGACAAAGACAGTGTCTACACATGGTGTGTAGCTGAAGTGCTCTGAATAGGCCTCAAGGAAGAACCTGCCTCTCTTCATTTAATAGAACCAAACCCCCAAATTAAGTTTCAGGTCTTTGAGCCACTCTTTAGTTAAAAACTTAGACAGGATGAATACCTCCTGAGGGAGCTGGATGTGAAAGACCTGAGAAGCAGGCTGCAGAAGACGCCTATGCATTTAAGACAATTATGGAAGAAAAAATGCTCTGTAGCTGTAAAAAGTGTTGTGGGTTGTTGGTTTTTTTCCCCCTTTAACCCAAATATGGCTATTCTAGATGTGAAAAAGAGTAAAGGAAGAAGAAATTATCATTGGAAATTAATGAAATTTTTAAAAAAGGAGACATTCAGATTTAGGTCCAATTATATTCGGGAGCCAAATGAAAAATACTTTTAGCTGAACTTTGCTTCAGGAAGTCAGAATTCAAAATATTTCATTGCATATTTTATAAAAAGGAGATTAATTCCTGTGGGAGATTTATTTCTCTTATAAGTGTGAACAGTGCAGCAGAAAAAAAATCTGTATATGCTAAGCACACAAAACGCTAATGATGTCTTAATGGTGTCTTTAATCTTGTTCATAAGTTTAGGAGCACAGTCTGGATAAAAGTTCATGAAATAATTTACCTTGAAAATCCCTTTTTCCCCAAAAAACTTTGGAATTTGTTTTTTGTTTTTTTTGGTTGGGTCTTTTTTGGGCTTTTTTTTTTTAATGGAGAAGGTTGCAAAACCCAATGCAACTTATTATGCTCTTAGCAGTAACAATCCTGTACTTAGGTTTTTTTGTCTACAGACTTCAAAGGGCTTTTTAAAGAACAGCAAATGTCTTCATTATATCTTCTCACGATGGTTAAAATTTATTTCTAATTCTGCACCATATCCACTGGACTACACTAGCTAAGGATACTACACATTTGGCATACCAAAATGAAAGCGTCGCTCAACTCTTCTGTAAATTTATCAGACATCATATAACCATGTGTTACAAATGGATTATAAGAAACTTTAAAAATGGAGGGAGAAATGGAAGAAAACTTGCCTGTCTGTAGCACTCAGGACTGTAAAAAATGGAAATATACTTTAACAAATGTATGACTTTATTTCTACCTGTTTACTATAGTCTGTATGCAAGTTAGCAGAACTCTAAATTTGTATGAAAAGTACTTTGACTGAAAATTGGTCTTAAAACAGATTTCAAAAATGACAAGAATTTCACTGAAAAGCATTGTGTTCCCATTTTAGCACACAAATGTTATCGTTTCAAACTTCTGTCAAAATTCCCATTAGCGATCATTTGAAATATCATTGCAATTTTTCCACATCTCATTTTGATACCAGCACTGGATTAATCTCACACAACTTTCACCATCTAAATATTAGGCAGCTAGTCTAAACTGGCTGTCAAGGTTCCCCACATAGTCAATGGAGAAATACAGCCATCTTTTGAAATGATTCAACCCAGTTCTGGTACGAAATGATGATTCGCCTGCTCAAGGACACACCGTCCTCCCCTTTCTATCCCCACTGATCCTGGACTGTGCCTTGAGAACTGGGTAATAGCAAGGTGTGATATATCCCATCCTCTCAGGATCACATACCACAGACAAGCAAGACTTTAGGCACTACAGAAGAAACCATGGAATAAAAATGCTTGGAAGATAGCACCCCTGTGAGTGCTGACCTCGTCCTGTAATATTATGCTCAGAAAAGGGAGAAAAGAAAAGGAAAGAAGGGAAAGAAAGTGCTCTCCTGTAAGTCGAAGCGAAACACAAGCTGATGTCTTCATTTTCTCAGCTCCAATCTGAGAGTTTTCACTCTCTTATATGTAATGACTCTAAATTTGGAGAAGATGGGGAGAAACAGAATAGAACCAAAGGTCGCATATAGCTTCTGGATGTTTTCTCTTCTATGGAATGGGTTTCAGCTCAACCCGCAAAAGCTCAACATCCCTCCCCTAACAACCACTTGCTGATGCATTTTGAAGGCATCAATATCTAGGCCCTAAAGCAAATTTAAATCACTTTGATTCAGCACATAAATGGATCCCCTCCCTACCCTTGCCCCTGAAAGAAAAATCCTGCATCTCCACAACTGCCTTTGTGTTTACAGCTTTTATACCCAAAGCACAGGAACAAACCTTGTAGACACTGACAATATAACAAAAAGTTCAAGTAGGGCAGCTCCCTCCAGCATGGCAAATCTGTGCAATTACAGTGTACCTTTCCACCAACAACAGTGGATTTCTGGAGTCATACAGACACCAAATCCACTCCTCAGCTTTTCCTTGTCTCCAAAAAACATACCAGTGTTGCAGATTGAAGGGAACCCTGAAAGGCTGGGGTTTAAAGCACGAGAGAGCTTAGAGCTCTCTTGCATCTCCTCTCCATGAACGGACTTAGCCTCATCTGCAGTTTTGGTTTGCAAATGTAAGAACAGCAGATGATGGGGCTGGCAGTAAGATCTAGGTTTTCATAGAGAGGCATGATGCTAATACAGCCCTGGGAAAGCAGTGAACCACATAAAACAGTCCTATAAGTGTACTATTACCCAGAAGGCCATAAAGACAAGATATAATCTGCTGTGATTCACTGAGCAATGCTACTTATTGCAAGAGCTTACAAACCCACATTTTAACAAAAGTCTCTGATGCAGTTACAAAAGTTAGATCAAAACCTGACTTTTCAATTCACTCCCCAAAAGGCATGGGATATCTTGTTCCAGGAGTGATGAAATGGTAACTGTGGTTAAATAAATAATGTTAATTGCCACCTGCAGCCTTTTACCAAATAAACTGGTAGGAGCAATTGGTGCATGCTCAGAGTTTTACCCACAATTACAATTCTAGTACAACAAAGCAGCTAAAGGTGTAATTGTCTTCCACCTCCCCTCCTCTGCTCAGGCTTTTGCACAGTTTGTACCCACTGAGCACAATTCATTTTCAGAATCTGCCAGAGGGAACTACTCTCCTGCTATTCTCAGCTCTGCTATCAATTCTTTATTCTGGATCCTGTTGCTGCCTTTACTCAGGAAAGTTGCCCAACATCACCCATCAGTAGGGTCTGGCTCAAGGCTTAGCCAGTGACATCACTGATAATTTCCAAATGGTTTTACAAAATGTTTGATGAATGATATGCTCCTTCCTTAGGCATCCTCCTTCCTTCTCCCTAGCCTCTTCAAAGCAAAGCAAGGATTTCACTCCATTTTATCACTCTTTATTGCACATTACTAAATTCTCCCTGCTGTCTTTTAGAAGACCTGTTGTCTCCTCCTCAAACTCTTTGTTCTGATATATATTTGAAGTGAAGAAAACCCACTCAACTTTGTTATTTACTTCAACTCTTCTGCATCCTTCCTCTCTTTCACTACCTTGCTTTCTTTATCTATGCCTTTCCGCCCTCTCAACCTCATTCTGAAATCTTTCCAAACAGCCCTCAAACTTCAGCTTCTTTTCAGATGTTTTATACCGTGCAGATACTTCTTCCTTAACTTTGATTACATTTTGCATTCCCTTATTCAGGTGCATCACCTCCTATCTGTATTGCTCCTGTATTCATATTTATAGGTAAAAGGCTAACATTGGTCTTCATTAGACAACAATTCATCTTTGTGAACACTTCCCCTTTAGATAATACCCCATTTATCTTCCTTGATTTTGCTTCCTTAATTTCTTCTCACGTTTCACTTGGAGTTCAATGTTTTCTGTGTGACCACCTTCAACATAAATTAGATGGTGGCTATTGCACACAGTCTTGTCTCTTTTCACCTCCACTTTCACATCATTTTAACTGCTTCCTCAAAATCATATGGAGAAACAGAGTCTTTCATGTTTCCTTCCTTATACTATGGCGCTTCCATCTTCAATCCAGTATGTAGTTGTTAGACTAATTTAATCCAAGCTAATCATATAGACAGGTAAATTGAATCTCTGTCTGGAGCTATCTCTCTTTGCCACTAGGAACACAGGAAACTTACAGTGAGGTGGAGCTTTTAGGCAGCTGAAGTTAAGGGAGACAATTTTCACGCTAACTGTAATACTCTGGTACTATCACTTCCATTTTCCAGATGGAGAAACAAAGACTGATGGACCTGGTGACCTGCTCACAACCAATGCAGAAAGGCAGCAGCATAACTGGGATCAGATCAGGGCTCACAACCTTCTGATCGTCCGTTTCCAGATTTCTTCATCTTCACCATGGGGTCCCTGAACTGAGCTGTTCTATGCCATTCCCCCAAAACTGTTACATGAATAATTTCTTTTAAGTCTTAAAAGAAAGAGAGGAGTAGTTATGTGTGAGATGATCTTCCTTTGTGGCCAAGGGGGGTTTTTTAATTCTTTAGTAAAATCTGTTTTTTTCTACAGGAAATACATATTTAACTTGAGAAAAAATACAGTAGTAAATACATCACTCAGCATGACTTAATTTTGCTCTTATAGCATTCTATAGATTTATCCAGTCATGAAAATCGATGGCACATTCATTTATTTTCTTATTCCTTGTTCTGATGGTCTCAGGCCTGGCTTCTCCAACTTGATGCTGCTCAGAAGTCCTTAAAAAGAATTATTTCTCACCTCACCTCCTCTCCCCAGTCATCATAAGGAATAATGAAACACTGGGGTAAGCTGCCTGGAGAGCTTGTGGAAAGCTAAACTTTGGAGATCGTTAGGAAGAAGCTTCACAAATATCTGATAAAAATGACAGAGGTCAATCTAGTCCTGACTTGGAGAATAAAGCTGACCTAAATGGTTTTATGGAGTTCTTCACTGCCCTGCAGTTCTGCACTGTATCAATATTCCTATAACATCAACAGTAACTGGTTATTGAAAGAAGTAAAACTAAAAAGCTTTAGTGCCTTTTCAGCTGCCTTACTGTGATTCTGAGGCAGAAGCTGTACTTGTCTTGCACATCAAATCAGCTCTCTGGGCACAAGCAGCAACTGCTCCACTGGTTACTGACCACAAGGGAAGGAGAAAATCTGATCTCTGATCCATATCTAAAAAGCTGATACATCTGCATCTCCTTTTGTGCTCCCATTTGTGGCAGTGAAAGTTCCAGGTTATGTAGTAAAGATGGACAGGAAATAGGCATCATCACCCACTGGCAAAATCTGACAAAAGGTTTTAGCCCTTAAATCACAAACATTAAGCACAAAGCAAGGCAGATGGAAAATAGGTAAAATCTGTAAAGTCATGCCATGACTTTATTTAAAACAGTGAAAAAAAAAATCATAGAAACGTAGCCTGTAACAAACAGATCGAACTACTGAATGCTCAGCACTGTAAACCAGCTTTCAGTGATATTCTGAAACACACCCATTTCCACAGGATGCATATAAAATCTTACAGAAAGCTCAGTTTAATGTGAATTTACACCTACAGGAGATTATGTTTCCATATCTGTTCTTATTGCGGTTTTCGTCTTCCTTGGCTGTATCCCAGGATGCTGTCTGCCCCTCAGGTAGTGCCTGCAAAATAAACAATAGCGGAGTGTTTATAAAAATCTGGCCAATGCCTTCAGGTGGATTAAGATGACTGAGCAGGGCGAAAATAAAGGCGCTGCATAATTCAGTAGTCAACCAAGCAAACAGCTGTTCTTGAGGAAAGGGCGCATCCACTAATTCAAAAAGCAGAGCTTCGTGCAGACCATTTGCATCTCTTGGCTTCTGCCAGTGAAGAATCATTTTTCTCCTGCTAGTTCAGATCTAAAAGGATCAGAGCAATTTGTTTCTGGTTGCACAGTCACAGGTTAACCTCATTTCCCCTGTAGAACATGGTCTGTGGAGATTTCACATACATACACTTCTAAGAAAACCCAGATGGTTGAAGCATAGTGCTCAGTCTTTCATATCTAAGTTGAAAACAGATACAGTGATTTCACGTATTTCTATACTAATAATGGAGTGATGCAATACAAACCACTAGCTGGTTTTCTTTGGGGAAAAATAAAAAAGCCAGGGTTTTAGATCATGTGTAAGCAAGAGAGGCAAAAGGAGGTAAAACATGCTCATGAAGTATGAAAATAAGTAGTTATTTTCCTAAAATCTGCTCTTTTAGTTGAGAACGGATGGGGTAAGGAAACTGGCAGCACATGGTGCTAACCTACCCTACCCTACAGCTTGGGCCTACAACTAATTGGAACACACTCAAATGAGCCATCTTCCCCTTGAGACACGTCCAGGGAGGATTTTCAAGGCAGAGTCAGGAAAACAGCAGTCGTCACAGGATCTGGCCGGAGGATGGTCTTGCTTTCCTTGGAAGATGGCCCAGATGCCTGTAAGCAGGATGATCCCTCTCCCTGTCTCGGGATGGTCGGGGATGTCAGCACGGGCAGATCAAAGCAGCAGGCACAGCAGTGCTTTCTGCTGGAACAGCAATGGCACCAGCTCCCTGGGTATCGCCGGCAACACGACTGGATGAAAAGCCACGACCTGCAAACTGCTGCTGTGGAAGCAGCAAGCCCAGCCTTGACTTTTGCCAAAACCACAGGTGAGGAGAAGAACAGCTTGCACTGAATTGCCTCTATAGATCTGCATCCTCCAAGATCTACTCCCTAACATGATCCTACATTACTAAAAACAACAGCAACATTATAAATTGTATTGTTTATGGTCCCTAGGAAATTATGGGGGGTTTATACCACAGTCATTGTAGAATCATATCTGCCTTAGCTAGCAGTGGGTAGTTTGACACAGCTGTGCTAGAAAAATGAATTTCTATTCATCTTCACAAGCCATCCAGGTCTATTACAGTGCCTGAACGCAATAGCAGAGAGACACAATTATTAGGATCTACTACACTGACATTACAATTAAACTTAATGTGAGCAAACCCCTGGCAGACCAGATCGTTGTGAATTTCCCCCAAAGGGGTTCCAGGACAGAAAATGTCAGGCACTGCAGCACTGCCATGAGCATTGCTGACAAAGACAGGGACAGTGAGTTCCTATTCAAAAGGCCAGGAGAAAGAGTAATAACTCTGTAATTGGTGAAGGCTTTGATCACACATATATTTCCTTTACAGACAGCTGTTTCCAAATAACAGCTCATCTTCTGAGCAAAAAGAACCCAACCAACAAACCCCCCCACAACTAAACAATCCCCAAATAAAAGAAAAGAGGTGAGGAAGGTTCATTTTCATCTTCAAAGACTAACGAAAAAGGAGTCTTATTTTTCCACTAATATCAAATTACAGCAGATTGACCAGAGAATGGCAACAGTCATTAGACATCTAATCATAGCCATCTGAAAAGAAAAAAAAGAAAATCCTTTCTCATGACTTCCACATGGGAGAAGCTATCTTGGCCAAAGAAAATACATTCAAGTCCAATAAATCCCTTTTCAACAAACCCTATCCTTTCATGTGATCTGAACGTGAAATTCTCCATTGAAATTGATAGTTTTATATTTGCCTGATATAGCCTCCAAATATTTAAGAGTCCAGGATTTTTCATCTGATTCAATACCAAAAAATCTCTGCTTTTCACAGAACTATCCGTCTCTGAAGAAAGGAAGCACATCTCTGGTTGGTGAGGAACACAAACTGCATTTGCATAGGTGTTCCTTATACCCCTACTTTTATACACACCAGATGAACAAATTGGAGTAACTGCATGTACATGGGTGGTACAGTGCAAATAATTTTTCTGTGAGATCGCTAAAAATGCAGCACCAAGAATTGAAACTGCATTAGAAATACAAAGACAAAAATATCAATTATAATTTGGTTGCATCCAGAAAAAGAGGAACATACCTAATATTTTGTTGCTTCAGCTTTTGTTTGTACAATAAGTATCTCTATAATAGCAAAAAGGGTTAATCTTTCTGTTTCACTCTGCATTATCAGCAATGGTAAGTCAGGGAAGATCACTCAGGCATTGATATTTGATCCGCATTTCACAGGAAACGCTCCCGCTTCTTTCTTTGATTTGTTAACAGCAAAATTTTACTTTTGAAAAATCTGGACTTGATTTTTAGGCTTTTCTTCTTTTAGAGAATTTTTGTAAAATTTATACTAAAATATCTTCCCAGCAGTGGAATTTATGTTAAGCCAAAGCTTTTTAAACTAAATTGATCAAATTTTTATCTGAAATTACAAGGACAGATCTCTAAAAGTCAGCTTCATCTCAATCAAGCTTTCTAAGCACCACGGCCCAAACTTAACTAAAGTGTTCACATTAAATTGAGGCTTATTGCAAGCCAATTTAAATTTCCAATGGACACATTTGGTTAGTTCGCTGTTTGTTTTTAATTTAAATATGAAAACTTGAATCATTCATCTGCACTGATCTACCCCAATGCTGCAGTATTGCTGCCAAAGGCAACGATATCAATTAAAAGCCTTGCTGCTCATCCTAAAGCATGCCACAGAGACCTGGCCCTCTCCCTGCAGTCACTATCTTCTCAACAGTGGTGGCAAAACTGTTCCCACGACGCTGCTGTGACCCTGGGTTAAAAACTGCTTTGGGTAAAAAAATATAACCTGAAAAGAAATATTTCAGCCAGTTCAGTTCCCCATTCCAGTTCGTAGCAAAGCCTTAGGACAGCATTGTCCAAGGAAAGCTTCTAAACTAACACCCTGCTGCCAAATATTTTGCAATGTCACATCATAGCCTGAACCTCAGGATCTCTTCTTTTGACCAGACAGAAGAAGTGTAGCCAATGAGAAATGAAAGTGTTAAAACCCAGATGTAACTTCAATAAGCTAACGACTCACAATACTAAGATGCTTGAGGAAGGAGCCACAAAATCCAAAATAACTAAATGGTCTCAGTAATGCAGCAGGAGAATGTACTTTAGTGACATCCTAAATCATAACAGAAAATTAGTTTGGATGCTTAAGCTTATTATCTCTGTAGCCAGTAATTGGTGCTCGCAGTAAGTCTGTGGGACTAGTCCCACAGCTCACAACAAATCAGGGCCGATATGTTCTAAAAAAGGAACAGGTGACATTTAAACATGTCCCATTTAAGTGTTTACAGCTATGCCTAATCCCAAATAGTGCTATCTACATCCAGTGCCAGTGATATATTTTTCTCTTGTGGTCTACATGTTTTATTGCTAAACAGAAGCAGCAGCTAAAAAGGCCCAAGTCACACTTTGGCCTCAGGTGCCGCAGGCAGACCCAAAATAACACATGCACGGCAAGTGCTGACAGATTCCCACATTCACACACACACACACACAAACAGTTATCATCCATTTCACACCAGCAGTGACACCGCTTACACAATCACATCCTGCTTTTCATCTCAGTGTGGAATTACATGCGAGATGCAAGCACCAGAAATATTCTAGATGCTCTCAGTAAGACATGCTGCCTAGGCTCCAATAGTCTGTAGGTGAAGGTATACTTTAAACAAATATGGAAGGCAATTTCCAGGTTACTCAGTGGAGATGGGAATGTACAGAGATAAGAGACTGTCACGTGTGACTGATACACTCTGTTCAAAGTGATTTTTCATGAGAGTAAAATTATTTGGTAACATCACTAAATAGGCTGTAATTTATGCTATCAATTTGCAAAGTAAGTAGAAAATCAGCTCCTTAGAAGAAAAAAACATTTGGAGGTGACACTGATAGTAGTATATGAAAACATATTTTAAAAGAGACATCAAATTCTTTTTTATGATTTTATCAACCATTCTGCAAAACCTTTTGCAAAGCCAGTTTTGCAGCTTTGTGTTCCTCCAGATTCCAGTCTGAGACACCGCTCTTCGCCAACTTAAACCTCCCACCTCCCAGGAGTTATAACACACCTTGACATCCTCCCCGCATTTGTGGTATTGCTGGTGGTGGCTGAAAGCTTTTTGGAGCTGAAGCACTGCCAGTGTCCCATACTCTAAAAACCAAATTCCACCGTCGAAAATGACTGCTACTTCAGGCAATTACCTCTGATTGAAGGGTAGAACAGCGCATGTGATTTGAGAGCTTGTGGCATTCTCCAAGCTATTTCTTGTAAAGAAAGGAATTATGCAAATCTATATAATGTCATCGTTATTATATACGTATGTAGATAGTACTTTCTGGGAAAGGCAGAACTTGTGGAGCTGAAAGTTGCATTGACATTTTTCATGCTAATGTGCTATTTTGATAATTACCAATGCCAGTGCCAGAAAATTACATATATGCCAGCACCTGTTTTCTTCTTGAACATCAAAAACTAGATCTTGGGGCATCTGTAATTGAGTGGAATGTATTTGTGGGTACTATTCATGGAAATGGAGGCCAAGGGGGGGCTAAGTAAATCTCCTAAGAGAATTATTACCCTTTTTTAATATTAAACAGAGCTCTTTGTATTGATAGTTTAATTAGTGTGCTTGACTGTGGGGCATGAGTGACTAGACCTGGTTAACATACAGTTACCAGAAACATTTGTTGTGACAGTCTTTGATGCCATCTGATTAAAAAAATACTCCCTGGTGACAACCAGGAAAAGATTGCCTCTCAATTACAGCAAAACCCAGCCTCAATGATACAAACCCCATGGACTCTTACTTGCAGGGTGGAAAAGTGAGCTGTTTTCATTAAGTAACTTATTTTTCACAGCTGTTATGTTATTTTTAAGTAGCTTTAATGCCACTATGCATATTAATTGCTTATTGCCTTCCCACAAGCTTACTACATTCATTATAATTATCGCTTGCAAGAGCAAAGTCTCACATATGTTTGATGCTATTTCCCTCTTCTGTTCTCTCTGCTCTAAATGTATATTCCTCTTCCAACTCCTCCCCAGTGTCATGTTTCTTCTTGTCATTTGAATTACATTCCTGGTCATTCCAGCTTGAGGGGAAGAGGTGGGGAGAGGAGGGCTGCTTTCATTTTTGCAGGTTACTCTTTGCGTCTCTCCTCACCTGGAGTTGGAAGAGTACTTCAGTTGAACATATTCTGAGCCAGAGGTTTGAGAATACCGGAAAACCCCACCTTCATTTATGGTACACAAGGCTCCCGCCCTTGCCTTTTTACAATTCTGCATTGAGGTCATTACGCTATGATTTAATTTGATCAATCATTACAGAGTATTTGGAGCTCCCCAAAAGCTCCAGTGAAAACCCTTCCATTTCTTAAAGCCTGGCTTGCACTATTGTCAGCAAAAGCACATCAAGAAGTAAGGGACTATGGGACTCCAAGTCCTTCATTGAGTTCAGCACCTGTTAAATATTTACTGTCTGCTCTTTATGGGAGAGAGGGCACATGCTAACGGGTGAGCACAATGTCATTATCTTACTGCTGTAGTAAACACCTTTTCTTTGGACTAGAGCACCACCAAGGATTGCTAGCACTGTAAAATCCTACCCTCATAAACAGAAATGAGATGGAGAAAGGAAAGGATTAAGAGGGTAAGTAAATTAAGGAAAAGAAGCTCTTAAAAAGTTCTCCTCCCCTCCCAAGCATCTAGCCTTTGCGAGTGCAACTTCTCTACTCATTTCTGTGAGCGAAGGTTCCTCTCACCTCATACTCCTCTTTAAATCCATAGCCCTGTCCTCGCTTCATCTGGGTGATGTGCTGCAGCAGGTCGGCCACTCGGATGGCTGGCTGGAACTGCCCCCGGGGGTAGGACATTTCCACCGGCTCGCAGCTCCGGTATGGGTGGGTCTGGATAGTCAGGGTCGGCTGGGTCATCTCTCCATGGCTACTGTCTGTTTTAAAGACAGGGAGGCAAAACAAGTTTTCACCTATCTGGTAGTGCCATTCTCATTCTTGCTCTGTTTGTTTAGTTGTTTCTCCACCACCCCGTAGGCTGGTGCAGGCACAAGAAAGTACAAAAATAAGTAGGAAGCATACACTTGCCTACAGCCGCCTAGAAAGACTAAATCACACTTGAGTATTTTTTTTTTGTGTGTTGAGGAGACAAACCCAAAGAGATAGGAACAGAGTAAATAGCTAATCAGGCTAACGAAGGTACAGCACATAGAGTGAAATCGCACATTTTGTAAGGGTGAGCACTGTGTAATGACTCCAGTTGAATTACATACCTTTCTTCACAAACCTGCAAAGAACATGACTGAAAGATACATAGAGATGAGCAAGATATTCAAGCGAGATTTGGGGTGTACAGCACAAGATAACTGAAAGGGGCCCAAGTTAATAGGAAACAAATTATTAGCATTTCAAATAAGGCACACAGGATGTTAGAGGCAAATTAAACTGCTTGGCTAGTTCAGGCCTAAAATTTACATGTCAATTACAAAGATGTAATATTATCAGAAATAATAAACCAGTATAAAAATATAGTTATCTTGCATGCAGAAACCTAAATTTCAGATATGTAAATGTAACAGGTAAAGGTTCTTTTTGAAAGAAATGGATTAAAAAAATCTCTGTCACTATGCAGATGGAATTGTAACCTCTCATATCCCCAGCAAAACTCTATATAGACAGCAAAATATTCCTGGTGAACTAATAGAAAAGAACTTAAATAACCAAACAATTGACTGTCACAATATTTATTTTTAACAACAGAAACTCAGATTAAATGAAAAATTCCGTTTCTTATCTAGCAGAGCTGAACAAAGGTAAATAGTTGGCTAAATAAACCATTGGTTTTTCCTATGCTTACAGGCATCTGAGATACTCAGATCCTTTCGCGCATACAGGCCTTAACAGTGTGCATCAATTCTTTCTGGTCTTACCCAAACTCAACCTATTAGCAAACAAAAAACATATCTCCCACAGATTGTTCATAAAAACCACTCAGGACTGCATACCAAGGCTTGTTTCTTACAGAAAGCTTACTGACAAAGAGCCTAAACACTATCCCTTGTCAGCATTACCACAGTCATGTTTTTGAAGGGATAAAGACTAAATAAATCAAATTGCAATTTCAGGGTGATTTTTGTGAGGCAGAAATATGGCCAGAATGCTATTGTAAACGTTGCTATCCTTGAGAAATCACCATGGAGTTTTGATCAGCAGCAGTCAGGATCTCTGCCGCGTCCCTCATTGCAAAGGTGGGTAGGAGCAGACAGATGAGGGCATTAGACTGCCTTCCCAGCAGCTGGCAAAACAACGACATGACAAAACATGACACATAATGCTTTAGCTGGTTTACTGTTATATTAGGGGGAAGATATCAAGACAGGCATATGCTGTTTTGAAGTTGCAGGACTATGAGAAGGAATGCCAGCAGTGGACACTGCTGCAGGGCTAGCTGATCTCCAGGGTGAGATAAGTAAGTCTGGTGGTTGAATTATCAGAGATGCTGAACACATCCTGCTGCTTCTGAAATAAATTAGCACAAAGTGATCATCTGCTCTGAAGATTAGGCTACTGAATTTAAGGATTTCTGAATCCCAGGTTCACACAAACACAGTCACATTCCCAGGACACTCAGAGATTTACAGAGCTACGGCTCTAGCAAAGCAACCCTCACATACAAAATGTGAATAAATTTGGGATTTAAGGAAGAGTAACATCCAAAGCATTTGTATAAACATCCCTAATGCTCCAACTAATGACAGTGCGAGAACTCTGAACAGAGGGAATTTCAAGGCTTATTAATTCCCATAGTTGGATTCGCTTTCCCAGCGCATCTTTCCTCCCCTATTCCCTATTAACCTCCTGTAATGGAGAGGAGAAGATTTTTATCGCGGACCATTTCCAACAGACGTACTATGCTTAATTTTCCATCATTAGGTTTAATACAAACCCAATTTCACAATTGGCTTCTCCGAGGAGCCTGCAAGTAATGCCACATTTTTATCAGCCCCAATTAAAAAACATTACAATATCCCTATTCGAGAGGGAGTCTTAAAACTAATGTGCAGTTCTAGTGCTAATACGGTAAGGGCACAAGCAGAGCACAGGCTACTTGTAAAATGTAGCTCAGATCAGTCAGGTCCTTTGCAGGCAATTATTAATTTCGCTCTTCATCAGATCCTTTAATTCTGGTATACTTGGCTCTCTTCTCAGAAAGAAATAACACAGGGAGAGGTGAAAACCAGGAAGGCAGTACCCCCCCTTTCCAGAATAACTTCCCTCCAAGTAGGTGCCCACATTATGAATCTGGAACCAGAAGAAGCTGCTCTGCAGTAAAGAGGGATCTGACTCTGGCCTTTGAGTTTATAGTGACAACTGTGCTTCTCATCTTTTTGGTCAGACAGATAAAATGGTACAAAACGCACTGATGGTAGTAACAGCTCTTGCAGCATGGTCCATGGCATCACACCGTTTGCATGCCTCTCACCCAGTCAAGTGTTTCTGCTTTAAAAAAAAGAAGTGTCACACAATCTGGGTCATCCTACTCTCAACCCTATTACACACAGAGCTGAAACTAGGCAGCAGATCACCTCCTCTGGACATTTGTGACAAACACATCTTCAATGGCCTCTGTGCTGCCTGAAAGAAAACCCAAGCCCGACACTTGTACCAGCTCAGGACAGCTGTCAGTTATTCCCACCAGCATTTTATCTGGGCCAAGGAAAGAGTGGAGGGGCTTTTATGGAGACAAATTGCGATGTATGAGGCAAGCCTAGCATTCATATGTTCTGCTAATACAGCCTGATGCAAGAAACATATTGTTCCTTCTCTGTCTAATCACACTATGAGCCTGAACTTAAGCATGGTTAATGAGGCACTCACACAAGGGATGACACCTTCTCTCAAGATGTGCTGTTTACAGCAATTTTGTGAACAATTCAAAATGCAGGTAGGAGGGGAGGTAGCAGCAAACTGATCTCTCACTAGGACAGTCAACCCGAAGTGTCTTTGGAGGGCTTGCAAACAGTCTTTGCTTTTCCTGCAGGTTGAAGCTATAAACCACGTCATTCCTTTTCGTACTGTTAATACTGGAAAGGACAACAAAAATGCCAGCCCGTCAGGCTTCTGCTTTAATTGTTGCACTAAAGGCAAGTCACAGCCATCTTCCGTAGTCCCTTCTCTCCGTCCCTTTCTGACAAACATGCCCCCATTCCCTTGCAAATGAGGATGAGTTTATAGGACTCAAATTGGCCAAGACTTTCACTAAAGTTTCAGCAGTGCCTCTAAAGCATGTGTGCCTTTTATGAGCTTTCAGTGAGAATAGCAAATCAATAAAAGAAATTTTTTTTTTTAAAGATGTTTGAAATAATTCACTCTAATACTCAGAAACTACTAAACATACAGAATCATGCATCAGGGTTTTTTTGGATTATACTTCATCTGCACATCTTATTTCTAGTCATATGTCCTTGTTTTGTTGATAGGAACACATACCACACCATATTTCATTGCATATCAAAGATGGAATACAGTTCCAAGAAATAATCGGAATTAAAACATTTCAAGAGATGGTGATTCCATTCTGACCCCAAAAGTTGTGGCAATGGTTAATTACCCTCACTGTCTAAACATTGCTTAATTGCAATTTGATTTTTGCTTAGCTTTGACTTGCAGGCACTGAATCTTATTATACCTCCTGTTAGATTAAAGAGCCCTCTGAGCATTTGAAATCTTGACCCATGCAGGCACTGATCAAATCACTTCTTCAGTTTCTCTTTGATAAAGTAAATCAATTGAGAGCTTCTGAAGTCTCATTAGGGCAGGCTGTTCAGGGCTCTGGTTCCTTCCTAGAACCATTTCCAATTTTTCACAGTTCTGTTTGTGCAGCTGTAAATAAAACAGGTATTCTGCACGTTGCTGGAAACATGCTGTTTGTAAGAGGATCATTTCTAATATTAGCAGCTGCAATAGCAAAATATGTTGTCAGCTTGTTTGTTAACCCTTTTTAGTGCAACACTCTTACTCCCCATACTAAGATGTCTGTTGCCAACACAGATATTTTGATTTCTGGAAGCTGACACTTCCATTATCAGCCTGAGTTCACAGAATACCCTGAAATTTTGTATAAGATGTTAAATCAATGATTCACTGGCTCTCACATAACTAGCCTGATTGGGAAACTCTCCAGGCATCTCAGCTTATCTGTTGAGGGTATAACTGCAGATAATCAAATTTAACAATGTTGACTCCACTTTTAATTTTCACAAGCTCTCCCTGCTTATGAAATGCTGCTTCTGTGACTCTCTTCTTTGCTGGAGAAATAACCATGAACTTGCTGACGTAAGCTGTGAGGTTCTACTCTGCCAAGAGAAACATGGAGGCCAGCATGCAGAGAAAAGCTGAAGCAGAGGCCAGCTAGGTGGCATCTTTTCCCACTTGACCAATAACCCTGAGGGTGCGATATTATTGCTTGCCTCCTGCTACAACACCTTGTATTATATGCTTTTGTTGCTACCCAGACAAGTAAAATAAATATGTCTCCTTCCACAGAAAAACTGATAAACTCCTCCACAGATGTCACAGATAAGATGAAGAGCAGCTGAGAAATTAGATTCCCAGCCTGAAAGTGGCTCTGTATGATCAGACCCCTGTGCAATGTCCCAGTAAGGCTGGTGGGAGGGCACCTGCTCATCCAGAGCAGCTTTGGGGACTGAAACTTTAGATCCTTTCATAGAAGTCAGGTTTTTTCATAAATGTAGTTTTGTTAGCCTGAGAGATAGATATCTGGACACAGACTAAGATGTTTCCTTCTGACCAGAAAACTAACCTACGCCTCTAACACCTAAAAGCAATGCTGCACCGATATGTCATCTTGTATATGTAGAGAAGTTTCTTTCAAAACTTTTGCTTTAATATCCATTAATTCTTTCTGTGTCTGAAATAACAGGCCTATCATCTCTGTTTATACTTTCATTCTCTTAGCGTTGGCATGTGTGTAACATGGTAAGGCATCCTTTGCACAAAATAAATTATATTGAGTGGTGTTTGTGATGGATTCAATTACACACATATCCAGTCTCTCTACACTGGAGTAAGGGTTGTCAATTATTTGACATCTTCCAAGGATGACTACAGCATGGCTAATATCTTCCCCTTACACTAGGGATATGGTGCAAGCTGGTAAAATTAATTTGCTTTTTTGTGTACTTCAAGGCTTTATTATATGACAAATATCCAGTTATAATATGCTATATAGAATACAAACAGTGGTATGGCAAACCAAAGTCAAAACATCATTTGTCTAATGAGATCAACTGAGCTATAAAAAGGCACGTTCCTTAACAAAAAGCCTTCTGACACCAGGTTTGACAGAGAGCAGAGGATGCATCTTTCATTTCAAAGGCTATGAAGAAGCCACATGTGCATTAAAAAAAAAGCCGAAAAAAGTAATTTTCTCTAGATTCTAACAAGAGTTTTAATAATTGCTTGGTAAACACCTTACACAAGTGTATTCTAATCCTATAAAAACTATTGCACACATTTTTTCATCAGTTAGCACAGAAGAAAATCCCCTTGAAGATGTAAGGATGGTGCTTTGGTGACATGGGCTAAGACTTGGGACTATCGGGCGTAGCATAATAGCACAGCTCTTCAAATGCATGGACCTCACCAAGTCAAATCTCTCTGCCTCCTTGGTGAAAAGGGGCTTTCAGATCTACCTACCCCACAGAGCAATTCATTAGTTACAGCTGAAAAACTATTGGCAAATTCAAAACAGCACACAAAACTAGAAGCCACTAAAGACTGGAAGAGAGAGTTTTCCAAGCCACCTGATCATCTGCAGGCAGAAAGAAATGTTAAGAGAAATTCAGCTCAAGTAACAGCCTACAAGGGCATGCGCCTCTGTTGATGATTCTGCTGCAGGCCAACGTTAGCACAGCAAACTGATGTGAAAACCTCTCCCACAGGTCCTTAGAGGCTGACAAGGCCTGGGAGGCTACAGATACAACTGAACAGATCAAGCCATTGATTTTCAAGCTTCCGTTGCAAAAAACCAACCCATCCTGCAATTTAAAAAGCCAGTAATGGTGACACTTGCTAATGAAGCAGTATCAACTTCTTAATATCTTTTTAGTTCTTCAAACATTAGGTTGTGGATATACCCACAGCAGATTGACCAGGCATGGGCAAAAGCCCATCCAACCTACAGGAGAGTGAAATTCAGGGCAAATTTCTAGGTATTTCTAAACACAAGCCAGTTTTTGCATGAGACTTCATGATAGCGAGCTTTCTCTGCTTGTTCTGCCTATCTGCAAGGAACTACAAGGCACTACAGACCTCCTCATCCTCTCTGGAGGGCAGCAGCTCTTGTTGGTAGGATCCTCTTGAGCAGCTGAAATGAGAACAAGGGTAAATGTCCTGACACACTGCCAGGAGAGTTAAGGGATGCAAGGGAAGGACATGCTGGTTCCCCTGAAGAGACTCCCTTGATGACATCTGCTGAACATCTTTGAGAGCTATTAGCCATGCAGGTTTTCTCCAAAAACAACCTCTAAGGTTGAACTACCTCCTCTTCAGGCCTTACAGTACTGGTACCACGTGGGTGTTACTGAAATTTTAAAAATATGGAAAACTACCTCCTTTATTTCTTAGTATTACATACTCACTTCTCTAATGAAGATGTTTGTGCAAAACATTTAAATCCAGAGCTGTCTACAACTGGAAGAGAAAACTACAGAGCTAAAAACACCCATTAGATAAACCAGTATTAATCAAGCACAGGATAGGGTAGAGGCAAAACGAAAATCCCCTATATCTTGCTATCAACAAATCATGTCACAGCTAAGCCTAGGGAGTCATCCACTATTGCAGATACAGAACATTTATTAGCAGAAGGCATAATAGATGGGAACAAATAGCACTGAACTGCAGGTAGTGCCCAAAGACAGATATTGGTAGTGGGATGACTGATGCCCTTTTTAAGATCTCTTTTTCTTTCCCAGGAAAGAATATTAATAAACGTCAAAAATTAAACTTACGTTGCTCATAGAGCAACATCCAATGTCTGGTGAATCTGACCAAGAAGCCAGAACGCCAAGGTTTTAATTTGTCTTTAAGTCACAAGATAGAAATTTCTTCAATGCCAAGGGCTGTTTCACAGCACCTGTGGCTGTTAAATTCAGACGGAACTGGGGGGGGGAGGGGGGTGACCACTCTGTGTAAATCATGTCTTAAAAGTGCTCTATACTTAACTTCCCACATGTAAACCAGGGATATTAATCCTTACTTGGATACAGTGGTTAGTAGAAGTTAAGTCTGAAAGAGTTTTGAATACATAAGCACAAGACCAGTCTAATTCCTATTTCCTCTTTTTCCTCTCTAAAATATGGGATTTTGAAAATTTGGGGGGCTTTTTTGGCGTTTGCTTTCCCAGGAGAAGTACAGATTGAATCTGTCTATTACTTCTTGAGCTTCGTATTATGAAGTGTGCAGTTCACACTGCAATTCTCAGTATCGGAACAGAGAGGGGAAACCAGCTCCCTCAAATGAGGGTCCGGTTTTCACAGATGCCAACTACCAGATTGAGAGCAGTTTGACATCTTCCAGCAAAGTGCAGGTCTGGGCCCTGTTTCTAAAGTATAGCCAAAAGATAAATCTACCTTTAGGTTTTTCTATTGACAATACTGAGTCTCTGGGAAACGAGAACAAACCTTCTCGAAAAAAGACTACTTTCCTTCCCCACCTCGTTAACAGAGGGCTCATTCATTGCTATCAGCATTTTGATAGATAGCAGGATAAATGTGCGTATTGTGGCAGTCCCTCCAAGCCTCTGTGTCCTGGCTGTTAGTCTGTAAGCCAGAGCACTTATGTGATCGTTTGTAATGTCTTCCTGGTCTGTGGGCCTTCAACATGCTCAGAGTAATGTTTAAAGCAGCCACGGTAGATTACTGTGTCTGGAAGTGAACATTTACTGTAGATAATCCAAAATGACAGGTCTGATAAATACCATTGGTTAGATTCTGATCAACCACACATCATCTTTCTGATTCATAGCGGAGGAATTGCCTTCTTCAAATTCCACACGCAGGCAGCATCCTCCAGGGAGAGCCTGAAGTTGTAGGCTGTTATTACTCACTTTTGAAGGTACACCTCCAGTAAGTTTCTGGATAACTTCTTTTATCAGCTAACAGTTTCTGCCAATTTTGCTGTCTCTGTTAACTTACTGTAAAAATGTATTATTTTTAAAAATCTAAAAGCTAAGAGCTGCACACTGGATGCTTTATTTATCATCTGAACAAGAAAAGCTAATTTTCAGAGATCCTGAACACTAGCACCTCCCTCTAAAGTTACCAGCAGCCATGGAATAGCCTCTGCCTCCCAGAACCTGCCTTTTTGTTATCCTTTCAAATCTATACCAGACTGCTTGAATATTTAGCATTTAACTCTAAGCATACACAGAATTAGGTGGGGCCACTTGCCCAAGCCCAGCCTCTGATTTCTCCAAATAACCTCTATACTTGCAACTGAGTCCAAAACTGTAGGCTCCCACCTGCTTTGGACATGCAAATCCTTGCTTATATTCACAAGCGTTGAGGCACATGTAGCTGAGCCTCACTCACAGAACAAGGGGTAATGGTTTTAAACTAAAAGAGGGTAGATTCAGACTAGATACAAGGAAGAAATTTTTTACAATGTGGGTGGTGAAACATTGGCACGGGTTGCCCAGGGAGGTGGTAGATGCCCCATCCCTGGAAACATTCCAGGTCAGGTTGGATGGGGCTCTGAGCAACCTGATGTAGGTGAAGCTAGCCCTCCTCATTGCAGATGGGTTGGACTAGATGACCTTTAGAGGTCCCTTCCAACCCAAAACATTCTATGATCCTATATCAGCTGCACAGACACAACCATGTACATGAGTCAAAACTAAGCCAAAGGCAAGGCGGGATGTGGGAATTTGGCCCGGAATGCCAAAACCCATTCATGGAAACAACAAATAACTTCATAAACCTTAATTTTTGAACTGTTCCTTCCTTGAAGGAAAAAAAAAATAATAATCATTTAGTAGCAATAATAAAGCATGAGTAAAACGAAAGACTTTCCAATTAACACAACACACATGACCACAGGATTAATTATGATTTTGGAGCCCAGCCACTTAACAGTGCTCTCTCCAAGCTATTGTCAAGACACAAGTGTGTTTGCTCTACAATGAAGTGCAGTAGACCATACCTGTCTTCTTACCTAACAGCGTGGTCGATGGAACAGTGTCTGATGATACTTTGAGATGGAATTCCGTTCACCCACATGACACGGATCAATGGAAATCAACAGAAGATCAATAGGAAAAAAAGTTACAAAAAAATGAAAACAAGGTTAGCTGTATCTCACACTCAGAAGATTCAGTCTATAGGTCATATTGGAAAACATACAAAAGCAAAGAAAATTTAGAAATGAAAGAAAAGTCTGGCACTAGTACCTGAGTAGTAGGAATTCAACAAAGATTTGCTCTGAAGGGTTTTGCTTTGGACAGAAAATGAACAAGGAGAGGGTGATGCTAGGTAGGAAAGACATAAGGAAAAGACTTTAGACATATATTAAGAGAGAGAAAGAGAACAGGGAGAATGTTCCTCAAAGAACACAGTAATATGGGATATATAAGGCTTATCAAAATGAATTATATTTTTCATCTCGACATGCATATTACATTTATTACATTGTCATCATGATGGATTTTCTTTAATATAAGCACTCCAGACCCCAAATATAGTATTATAGTTATTGTAAATCAGTGTGTTCCTACACGGGATACACATATAGGACTATATTCTAGATATCCTTTTTTTTAACTGAAGGAACAAACTTATGTTTTTGTCTCTAGGAGAAAGATCCTTAAAAACAACCCCTAAAATACAGAGACTCGAATGCAGTATTAACAGCAAAATAAGCCTGCTCAAACATAATGTACACTAGTACCACAAAAATACACAGGTAAGGTAGCAAATTTTTTTGTTAAAGCAATACAAGATAACAAGGGACTTGTTCTGCAACCCAGGGCTGTTCATAGCAAATCCTATAATCCTTTCCCCTGTGAGTTGGGTTCTTTCAGCAGGACAAGCATCCCTGCTTTCTCCCATTAAAGCATTAGCTTTCTCTGGACAAGAATCCCCAAATTATTTCTGTATTAATCAAATATTTATGGAAAGGAGCCAGGACTCAACGTCTTCACAGTAGATTCTTTTCTTGATAGTAAATTTATGAGGCTGGTTTATATCTACAATAGCATACATGTACATTCTTATGGTAATCCATCATTTCTGAAGGCATATTCTTTTGTTATCATTCTGCATTCACTCTTCGAGTTACAGGTATTTATTCATCTCCTCCTCAGAATGTTGGGAAACAAGCTAATACAAATCTCAGTACATCAGAAAGATGACAATAGATAACACAGGAAAAACCATTCCATAATCCAATAGAAATAGATAAAACTCAGAATACATCAAAGTACTTTCAGAAGCGATTTTTGTCTCTCTAGAGCAAACACCACTTAAAAATTTCAAGTTAATCTATGGGGTGAACCAAAGAAGTTGCTAGTCTAGGGAGTTTCATAAAGTCTGCCAAATTACCTCCTAAGCAGTGTATAACCAACCAGTAAATGAAGTCATTCTCGTTCTACATTCTCCTGCTATATTTTCAAACTTACACCACTTGAAAACACATTAAAATAATCAAATATCTCATAGCTTAGTCTGCTGGAGTTCTGCCCCTGCTGCATACAAACCATAAAGCATCTTTCATCTGGGGCCTCTTACGCTTTCTCCCCTGTGTGTGTCAGCTTAAATCAGACCCTCTCCTTTCTGTACTTGGAACACAGCCATTTTTGCAGATGTATAAAATAAGGTCTAAAAAACGTAATTTGTTTGCCCAAGTCACAGAGCAAGTCAACAGTCAGGGCCTGGAGCGGGACTTGATTTTTCTGAAATTTGGGAGTATAAAAGAACTCATTGGGCCATACTGCCTTTTCAGGAATTGCTAACGATAAATTACTTAGGCAGCTGAAGATACACACCTCACTTCAATGAGTTTGATTAAAAATGTTACCAACTGAGGTTTATGAAATGAACCATATTTGTGAGACAGGGAGGTAAATTCCAGATTATTTCTTTAGAAGAAAAAGTAGAAGAAAGCACACCAAAAAAACAAATTTCGCAAAACTTTGGAGAGCTCATTCTCAAAATCATTCTGGTAGTGGCTTCTGTAACAAGAGATGTGTACACAGTGCTGCTACCTAACCAGAGGTTCTTACAGCATTAGTGTGTGCAATCACAGGGAACACTTCCACAGAGGATTTCATGTCAGGGTACAGATTAAGACTTCATTTAAAATTTTCTTTATACTCCTTGGAGTGTCATGTGAGGCCACACAGATCCCTCTAGTCACACAGAATGGTGGAGGCTCCTTCCTATTCCGAAAATTATTCTCCCTTACTTTTCATAAGGTTTTCTGAACTAGCAAACCCCACAAAAATCCCAAAGCAGCATGAAAAACAGTAAAAGGGATTTTGGTATTTTTTCCTCTTATGCCTTCGATGAAATTTGGCTTTATTTTTTATTTTTAAATAAATTCACTTTAGAATTTTTCACTAAAGAAAACATCTCATGGTCATGGTCTTACAAGTCCTTGGACTCCATTTAGCACATAACTATGAGTGAAAATTATCTATTGGATAGGAGCAAAAACTAGACCTTGATGTAATTGTCTGTTGTGACTTACAGCAAATTTGAAGACCTTTACATTTCATTCATCACAAAAACATGCAGGATATGGAAAAGTGTGAATTTAGATGTTTCTTGGCTAAAAGTGATCCTTAACAACCTGGGTGCCACTTACCTACATCTCTCTCTTACCTCCTTTTTCTCGCTAGTAAAAGCACATTAACTTAGTAACTGTACAGTAGTGCCCACTAATGCAAAACTCCGTTCCCTACAGCTTCCAAAATGCCATCTTCAAACTCTGCTTCTGTCTGTAATGTTAAAGCTATCTACCTAATCTGTATCAAGTCTCACTCCTAAAATTGTCTGGAAAGCTGTCTCCTCCCAAACTGAGATGTCACAAAAGTTAAGCACACCCTAATAAATCAGTCTCTAGCAAAACTGGCTGCATTTTACGAGAGTAAATCCTCAGAATCAAACAGTTCCTGCCAGAAACCCCCAAAGGATGTCAAGATGGCTGTGCTGGTGACACAGCATTCTCCTGGACAAGCCCGCTCCATGGTATTTAGCACTGCAAACCCAAAAGCACAGTTTCTTTGCACAGGACATATCATTAGTGCATCATTGCTGAGATGACATACTACTGCTTCTCCCATCACATGGATGGGCTGCCAAATTGTGCACAATTTCTGTGCAATAACAACCCCTTGCACACCCTTCTGGTCAGGGCACAGATATTGGTGGATAACTTTAGGCCCATCTTGTCTCCAATTCGTCATCTTATTTCAGACTAACCCTGCACAGAGTCAATGCCTACATGTGACTCTGCTGCACCACTCAGAGGAAAACGCTGCTGCTTTCCAAATATTCCTGCAAACTGAAGAGCAGGCCCAAACACTGCAAGTACCATCACCTACCTTTAATGGATTTAGGATTTTTTTCTATTTTTTAAAAAGCAAGATATTTGAGAAAACAAACAGCTATGATAAGCCTGCTTCACCTCCACATAATCTGTGGGCAAAACCAGACAAGCTGGAATAGCCATGGACTAATCTATCTTTCAGCAGACACGTGTTCTGATTCCATATGGTGTCAGAGACAGAGGCTCAGTCCATAAAAATCTCTTCAGTTTAAAATCCTGTATATACCAGTAAGAATTCAGTCTGAGTAATGAGTTACAGTGTAGAATGGAAAGAGGGATGAGCGGCTTTGCTTTGGGCCAGGAAAGATAAATGCCCAATTCTCTTCCACTTTTCAGCAAGACCTGAGGTCTCCCTGTTCCAGCAGAGAGGCTACAGATCATCCAGAATGTAATTACATTTGCTAATGAGCACCTCTGCCAAATGACAAAATTCAAAACTACAAATGTCCAACAGGACTGTGTGCTCCTGAGCACTGCACTGGCTTCAACAAAGGACTCCACTGCATGCAAACACGACTTTATGGATGATGCCTTTTGCAGGAGTTTATATTGAAAACTGAGATAGAGTAGGTGAAGAAATCTGCATTTTTACCAACAGCAGAGACAGGAGGATGGTAACTCTTAGTGGGGAAAGAATCACCATTACTACACTGCATACTTTTTTCAGAGTTGCCTGTAAAAGCAGCCAGGTGTATGTCTTCTCAGAAAAGGAGAGGCTGATAAGCAGAAAGGCAGCTGCTGTCGCTCATGATGCACAGCACTAGGCAGCACCCGTTACAGTTGCTGGACCTGTCAGGTGGGAGCTCCCTGTGGGGTGACAGTGCCGTAAGGCAGCGAAGCAGGCAGCAAACGGGGGGGGGCTATAGCAGGGGGGCCCCAAAAGTTCTCCTGCAGCAGGAGCAGACCAGTGGCCAAGCTGGAGAGACTATGGGAAGAAAAAGGCTTCTATAGGGACTCACTGAATTTGTTCTGCCTGAAAAGTCATTAAAATTATCGGGACAGAAAGGAAAAACTGGAGGGAAGGACACATGCCCTGCAAGGACGCTGTTGTCTGGACATAAACTTGTTTGCAAGTCATTCAATACTTGTGAGGTATCCTACTTAACAGGCTGTCTTATTCGATCGCTTTTGTGAGCTAGCAAGGTGATCTTGGGCTTGAAAACACTTAGCCTCTCTTGGTGGACTTTCTTCAAAAAGGAGAGGGGTATTTCCATGTCACTGCTACAGTCAACTCAGGCTCCCATAACTGAGGGTCAAGATGGAGAGGATGACTACCTATCATGAGATATCTGCAAATGCTATTTACTGTCGGGAGGCAAAAGGACAATTTAAGAAGGAATTTGACTGCTGCTTAAGACAGCTGATTTCAAAAGCTAGGATTGATGACCCCCTATAAAACTCTGTTAGTTAGCAGGAAGGTAGAGAAGTAATCCTATTATGTTCAAAAGTTAGAGTACGCCCATATAGAAACCCTCAGGTATTAAACTCTATTAAGGCAATTTTTTAAAAATAAAGTCTTTTACCCACAAAATTCCTGTATCAGCACGTGCACACTATTGCACAGAAGAGAACTTACCTCCAACACCTCAGCATCCTGGACTTGGCAGTAAAAAGTTTGGAGAAGTCATGAAGGCTTACTGGTAATTGTTTCTCAGGGATACGAAGAGGAAAAAAAGAAAAGAATGGGCCCATGACTTGACTCAGGCTGTGTTATAGAGGGAGGTAGTGATAAAATCTGCAGTGATGTCAGACAAGCAAAGGACTAACTGATTAAAAAAAGAGAAAACCTGGAGGGTTGCTTTTTTACAAAATTAGATACAACATATTTTCTATAATTGTCATTTCAAGTAAATGACTCAGCTGTTTTAATTAGTCTCTCAAAATACCAAGGGGGAAAAAAATGCGGTCACATTTCAAGCTCATCTCTTATTTTCTGGTTGGAAAAAAGAAATTCCCCAAAGTTTAAAAAAATCCAGACTCTGAAGAAAGTGTTAAAAACTTCATTTCCCCCATACATGTTAAACAAGCTACCTTTGCTGTTTCTAGGATGTCTGTTACAATGCTGTCCTCTGCTATCCTGTCTTTCAAAGATATGAACCACTGACAACTCTTGCTGTCTCTTTAGAAGATATAGCTACTCAGCACCTGAGAAAATTAGATCTTGACTCAAGTCAATTTAATATCAGAGAGAAGCGTTCACTGCTAGACTTGACGGTCCCAAACACCTATTTATCCATCTCACAGGTATGTTACACAGAGTGGCAGAAGCAACACATGCAGATGGAATTTGACATGACCTACAGATAGAGGGGAAAGAAGAATTCACTCAGCCTGTCCCACTTAATCTGAGATTACAAAGAAAGGTTTCAATGACAGAACATATTTTGTACCATAAGCACTTCCATGTTATTAATTAGGGGAAAAACCACTTCACTAAAGATGTTTAAGAAAGGCGAAAGAGTTATAGTACATACTTGTGTTACAGAGCTGTCCCCTGTTCAAACTAGCAGGCTAAGTGTCAAAAGAAGGAGTGACATTCCCATAGTGTCTAAGTTAAAATTTATTTAATATGAAAAAGTTACAAATCCACCATGCAATCCACCATGCACTCAATCTGGATCTAGTGAGGCTAAAGTATGACTTTGTGCTGCTCTTCCAGCTACAGAGGTCTAAGTGATATACAAGTATTAACTAAGATTAGTTTTACTGAACCCATGTGAAGAATAAACTGAGGACATAGACGAAAGAAGTGCTGTCTTTCCAGTTCTCTAACCAGGAGACCATGCTTTCTTTCATAACAATTTCATACAGAAAACATTATTACATCCTACAAGTCAGCTAAGTGATTTGACTCCTCACAAAGGAAAAAATATTTCTGAAGAACAAATAAACATGTGCCTTTTTGACTGTCTGATGCAGTTATTAGAATAGACTTCATAAATTATTCTCAGTAGATTTGAAGTTGGAAGCAATGCTCTCCACCTATCTGACAGTTAAAATAGAGGCAGCGTCAGAGACGTTTCAGACCACTGATTTCTATCAAGCTTTTGCAATGATCTCTATCACTGTCATTCCTAGCTCCTCAATATTGTGCCCATAGGAATAGGTCCTTTTAAGAACCTAGAGCTCTCCAAGGGGGACATATCCATTGCAAGCAAGTTAAACTTACTGAATCCATTAACATCTTGGCAGCTGGAAGAAAAAGCTTCTTCATTGTGAACAGCACTGAGTTTGGTAGAGGTCTTGTCAGAAGTAGCCACGGGACCCATCTCCCTCTGCGTGCTGGTCTGAGTCTCCTTCTGCTTCTTGGCTAGCTTCCTTTAGGGTGTTTTGAAGAGGGGAGAAATCAAGGTCAGTTTTCCCTCATTAAAAACAAAACAACGAGTAAATATTTTGAAAACCACAATTATCCCACTTGGTCAGACATGCAGGGCACGTGGCAGGCCGCACAAGAGGAAACCCCACAACTTTTTAATATAACTGTTGTGGAGCACAATAAATATAGCGATACCAGTCTTTGAGCTTAGCTGTCCCTTCCGGTAACTCATCTTGCACAAACCTGCATCACCCCAGCAGTAGGAGTGCTACATCATCCTTGACAAGGGTGGCATAGGTAAAGTCCCTGGAGCGGGTGTCAGCCGCTCAGGAAGAGCAGAGGGCCCGGGATGAGGGCAGCGATCAGAACTGCTCACCAGGAGGTAAGTGGGACATCTACATCCATCCCCGGGGACACCTGCACCGGGGATTTTCTTTGAGTGCCCCGGTGGAGACTGTGACCTGACTCTGTGCAACCTGAGAGCTGGAGCAGGAGTTTTGCCCTGTCCCCAAGCAGAGCAATGAGGACAGCAGCCTCTACTAAATTTTGACACACGCCCGAACTGCACTGAGGATCGACAGTTAGTGAAGGGTGGGGCAATTTAAAGGTTGAAGTTATTTTAGAAATGTTCAAATATGCCTCTGTTCTGGGAAAATGGGTGTTATTTTGAGGAGACGTCAAAAACATTGGCAAAAGCAGAAACACTGCCTGCTCTGAAAACACTAACAAAGCCAACAACGTAAGAGGCTCCCCTTTTGCAAACACAGCTAATAATAAGAAAATGGAGAGAAGCAGGAGAAGTGAGCTGCTAAGCTTCCATTGACATTTGACTGCCCTGTGCTTCATTCATATCAGAGAGCAAAACTGTTTAAAAATGAATGTGTGACATTCGACAACCCGCACCTTGAAAAAATATCACACAAATCCCTAGCACCAGCAAAGAACTTTGCTTACGCTACTTCTGTAGATAAGAAAACAAAACAAAATAAAAGGGAGAAAAAGAGATTACTGTAAGAAGGAGCTTTAGTTTTCTTTTTTTTCTCCAACTCAAAGAAAAAAAAATCCTAACAACTAAATTATTTTGCAAAGAGGTTTTTCTTCACTAAAATGACATG